>NC_056631.2:5212675-5825175 GCF_002870075.4 Lactuca sativa
ATATATATATATATATAATTATAATGAGTGAATATTACATAATTATTCTAGTGTGTGTGTGTCTATATATATATATATATATATATATATATATATATATATACATATATATATATATATATATATATATATATATATATATAAAGTGAAAATTATTGAAGAAAATGTAAGGAGAGACAATGTACTTAACTGTACTGGTGTGATGTCAAGTCCAACAAGCAAATTACACCCTTTGTTTGAAAATAAAACGTAATATAATGGTAAAAATGGGTATCGATCATCGGTGAAATGGTTGTATTCAATCATCAATGCAATCCAATAGAACTAGTGTAAATAAACTAAATAACTACAATTAAACTACAAGGGGGTGTTTTGATTGCTTGAAAACTAAAAGACTTGAATAACTAAAAAGCTTGCAATTAAGTAAGATAGTGAGATGCTCAAATATCGGATAGAATTGGTTAACCAAGGCAATTCAACAAAATGAACATTTGTGTGTTTATCATTAGGATTCAATATGAAGCTTATCATTCATCCCGAATTGGTTATATCAATTATGAAGAATGATATGCCAAGATTCCTCATAGGTAGTATTGGAGGTTGGGGAAGCCCACAACACACCTTCTTAATCAAAATCAAGTATCCAATTGAAGCAATTGAACCCAAGAAGTTGATTAGCCTTAAGAATGAAGGAATCCCCAATTCCTATAGGATGTCAATGCTTACACACCCATAAAGGAGTCATGATTCATAAGCTAGAGATGATTTCTACCGTCACAAATCCCTTGTTCTAAATAAATTCAATTATTCAATGCTAAACCAAAGAAATAAACAACCAATTGTTCATTCAAGTACCAAGCTCATCATCAAAGTATTAAACAAGCAGAAGAAATATGAAATAGAATCATAAACATAAGATAAATGACAATTAAGCATGAATCCTTCAAAAACCCACAAATATCCAAGGGTTTTAGCCAAAGTTAACCAAAATAAAGAAACTAGGCACTCATGGAAACAAAATAACAATAACAAAAGTATAATTGCATCAAGAAACTACAAATTACTTAGAAAGATGAGAAAAATGAGTATCAAGCTCCAAAATCGCCTCTAATGGTGTCCAATGGTGGAAAATTGAAGTGTATCTGAAAGATCCAACCCCCAAGGTAAATGGTGAACAAAATGACCAAAATGGGCAAAGTGTACAGTTGCATGGGTACCCGTGCAAGTGTTGTGCGACTGAGGCTCCACCCTCGCAAGTGTTGTTGGAATGCTATTGGTCTATTCTTCTCCACTAAACCACTCCACTATCCAAGATTCCCTTAGTCCCCTCCATGCCTCACATGATTCAAATTTGGCCAATAAACTTCAAGATTTAAATATGGATAGTCTATGCCCAAAATAAGAAGCCATGACCCATCTTCAAAAGCCCACTTAATCCAAATCTTCAAATTTTTAAGCCCAAATCTCCTTTTATGGATCCGTAAAGCCCAATAATGCATCAAAAGCCCACCAAGCCTAACTGCAACCGCAACGAGCTCCAAAACTCTGCAAAATATCTCATGCAAAATAGAAAGTACTCGACACGATCCATGATAAAGAAAATAAAGAATATACAATGCAATACTAATAAAAAGAGCTAAAAATACTAAAATAAACTAATCAAAATAAGGAAATAAAATAAGCTATCAAATCACCCCAAGATTAAACCTAACTTGTCCTTAAGTTAGAACAAGACTAAAATGAGCTCGGGATAAGCTAAACTAAAAGGGAAAAAGAAAGATACCTTAGAACTTGGTCAACATCAGTCAACATGATCAAAATCAGTCTTTCATGGACCATACGCATCTTCAAAATGTTCCCCACTTAAGAGTTATAAACCACATTCTCGAACCACTTGAAGGGCGAATAGATCACGTCCGGAAGTAGTTGTGGTGTGAAAGACAAAGGAAATAGAGGATGTGCCTAGTGGGGGCACTTTAAATCACCAATGTAGACCATAATGCATGAAGGAAAGGCGCTTCTTCACAGACGATGATTCCTACATTTATCAGGCTAAAGTGTATAATAACGAAATAGGGTTTCGCAGTGCGGCCTCTGGGAAAACATCAAGCTTCAGGGGCTTCTCCCTTGTACTGTCCTTTACATTCTACCATCTCATCTACATTGCCTTTTCTCACCAAAATCAAAAATAAAATAAAATAATAAAAATTCTACTTAACCCAAATCTAAACCTAACCACTTAAATCTTCAATCCTGAACTTTTGTTATTTGGTCTTCAACCTCCTTGCTGCTCAATCTTTTGTCTTTTTATTTCTCTCCTTTTCTCTTTTCGTTTTTTTTTTGTTTTTTTGTTTTTTTAGAGAAGCCTTGAACTTGGATTCTTATTTGTATTTTTGTGTTGCTCTTTTTCTTCATTTTTTCTTCTTTCTTTTTGTTGCTTTTCATGAATTATCTTTTATCTTCTTTTATTGTCTTCACTTTTCCAATTTCTTCACTTTTTTGTTTTGTTCTTGGAAGGTCTAAGGAATTTCACCATGTAACATATGACTCCAATAGTGAAAATGGAGTAATAGATAGAGGCTAACATGAACACCTAATGATCCTTGATCTACTAAAAAGGGTGGGGAATGACTCAAAAATGGGTGTTACCGAAAAAACTTGGTCCCAAAAGATGTGAATTGGGGGAATTACTTCAAAGTTCATCAAGCACCTCAATGCAACGTGTGATAAATAAAATCTATCTAACTATCTACACTAGGCCCTAGAAAAATGATGATATATCTTAAAAAGGTGGTGAGAATCTAACTAAGTAAGGCTCGGACAAGACTCAGGAGTACTAAGGGGTATTCCCCCCAAAACCAAGATGCGAGTCTTCAATGTCTTCAAAATACCTTACCGGGCTAATCTTTGCACGCACACATCGATTTGGCCAACGACATCCGTCCGTAGCTAGACCCAATCAAGCTACCTGCATTTGACCCCCACACAAGCGGTCTCAAAGTGGCCTGCCAGGCTAAAAGCATGTGTCATTTGTCCAATACAAGGATTTCCATATCAGGACTCGGGACCAATCTATGATTCAATACTTATGAGTCGGCGCTATGGTACCTGTAGGGATGAGAAGACAAGAGAGAACAAAAATGCATGAACTTAAATTAGAATGCATCTAAAAAGTATGAAAATTAGAAAAAAAGGAAACAAAATATGCAATATTTTTTATTATTTTTTTAGTGCAATTTTTATGAATGACCTAAATGACTTACTTTAAATCCATCTATATACAACCTAAATGCAATAAAAAAATAAAAGATAAAGAATACATCACCCAACCATAAAATTAAGCATTGTCCTGGATGCTTAGGATGAGAGTGAGGAAAGATCATAGTGGGATCAAAGTGGAGGAGGCGCGTGAGGACGGTATGGAAGCAACACATGGGTCACAAAATGATGTGTGGGTAGACTTCTTGGCCTCCTAAATACACACGGTTGAAAGCTTGATCACATAATGGAAGCTGGTGCAATGGCTCAAAATTTTATTATGAAGTGGAAGGTTTGCACGGGAACCCTCGCAAACATTGTGTCGGTGATGGTTGGGTCGTGCAACAATCTGTGAGGGTGGCTGTCGGCCGCACACACGTTTGCGCGGGTGGGGGTTCCGCCACACGCGCACATCAGAATGCGCCTCATGTTGGGGAAATTTTTAGCTCGGATTTGCGTGGGTAGGGCTAGGCCGTGTAATGTTTGCGTAGGCACCCATGTAAATTGCAGATTTTTGACAATTTTTGCAAACTTTACCTAGATCATTGCTAAACCTCAAGATGCTTATTTTTGACCAAATTCAAGCCTAGAAATACCAAAACTTCAAGCGGAAATTATTTATTTATAATGAATTTATTTAACGTCTTTACCAAGACATAGCCCCGCTTCCGTCAACCTTTGTAAATCGGAGTTTCCAATGTTATGTTGTCGAATTCTCCCATGTAAAAGCCTTCATAAAATGGTTTCAAATAGTGCCCATTCACTTTGAATATTTGATTCATTTCCAAACTCTTAATTTCAACCGCACCATGATCAAACACTTTTTTAACAATAAAAGGTCCGTGCCATCGAGATCACAATTTTCCAAGGAATATCTTTAAGCGTGAATGATAAAGAAGAACTTGACTCGGAATAAAGTGTTTTTGGGTTATGTTCTTGTCATGAAATGCCTTTTTCTTCTCTTTGCACCTTTTGAATCTTTTAATTATCTTCTTCTTGACCACTTCCATCATTGGAGGATTCAATCTTCTTTGAGCCATTCTCCTAAGCTTGCAATCATCTTCCATGAGGATCTTGTGAGTGCATACATTAGGACTTATCCCCTCAATGTCCACTATTTTCCACCACATGGCCTCTTTTTATCTTTCAAAGCTTCAACCAATTGGTCTTCTTCAAAATCTTTCAACTGAGAGGAGATGATAACCGGAAGAGTCTTGTCCTTAACTAGATAAGCACACTTCAAGTGGCTAGGTAAGACTTCCAATTCAAGTGTGGGTGGGTGTATAATGGAAGGGGAGATCTTGTTTGGAGAATAAGATAAGGCAACTTTAGAGACATCTTTCCTTGTTGAATTGCTTACTTTCAGAGTATTCATAATCTTTTCAACTTCGGAGTCCAATGTAAACATTTCCAGTGTTTTCTTCAAACATTCACAATCAAGGTTCATGTTGAGTATCGTCTCCAAAATATCCTTATGAGACAAATCAAATACTTTTTAGGTTATTGGCTCAATTACATCAACTCGATACAATGGAGAAATGTTGCTAGGGTACCTCATTGCTTCAAAGATGTTGAAGTGAATGGTTTCTCCATCAAAATCCATAGTTATCTTTCCTTTATGGACATCAATGATTGTGTGAGCAGTATTCATGAAAGGTCTTCCAAGGAGGATCATAGATGATTTGGAAGAATTTTTTTTTCAAGATCAATGACATAAAAATCCATAGGAAAAACAAGTTGATTAACTTGTACTAACACATCCTCCAACACTCCTTTTGGATACACACTTCACTTATCCGCTAATTGAATGATTACTCCCGTTTCTTCTAAAGGTCCAACATTGAGAGATTGAAAAACCGAATATGGCTTCACATTGATCGAGGCTCTAAGATCTAACATGGCACTTTCGACATGAAAATTACCAATGGTACAAGGGATAGAAAATATTCCTGGATCCTTGCATTTGTATTGACTTGAATATTTTCATTTGCCTTGAATTTTCTATTGTTGGTGCACAAATCCTTGAGGAAATTTGCATAACTTGGAAGTTGCTTAATAGCATTTAATAGTAGAATGTTGATTTGGACCTTGCGGAGAATTTCAAAGAATTCATTTTCTTCCTCTTTCTTCTTCGAAATGGCTAACCGGGAAGGAAAAAGTGGTTGTATCACCAATGGCTTGATGTTTTGTTGGAAGATTCGAGTTGGTCAATGTTTGGAACAACCAGTTCCTTTAGAGGAACTACCACCTTCGAAGGTTCAAAAAAATAACGTCATCTTCTTCTTCTCTTGAAACTATTTTAGGGTTGCTTTCTCCAGGTGTTTTCCCACTTTTCAAGGTGATTGCACTCACATTGGGATTCTTCTTGGTTTGAGATGGAAGTTTACCCCTTTGTTCTATCTTATTGAGAGCAGTGGCCAAGTCTCCAATTTGTGCTTGAATGTTTGAGAATATGTTCTTGGTCTCTTGTTAAAATTGGGTTTGGCTTTGAGCAAGAGAAGTAACGAGTTCTTGAAGACTCATTTGATGGTTACCACTTGAATGGCCTTATTGCTAAGGTTGTTGGTAAATTGGAGGCGGATGAGATGTTTGTGGATATTGAGGTTTTTGGGATGGGTATTGGGAAAATTCGGGTCTCATCATAACATTTGGTGGGTATCGGTTGTTTGGGTTATTCCTCCATTTTAGGTTTTATGTATTTTGAAATCCCATGGGTTTTGGCTGACCATGATATCCTCCCATTGCATTAAAATCCTCATGTTCACTTCCAAGTGTGGGACACTTATCTGTATAATGCCCCGTCATTGCATAAATACCACACACCATCAATTAGTGACCACTTCCCACCACCATTTGACTTAAGACATTAGTCAAATCCAAGAGCTTTGATTCCAAGTGTTGGGTTTTGCTAACTTCACCAACCACTTGTGGGGAATTTCTTTTCATTTCACTTCGAGTCCAAAATTTCTTTGATTTTGAGAAATGGTACCAAAAGTAATCTTATCATTTGAGGTGTCTTGTTGAATATGTCACCACCACTTGAATCATCAATCATCCTTCGATCTTTTTCATTCATACCCTCATAAAATTGTTGAAGAAGTAATTGTTCGGGTATGTTATGTTGAGGACAACTTGTACACAAGTTGTTGAATCGCTCCCAAAAATAGTGAAAAGTCTCATTCTCCCCTTAACGAATCCCCAAAATGTCACTTCTTTGACTTGATATTCGGGAGGTGGGATAGAACTTGCTATTGAAGGATTTGACTAACTCTTTCCATTTGTGAGTAGATCCTAGTAGTATGTTGAATAACCACTCTCTAGCTTTATCTTCCAAGGTTAGAGGGAAGGCGGTTAACTTGAAATCATCCAATATCACATGTTCGGGCAACATGCTAACACATATCATATGAAAGGACTACAAATGCCTTTGAGGATCTTCTCTATCCAACCCATGGAACTTGGTGATTTAATGTATAAAACTTGACTTCAATTCAATCCCTCGGTAGGTTGCGGGATAAACAATACCAAGGGGTGTGTGAGTAACATCCATCTCCATCATTTGTCTAAGTGTCAACTCTTGATGGAGATTGGGTGGATTGGGGTTATTGCACGTCGTAAAACGTTTAGACGATGCGCAAATACGCGTTAAGAAAGGCCCTGTCATAAAGAGAGACGAGTCGCATTTACGACGCGCATTTACGACGCGCATTTATGATGCGCATTTACGATGCGTGGTTATGACACACAATGTGTATCAAGAAATGCCCTGTCATAAAGGAAGACGACACGCATTTGCGTGTCGTAACCTTACGACGCGCGTGTTTATGACACGCAATGTGTATCAAGGAAGCCCCTGTCAAGAAAGGCCATGTCATAAATGAACATGACACACATTTTTGTGTATCATAATTTTAAATGTTCTAAAAAAATATTTATATATTTATTAATTTTTAAATTAAATTTTCATTTAATGTCTCATAATAGAAATAAAATATCATATACAAAAAATACAATCCATTGCATAAAATTTAATATCATAGGATTCTATTTCTTACAATATCTAAATTTGCATATAATCTACTCTGTCATCAAATTCCAACTAAGTAAAGTTGCATCTTGCCTTTCATAATTCTTTAAAACTAATGCTCCAAGCAGCTGATTATATGGATAAGCAGTTGTACATTGGCCCATCTCACTCAAGAATGACTTAGCCAAATTCAACTCCAAGTCTTTACTGCATCTTGCTGATAATGCTACAAGATTTGAATCAAGTGGCTTCATATTCCTTTCTTCCATCAACTTTACCTGATGCACAAAATACACAAAAACAAAAAAACATTGTAGAGGACGGGGTAATTTGGGAAAATGTGAGGGGTATCCTCTGCAAAACAAAACAAAAAATATCCTCTGCAAGATTTGCTCTTTAGTATCCTCTACAAAACAAAAAAATATATATATATCAAAAAATGAAATTTTTTATAGTTATATATTATAATTATGCCTAGAGTATTGCATACCTGAAGAACCATTTGTTAGCTCTACAACACTTTTTGAATCTGAACCTTGTCTTTCATCACTAACACCAACATCTTTTGTAGCCCTTAGGACTCCGCTGAAAAGTTAGAAAAACTAAATATTCCAAATATACCCCCAGGACTCTTTTTGTCCCAGAATCTGAATTAAACCACAAGTGATGCTTTGATTTCTTTGTTTCTTGCAACTTCAACATGAAGTGTTCTGATGTTGTATGTGTAAAGTTTCACACTTTACAGGAGATTCTTGGGGAGGGAAAGAAGGTTCAGCTTGAACAGAAGGTAATTTCATATCATATGCTTTTGTGTTTTAAGGGTTAAACGAATCATTTCAAGATTTGAATATTATTAAAAAAATGTTATAATTGTAGAAAACAAATTGATAACCTTCTAAAATCTTGGGAGCTAAAATATATCCATTTAAAAAAAATGAAAATGTGATTTTGTTTTTGTTTTCAATGTTGTAGTAATAGGAAGAGATAAAAGTTTGATATAATAAACAAATCACGAAAAGTAGGTTGCTATTTCTTAAAAAGTAATTCAACTTTGGCATATTATAGCTTACCTTCTCTGTTGGTGGCAACTGCAATGAGTTCTTTCACGGCTATATCAACAACTTTGGATACAAAATCAGAACTCTACATGGATTTTTTATAAAAAGGATTAAATAATCACTTAAATAAAAAAACTGAAAGTTTATTGATGGATTCCAAATAAGGCTGTGTGATTTAGATAGAGTTGAATGCTGAAAACGATTGAATCTCAGGAAAGTAAGTAAACAGATATAAATAAATAAATAAATAAATAAATAAATAAATTACTAATTTATACAAATTTAATGTTCTTGTGATTTTACCTGTTCTTGTAACCCAACCACATCTCTCTTTTCAGCCTACAAAAAACAATAAGTTCTAAAACATACTTCACCAGCATTGTAGCTTTATTTATAAAGTACAATTCTGTAATAGGAAGATATTAAAGTAAGATGATGTAATAAATAAATAAATAAAAGTAAGTTGCTATAGTATCAAAAACATATACCTCAGCCCCTCATTTATTTTTTCCTTCCATTTACCCAAGTTTGCAGTCACTTTCGACAAACATCATTTATCCAAGGGCAAAAAAGAAACATGATTGTGAATCAACATTAGTATATAGTATGTACAAACAATATTGAGCACTTTTGCTTACCCTGAACATGTGAATCTAATCCAAACGTGTGAAAATCTGAATAAAACATGAGCTGGCTTCTACAAACATGAGAAACAGAGCAAAATTGAAGGGAAAAGTTGGAATTATACCTTCCTTGATCCTTCAAACAGGAGACAAGCCACAACTTTTTTAACATCCTCATGGCCAAATATGGAAGGGGCAATCTTGGAACATATGTTTTCATATACATTGCCTTCTACTGCAAATCTCTTGAATTCTTCAACCTAAAAGCAATATGAAGGTAACCTAGTAAGTAATAAACAACACCAAAGCAATACAATCTCTCTGTCCACTAAAAGACAAACATAATTTGCATCAAATGATCGTAACTTTACCTCTTCTTGTGTGAAATTGGCAGGACCACGAGTAGCTTCATTTGTTTCTTCTATTCCAATAACTCTTATATACAGTTGTCTAATTGGAACTGCTCCTTTGTGACTAGATCAAAACAGAAAAAAGATTGCCAGATTTAGCTATATTCAAAATGTATGAAAGTTAAATGTTATTGGTGAATAGATAGAGTGAAAGTATTATGATGTGGATGTCTTTGAAGCATGAAATATGCTCTAAATTCCCATTATAGTCAATCTTGTACCAGGTACAATTGTTTGTACAAGTTGTCTGTCTACAGATAAAAGCATGTTCCTTGGTAGCCTCACCAGTTGGCATATCCTAAGATTTAAAAACAAGCCAAAAAGTTAGAAACGTCAGTAGTGAATCATTGTAAGAAATCATAAAATGTCAAGCCTTTTTATCTCAGGGTTTTCTTGATGTTTCAAGACTACAATCCATGGGTCAATAGGGCATGGTGTTTCACCCATCTGTAAAAATTAAGAGCAAACACATTTTAATATAAAAGGAGTTCACATTTATGGAGGAAATGGCAATGAGGTGATGAATGTAACTAATTACATGTGCTACATGATCTTGGCACAATTGCTCCACCAAGCGTAGGGCGACAAGGAGTCTAATTCCACATCAGCATACTCCAAAAACACCTACACAATGTGCAAAAAAACAACAACATACTTTCATTCGTTAAAATTAATGAATATTGTGAAAACAGTTTGTTGAAAAAATGTTATGAAAGAAAATCAAACAACACTTAAGAGATGAGACAAGACTAAACTAACCTTGCCAACACCTGGTGCTGGTTCTCCAGTAGGGTTAGGGCATGGAATTACAACATTCACTAGACTACCTGAAAAATTAGTGAGAAAAACTGAGATTAAAAAAAATTATTTGGTGTAAATATTGGATATGGATATAAACAGGTGGGGTAAAAAGAAAGGGCTTCTGTCTGGATGCTTTATAGGAGTGTGATTACAAAAGCCTGTAAAACAGAAAGATATGAAAACGATAAAAATTAATAGATTGATATATAAACAATTTGGCAAAGTAGGAAGTTAAATACGGGATTAGAATTATAAAGCAAGAAAATGAAAGTTAAAATAAGATTAATTTACCGAATTTTCCACATTCTATTTTCATGTCTTCCAATATATCTTGATAATCTTCATCATCTTTAAGTTCATCTTCAGTCACCACTTGTGTTAAACATAGAACTTTAGTGGCAGTTGTCCCAATGGAGGGAGGTGGTTGCAACATCATCCTCTGCAAACAAAAATATTGCTTAATTATAATTTTATAAATGAGATTTTAAAAAAATGGAATATTTTTTAATACCTTCCATGCAATTTGTTGTTGTGCATGTAAAAGCACTCTCTCCTCTTTAGGCTTGGGTTGAGTTTGACCTTGGTTAGCGCGTCTAACAATAAGTGTCTTGTCACCCATTTTGATCCCATTAAGAGCTGCACAAGCAATGTCAGTAACAGATAAGTCCTGATAAACACAGAATGCGTATCCTTTTGAGTTTCTAGTTTCTCTATCTTTCACAAGATCAAATCCTCTAAGAGCACCAAGCCCAGGGAGAACAAGATCTGTCACCAAATACCTTAATTATATAATATAACCTGAAACAAAAATCAACATATGATACTACAAAATCCAATCCAAGTCCAACAAACTGAAACTTAAAATAGTATTCAGTACCTGACTGACTGAGAACACCTTGGTATGGGTAGGACTAGCTGCCAAAGCATTCATGGCAAGAAACACCTTGGTATTAGCCCAATTATTGCAGTTTGAGCAAACTAAAGTAATTCTTCCCTCCTTACCTAAAACAAGTTGTGGGGCATACAAAAGTCAATGCTTTAGATTCTCTGGCATCAGGTTAGTTTCCTGCACATGATCCATCACCAGGGGCACAAATTACTTTCCAATCTATTCCATGTCCAGTGGCAACACTTGTATTTGTTTGCAGGAAACAAAGATTGCATTAATAAAAATAAAAAAGAGTCGATAAAATAGTATATTCATTAGTATAAGAATGAACCTTCAATATGTTAAGCACAATCCTAATGACATCTTGATCTTTCAATAAATCCATATTTTTGTGTGCATATCCTATAATTTCCACCCATTGCTGCATAAATCAAACCTATCATAAGACAATATATTAAGAAATCCAAATTAAGAATTATCCTTCCGGAAGAACCCTACCTGATTGGGAAGATCCATCAACCTCTGGAGATACTCATCACACTTTGTGTCCTCAGATTCTGCTTGAATCATATGACCAACCTACCTTCACAAGAACATCAAATAAGTATTTGTAAAAATATATAAAAAAAATCTCATACTAGAGACACTTAAAACTTACATATTGATAAGACGTATGTATCTGGTGAGGCTCAAGGTCAACAATGGTTGTTGGAAGAGTTGTAAGAAGTTCTGAAATAAATGGCTCATTAGGTTTGGGATTCACAATTGAATTAAAGAATGTATAAAAATTAAAAAACTCGCCTAATAGAAGATTAGGTTAAGTAATCACGATTGAGAATATGTCGTCGTTGAGAAGGACATTCCTAGTAAATCTTTGTACCTCATGACCACGCAAAAAGAAAGCATTAAAATAAGAAAAAAATGGAGGGTTAATTAACCCAACAGAGAGAAAAGATTTTTAATTACTTTTACGCACATAAAGATACCTCTTCATTTTTCAGTTGTTTCCTCTTGTTTTGTATCAATTAATATATGAAGTTATCGATAATTTTGATTTTTTCTTTGAGAGCAGCTTCCGAACCAATATTAAGATACCTTTTCACCTTCCATAGAAGATCCACAAATCGCCCATATACTAAACCATTTGATTCATCAAACGCTTCCATAAACCGATTGCTTGCCTCATTTGAACCTGATAGAGTATCAAGATCAAACCCAAACCCCACCTTAAACATCGAATCTAATGTCGATCTCATCAACAGATCCTGCATAAAAAGAACAGAAAGCAAGTAATTTAAACAAAGCTACAACTAATTCATCAGTTTTAAGTTAATACTTTACCTGAAAATCCATGGTTTCCTAAGCAGCTGCTTGTAAGGACATCTCTTTGTCTAGTTTAGCACCGTTTGACTTGAAGCATACAATACTAAACTCTTGTAAGACTTTTGTTGAGAACTGAAAGCTTTCAAGTTTCCGTTGGTGGTGCCACTTAACTCCATCCATAGCAAAAATCCCATTGCCAAAAAGATTTCAAGGTTCTTGTAGACGTTCCAATAGATGGAGACGAGGAATTTTCCAATTAGTTCGAGGCTGTCGCGGAGAGCTCTGGAGAGAGTATCGAGCTGCATCTAGCGTGTCGGGGTTAACTCCACGCAGGAGTATTTGATCTGAGATACGAGCTTGGTTGCGTTACTTCTTAAGGATAAACAAAATGTATTCAGTAGTGGTGGAGGTGAATTAGGGTTTGCAGAGAAAAGGTGAAGGATAGAGTGAAGGTTGTCGGCTGGTGGAGAGGATAAAGTATATGGTGAAATTAAAGCTAAAAAAAGGGAAAGCACACGAAGGAGAAGGAGGAGAACACATGAAGGAGAAGGAGAAGGAGAAAGAGGAGACGTAAGAGGCGAGGTTTTAATTTTTTGTGGATTTCATTTCCCCCTATCTATTAAAGGTACGTTCATTAAAATTATAAAGCGACACTTATAGAGGGCGCCCATTTAACATACAACACCCTTCGTGTTTTTTATTTTTTTCTTCTGACATCAATTTAAGGGAACGCTATAATGCGTGACCTAAATTCTTAAAATTTTTGAAGAGGTGACATTTTTTTAATGTCACTCTCTTTTGTATAACATAAATCAGTGAGTGTCATGGTTTGCGCGTCGTAAAAGGGTCTTTTTCTTGTAGTGTTGGGATGTTGTTGCATGTAATTGGGAGGTTGTTGGTAAGGTGGGTATGGGTATTGTTGATGATTGTACATTTGTGGTGGATAAAGTTGGTATTTAGGATATTGGTTGTAGGGGGTTGTTGTTGTGGGTATCTTGGGTGTTGGTACATTGGAGGGTGTTGGTAATTGGGTTGATTTGGGTGATGTGCTTGTTTTGTTGAACTTGAAAAGCTATGTCTTGAGGTTGGTTGTTTTGGTGGAAGTTTTGGTTTTGTGGTAGAGATTTTTGATGATTGGGTTGATTTGGGTGAGGAGGTGGTTGATTCCAAGGTGACATATCTATGGGAGGTTCTTAGTGTTGTTGTTGTCTTGGTTGTTGGGGTGGGGTATTGGCATCTTGATTTTTGGGGTTTGAGTTAGGACTGTGAGGTGGAGTGTGACTCATGGTTATGTAGTTTTCAAACATAATGTATTCAAATGAAGGACCAACAATTAGAAAACTCGGCTCGGTGTCTGTATCAACTAAAGTATGAACTTGATCTTCTATGTTGATTAATGAAGAAGATGAAGTCTGAACGAGTTGTTGTTGATTTGCTTGTTTGGCAAATGTTTTCAACCTTTTTGCTTCTTTTTCAATCTCCGGATTGTAGAGCAGTTCACCGGTTCTTGTAGACCTAGGCATAAATAATCAAATAACAATAACCAATTTCCCCAGCAACGGCGCCAAAACATGGTGGGATGTCAAGTCCACCAAGCAAATTCCACCCTTTGTTTGCAAATAAAACCTAATATAATGGTAAAAAGGGGTACCGATCCTCGGGGAAATGGTTGTATTCAATCACCAATGCAATCCAATAGAACTAGTGTAAATAAACTAAATAACTACAATTAAACTAAAAGGGGAGGGGGGGTTGTTGCGATTGCTTGAAAACTAAAAGACTTGAATAACTAAAAAGCTTGCAATTAAGCAAGATGGTGAGATGCTCAAATATTGGAGAAAATTTGTTAACCAAGGCAATTCAATACAATGAACATTTTTGTGTTTATCATTAGGATTCAATATGAAGCTTATCATTTGAAAGACCCCAACTTTTGTATTTCTGAAAGATCCAAACTTTCATACTTCACAATATAGTTACTCCAAAACATGCTACATACATATTCATAAATAATACTTTACATTGATAATTTGACTACAAAAGACTAGATACAAACCAACTAAGTTTTAAGATATTACAAAGTGTTATATTTATTACTTAACTACCCAGGATATTATAGTTTTATACATGCGTAGACCCAAGTACAAAAGTAATAGTATAAATTCTTCTAAATCTTCCAACAATATATAACTATACTGAATTCTCATTTCTTGTAATTCTTAAACACTGAGAGGGGTAAGCGGCGACGCTTAGTGAGTTCAATAATAGATAAAATATAACGTTATGCCATATATATACTTCAATATGGCAGAAGCAAAAGGAACAAGGAACAACAAAGGCATATGTGAATCATGTGACAAGCTTTCATATCAATCAATGAGACATAACAATTTCAATACTTGATATACATCAATAAAGCTTCGGCCCAATTAGCATAGAAGACATACACTTTCTGATTAAACATTTTGGTAGATTTCAGGCTTTTAGCCTTATTTAACCTTCTGCCAATGCCATAGAATAGAAGTCATTCTCTTACAAGACATGCTCTACATGGCCAGAGGCTAGATACCAATACCACCATGAATCTAAGTTCTTTCACTGATCACATGGTCAAAGGTACAACTTTGCTACCATAATAGCGAAAATAATAACACGAGATAACAACACAGAAAAACACATAGCACATATAACACATAACATAAAATTATTCCTATATATTTAACTCATCGTGAAATAATCGGGGGTTAAAATATTAATTTGGGCAACACTTTGCCTCAAAATATGACTTTCTATGATGAAACTGGGGATTTTAGTTGAAAACTGGCCTTACACGGGCAGAGTTTCGACTTGAAAATATAATTTTGTCTGGAACTTCGGGACGTCGGGACTTGCTTCGGGTGTCGGGGATGATATCGGGGCTTCAGGGGTGTTAGGGTAAATCTAGAGAGAGTATAAGGTGTGAAAAAGTGAAATTTGTAACATAAACACGGTTGCCTTCGCATCCCTTTTATAGGGTCCGAAGTTGCTGACTACGTTGGGCGTAGTCCTCGGTATGCTGGGCGTACTACGAGGCGGCTCTGTATGCTGAGCGTACAAGGAGTACCTGCGAGGTGTCATCTGATCAGAACCCGCGCTTGGACGTGGCTTGCATGTGAAGACTGGCGACGTGGCTGATCCGAGAACTTGCAATGCATACGCTGGGCGTACTAAGCGAAGTACGTTGGGCGTACACCTTTGGATAAGTCTCGATTTATTTATTTATTTTTATTTAAAAACTTCATAAATTCATATTTTTTGCGTACAAGCTCCATTTTTGACGTTCTTTATATCCATGCGTAGGTGAGATTATACTCTACAACTTTTTTTTTTAGAATCCGTAGGCGAATTTTGAATTCATTTTTAACATTATATTTTTAACGGGTCGGGATAGGAAAAGTCCGTTAAAAAATTCATAACTTTTTCATCTGATGTCCATTTTCGTCTGTCTTTTTACCGTTGTAATACTATTGACGAGACCTTCGATTCTCGTTTAGGTTGCGTCGGCTAAAAATCACTCACGCTTTATTTCGAGTTTTTAGCTGTCTACTGCTATTCCGAAACTTAGAAAAATCCTAACTTCATCATACGAAGTCAGACTTTGACGTTCTTTTTTTTTAATGAAAATTCAGTTTAACGAATACTACGAATTTCGTTTAGATCACTAAAGCTAAAAAGTAGTTTATCGAAAACTCACTTTTTACGTCATACGGCGTCGTGCCGATTTTGTTGTGAAACTTCAGTAAGTCATAACTTCTTCGTTATAACTCGGATTTCAATGAGGTTTTCGGCTAAACGTTTCTAACGAGATTCTTTACAATTTTCAATAATATAATTTTACTTATTTTCAATTTTATATTTTCGTTAATTTCAATAGTTAACTTTTGATTGGAATGTCATAAGACTTCCAATACATTCTGAATGATTCTAAACATAGTTTTACTTAAATACTAGTAAAAACTATCTGTTAGAACCCAACACTCAAAATCATATAATACTTCATTATATTATTCACTTTTAAATTACATAACACGACAACCGAACGTGTATGTTACAAATACCTCCTTATTTTGAGGATTTCGTCCCCGAAATCACAACGATTTAAATAACTGGAGATATTTCACTCTTATCTCATTCTTATATTCACAAGTACAATTTGGTCTTCGATCCTAATATCTGAGTTAAAGAGAAATCAATTCTCATTGCATACTCTTACTCCTTCATGAATTTGGGTTATAGACTCAACCCAAGAAAAATTCTTCACTTTTGCTACAACAACAATTCAAATGGTCATATTCTAATGACCTTTGATTTTATAACGCTAAAGACATATGATGAGTCATACTATCATAGAAGAAACCTTCCTTCATGTTCTAATGTGATATAATATCTTCATAACTAGTAGCAATCTTAGCTAATAGTTGCTTAATCTTTTAATGAAGGTTGTTATACTTTTATCGACTACCTCGACCATCTCCTTCTTCAATCTTCCAACTGAAGTTTCGTTGCTACACAAGACATGGTTCTCTAACCCAATCAATTCACTTCATGGATCTATATTAGTCGGACTCGATTCTTTATGAACACTAAGGTCTTAGTCATCACCGAAACGAAGGTAATGACATACTCGAACAAAAACGGAACCAATTCATGGTTTCTTGGTAACCTTGTGACTTTTTTGATCCAAGTGTGAGTCCTGCGCTTCCAATAGTATAGGCCTCTACTACTATTCACACCTATTCATACTCGTCCCAAGTATTATCTTGCAGTTCCCAAGTCACCATTCAAGAATTTTTACAAAGGAACTTATCACACATGAATGTGTTTAAACAAGTACATATGATAATTTATCCTAGACTCAACTAGGAATTTTACGTTTCTATCAAACATATCTTGGATTTCCTATACTCGTCTTCTAGGATTCTTCTCACGCATATGCTCGATCTAGCATATTCTAATACTTTTTCATAGGTCGATAGAAATTTTACTTCCAAATTCTTCATATAAATTTTTCTAAATCTTGCACAACATCAATTGCGATACTGTCGAAGTATTGATCACAATCTTCGGTTCTTCTGACTCTATCAACACTCACTGCTTCAATTTGGACAGTGGTGGAACAACTTCATAGATTGCACCAACACATTTATTTTGTCCAAATGTGTTTCAAACGCACATCATTCTTCCAAAGATGTTATTATTTCATCAAACATACTTTAAATGTACTAATTAATACACTATTTACGATATTACTTAATAAATATTATTTTACGATATCCCTACATCGTTTATCTATAAAATTATCGATGTCGACTATCATAAGTCTTTTTAACACTTCGAAAAGTTTCTTTTCAATTATAACACGAAAATTTTAGGATCTGGAATACTTAAAATTTCTTCTTTTTAACACTTTGAAAAGAATGCGCAAATTCATGAGACACAAAAGAATATGAGGCACCAGAGTCAAATAAGATGTGAGCAGGTCTAGGTTGACAAGAAATGTACCCGTCACAACATTCGGGTGCTTACGTGCCTCCTCTGTGGTAATCTGGAATGCACGACCCTTAGCTTTTGGCACCTCCTCCTTTTTCGTTGAAGTATTCTTTGGTTGTTGGACGGAAGCTTAACTTCCCGCCATTTGACTAGTAAGAGTATGGCAAAAACGCTTCTTGGGACCAGTAATACCACATGCATAGCAAGTAACATCCTTCCTTTGGAAACCTGGCCTTATGTGACCCGCTTCTCCGCATCCATAGCTGACCATGGATTCCTTTTCTATTATGAATTGGCCCAGATGATTCTTTCCACAAATGCGACATGATGGAGATTGAATATAAAAAGATTGTGATATATTTCAACCACGAACGATGCTCTGAGATTGCAATTGCTGGCTACTAGATTCAGATTGAATGGATTGAGTTGGTGGAATAGAGGAAACAGGAACAGTTTGATCGATATGTGGATGCTTTGGAATAGAAAGAGTGGCACCACGTATCTCTAAGTCATGCTCACGCTTTCGAGCATATTCAACAGCTTTGTCAATGGACAAAACATCCCGATTAGCTACGAAATCGCGGACTTCATACCGCAGTCCATCCAAGAATAACTGAATTTTATCGTCTTCAGTTGGGATATACTTTGCAGCAAACTGTGCTCTTTGATTGAATTGAGTTTCATACTCATTCACGGTCATTCCTTCTTGCTTAAACTCAAGAAACACTTTCTCCAATCTTCTCCTCATGTTTAGAGGACAATACTTCCCTAGCAAATGACTTTTGAATGTCTCCCATGATAAATTCTCCTGGTCATACTCGTTGAGAGCTTCATATGTTGCTTCCCACCAGACTAAGGCTTCTCCGACAAGCATTGCAGAGGCATAATTAGCCTTGTCTTCATTAGAACAACTATGGGACACCAGAAAACTCTGTAGCACCACTACTCTTGAAATCTTTGAACGAAGGAGGTTTCGCCTCTCCTTTTGAAGATTCTCCGATGGCTTTTTCTTTGCCTTTATCGCCATTCTTCTTGTGTTATTCGAGAGTCTGCCGAATAACACCAGTAAGTTTACCCAAGAGTTGCTCCTCATGAGGGGATACTAAAGTATTTACTTCCTCAGGATGAGGATCTTCACCCACTTCTGGTGTATGGTGTGACATCCCCAATTTCACGGCCAGAAAAGACCGATTTAATTTATGCTTTTAAAATAAAATCAGAGTAATCCTTTGATTTAAAAGAGTTGTGGAATTTGTTCCCAAAACAAAATATGATAAAAAAAAAGTTTATCAAAACATTTCTTAAAGAAATGTATTTTCATTAAATAACAAAACCTCGAGATGTCATGTTCCGATACAGACCAAAAGCATAAACAATACATTATAAGCCTTACAACAGTTATTTACAACTACTTACCTATAATCCAAAATCTCTCGTCATTATTTAACTATGCTCTTGTTCCACTTCCTGTAATACAAAGAAAACTGAGTTTGTCAGGCTTGGGAGCCTAGTGAGCTCATAGGGTTTTCAACCTACAATAATATAATTTTTATTTGAGTAAATTACTGAAATCGTCCCTGTGGTTTGGTCAAAATTGCACGTTTGGTCCCTAACTTCCTTTTTGCACTCGGATCGTCCCTGTGGTTTGATTTTGTTGCGTTTTTCGTCCCTATAGTTTGGTAAAAATTGCATGTTTGGTCCCTAACTTTATGCTTGTAAGGGACGAAAAATGCAACAAAATCAAACCACAGGGACGAAAAATGCAACAAAATCAAACCATAGGGACGATCCGAGTGTAAAAAAAAGTTAGGGACCAAGCGTGAAATTTTGACCAAACCACAAGGACGATTTCAGTAATTTACTATTTTTATTTATAATCATCAATCAATCAATCAAATTCCCCATCCCCATTATCTCCTTTATTTCATAAGGATTTACCCTAAGAATCATTTATCCTTAATTCATTCATTCCTAAAGATTGACTTTAAGGAATAAGCACAAATTCCAGTGTTGCATAAGGGGCGATTGACAATCACATCTATTAGGTGCATCTGCCAATAATATCGTTTAGGTGCATCTGCCAGGATTACGATATTCACTATTAGGCGCTTCTGCCAATACTATCCTTTTTGCGCAGCTGCTAAGATGTTTAGAGTATAACGTGGTTTAATACACTTTGTGGCGTAGATACCAATATTTATCTAATACATCTTTCATACCTCATCATTTATCTACCCATATTTTACCCAACATATTCGTAGATATAAAATGCATATACGGTTTAAAACCTATATAAAACATTCATTTAACACCCATCTCAAATAGACAAACAATGTATAAGCACATAGCATGTATTTTATAGAAAATATTTCATATCTATCTGTTAGATGAAAGAGACTATAGTCACTTGATAAAATGATGATCAGACAACACTATGGTTCTTATAGTAATATTCTTTGATGAAACCGGGATATCTTCAAAAACCGGTCTTCACGCAGGTAGAGTTTCGACTCAAAAACTCTTTTTCTCGGGATCTTCGAGGCTTTGGGAATTGCTTTGGGTGTCGGGGATGATATCGGGACTTCAAGGGGCTAAAAGTAGGCTTAATGATGAGAAAAGTAGGAGAGTGGTTGAGAATTTACCAACCAAAACCGACTGCCTTCGATTTCTATTTATAGGGGTGAATTTCGCTATTCATATGGTGAACCAGGCTTGTTCACGTCGTGAACTTGGTCGTCATCAGGTGCGTAGTCGCGACATCAGTCTGTCAGGCTCTGAAGGTGTCAATCATTGAGTTCAAGTCGTGAACTCTATGTTCACGTCGTGAGTTCTGACACAGGTTGAAGTTCATGCCCCGAACTTCAGAAACTCATATCTTTCGCATACGAGCTCTGTTTTAACCTTCCCATGGCATATAAGCAACTAATACGTTTTTCCCCAAAGCGAGTTTGCCACCAACTGTAGCAGCACCATACGCTAAAATTTGTCCCTTTTTAATGCATTTACCCCGCTGAACCTGGGGTTTTTGATGCATACAAGTATTTTTGTTGGAACATTGATACATAACTAGTGGAATCCTTAGAGTATCCCCATTACCTGATCAAAGGATCTTGTCAGTATCGGTATAAATAATCTCTCCCTCGTGTTCGGCTATAGCAAGAGCCCCTGAATCTAGAGTCGCTTGGCCTTCCAATCCAGTTCCAACAATGCACTTCTCGGACTGAGAAAGAGTCGATGTTCTTTATATCCACGCGTAGGTAAGAATATGCTCTACAACTTTCATTTAGACTCCATCGACTAATTTTGACTTCATTTTTAATATTATACTTTTAGTAGGCCGGGACAGGAATAGTCCGTTATAAATTCATATCTTCTTCATCTGATGTCCGTTTTCGTCTGTCTTTTTACCGTTGGATTTTTTCGGCTAAAAATCACTCGAACTAAATATCGAGTTTTGGGATGCATACTGCTAAGCTGAAACTTAGAAAAATCATAACTTCCCCATACGAAGTCAGATTTGGACGTTCCTTTTATGCACCCTCTCGGTTTAACGTATTCTACAACTTTTGTTTAGACCGCTAAGGCTAAAAATTTCTCTATCGTAAATTCACTATTTACGTCCTACATCGCCGTGCCGAATTTGTCGCGAAACTTCGACAGGTCATAACTTCTTCGTTATAACTCGGATTTCAACGTTCTTTATATGTACGGAAACCTTGTGACATATACTAAAACTTGGTTAATATTATTTATTCTGAACAATATTTTATCAAAAAGTCATTTTTTTGACGCTTATCGTCTCTAAATTGACTAGCCCGGATCTACGGGCGTTACATATGGCTACCTTCCTGTTCAGCCATTCTTCTGAAAATTCGGAGCAACATAGTATTTTAGAATATTAGGATTTACTATTACCTAATACTTTTACTTAAGTATTTCGTATGGTTTGTATCCATATACTTACATTGAATCCGTTAATATATTGAACTTCTGACGGTTTAAGTCTAAATACCAATCTGTGGTACTTAGTTCACTTAAACTACCGCTCTGATACCATGATTGAAAGACCCCAACTTTGGTATTTTTGAAATATCCAAACTTTCATACTTCACCATATAGTTACTCCAAAACATGCTACATGGATATTCATAAATAATATTTTACACTAATAATTTGATTACAAAAGACTGGATACAAATCGACTAAGTGTTAATATATTACAAAGTGTTATATTTATTACATAACTACCCATGATATTATAGTTTTATACATGCATAGACCCAAGTATAAAAGTAACAGTATAAACTATTCTAAATCTTCCAATAATATATGACTATACTGGATTCTCATTTCCTGTAATTCTTAAACACTGAGAGGGGTAAGCGGGGACGCTTAGTGAGTTCAATAATAAATACAATATAACGTTATGCGATATATATACTTCAATATGGCAGAAGCAAAGGGAACAAGGAACAACAAAGGCATATGTGAATCATGTGACAAGCTTTCATATCAATCAATGAGACATAACAAGTTCAATACTTGATATACATCAATAAAGCTTTGGCCCAATTGGCATAGAAGACATACACTTTCTGATTAAACATTTTGGTAGAGTTTAGGCTTTCTAGCCCTATCTAACCTTCTGCCAATGCCATATAATAGAAGTGATTCTCTTACGAGACATGCTCTACATGGCAAGAGGCTACATACCAGTACCACCGTGAATCTAAGTTCTTTCATTGATCACATGGTCAAAGGTACAACTTTGCTACTATAATAGCGAAAATAATAACACGAGACAATAAAACGGAAAAGCACATAACACATATAACAGATAACATACAATTGTTCCTATATATTTAACTCACTGTGAAATAATCAGGGGTGAAAATATTAATTTGGGCAGAACTTCAGCTCTAAATATGACTTTCTGTGACGAAACCGGGGATTTTAGTATAAAACCGGCCTTACACGGGCAACGTTTCGACTTGAAAAAATAATTTACTCAGGAACTTTGGGGCGTCGGGACTTGCTTCGGGTGTCGGGGAAGATACCAGGGCTTCAGGGAGTGTTAGGGTAAATTTAGAGAGAGTATAAGGTGTGCAAGCGTGAAATTTGTAACATAAACACAGCTACCTTCGCATCCCTTTTATAGGGTCCGAAGCTGCTGACTACGTTGGGCGTAGTCCTTGGTACGCTGGGCATACTGCGAGGCGGCTCTGTACGTTGAGTGTACCCCTCGTACGCAGGGCATACCTGCGAGGTATCATCTGATCGGAACCCGGGCTTGGACGTGGCTGATACGTGGCTCGAATGCGAAGACCGGCGACATGGCTACTCTGAGACCCTGCAATGCACACACTGGGCATACGAAGTGAAGTACGCTGGGCGTACACCTTCAGATAAGTCTCAAAATTTTGATTTATTTTTATTTAAAAACTTCAAAATTTTGTATCTTTTGCGTACGAGCTCCGTTTTTGACGTTCTTTATATCCACTAATAGGTGAGATTATAGTTTACAACTTTGGTTTAGACTTTGTCGACTAATTTTGACTTCACTTTTAATATTATATTTTTAATGGGCCGGGATAGGAAAAGTCCATTAAAATTTCATAACTTCTTCATCCGATGTCCGTTTTCGTCGGTCTTTTTACCGTTGTAGTACTATTGACGAGACCTTTGATTCTCGTTTAGGTTGCGTCGGCTAAAAATCACTCGATCTTTATTTTGAGTTTTTAGCTGTCTACTGCTATTCCGAAACTTAGAAAAATCATAACTTCCTCATACGTAGTCAGACTTTGACGATCCTTTTTAAGAAAATTCTCAGTTTAACGAATACTACGCCTTTCATTTAGATCACTAAAGCTAAAAAAGTAGTTTATCGAAAACTCACTTTTTACGTCATACGACGTCGTGCCGGTTCTGTTGCGAAACTGCAATAGGTCATAACTTCTTCGTTATAACGCGGATTTCGATGAGGTTTTCGCCTAAACGTTTCTAACGAGATTCTACAAATTTGATTAATATAATTTTACTTATTTTCAATTTTATATTTTCATTAATTTCAATAGTTAACTTTTGATTGGAATCTCATAAGACTTCTAATTCTTTATGAACGATTCTAAACATAGTATTACTTCAATTATAGTAACAAGTATTCGTTAGAACTCAATGCTCAAATTCATATAATATTTCATTATATTATTCACTTTTAAAATTACATAACACGATAACCGAACATGTATGTTACATCATTCATCCCAAATTGGTTATAGAAATCATGAAGCATGATATGCCAAGATTCCTCATAAGTAGTATGGAGGTTGGGGAAGCCCACAACACACCTTCTTAATCAAAATTAAGGATTCAATTGAAGCAATTGAACCTAAGAAGTTGATTAGCCTTAAGAATGAAGGAATCTCGACTTCCTAGAGGATGTCAATTATTACATACCCTTAAAGGAGTCATAATTCATAAGCTAGAGATGATTTCTACCATCATAAAGTCCTTGTTCTAAGTAAATTCAATGATTCAATGCTAAACCAAAGAAATAAACCAACAATAGCTCATTCAAGTACCAAGCTCATGAACAAAGTATTAAACAAGCATAAGAAATATAAACTAGAATCATAAACATAAGATAAATGACAATTAAGCATGAATCCTTCAAAAACCCACAAATATCTAAGGGCTTTTGCCAAAGTTAACCAAAATAGTGAAACTAGCCACTCAAGGCAACAAAATAACAATCACAAAAGTATAATTGCATCAAGAAACTGCCAATTACTTAGAAATATGAGAAGAATGAGTATTAGGCTCCAAAATCGCCCTTAATGGTCTCTAATGGTGGAAAATCGAAGTGTATCTAAAAGATTCAACCCCCGCAAGTGTTGCGCAAAAGTGTGCAGTTGTGCGGGTACCTGCGCAAGTGTTGCGCGACTGAGGCTCCACCCTCGCAAGTGTTGATAGAATGCTATTTCTCCATTCTTCTCCAATACACCACTCCATTATCCAAGATTCCCTTGGTCCCCTTCCATGCCTTACATGATGATAGCTAGATCTCAAATGCTATTTGTCCATAACGAATACGAAAAGCAGTCTTCGAAACATCTTGCTCGTTTACTTTCAACTAATGATAGCCATATCTCAAATCAATCTTCGAAAAATAGTTAATACCCTGAAGTTGATCAAATAAGTCATCAATGAGAGGTAGTTGGTACTTGTTCTTGATAATCACCTTATTTAGCTCACGGTAATCAATACACATTCGCATTGATCTGTCCTTCTTCTTGATAAACAACACTGGAGCACCCCAGGGAGAGGTACTCGGTCGAATAAAGCCTTTGTCAAGTGATTCTTGCAGTTAGGTCATCATTTCTTTCATCTCAGCTGATGCAAGACAATCGGGAGTATTTGCAATCAGAGTAGCACCAGGCACAAGATCAATTTAGAATTCTACTTGCATGTCTGGAGAAAGTCCACTCAAATCATCAGGGAAAACATCAGGATATTCGTTAACAACAGGAACATCATCTACCGTTTTCTTTTCCTCTTTTGAGATATCGACGGTGTAAGCTAGATAGATAGAAGACCCCTTCAATATGAATTTATGAGATTTTAGGAAAGATATTATTTTTAAGTTTCTTTGTTCACCGCAGACATAAATAGGATTATCCCCTTCAATAGGAATATGTACTATCTTTTCATAGCATAAGAGTTCTGCATGGTTCTTTGACAATCAATCCATGCCGAGAATAATATCAAAGTTGGGCAAGGAGATAGGAATCAAGTTAGCAAGAAAATTATAACCTTCAATTTCTACGACACAATTCCTATAGATTTTATCAGCAAGTAATGATATACTTCCTACAGTATCTACGTGAAATGGTTGCGCAAGTTCATACCAAGAAATTTGAAAGGAATGCGCAAATTCATGAGACACAAAAGAATCTGAGGCATGAGAATCAAATAAGATGTGAGCAGGTCTAGAGTTGAAAAGAAATGTAGCTGTCACAACATTCGGGTCCTCATGAGCCTCCTCTGTGGTAATCTAGAATGCACGACCCTTAGCTTTTGGCACCGCCTCCTTTTTAGTTGGAGTACTCTTTGACGTTGAACAAGAGCTTGACTTCTCGCTGGTTGTTGAACAGAAGCTTGACTCCCCGTCACCTGACTAGTAAGAGTAGGACAGAAGCGCTTTCTGTGGCCAGTAATACCACAAGAAAAACAGGTAACATCCTTCAATTGACAAACGGGCTTCTTGTAGCTTATTTTTCCACATCCAAAACAGACCACTGATCCTTTTACTAGTCTGCATTTTCCCAGATGATTCTTTCCACAATTTCGACATGACGGCGATTGAATAGAAAAAAGATTGTGACCTACCACGACCACGAGAGGCATTATGAGATTGCACTTGATTTTTAGGTTTATTTCGAATGGGTTGATCTGGTGGAATAGAGGAAACAGGAACAGTTTGATCGATACGTGGATGCTTTGAGATAGAAAGAGTGGCACCACGTATCTCCAAGTCATGCTCGCATTTCCGACATACTCAACAGCTTTGTCAAATGATAGAACATCCTAATTACTCCTAAAATCGTGGATTTCATATCATAATCCTTCCATCAATAACTGAATTTTCTCATCTTCAGTTGGAATATACTTTGTAGCAAACTGTTCTTTTTGATTGAATTGCGTTTCATATTCAATCACGCTCATTCCTCCATGTTTAAGTTCAAGGAACTTCTTTTCCAATCTTCTTCTCATATCTATAGGACAATAAATTTCTAGTAAGCAACTTTTGAACATTGCTCAAGAAAAATTCTCCTGATCATACACTTTAAGAGCTTCAAATATTGCTTCCCACCAGACCAGGGCTTCTCCGGTGAACATTGCGTAGGCATAATTAACTTTGTCTTCATTTATCACATGAGAGATACGAAATACTTTTTCCGAATTCTGTATCCAGGTAAGAACAACAATAGGATTAATGGCACCTAAAAACTCCGTAGCACCACTACTCTTGAAATCTTTGAACAAGGGACGCTTCACCTCTCCTTTTGAAGATTCTTCAATGACTTTCTCTTTGCCTTTATCATTATCCCTCCTGTGTTCTTCCAGAGTCTTCCGAATAATACCAATAAGTTTACCCAAGAGTTGCTCCTCTCGAGGGGATAGTGGAGTATTTATTTCACCAGGTTTAGGATCTCCACCCACTTCTAGTGTATGGCTACCTTCCTGTTCAACCATTCTTCTGAAAATTTGAAGCAACATAGTATTTAGAATATTAGGATTTATTATTACCTAATACTTTACTTCAATATTTCCTATGGTTTTTATCCATATAATCCTAATGAATCTGTTCATATATTGAACTTCCAACGGTTTAAGTCTAAATACCAATCCGTGATATTTAGTTCACTTAAACTATTGCTCTGATACCATGACTGAATGAACCTGAACTTTCCAAACTTTCGTATTTCTGAAAGACCCAAACTTTCATACTTCACAATATTGTTACTCCAAAACATGCTATATGCATATTCATAAAACAATATTTTACATTGATAGTTTATTTACATAGACTAGATACAAACCGACTATTAAGATTTTTACAAAGTTATATATATATATATATATATATATATATATATATATATATATATATACATACTTTCCTAGGAATACAATACAAAAGTTATAATATTATCTATTCTACATCTTCTACCAGTACAAAACTATATTGGATGCTTATCACCTGCAATAGTTTAAACATTGAGAGGGATAAGTGGGTGACGCTTAGTGAGTTCAATAACAGTTACAATATAACATTATGCCATATACATATCGATATGACAGAAGCAAAGAGGGACAAAGAACAAGAAAGGAAAATGAGTATCATATGACAGACTTTCCATATCAACAAGTAATCAGATTCAAAGATTTGTAACAAATGAGACATAACACTTTCAATACTTGATATACATCAATAAGACTTCAGCCCAAGTGGCGCAGAAAATATAATTTTGCTAGAATACACAGGCTTTCATCCCTATCTTTGTATTCTGCTAATGCCAAAGTGATGCTTATGTCACACACTTCATGGCCAAAGGCTACATACCAGTACCCAAGTGATGCATATGTCATACACTTTGTGGTCAAAGAAATAGCTCATTATGATAATTACATGGGAAAGCACATTGAACATATAACACATAACATACAACTGTCCCTATATTGAACTCACTGTGAAATAACCAAAGGAATAAATGATAATTTGGGAAACACTTTGACACTAGATATGACTTTCTGTGACGAAACCGAGGATTTTAGTTGAAAACCGGCCTTACTCGGGCAGAGTTTTGACTTGAAAATATAATTTTATCGGGAACTTTGGGGCGTCGGGACTTGCTTCGGGTGTCGGGTATGATACCAGGACTTTGGGGGTGTTAGACGGGCTTGAGAGAGGCTAGAGAGTGAAAGAGAGTAAGAATTTGTAACCTAAAACACGACAGCCTTGCATCCCTTTTATAGCTGGCCGAAGCATCGGAGTATGCTGGGCGGACCTCGGTATGTTGGGCGTACGCGGCATGGAAACTGCTTGGTTCCCGGGTCTCGGACGTGTCACCTTGTGTGAGATATGTTTGCATGTGAAGAAGAGGGGTTCATGGCCGACTCCGGGTCGCATACATGCGAAGTACGCTGTGCGTACCCTTCGGATAAGGCTTCAAATTTTCATTTATTTTTATTTAATAACTTCAAAAATCCATATCTCTTCCATACGAGCTCCGTTTTTGACATTCTTTATATTCATGCGTAGGTGAGATTATACTCTACAACTTCTGTTTAGACTCTGTCGGCTAGTTTTGAATTCATTTTTAATATTATATTTTTAACAGGCGGGGACAGGAAAAGTTCGTTAAAAATTCATAACTTCTTCATCCGAAGTCCGTTTCCATCTGTCTTTTTACCGTTGTACTACTATTGACGAGACCTTCGATTCTCGTTTAGGTTGCGTCGGCTAAAAATCACTCTATCTTTATTTCAAGTTTGTAGTTGTCTACTGCTATTCCGAAACGTAGAAAAATCATAACTTCCTCATACGAAGTCAGATTTGGATGGTTTTTTTTTATGAAAATTATCGGTTTAACCAATACTACAACTTTCATTTAGATCATAAGGGGTAAAAAGTAGTTTATCGAAAACTCACTTTTTACATCATACGATGTCGTGCCGATTCTGTCGCGAAACTTCAAATAGTCATAACGTATTCGTGATAACTCGAATTTCGATGAGGTTTTCGCCTAAATGTTTCTAATGAGATCCTTTACAACATTCAATAATAAAATTTTACTTATTTCAAATTTTATATTTTCGTTAAATTTCAATATTTGACATTAGATTGGAATCTCATAAGACTTCAAATATTTTCAGAGTGATTCTAAACATAGTTTTACTTCAAATATAGTAAAAACTATCATTTAGAACACAACAGTCAAAATTACATAATATTTCATAATATTATTCACTTTAAATTTTACATAACACGATAACTAAACGTGTATGTTACAGCAACCTTGCCCACTTGGGTGGTAAACCTGAATGGATCAATAAATCAGGGGCCCAGGTTGCCCTGTTTCCGAAATCTAAAGACACCTTTCCAGGGTGGCACCTTCAAAAGCACCAAGTCCCACACTTGAAACTCGAAGTCTGAACGTCATCGGTTTGCATAACTCTTGTTCTGACTTTACGTGACTCACAACCTCTCATGCACCCGCTTAATCAACTCAGTGGTCTTAAGTACCACTTCTGTACTTCCCATGACCTGATGCCCGACCTCGCCCCAACAAACAGGGGTCCTATAGCTCCTCCCATACAACATCTCGAAGGGTGGCTGATCAATACTAGCATAATAACTATTGTTGTAGGAGAACTCGGCCAGTGGAAGGTAAGTATCCCAACTCTTTCCAAAGTCTAACAAGCATTCCCACAACATATCTTTGAGCATCTGAATCATCCGCTCACTATGTCCATCGGTTTGGGGATGATATTTGTACTGAAATGCAGTTGAGTACCTAACTCCTCATGGAACTTCCTCCAAAACTTGAAGGTGAAATGAACATCTCAGCCCAAAACCACCGAGACTGGCACCCTATGCTGAACCACCACCCCTCGAATGTAAATGTCCACTAACTATTCAACATATATACTCTCATCAGTATGTATGAAGTGTGTGCTCTTGGTCAATCTATCAATAACGACCCAGATGGAATCAACTCCACATGCTGTCCTTGGTAACTTCGTGATAAAATTCATGGTAATATCTTCCCAGTTCCACATGGGAGTGGGTAACGACTGCATATTGCCATTAGGTCTTTGATGTTCGGCCTTAAATTTCCGACAAGTCACACACCACTCTAGAAACCATGCTATCTTCCTTTTCATACAGGGCCACCAATAGTTTAACTTTAAATCCCTATATATCTTCATGGCCTCCAAATGGATCAAAAACTTTTACTTATGAGCGTCTTTTAGAACTGTATGCCTCAATCCACCAGTAGTCGGAAGCCAAACTCTGCCACACTGTGTCAACAGTCCTCGACTATCTCTGACAAATAAAGGAATATGTCCCCTGATTTGCTTCGTTTTCCAATTCTCCTTTTCCAATCCCTCCACCTGAGCCTTCTTGATCAAATCCAACAAAGGAGAAATAATAACAATTCTCAAACATATATCCTCAATATGTGTACTCACTACCTTACGACTCAAGGCATCAGCTACCACATTGTCCTTCCCAGGGTGGTATAAAATATCGCAATCATAATCATTTACCACATCCAACCACCTCTGCTACCGCATATTCAAATTTGTCTGATCCATCAGGTACCTAAAACTCTTGTGGTCAGTGTAGATATTACATCTAAACCCATACATATAGTGCCTCCAAATCTCAAGGGCAAAAACCACAGCCCCCAACTCCAAATCATGTGTAGGGTAATTCATCTCATGAGGCTTCTGTTGCCTTGAAGCATAAGCAATCACATGACCCTTCTACATAAGAACAACTCCCAAAATTAATATAGAGGATTCATAATAAACCACAAAATCATCCATAACCTTAGGAAGTGTGAGAATCGGGGCCTCACATAATATCCGTCTTAGTAACCCAAAATCCAACTGTTGATCGGCCCCCCACCGAAAGGTAACATTCTTCTTTGTCAAGTAGGCCAATGATACTACAATCATGGAGAAATCCTGGTTAAATCTCCAATAATACCATGCGAGACCTACAAAGCACCGAATCTCATATGAGGTCCTTAGAACCTCCCATCACATCACGACCTTGATCTTGTTCGTACCGACTAATACACCGTTCTGGTTGACGATGTGCTCCAAAAACTGCACCTCGCGCAACCAGAACTCACATTTGGAGAATTTGGCATACATCCTCTCTCTCCTCAGTGCATCAGATACCTCTTGAAAATGTTCCTCGTGCTGTTCCTTGGTCTTGGAGTAGACCAAAATATTATCTTTTAATACTATCGTCAAACAATCTAGCATCCGTTGGATTAGATGTCTAAGAACATAACTATTATTGGTATGTGCTTGAACTGCGTATATCATGGTCCATTTAGGTTACATATTATCAAGAAAATTTTTTAGGATGGGCTTTTGAGATCATATGTTTTAATTATTTTTTATCAAGAATTAATTTGGAATTAATTTAATGATCAAAGGAGACTAATTAAATCTATGGGGACTAATTATGGTAATTAGTTATATTTATATGTGGGGCTTATGATCCATGTTGGAACAAGTTTATGTATGGACACATAAAGAGTTGGGCCACATGAACCATGGATCATAATACCCATGGGTATGGATTTGGGTTATACCCATGATTCTTGGAATCCTACATATAAATAGGTCACTCTATAGCCATAATCGTACTTCTAGTTCTTGGAGCTCATGGAGTTGATTTTGGTGTGAAAGGAATTCTCTCTCAAGTTCTACCTTTTTCCATGATGTGTTGTGTCTTCATTTGAGGCTTCCACACTATTGGGGTTAAGCTCTTAAGGCCAAATACATCAAGACTTCAAGCTACATAAAAGGTATGTTACCCTAACTAGTATCTTATATGGTTTATATGAAAATGTATGCTAGTTATAGGTTTAATGCCTTGGAAACCATTTGCATGTATAATTAGTGAAAACATAGATCCAAGGTATTTAGGGTTGTATGTGCACCATAGGATGTTGTAGTATACATAAACCATCAGTGGTATCAGAGACTAGGCTTGTTTTCTTATATAGTTTATGCAAATTGCTTGAAAAATCGTTTTCTTGGCTGTCTGGACAGTGGAGTCGCCGAGTCTACTGACAGACTTGTCGAGTAGCATGCATTTTGCCTTGGACTTGCCGAGTCTAAGTACAAATCTGATCAACTCGCCGAGTTAGTTCATGTACTCGACGAGTTGGGGCTCTAGAGTGCAGTTTTTCGACTTTTAAGCCTGGATTTGGACTAGGAACATTACTCTAAGATGTTTTTGAACTTATAAGCTTTTTTTTTTTGATGTGTTAATGTTCATGCTAATCCAATTCAAAAGATAATTGTCAATAGATTCATGTTTTGTATTAGGTTAATTGTTAGGCTAATTACATGAAAATTGTTTGATTTGAATTGTCTTGTTCATATGAGTTTAATCTAGATCATAGTGTTTCTTGACGTGTTTGTTTGTTTATTAGATGATCAAAATGGCCTTTAATGGATTCCATAACTTGTCCTCAAGTTATGGAAAACAAAAAGTCTTTCTTGTTAATGAGTCTTTAAAAGTCATGAGTTATGAATTTGAAGAGTTTTTTTTCCCATAAATTGTTTTATGACATCCATAACTTGTCCTCAAGTTATGGATATTCAAGAGTCTTGCCATTAAAAGCCATATTAAACTTATATGTTATGGAAACCAAAAGTTTTTTGAATTGTTCAAAACTTTCCCTCAAGTTTTGGAATTTGTAAAGTTTCCCCCCGTGAATACTTTAAATCCAAGTTAAACCCTTAGAATTTTAAAAGTTAAAATTCAACCCTTATACTATTATAATATTAATAGTTAATAGTTATATATATATATATATATATATATATATATATATATATATATATATATATATATATATATATATATAAGAACAAAGTCAATCTTACCGTTAGTAGGCCTCATTCACGAAGCCAGTCTATAAGGGAGTATAAGGTTACTGCTTATCAAATGGCCATTTAATGGGTGTCCACTCTCACCCACCGCTTCCTTGACCGGTGGAGGGTCGTTAGCCGAACAGGTTTGACAGGAAATTAATTCTCCTTTCATTAAAAGTATAATAATAAATATAAATTAACTAAACCTTATTAAATTCCCAAGTTTAGTTACTTTTGGAAAATGTGAATTTGGTGCTAACCCATTAATTACACTTTGTACCTTACCAAGTCATTGGTGGAGTGTGTGTGGGTAACTAACACACTAACATGGACTACTAAGAGTGGCAAAGGGTGACTTAATGTTTATCATAGATTAGTGGAGCGCGTGTGGGTAACCAACACATCGATTAGGTGATAAAAATTAAGGGTACCAAGTTAATTTGCATGGTTATTCACACCTTGTTTGTGATCCTCGACATCCCAGTCACAAACTTGAGAGGGAACAACAGAGATTTAAATATGTCATTGAAAAGTTCAATGAATATTAAAAGATCTAGGTGTTTCAATCCAATTAAAACCTAATACCCTATTAGGTTTTCATGGTGGAAATTGGTGAATCGTCATTCACCTACCTTCAAATATTTTATAGCTTGGATTACAGCATCCCTCTTCCAAGTTATAAAATATTGTGTTGGGTCCTAGACTTAATATTTCATATTGTGTGTTATGTTAAGGACTGAAATCAACTAACTTGAATTTCTCCTATTTTAGATGTTTGACTCAGACAACTATGATCTTCCCAAATCTCTTGGAACAAGCTTTCCTAATGAAGATGATGTCTCGCGATTGGATCATGGAAATCATACTTCTCTTCCTCCACCTCCTCCAATTATTCTCCCTAACCTACATGTTCAAGGTCACTCAAGCCCTATTGGCAAGCAAAGTCTATGTGTGCTTACATCTTGGAGAGGAAGTCGCATATTGACAAGTCGGGAGAGTTGAGTGTCAAAGTCTTGAGGAATTTGGTTGTTGACTAGGTTCTTCAATCACTTCCTAAGTCACATAGTGAGTTCCTTTAGGACTACTATATAACAGACCATGATGTGACCCTTAATGATCTTACCTATTTGCTTGATGCTGCTGAATCAACAATGATTTGGAGGACTAGTAAAGCAATTTTGATTGGAAGATCGACTTCCCAAACTTTCATGGACATTGAAAATGGTAACATTGGAAATCTAGAAAAGCTTTCTCTTCCCAATGGAAAGGGATCGACCATAGTCAACTCGGTTGACCAAATGGTAAAGAGAAAGGCTAAGTCTGAGATAGTCCCATGTACCATTCCCAAAGAGTCCATATGTTTCTATTGCCAAAGGAAGGGGCATTGGTTGCGAAGATGACCTATTTACCTGAAAGAATATAAGGATGGTAAAGTCAAAAGGTTTGATTCTACTTCGGGTGAAGTCCACTATCTAACTCTATTAAGTTCCTATTGTGAGATTCTTATTACATGATGTGACTAGGTCGCATTTTGATGTTTTAAGCATCAAAGTGAAGATATGAAGCTTAAAGGAAGAATATGCTAATTCTGATCATGAAGATGCATTTCGATCGCATGCTTCGATGATCAGAATTTTCAGCTGTTGCTTAAAAGTTGTGATAGATTGCCTAGGAATAAATAACAACATTGTTTTCATATGCATTTGCATTGCAAGGATAAGTTTTTTTCCCGCAAGTTTTAAAATTAAAGAAAAAGTTTTAATTTTATTTATTTTAAAATATCCTTATAATGGAATTTGTGAAAAATTGTTGTTTATATGATTCCATTGATAGCAATATTGGAAAATGGATTTGATTCTTTCGGTTATGTGAGTCAAGTGAAGGACTAGGAGATTGGGTACACTTGGTTGTATATTGGTCAGGTCCACCACAAAGATGGAAGAGACTATTAGTCATGATTTACTCAAGTTTAGTAAATATGGTTATGTTTACAAGTTTAAGTGTAATTCTGAAACATTGGAAAAGTTTCAATGTAAGGCAGAACGGATGAGAAGAATCAAATTAGGTAGAAAGATCAAAGTTTCCTTAGTCTAAAAAGATGGGAGAGTACTTGAGTATCTTGTTCATGGTTATCTTACTCTTGTACATTTGAAATTCGTAGGTTGTGAATTTTTGGATAAAATAAAGACCAACTAAGACCAATTGTGTGAAGTGTTTGTCTTGATGAGAATCCGCACTAACTCTTGAATATTTGCTTTGTCAAGGAATGGTTCTTGACAAGAGAATCTTATATGTCAAGAGGTCAGTGGGAGTCTTAATGATCTTGAAAAGTTTCAAGAACTAATCAAGAATAAAATCCGTTGTTTACCATTAGCACACGACTTGAGGTTTATAGCCCATCGTGTTGACATATTCTTGTTTCTGTGTCCATTCCAGTTAAAGTTGACTATGCATGTGAGTTCTATGAGTTCTCAGTTGTTTGCATAACTACTTGGAGGCAATGGTAGGCCCTTGTGCTGCTAGGTGGCAAGAAGTTAAGATTGAACAAGTTCAGTCGATATGAGTTTGGATTTGTCACTAACCTCCTCTGTGGTTATGACAAATTCATATGGATAGGAACACATACACCATAAAATCTAAGTGTCATAAGGTTTCTCTCCGATTCATGAAAATGATGGTGAGGAAACGCTTTCGCTAAATAGATTTTAAGTAGATAGAAATTGTGATATTTGCATTCTCAAAGTCGTTAGTGGAGCGTGTGTGGTTAACCAACACACTAACATGGAGTTGTGAGAAATGGCAAATGTCTAAACAATTGAGACTATGATTAGGGCATCTCTTTTCATAGTTTTAAAAAATGTTTAGACAGACATGTGAGCTATCTAAGGAAAGGTATTTATGGTTGTATGTGCACCATAGGATGTTGTAGTCTAAATAACCCATCAGTGGTATCAGAGATTAGGCTTGTTTTTTTATATACTTGATGCAAATTGCTTGAAAAATCGTTTTTTTGGCTGTTTGGACAGTAGACTCACTGAGTCCACTGATAGACTCGTCGAGTAGCATGAATTTTGCCTTGGACTCGCTTAGTCTAAGTACAAATCTGACCAACTCGCCGAGTTAGTTCATGTACTCGACGAGTTGGGGCTCCAGAGTGCAGGTTTTCGACTTTTAAGTCTGGATTTGGACTAGGAACATTACCCTAAGGTGATTTTAAAATTATAAAGTTGTTTTTTATGTGTTAACGTTCATTCTAATCCAATTCAAAAGATAATTGTTAATAGATTCATGTTTTGTATTAGTTTAATGGTTAGGCTAATTACATGAAAATTGTTTGATTTGAATTGTCTTGTTCAATTGAGTTTAATCTAGATCATAGTTTTTCTTGATATGTTTGTTTGTTTCTAAATGGCGTCTAATGGATTCCATAACTTGTCCTCAAGTTATGGAAAACCAAAAGTCTTTCTTGTTAATGAGTCTTTAAAAGTCATAAGTTATGAATTTGAAGAGTTTTTTTCCCATAAATTGTTTTATGACATCCATAAGTTGTCCTCAAGTGTTGGATTTTCAAGAGACTTGCCATTAAAATCCATTTTAAACTCACATGTTTTGGAAACCAAAAGTTTTTTGAATTGTTCAAAACTTGCCCTCAAGTTTGGAATTTGTAAAGTTCCCGCCCATGAATACTTTAATCCCAAGTTAAACCCTTAGAATTTTAAAAGTTAAAATTCAAACCTTATACTATTATAATATTAATAGTTGATAGTTATATATATGTATAAGAACATAGTCAATCTTACCGTTAGTAGGCCTCATTCACGAAGCCAGTCTATAAGGGGGGTATAAGGTTACTACCTATCATATGGTAGTTTAATGGGTGTCTACTCTCATCCACCGCTTCCTTGACTGGTGGAGGGTCGTTACCGAATGGGTTTGACAGGACATTAACTCTCCTTTCATTAAAAGTATAATGATAAATATAAAGTTACTAAACCTTATTAAATTCTCAATCTTAGTTAGTTTAGGATAATGTGAATTTGGTGCTAACCCATGAATTTACTCTTTGTACCTTACCGAGTCGTTGGTGGAGTGTGTGTGGGTAACTGACACACTAACATGGACTAGTAAGAGTGGCAAAGGGTGACTTAATGTTTATCTTAGATTGGTGGGGCACGTGTGGGTAACCGACACATCGATTAGGTGATAAAAATTAAGGGTACCAAGTTGATTTGCATGGTTATTCACAACTTGTTTGTGATACTCGGCATCCCAGTCACAAACTTGAGAGGGCACAACTGAGATTTAAACATGCCATTGAAAAGTTCAATGAATCTTAACAGATCTAAGGGTTTTAATCCAATTAAAACCCAATACCCTATTAGGTTTTCATGGTGGAAATTGGTGAATCGTCATTCGCCTACCTTAAAATTTTTTTAGCTTGGATTACGGCATCCCTCTTCCAAGTTATAAAGTATTGTATTGGGTCTTAACTTTAATATTGTTGGATAAGGTGTCTAAGTCCATAACTATATTTGGTATTAACTTGACCCGACCCGGTATAGTCCATTTGGGTTGCACTTCACCTAACAATTTGTTTGGATATACTTTTGAGAATAAGATGTTTATGATATATTAATATATTATTCCTTATAATATATTAAGATGATATCATAATTATTTAATTAGTATTGATCAAGAATTAATTTAGTGATCAAAATATAGCTAATTAAATATGCACTCTTATATATATATATATATATATATATATATATATATATATATATATATATATATATATATATATATATATATATATATATATATTGGGCTAAGATTTATTTAGGATGGGCTAAGAGTATATGGAGTCCATGGAGCTTTTAACCCATGGATCCTAGGTAAATGAAGAGTCATGGGTATTAGGGTTTAACCCTAATCCTCCATACTATATAAAGGAGTCTTTGGTTCTAGAATTGGAACTAGGGTGTGTGAGCATAAGAGTGAGCCGATTTCTATAAGTGTTCTTATTCTCTCAAGAGCTTTCAATTTGTTTTGGTGATTTGTGACACCAATTGAGGCATCCACACTATTGGTGCTAGGCTCATAAACTCCAAGCAATCAACCACAAAAGTAAGGTATGTTATTTTACTTAAAGTTTTGTGTTACAAGTACCCCATAACATGCTAGTTAGGTCGTGAACCTTGGAAATCAAATTTGCATGTATTTTAGAGAAAACATAGATCCAAGGTTTCTAGGGTTGCATGTACACCATAGGTGTGTTAGTATTCTCAAAACCCAACAGTGGTATCAGAGCCAGGTTTGTTTTCTTGATACTTGATGCAAACTTGTTGAAAAAGCTGGAAAAATCTGCAATCTGACGCATGAACTCTACGAGTCCTTGGGGGGACTCGATGAGTCCATGACCAAACTCATCCTACTCGTCTAGTAGGTTCTTGCACTCGACGAGTAGGAGCCCCAAAATGCTGTTTTTTGACATTTGCTGTTGGAAATGGACTAGAAACATTACCCTAAACTAGTTTGGTGTTTTAAAACTTATTTTAGATGGTATAATGTTTATGCTAATTCATTTACAATGGCTAATATCAAAATTCCATGTTTTATATGTGATAATATGATTCTTGTAATTTTGATATGAATGTTCATGTTCTTATGAGTTTTAGAAGATCATAGGAATTATGTGTTATTTGCTTGTAGTGTAATTCTTGATCTTAATGGCTAATGATGAAATCCATAACTTTTCCTCAAGTTATGGATAACCAAAAGTCATTTCTTTAAAAGTGTCATTAAAGAATAGGAGGTTACATAAAATGAAGAGTTTTTTTTATAGACCATTAAAAATCATAAGTTATGAAATGAAAAGTCTTGAATAGTTTCAATACTTGCCCTCAAGTCATGGAATTTGTAAAGTCTCACACATTAATACTTTAATTCCAAATAGATCCTTGGAATTTTAAAAGTTTAAAATTCAACCCTTATACTTTTATAATATTAAAAGTTTAATCATTATATATGTATAAGAATAAATCAGTCTTACCACAAGTAGGCCTCATTCACAGAGCCGGTCTATAAGGGGGTATAAGGTTGTTGCCTATAAAATGGCAGCTTAATGGGTGTCCACTCTCAGCCACCGCTTCCTTGACTGGTGGAGGGTTGTTAGCCGAATGGGTAGGATAAGACCTTAATCCTCATTAAAAATATAATGAAATTATAAAGTAACTAAACCTTTATTAATTCCCAATCTTAGTTACTTTAGGAAAAATGTGAAATAGGTGCTAACCCATGAAATTACACTTTTTACCTTACCAAGTCATTAGTGGAGCGTGTGTGGTTAACCGACACACTAACAAGGACTAGTAAGAGTGGAAAAGGGTGACTTAAGTTTTATCATAGATTGGTGGAGCGCGTGTGGTTAATCGGCACATCGATTAGGTGTTAAAATTAAGGGTACCAAGTCAATTTTCATGGTTATTCACACCTTGTTTGTGATCCTCGACATCCCAGTCACAAACTTAAGAGGGCACAATCGTGATTCAAACATGCCATTGAAAGTTCATTGTATCTCAAAAGATCTAGGAGTTTCAAATCCAATTAAAACTTAATAATTTATTTCATTTATAATGGTGGAAATTGGTAAATCGTCATTTACCTACCTTCAAATATTTCATAGCTTGGATTACGACATCCCTCTTCCAAGTTATGAAATAGTTTGTGGGGTCCTAGCCTTAATATTTCATTTGAGTGACTTATTAAGGATTCTTCATCTAATTAAACTTGTCCTTCTTTATTTCAGATGTCTTCCAACACTACTACTGGCTCAAACCCTACAGGCTCCTTTTCCCTCATGAACTTGTGTAGGAAAGTCACTTTTGATGGGTCTAACTTCAATGAATGGATTAGAAACATCAGATTGATTACCTGCTATGAGAACAAGGAATATGTCCTTGATAAGGAGCTCAAGGTTATCAATGAGTCCACTGCTACTCCTAAGGAGCTTGCGGAGTACATTGCACATGAGAGGGATGCTACCAAAGTGTCCTGCATCATGTTGGCAACCATGACTCCCGAACTCTAGAAATCCTATGAAGATTTCTACTCCTATGAGATGCACCTGGATCTGATGGATAGGTACCATCAGAGCGCCTCGTCAAGAGAGGTATGAAATCATCTCCTCCATGATAACGGCCAGAATGAAGGATGGTGAACCCATCACCGGTCACTTGCAGAAAATGCAAAGGTTCGTGGACCGGTTGCTGAAGCTGAATGTGGACTTCCTTGAGGACTTGGCTATTGATATCATTCTCCATTCCTTACATCCAAGTTATGATCAGTTTCGTATGACTTATCATATGAACAAGGAGGAAGTTACACTTAGTAAACTTCAAGGACTTTTAAGGACCGTTGACAGTGGCCTTAAAGGTAAGTCGGATGTTACTTCTACTCCTACTCATACAGCAGCCCCTGTTCTGGCAATTGGGCAGGGAAAGGGGAAGAAAAGGAAGACCCCTTCGAAGGGTACCAAGGGAAAGTCCCTTGATGGCTCCTTTTCAAGTGGGACCAAGAAAGGTCTCATTCCTCCTTCTTCAAACCCAAAGGAAGCACAGTGCTTCTATTGCCACGAAAAGGGGCACTGGAAGCGAAGCTGCCCCAAGTACTTGCAGGATGTGAAGGATGGGAAAGTTAAACCCACCCATGCAGGTATTTATACTATATTGTCTAGTAACTCATTGCATACTAACTCTTGGGTGCTTGATACAGGTTGTGGTATTCACATTTATACTGATTTGCAGGGCATAAGAAGTAGTGAAGAAGTGGAGCACGGGAAGATAAACCTAATCATGGGCAATAGGAAAGCATCACCTGTAACCAAGATTGGAGTTTATTTTTTATTGCTTAATAATGGGTTAACTTTAGATTTGAATAAATGTTGTTACTCGTCAGAAATGGCGAGAAATATTATTTCCCTTCATAGTTTGTACAAACAAGGTTTCACCTTTTCATTTGATAATAAAATTGGTGTTATTGATGCTTTTTATAATGATGTGTTTTATTTTAAAGCATTACCTTGTGATGGTGTATATGAAACTGTGTCGATTGTAGACAACTTAGGAAATAATGTATATCATATTGATTCTTCGATGAGCTTAGATAAAGAATCCTTGTGGCATTTTCGTCTTGGACATATTAACAAGAAGCGCATAGGCCAACTCAAGAAGGCTGGAGTTTTGGAATCATTTGACCTAAAGTTGGATGATAGTTGCGAGTCTTGTTTAATTGGAAAAGTGACAAAATCACCCTTCATTGGTACTTGTGAGAGGGGTGAGGGTTTGTTGGACCTCATACACACAGATGTGTATGGACCCTTCAAATCAACCACAAGGGATGCTAATCGGTACTATGTGACTTTTACTGATGATTATAGCAGATATAGATATATCTACTTAATCAAGCATAAGTCAGAAACCTTTGAAAAATTCAAAGAGCTTAAGCAGGAAGTCGAGAATCAGTTGGGCAGGAAAATTAAGATGCTCCGATCCGATCGGGGAGGAGAGTATCTTAGTATTTAGTTCCTTGACTATCTTAAGGAATGTGGGATAGTCTCATAACTGACACCTCCTAGGACACCACAGCTAAATGGTGTTGCTGACAGGCACAATCGGGCCTTATTGGACATGGTTCGTTCCATGATGAGTCGAGCTTCATTACCAATCTCATTCTGGGGTATGCCTTAGAGACTGCCACCCATATCCTCAATCTGGTCCCTACTAAGAAGGTTGCCAAAATGCCTCACGAGATGTGGACTGGGAAAGTTCCCAATCTAGACCACATCAAAATTTGGGGTTGCGAAGCTTTTGTGAAGCGCGAGTCTCATGAAAAGCTTGAACCTCGAAGTGAGAGGTGTATTTTTATCAGCTATCCACAAAGATCCTTTGGTTACCTATTCTATAGACCTAGGGAAAATGTGGTCTTTATAGCAAGAAGGGGAGTCTTTCGTGAGAGAGAATTCATAAGCCAAGGAAATAGTGGGAGGCAAATTGACCTTGAAGAGCTTCAAGAGTCAAATGGTGAAGGAACCTCAAACACTATCGACCAACCTGAGGAGGAAACTCCTGTTGAGACGATAGATGAGTCCGTACCTCCGAGGCGTTCCACCAGAGTTAGGAACACACCTGAGTTTTATTATGGTTATCACGTCACCACTGAAGGTGATACATTTATTAGTGATAGTACACTAATAGATTTGGATGAACCTAATAATTACAGGGAAGCCATGGTAGGCCCTGAGTCTGCTAAATGGAAGGATGCTATGGATAGCGAGATGCACTCCATGTATGACAATCAAGTGTGGAACTTGGTTGATAATGTACCAGGTCGCAAGACAGCTGGGTGCAAATGGATCTTCAAATAAAAGACCGACATGGATGGGAAGGTACACACCTACAAAGCAAGACTGGTGGCAAAGGGCTTTACTCAAACTCCTGGAGTTGACTATGATGAGACCTTTTCACCAGTAGCCAAGATTAAGTCTATTAGAGTTTTTTTGGTCATAACTACATTTCATGATTATGAAATATGGCAAATGGATGTCAAAACCGCTTTCCTTAATGGAAAGTTGGCTGAGGATGTTTACATGGCTCAGCCAGAGGGTTTTGTCGATGCAAAGTACCCTAATAGGGTGTGTAAGCTTGAGAAATCCATTTATGGATTAAAACAAGCATTTCGTAGATGGAATCTTTGCTTCGATGAGAAAGTCAAAGAGTTTGGTTTTTCGAGGAGCGAAGATGAGTCATGTGTGTATGTTAGGGCTAGTGGGAGTATAGTTAGCTTTCTAGTGTTGTATGTGGATGACATACTACTGATAGGAAATGACATCCCAACTTTGCAGGAGGTTAAGTCCTGGCTTGGGAAGTGTTTCGCTATGAAGGACCTTGGATAAGCTGCATATATCCTAGGGACAAGGATAATGAGAGACAGGAGTAAGAGACTAATTGGACTTAGTCAGAGTACCTACTTGGATAAGGTGTTGAAAATATTCAATATGCAGAATTCCAAGAAAGGGGACTTGCCAATCCAGCACAATGCCAGGCTGAGTAAGACTCAGAGTCCGAGTACAGAGGCTTAGATAACAGAAATAAGTCGATTTCCGTATGCTTTCGCTATTGGCTCGGTGATGTATGCTATGACTTGTACTCGCCTTGATGTAGAATTTGCTTTGAACATGGTTAGCAAATTTCAGGGAAATCTTGGCATGGCGCATTGGGCTGTGGTAAAGAATATTCTCAAGTACCTACGGAGGACTAAGGATTGGGTCCTTACCCTTGGTGGGAGTGATGACTTGAGAGTGATTGGGTATAGTGATTCTAGTTTTCAGACTGACATGGATAATTTCCGCTCTCAGTCTGGCTGGGTCATTACCCTAAATGGAGGATCAATTACTTGAAAAAGTTCCAAACAGGAGACAGTAGCTGATTCTACTTGTGAATCAGAGTACATAGCGGCGAGTGAAGCGGTGAAGGAGGTGATATGGATGAAGAACTTCATTGGAGACCTTGGAGTTACGCCAACTATACAAGAGCCTATGGAAATTTTATGTGACAGCAATAGTGTGGTTGCCTTAGCCAAGGAGCCAAGAGATCACGGTAGATCCAGACACATTGATAGAAAATACCACTTCATAAGACACAAGATAGAACAAGGACTCTTCTTGGCAAAGATGGTATCGTCAGAAGAAAACCCTGCAGATCCCCTCACGAAGGGACTGACTAGGGTTAGGCATTTGCAGCATGCAAGAAGCATCGAGCTGAGGGATGATATTAGTTTTAATAATTAGATTTCTGAAACTTTTAAAATGTAATTGACATTTGATGATTAAATAAAAGTTGTAATTTATTTATGAGTAAAGTGTTACTATCCTATGTTGATCGTTTATTGTTGTTTCAATTTTGCATGTTTTGACTTCCAGAATAATTATTTTATTCAAACTCTCCATAGTCGGTCATATATCGGAAGTAGATATGAATCAAGACTGGCATGAATTTGGCTTGTAAGATTTGTCTAAAGTGCATTAGACATAGAAATGGTTGCTACAACATTCATGAGTGCTCATAGGTCCTGAGTATTGGATTAAACCCACGCTCGCTTGTATCACTTCATGGAATTTATCTCGAGTGATCGTGAGACGGTAATATCATATATATCTTCAAACCTAGAGATATGAGTTGCTGAATGTGAGTTGGTTATCTATTGATTGTACGAAAACACATTAGTACCTTGATGTCATAAAATGTGCTTTTGTGCATAATTCAACAAGTAGTTAGTACAAGCATATGATTTGAAGTTTATCTGTTCCTTCTAGAGATAGAAGCGATATCGATGATTTGGTTTTAACTTATGTGTCGGGCCCAGTCAAAACCTAATTGATGTGTTGAATTTAGTTCTATGTCAGACAAATCAGAGATTGAGAACACAAATGTTGGACAAGAAGTTAGACCATGTTCCATGTGTTTGTCCAGCTGATATCTTGAGAACAGAGGAATATATGATCACTTATCTAAAATGGTGCTTCATAGTTCAACAGAGTTTTAAAGAGCTACGATTGCTGGTTGGTTCCTGAAGTTATACTTGGAACTATTGTTATCAGACTTATACAAGTGGGAGACTGTTGGTTAAGGTGTCTAAGTCCGTAACTATATTTGGTATCAACATGACCCGACCCATCATGGTCCATTTGGGTTGCACTTCACCTAACAATTTGTTTGGATATAGTTTTGAGAATCAGATGTTTATGATATATTAATATTATTGGTTATAATATATTAATATGATATCATAATTATTTAATTAGTATTGATCAAAAATTAATTTAGTGATCAAAATGTAACTAATTAAATATGGACTCTTATTTATATATATATGGATTGGGATAAGATTTATTTAGGATGGGCTAAGAGTATATGGAGTCCATGGATAGTCGATGGAGCTTTTAACCGATGGATCCTAGGTAAATGAAGAGTCATGGGTATTAGGGTTTAACCCTAATCATCCATCTATATAAAAGAGTCTTTAGTTCTAGAATTGGAACTAGGGTGTGTGAGTATAAGAGTGAGCCGATTTCTATAAGTGTTCTTATTCTCTCAAGAGCTTCCAATTTGTTTTGGTGATTTGTGACACCAATTGAGGCATCCACACTATTGGTGCTAGGCTCATAAACTCCAAGCAATCAACCATAAAAGTAAGGTATGTTATTTTACTTAAAGTTTTGTGTTACAAGTACCCTATAACATGCTAGTTAGGTTGTGAACCTTGGAAATCAAATTTGCATGTATTTTAGAGAAAACATAGATCCAAGGTTTCTAGGGTTGCATGTACACCATAGGTGTGTTAGTATGCTCAAAACCCAACAAATATTTCATATTAGGTGTTATGTTAAGGAAACAAAACAACTAACTTGAATTTCTCGCCACGAATAATCAGTCCCCCCTCCCCACTTGGGGTTTGAAATCTCACTAGCTGTCTCTCATAGTCAATTATGGCCCCATTGGGACCCAACCAGTCTATCCCAATGATAACCTTCGATTCTTGCAAAGGAATCGACACCAAGTCAATCTCCCGCTTGCAGGCCTTCTCATTCATAGAATTCAGGTTCTTGCACCCCGAATAGCTCACAAACTCCCCAATTTCATCCCTCAACATGTCATGATATCTTGTCTTCCACACTCTTCATATGCAACATACTAAGGAACCAAAATAGTCCTCTCCTGGAACTTGGCGGTGATCTCTGCCACAGTCTTAGTAGTCTAGCGAAGGTCCTGAAACTCCCTTGCCAACTACTGCACCTTGATCATCGGTGCAAACTCCTTATGGAATCTCATAATAAACTCCTCGCAATTCATAGCTACCACTGGTGCAGTCCCCACCACTCGGTCGTCCCCATCCCACTAGTCATGTGCTCGATCCCTTATCAGGCAGGATACAAACCCTACCTTTACACCCTTTAGGCAAAAACTTGTTTGCTGAGCATTCTCCATGTCAGTGATCCAACATGGGATAGAGATGGGCTACTTAGCCCTAAATAACTTAGGAGCTCCACAAGCCTTGAACTCCTGTAATGAGGGAGTTCACACCCCTAACTGATCGCAACAATCACGAATCAAAAGGCCCTGACTTGTTCTTCCATAAGCTCCATAATCCCCTCCTTGATGGTACCAAACTGATGAGTTTTGGTATAATACAACATCCTATAGTGAACATACAACCCTAAACACCTTGGATATATGTTTTCGCTAATTATACATGCAAAGGAGTTTCCAAGGCATTAAACCTATAACTAGTATGTAATTTGTCAAACACAATACCAGATACTAGTTAGAGTAACATACCTTTTTATGTGGCTTGAAGTCTTGATGTATTTTGTTTTGCTTGAAACACTTTGGCCTTTAAGAACTTAGTGCCCCAAGTGTTGCACCTCAAATGGAATCACAACTCACCTAGGACAAAGGTGACTCTTGAGAGAGAAACTCCATGCACCAAAAACCACCACAAACTCCAAGAACTTCATGTAGAACTACAAGTGGCAATTTTGGGCAATGCACTACATATTTATATGTGGGATTTCAAGAGTCATGTTTATAACCCAAATCCATACCCATGGGTTGTATGATCCATTGATCATGTGGCCCAACTTTTTATGTATCCATACATAAACTTGGTTCAACATGGATCATAAGCCCAACACATATAAAGATACTAATTACCATAATTAGTCCCCATAGATTTAATTAGTCTCTTTTGATCACTAAATTAATTCCAAATTAATTCTTGATCAATACTAATTAAAACATATGATTTCATGTTAATATATTATAACTTATAATATATTAACAAATCATAGATAACCTTCCTCTCAAGAGTCCATCCTAACAAATTGTCCTCGTGTTTTGCAACCTAAATGGACCATGCTACTCTCGGCTCGAGTACATACCAATAATAGTTACAGGCTTATACATCTAATCCAACACAAACATCGCAAGAGTAGCATCCACAATACCTCGAGTGACCTCAGACGTAATGAGCTCGTGTAGCCTGTCATTAGTCGGTTATGTTCCTAATCCATAACCAGAACTAGAACCAGAGCTAGAACCTCCTCCTCGAGTGATCACCACCATACTCAAATTGAAATACAAACATATAAACAATCAACATAAACCTTGAGGGAACTCTCACTATACAGGTCTCCATAGAGTCTCCAGGTCCGTTCTTGCCCTGAGTATATACCCTATGCTTCCAGTAGTATGGGGCCAATACTACCTTCCACACCTAACTCTACCCTCCTCAAGAATCGTTCTGATTCCTCAATGTCACCACAGTAAATCTATATATTAAACCTATGCTAAACAACATACCAAATCTACTATGGCATTACCTAGGCTCTCCTAGGAATTCATAATCTGACCAACTCTACCATACAAAGAATCCCAATCAACACTGTTGGTTACCATATGAATGCAAGTTATACACAAAATGGGATCACATAGACCCTCAAATAATGATTCTACCCTAAGTCCACAACCAAACAAGGAACAAGAAGTAAGGCTAAATCAATCATTCTAGGGCTATATAAACCAAATCGTCTACAAATTTTAAAGCATACACTTAGCATTTAACTGAGCTGATATTAATTCCAAGCAATACGTAGCATCCGAGTCCCCCAGGCTATAAGGCATCACACAAATTAGACAATCCTAACATATAATCCCCGAGGGTATCCTTGGCCCTATTACAACATGCATTTCACATATCAAGCATAGTAATAATAATACATAAGTATGGGTAATTTAGGAACTACTTACTTGAGCTCGACTGATTGAACGCATCGCACCCCATTTTACTTATTAAAAATTTCATTTTTCAATTCATCAATCCAAACAACACATGTCTTAAAAATATCCAAAATACAACTTATCACAAATATTAAAGTAACAAAGATCATGAAATGCAAAAATCATGTGGGGAGGATGTTGTGCCATCATATCGGGCTCTTCCCTTTTTATACTGGAAGTACCTAAAACCAAAAACATATCTGTAAGAATAACGCTTAGTGAGCTTCACCAAAATACCACATACACAATACACATAAATATAACAGTAGGTGTCTATGTCAGCTCCGTAACTAACAGTTTATTTTATTTCCTTCTTTTCAATAGTTGATTTTAGTATTTTTTTAGATCTTTTTATTAGTATTGCATTACATATTCTTTATTTTCTTTATCATGGACCGTGTCAGGTAATTTCTATTTTTCATGAGGTATTTTGCAGGGGTTTGGAGCTCGTTGTGGTTGTGGATTAGCTTGGAGACGGGTTTTGTGGGCTTCCGAGGTGTTAGTGGGCTTTACGGATCCATCAAAGTAGAATTGAGCTATAAAAGTTGAAGACTTGGATGTAGTGGGATTATAAATATGGATCTTGGATTCTTATTTTGGGCTTCGAGTATCCATATTTGAAGCTTGAAGATGATTGGCCAAATTTTATTAATGTGAGGTGTGGAGGGGACCAAGGGAATTTTGAGTAGTGGGGCGGTGTATTGGAGAAAAAAGAGCCAATAGCATTCCAGCAACACTTGCGAGGGTCGAGTCTCAATCACGCGACACTTGCGAGGGATGCCCGAAAAACTGCACAATTTGGGGCATTTTGGTCGTTTTGCTCATGATTTACTTCGGGGGTTAGGTCTAGCATCTCATACTTCGATTTTCCACCATTAGAGGGTATTGGGGGCGATTTTTGAGAGCTTGATACACATTCTTCTCGTCTTTCTAAGTAATTGTTAGTTTCTTGATGTAAAAACACTTTTGTGATTGTTATCTTGTTGCCATGAGTGGTTAGTTTCTTTATTTTGGTTAACTTTGGCTAAAACCCTTGGAAATGTGTGGGCTTTGAAGGATTCATGCTTGATTGTCATTTATCTTATGTTTATGATTCTAATTCTTATTTCTTATGCTTGTTTAATATTTTGATCATGAGCTTGGTACCTGATTGAGCAATTGTTGGTTTATTTCTTTGGTTTAGCATTGAATCATTGAATTTACTTAGAACAAGGGCTTTATGATGGTAGAAATCATCTCTAGCTTATGAATCATGACTCCTTTATGGATGTGTAAGCATTGACATCCTCTATAAATTGGGCATTCCTTCATTCTTAAGGCTAACAAACTTTATTGGGTTCAATTGCTTCAATAGAATCCTTGATTTTGAGTAAGAAGGTATGTTGTGGGCGTCCCCAACCTCCATACTACCTATGAGAAATCTTGGCATATCATGCTTCGTGATTGCTATAACCAATTTGGGATGAATGATAAGCTTCATATAGAATCCTAATGATAAACACACAAATTTTCAATGTGTTGAATTGCCTTGGTTGACCAATTATCTCCAATATTTGAGCATCTCACCATCTTGCTTAATTTCAAGCTTTTTAGTTGTCCAAGTCTTTTAGTTTTCAAGCATCCACAACCCCCTATCTTTAGTTTAATTGGTGATTGAATACAACCATTTCCCCGAGGATCGACGCCCCTTTTACCATTATATTACATTTTATTTGGAAACAAAGGCTTTAATTTGCTTTGTGGACTTGACATTCCACCAGTAACAACCCCTAGGTCCATATTGTTGAATCAAAAAAGTGACCCTCTTGAACTTCAGCTACTGCAGCCTCCAAGCCACCGCAGTCAAACAGTCTCTTCGTTAATCATCATCCGAAGTATACAGCACCACAGTCTCTATCTATAGTTAGATTAATTTGTCTTTACTGTAAAACACTCTATTGTCCAGTATGCCTTGCATGGCTACTCTTATTGTTGTAAATCTATTAACTCTTGAGTCTTTATAAATAGAGCTCACTCTCATGTATTACACACAGTGAACATCGTATCTATTTTCTAATACACATCTCAAAGTTCTCTTTCTATCTTACTTATCCAATCTTCTTACTCTCATAATCAATCATCATACCTCTTCGGAGCAAGTCTCTTTTGACTAAATCACTAAGTTTGATCTCACTTATTAACTTGGTTTGAATGCATTCCTCGTTATGAATCTGTTTATGTGTATACTTGATATAACAATTGTTGTCATTTACATTTCTTTACTTTTCCGCAACTAACTCTCTAACTTCTAACAATTAATATTATTGTTGAGCTTTTGATCATTCGAGATTAACTGTTCTGCTATATACTTGTTCTAACATTTGTTCAAGTGTGTCTTAAAGTTTTTCTCTCAACAATTGGTATCAGAGCCATAGTGGTTGCTTTTTGAAAATCAGAACTCTGATTTTTCGAAGAGCTTTCTATACCACTGAAGCTCATTTCTAAAAACTAAAAAATTTTCAAAAAAATGGCACAATCGTTATCACTCAATGTCTCCAACAGTGTTGGTGGTTCTAATCGAGCCCCAATACTGGTTGCGAATGAATATCATCATTGGTCACAAAGGATGGAGAGATATCTCAGAAGACTTGGTAGAGATGTTTGGCGTTCTATAGAAGAAGGACCACATGTACCAGTCCTTACACCAGTCCAAACTGACGGAGCCATAGCAAGGCTAGGAGGAGGTCAACCAGCTTTGAACCGTCCCACCAAAGATGATCTCGACAAGATGGAAAATGATGTTATTTCCTTTTATGAAATCTCTTGTGGAGTTGCTCCTGACAACTTCGACATTATCATAAACTACAAATCAGCAAAAGAGATCTAGGATGCTCTCAAAAACATGTACGAAGGTTCATAGCAAGCTCAAGACAATAAGCTCACGACGACACTCAATGAGTTCAACAACTTCAAAGCTCACACCAGTGAAAGTTTGGAAGACTCCTTCAAGAGATTCAACTTGATTGTCGCAAAACTATCCAATGCAGGTACCGTCCGCAGCAATCATGAAACAAATCTACAGTTCCTTAATGGCTTGGGAAGGCATTGGACAATAGCCAAAATGATTGTTCAAGGAGATAGGAAGATCTACTAGTTGTCCCTCTATAAGCTCTATGGAGAATTACAAGCTCAAGAGTCCATTGTACTCAAGGACTGTTCATACTTCGGAGGTCCACTTGCTCTTGTAGCACAATCATCTCACAATCAAACATATCCCACCTCGTATGACTCACCACCGGAGTCATATGAAGCTGACTCAGAATATGACAATGAAGAAGAGTTTCAGAATGCCATCGCCCTTATCAGTCAAAAATTCAATCGCTTACCACCTTTATTTCGTAAAAACCAACAATACAATCGACCACCTTTCAACCACAACTTTCAAAACAATCACTTTCGTTCCACCAAGAACCCTCTCCCTCCGCCGCAGCCTCATAAACACAGTCTAAAGACGTACCACTGCAGTCTCAATCAACTGACTCTGGTACTTCTTTAGAAGACAAAAGTGACATTGTTATATGTCACAAGTGCAACAAAGAAAACCATTTTGCCAAAGATTGCAAGGAAAACGTAGTGAAAGACAGAGCCTTCTAACTCAGAATGGCTCAAGAACTGGAGGAGAAAGAAAAGGGAAAAGCCTACGTTGCTCAAGTGAAAAAGAATCATCAAGTGTGGTCATCAGGAGATAAAGATGAAGACGATCACAGTAAAGGAAAAGGCAAGATCTGTATGGTAGCAACTGCTGATGAAGACGACTCAACCAAGCTAAAGAAGAACCATTGCTATATGGCGAAAGATGGAACTCTCAGCATTGTGGAACAGGTAAAACTTATGATTCAAACTTTAAATTATAGAATGCATGACTGTCAACCTTTCATAGACACACTCGATGACACATGTGTTGCCGTCCTTACAGACTACAATAAAGCCTTAGATGAGAAGAACATCGCATCACAGGAGATGTTCCACGTTAGAGGACGTTTGGACAATAAGAGACTCAAAATGGCAATGTTAGAGAAGGACTTCATGCTAGAAAAAGATGCTAGAATGTTAAGTGAAACCCAAGTAGAGATAGCTTTAAATCAGAGAGATTTAGCACAGAGTGAAATTGTACGCTTAAATCTTTTAATTTAAAATCTTTTTAATGAAAATGAGGCCATTGAGAATCTAGTTAATAATGGGAATGTTCATAACCCTTTCAATTGGGGTTGGTCCAATGGGTATCCAACCGTAACGGAATCCTCACCTCGGTTCACACCGAAACGTCCCTACGTCCCTCCAGACCGCAACTTTCTGTTCCCAGTCAATGATAAAACATTTCCTGAGGATATCCAAGCTCATTTTGGTAAACTCCATGATCTGAGTAATAACTGTGTTATCGACGAAATTCTCCCTGAATTTTCTAATCATGTTGATAACATAATTCATTCTGATTCTCAGATATTATCCGTAGTTGATAAGGAAATTGTTGTAGAAAGTCCTCAAGTCACATTGGGCTTCCCATCTCTACAGTCTGACCGCAGTGTTTCTAACCGCAGTCATGAGCTGCAATCTGTCCCATTACCTAATATCAAATGTCCCACTAAAGTGTCCACCCAGACTTACTCTGCGGTTGTTCAAAGCACTACACCGCAGACCATAGTCAAAAGTTCTATGACTATTGAACCAATTAATCCTGAATTACCAATCAAAATTTTTGAATTTGGTCAATGTTCTCAAAGTCCTGACTTCTCCAGTTCGGATGAATCAAGTTCCTATTTTTCAAAATCTCCAAAAGATTTAAGGAAACCACAATTAAATGTCACTGACTGCGATTCTCCTAAGACCGAAGCAAAAAGATCCTTTAAAGAAGAGTTTCGTTCCCATAGAAAGCAACGGGAAATTCATTCAACACAAAAGAAATCTGTTAAATGTCCCAAGTCAAAGAGTCCAGAAAAACTTGTTTTCTCAAAATATCACTTCAAATCAACTGTTTCCAAGAAAACAAAAAGGAAGGAGTTCACTGTTTCTAACACTGCTCGGAAATCATCTGACACTAAGGATAAGCCTTTTCGATCCAATGGTTTTCAGGTCTATTCATTAGACAATCCAAAAAGGAAAGGTATTCTACCTACTCCAACCCTTCCAAAGTCACTTTCAAAAACTCAAAAATGGAAATGAATTTTGCGAACTCCGGCACTCAAAAGGTCACCTCAAGAGTTTAAGAAATCACCTCACAAAAGGCCTGCACATGTCTACACACCTGCAAGACCTGCAAAAAAACATCTTTTCAAAACACACAAACAAAAAGGTCAAATCTTACAATCCTTGGACTGGACAAAAGCATACTTTTTCCTCAAAACCACAAACCAAGCCAAATGTCAGGGAAAATGATAAAAAGTTCACGTGTCAATGTCAGTGTCAAAAGATCTTCTCTCATGACAAATCTCATTGTTTTCAAAAGACTCGTAATTATCCACAATATCACAAAACTCCAAAAAATATCAAACACCCAGGACTAGGCTTGAAAGTTGACTTAAAACCTGTCCCTACAACCTCACATCATGCATCGATTAAAACATCGTATGCGACTCCGGCCTCCAAACTCGCTTGGGTGCCCAAATTAACCACTTAACTTATTTAGGCTTTGTGCAAGGAGGATCAAGATGAAGAATGGTTGATCGACGGTGCCTGCTCCTTGCACATGACCGGAAGGTTAGAATACCTTCGGGATTTCAGGCCTATATGCAATGGTGGAAATGTTATATTCGGCAACAATGCAAATGGAATCATCCAAGGTTACGGTGTACTCACCACGGGGAACTTCTCAATATAGAAGGTTGCTTATGTAGAAAGCCTTAAACACAATCTCATCAGCGTTGGCCAACTATGTAAGGCAGGCCATCGAGTGGAGTTTGATAACCAATTCTGTTACATCATGACGAGTGATAGAAGCATATGCTTAATCAAGTCACGATCCAAAGGCACCATGTATCCTTTGGATGTCTCTCTCATCATTGGAAAACCGCAGTTGTGCTTTCTCTCCAAAGTTGTATTCGAAGTAAGCTGGTTATGGCACCGCAAGCTCGCTCATCTCAACTTCAAATACATCAACACCTTGGTTACTAAAGAACTGGTCAGAGGACTACCCATTCTCAAGTTCAGTAATGATACTCTATGTCCTGCTTGTGAATGTGGTAAGCAATCAAAAGCAAGTCACCCTATGGTGATTGATTCTTCTATATCTGAACCACTTGAACTACTCCACATTAATCTCTGCGGTCCATCAACCGTAGCCAGTCTCCATCTTAAAAAATATATACTGGTTATAGTTGATGATTTCCCTCGCGTCACTTGGGTATTCTTCCTCAGACTCAAATCCGAAACACCGCAGATTCTAATAAACTTCATCAAAGAAATAGAAATCCAGATCAAGCTTCCTGTAAGACGTATCCGTAGTGACAATGGCATTGAATTCATTAATCATCCTCTCAACAACTTCTTGGTGTCAAAAGGTATCTCTCATAACTTTTCAGCTCCGTATACACCTCAACAAAATGGTGTAGTAGAGCGAAGGAACCGAACTCTTGTCGAAGCAGCCAGATCCATGCTCAACTTTACACACCTTCCTCTTTACTTCTGGGCTGAAGCCATAGCAACTGGATGCTTCGTTCAGAACCGAAGAATTGTGTGCAAACGTCTCAACAAGACACCATATGAGGGCCTCAACAACCGGTAACCAAATGTTCGTTTCTTTCATATCTTTGGGTGTAGATGTTTTGTGATCAATAACAGAGATCAGCTTAACAAATTTGCACCGAAGTCCACTGAAGGCATTTTTCTTGGCTACTCTACGAACAAGGTTGCTTATCGGGTCCTTATTAGACGTACGAGACTAATCATTGAAAGTTTTGATGTGAATTTCGATGACTCTTACATCCGCAACACCCCTCCATCTATTGAAACCACTGTCATCATGGAAAGTGATATTCCTGCTTCTTCAGGTCCTCTAAACCTGGTTGAAGTCAGTTATGATGATCTTTTCGACCCTGTTGAAACAGCAAAACTATCCGAAGTTCTTGTGTCACCAACTGCTCAACAACAACACATTGATGTTTCTGGTCCATCTCTATCCGAAGTAGCATCTCTCAATACTTTCACCTCTCTAGTTGAGGGGGATAGCTCTACTCCAGTTCAAACAACAACCATCGAGGTTCCAGCACTTGATGATGCTCAAGTTCCCACTCTCAGAAAATCATTACCATCAAACATATCTTCGGATTCATATGATGAAATCATAGAGAATATTGACACTCGAACCGACTCAAGGATCATTACTCTCCCATCAACAATCCAGGGGGAACCTTTTCAGGTTCCATAGGAACTCCCTACAGCAATCCAGGGGGAACCTCTCCAAACTACTCAAGAAAATATCACTCTCGCTCCAACAAGCCAAGATGATTCCAGAAGCTGTTCTCAAATCTAGGGGCGACTACCTTCCTCATCTGAAGCAACCTCTAATATTGAAAACATTCGTTCTGCCGCAGCTGCTGATCATCTAATGCCTCGTCTACATGTATGGACGAAGGATCACCCACCAAGTCAAATTATTGGCAACCCATCCGCAGGTATCCAAACTTGATATGCCAAGGATTTATCTGAACATTGTCACTATGCAACATTTATGTCCGCAGTCAAGCCTCGATCTATCAAAGAAGCATTATTGGAACAAGATTGGATTTCTGCAATGCAAGAAGAACTAGAAGAATTTGAAAGAAAAAAAGTGTGGCAACTTGTTCCCATTAAACAAGGCCATACTATTGTAGGTACAAGATGAGTGTTCAAGAACAAGTTAGATGAATCTGGTGTGGTTATCAGATATAAGGCAAGACTAGTTGCTAAGGGCTATAGTCAACTGGAAGGCCTTGACTACGATGAAACATATGCTCCGGTGGCTAGAATGGAAGCAATCCGAATCTTCTTAGCATCTGCTTCCCACAAAAACATCAAGGTACATCAAATGGATGTTAATAGCGCTTTTCTCAATGGGGAATTAAAAGAAGAGGTTTATCTTCAACAACCTCCCAGCTTTGAAAGTATCAAATTCCCTGATCACTGCTACAAGCTTCAAAAAGCAGTCTACGGTCTGAAGCAAGCTCCAAGAGCTTGGTATGTGACTCTTTCTGAATTTCTAGTCTCTTCAGGCTACAAAATAGGAGTGATTGATCCCACATTTTTTAGAAAAGCAAACGGTATTCACCTTATGCTTGTACAAATATACGTGGATGATATCATCTTCGGATCGACTGATCAAGGAATGGTGGATGAATTTGCTAAGCTCATGAAAAACAAATTTCAAATGAGCATGAATAGAGAGATTAATTTCTTTCTAGGTCTTCAAGTCAAACAAATTCAGCAAGGGATATTCATTCATCAAGAGTAATACACCACTGAACTTTTAAAGAAATACTCTATGGACAACTGCTCCTCGGCTAAGGTCCTTATGGCTTTCGGATATAAGATCACTACTGATCCTTTTGGTGAATCTATGGATCACAAGACTTATAGAGGTATCATTGGCTCTCTAATGTATCTCACCGCAAGCCGACCGGACATCGTCTTTGCAACTGGTGTATGTGCAAGGTATCAGGCTGACCCAAAAGTGTCACATATGAACACAGACAAACAAATTCTATGGTACCTAAAAGGAAGCAAATATCTTCGTCTATGGTACCCCGTGGGCAATGACTTCAGTCTTCAAGCGTTTACAGATGCAGATCATGCCAGATGCAAACTTGATCGAAAAATTACATCTGGTGGATGTCAATTTTTAAGAGGTAGACTTGTTAGCTGGTCCTCAAGAAAACAAAGTTGTGTTTCATTTCTACCACTGAAGCTGAATATGTGGCCGCATCCAGTTGTTGTTTTCAAGTTCTATGGATGAAGACACAACTATTAGACTATGGATACAGAATGTTGCAGATAGTAATCTATTGTGATTCTGAAAGTGCCATAACGATTTCTCATAATCCTATTCATCACTCCAAGACAAAACATATTGAACTACGATATCACTTCATCAAAGACCACATTCTGAAAGGTAATATTGAACTCATCTTTGTCCCTAGTAATGAAGAGATTGTTGATGTGTTTACAAAAACACTTGACTCTACCAAACTCAATGTGTTCTTACAAATGTTGGGAATGATGAATCTGGACCCTAAATTCTTCTTGAATTAATAGGTACCGCAGACCCTCTTGGTCTCCATTGCGGTTCTAGCTGAAAGACATTTATAATAGATGGTTTTGGTTCATCCTGTGTACCGCAGTCTATGTACCGCATACATATGTTATATCTGATGGGTTTTGGTTATAAGACATCCTATGTGCTCATACAAACCCTAAAGCTCGGATCTAGGTTTCTCTATTGTACATACTTTGAATCCAAGACTATGAACCCTAATTCTAGTATATGGAAATCATAATTCACATGTAAATAGGTTTAAGAACATACCTTGATTGTTATATAGCAATAACAATCCAATTCCTCCTTGAATTGACCTTGGAAAGCTGAGAGTCACAAGTGTCACTCCTCTAATGCCTTACAAACACCATAAGCAAGTGGAGAAGGTATAAAGAGAGAGGAGGGAGGTTAGAACTCGTCCTTAGGACCTCTTGGGAAGGGTTAGACGAATTCCTATGCCTTAGGGGGTTTATATAGGTGTAAAGATTAGGGTTTTAGTCCTTATCCTTATCTAGTTGCTTGCCCACCAAGCAACCATAAGATAAGTCTTAGAAACCCTTATCCTAGTCGAATTCTAAGGCATTATCTCCTTAAATTCGTTCACCCTATATTTAAGATAATCCTTACCTTATTTTGTAACTATCACATAATTACAATTCAGCCCCTCTAGTTTAATTAACTACACTTGATCACAAAATTAATTGTTAATTAATTATTGACCAATATTAATTAAACAAATATGATTTCTCCTTTAATATATTATTCTTATAACATATTAATAAATCATAATAACCTCTCTCTCTATTTATTTCTCCAATCAAGTTGCTTTGGTGAAGGCAACCCAAAAGGACCATGCACCATCGGGTCAAGTACATACCAAAATAGTTATGGACTTAGACACTAATCCAACAGTCTCCCACTTGGATAAGTCTAACAACTATTATGCGTATGACTTCGGATCCCGATCTGCAATCGTAGCTTTCGAAAGCCGCTGTCAACTCTGATCCTATCAGATACGCGTGTCCTTAGATAAGGGATCATATATTCCTCCATTCTAGATATCATATGAGATATGATTTCAAATCATTCTCTTTGTACTATATCTCGATTTCCGATTTATGACGTCTGACTAATTGAACAAATCAAATTAGCCCTAGCCCGACCGAGCATTTACGTTTGTCATCACTAAACCATCGAGGGGCCCAAAGATATCGCTTTTATCCTACTTTGAATAAAAGGAACGGATAAACTTTGATACAATGCTCGCTTGCACTCACACACCGAATCACACACAACAATATGTTTTATAACACCAAGTTACTGGTGCGTTTACATATTATCAATGTGCAACCGATTCGCAAGATACAACTCACACATCTCAGTTTCAAGAATATAAGATGTTATCATCTCACCAATCACTCGTGATACAATTCATGGAGTGATCCAAGTGAGCGTGGGTTTAATCCAATGCTCAAATCATATTCGTAAGCACTCATGAACGTTGCAGCAAACATTTGCTTATGTCTAATACTTTTCTAGACAATCCACACACCAATTCATGACAGTCTTCATTCATATCTACTTCTAACATATGAACGACTGTGGCCCGTTCGAATAATTCGATTATTCTTAATAAATTCAATTATTCTGGAAGTCAAAACATGCAAATGTGAAACACAAGAATAATACTAATTCCATATGGCCTCAAACGTTTGAGTATAAATAAAACTATTTTTATTTATCACCATATCGATTACTCATTATTTGTAGTTTTGGGTAATCGACTTCTTACTTGAATTACAACACTTGTCCCATGCTCCTAGCATGCACACAATGTTTACATATGGTTCTTACTTTGTGAAACAGATCATATTGAACACATTTCCAATCATTCTCATTTCACAACTCCAAATCCTTTTTCATAAGTGAAAGAATATCAAATTCTTGCTACTTATAGAATATGCTAGATTCTAACATTTTATGCAATGATCTCTTTTGTAATGTCACTGCACCAAAGTCACAAAGACTATTGCCAATGATATTACAAAGTCTTCTATCGTAGATTGTTACAAGACAATTCCATAGATGTGATTTCTCTCACTCAAAGTACTTTCTTTGAACATCCTTTTGCATAGAAGTTTCTAATCTAATCATAGATTTCTCAATATTCAATTCCCAATATGGACACACTTCCATATGTTCCATATGACAACTCATTCTTAATAGAATCTTATCTATTCGTAATGATGTCGATATGGTCCATCCAATATGGAAATATTTCCATATTTTCCAATACTATACTTCCAACTACTCACAAGTGACTAATCCTCGTCGAACTTGGATTGTCCTTTGATAGTTGTTTAATTATTTTAGTCTAAACCGATTCTAGTCCTTTTTCCCTCTAAATGCGCTCGACATTTGGAAAATTTTAGAATGGTCAAACATTAAGCATTTGCAATCGATCCTATACCCAAAGCGTATGGGACACGACGCATAATGTTTTATTTGCTATGTTCTCAAAATTCGAATTGTGAAAAGGGATGCCGTAATCATAATCGAAATTTTAAGAACACACTATGTACCTTTGACTAAATTTATTAACATTTCTCAACCTAATCCTTTAGATTTGAAATGAAGCATAATATTCTCTCCCTTAATGATAGCAAAACAACCTTTCAACTCTTACACTATTGCGACTTTGCAAAGTATGACTCTTGTTTTCTATAATTAATATTGCTAACTTTGCAATGCGTGCCCTAATAATCATACAATCATAACATTTATGCTCCCACTATCATGATGATTATTATAAAACATAACACTTATGCTCCCACTAGCTTCGACATGTATTCATAAACATCTTAACTTTCAGAAAACAATACTTATTGAATTTCTTAAGTTCATGTTTCTAATACTTAGTGCTTTGATAATACTTTATCAATGCTTCTTGAACTTATACACCTTTGCCTTCGATAGTTCATATGTGTGTCTAAACAATTAAGACTAATTGCCAAACCTCACAATTTAAATTATGGAAAGGGATGCCGTAACCATGATTGAATTTGAGAATGCAATTTTACAATCACTATCTTCTTAAAATCTCTCTTAGTGAAAGCATTTCTTCACAATCATTTTCATGAAGGAGGAAATCTTATGACACTTAGATTTGAGCGGTGTATGTGTTCCTATCCATGTGAATTTGTTAAAACCAAAGTTTACGACAAATTCAAACTCATATGGACCGAGCTTTCTTAATCTTGATTTCTTGCCTTATGGTAGCACAGCTGCCCACCATGTCTTCCAAGTAGTTAAGCGGCTCACCTTTTCTTATTGTAACGCCCGGGTTTCAGGGCTAAGCATTTTTGTCAATGTAATAGTCTAGGTCAACTCTTGTAACTCTTTTTGAAGTAATAAAGATGAAATATTTGAGTATTATGTGAATTATGTGTATTTATGTGCTTATAATTTAATTATAAATGTATAATTAATAAATAATAAAAATAAGCGTCAAAATTAAAGTATAAGATAATCCCGATATCTTTACACAAAGTTGTAGAATATGTCTTAAGGTTTCCGTACATATAAGGAACGCCGAAATCCGAGTTATAACGAAGAAGTTATGGCCCGTCGAAGTTCTACGGCAAAACCGGCACGACACCGGGAAGCATAAATAATGAAATTATGATAGAGCGAGATTTAGCCTTAGCAATCTAAACGGAAGTCGTAGAATATGTTAAACTAAGAACATCGATAAAAAGAACGCCCAAATCTGACTTCGTATGAAGAAGTTATGATTTTTCGAAGTTTTCGGACTAGCAGTGTACAGCCCGAAATTCGAATATTTGATCGAGCGGTTTTTAGCCGACACGACCTAAACGAGAATCGAAGATCTCGTTAAGGGTAGCGTAACGAGAAAAAGATGGGTGAAAACGGATGTCGGATGAAGAAGTTATGAGGATTTAACGGACCAATCGTGTCCCGGCCCGTTGATAATATAAAAATTGAAATCGAGCCAAAATTAGCCAACGAAGTCTAAACGAAAGTTGTAGAGTACGTTCCCACCTTCGCGTGGATATAAAGAACGTCGAAAACGGAGGTCGTACGCAAAAGTTATGAATTTTTAAAGTCGAAGTATGAAAATGCGAAGTCTGTTGCGAGGCTGATGACGTGGCGCTTTCCCAGCCGTCCGATGATGATCGCTGAAGTCGCCTCGGATGAGTGACGCGTCGCCCCTCGCTACGCCCAGCGTTCGGTCTCGTACGCGCCGCGTTCGCTTAGCCGTTCTCGGTCCAGAAGAAGCCACGTCGCACCACCGAGCCTTCGCCACCTGGAGGTCTGATCCGAAGCTACGCCCCGCGTCCGAGGACCTGTACGCCCAGCGTACGTCCGAGGACCAGGCTATAAAAGGGGACCGAGGCTGCCCACATTTTCACACCAAAAATAACTTCTCTCTAGTTTCTTTCTCTCTCTAGAGTTCCAAACCCCCCCTAAGCCCTAGTTAAACCCTTAGCACCCTAGGGAAGCCCCGAGGCTCCCGGAGTCCCGAGAAAAAGGAGTTTTTCGGTTTCGAAACGTTGCTCCAATCAAGTTCCGGTTCTCGATAAAATTCGCTGTAAGTGTGCTACGCTTACGCAATTTTTAATATAGCTTTCAAATAATTATAGGAATGTTGTTAGGTCCTTAAAATAATTATTTGGGCTATTATTATGAGTTATATCGAGTATTATTAACGCTTAATAATACTCGGACTAATTAATTTGTCGCGGTTATCGTTAAACTAAACCCTAGTGGTATCGATACTAGGTTTTATCGAAGGAATATCGTTTTGAGAGTGTCGAAGCGCTGTCCGAGTGCTGAGTCACCACCTAATCAGGTGAGTGCATAGTTACTTTCAGCTTACACATAGATATGAAGTATTTTATATAAATTACGTGCTATATGTGCATATTATCTGAATACTTGCTATCTATGCTAGATGAACATTGTTATACATGTTTTCAATGATTTAAACTGTATATGTATTTTATATCTACAAAAATGTTGGGGTAAAACATGGGTAGATGTAATAGCTGATGTGTGATAAAATGATGAGAGGCCTCGATGTTGATGTTGTTGTTTCTGTCATCTAGCGGAGTATGGATGACGACCACGGACTCTTCTAGACAGTCCAGTGGAACGCTAGCAGGCTCGCAACCTGTAGGTGTTTGTGAACGATGTGTTCACCGGTGTACTCCATCCCCCACATGGTTGCCTTTAGGACATTTATTGCTAAGGAATCCCCTTAGCAGTAGTGTCCGTCCCGATGATGATCCTTAGGCTAGGTCCCTTATGATAGGTGTTTAGGGACGTAAAGTGAGGATAACGGGAACGGGTAATCGGGTTATTGTTGATTGATGAAATTAATAAACTTATTTATTGTGGGTTGAAAACCCTATGTGCTCACCAGGATCCCAAGCCTGACCCACTCAGTTTCATGTATTACAGGTAGTGGCGCATGAGCATAGGTGTGATGTTTTGGACGAGGGATTACGGATATAGGCCTGTAGATATGAAATAATGTAGTAAGGCTTGTATTGTACTGTTTATGCTTTTGATCTGTACGAACATGACATCCCGAGTCTTTTAATGAAATACATTTCTATGGAAATGCTTTTGATAAATCTTTACCATATTTTTGTTTTGGGACAAATTCCGCAACAGTTTCATTTAAAATGTAACTCTGATTTTTAAACAAAGCATAAACAAACCGGTCTTTTCTGGCCGTGATTTTTTGGGGATGTCACAGTTGGTATCAGAGCATTAGTTTAAGCGAACTAGGAATTTGTAGGATTTCTAGACTTAAACTTAGAATGCTAAGCGATGATTGTGAGGTGTGAGCACTAGCTTATTTTAGGAATTGTGCCTAAAATGCTTTTATGTGCTAAATGCTTTGTGCATAATATGCTGTTAATTGTTCGGATCTATGGTCTGTTGCCGACCGGATCTGGAAACCTTATGTGTTTAGGATTCTAAACGTACGACTACGATATTAGAACTAGCATGTAAACGTTTCGGAGTGATAAGGACGATTTAAACGTCTATCCTAAATAAAGATCTAAATTCACCTTATTCGGTGTATAGATCAAGATGGCAAGGACTCGTAGCGGAAACGTGAACGCAAATGGAGGTAGGAACCAACCCCCAGTGGTTCAGCAAATACCTGTTGTTGAAGAAGTTGCACCTGAGCCAGTCACCATGGCTGGAGTTCAAGCCTTGATTCAGGCTATGCTAGCTGAACAAAGGGAAGAAATGAGACGGATGCTCCACGAAAATAGGGACGAACCTACCATACATGTTGAACCGACGGAGCCAGTTCCCGAGCCATCTGAGGAAGGGAACTATAGCCGCCAAGTGAGTCAAGTAGGGACTCAAGGTGAGCAAAAGGATGGCCCAGAAGGGAGGAACAACAAGGATGGGCGGATGTACAAAAATTTCTTGGGTGCGAAACCACCAAGTCTCTCAGGAAGCCCAAAGCCTGTTGAGATTATGGACTGGATCTCCGAGATGGAGATGGTGTTTGAGAGCTGCGACTACAGCGAGAAGCAGAAGACTGTCTTCGCTGTGAGACAATTGAAAACTGGAGTCTTGAGCTGGTGGAAGCTATTGGCAGATACAATGCCACGGGGAGAAGCTCTGAAAATGTCATGGGATGAGTTCTTGGAACAACTGAAGGCGCAGTACTGTTCAGAGATAGACCTGATTGATCTGAACAATGAGTTCCAAAATTTGAAGAAGGGGAGAATGAGCATCGATGACTATGCTGCAGCATTTACGGAAAAGATGAAGTTGTTTCCATACCTAGTGCCAACCGAACTTTCCAAAATTGAGAAATTCGCAAACGGACTGCCGACTGACTTTGGCCCAACAGTCAAGATGGCAACCACTCTGAAATCAGCTGTTCGAGCAGCTAAGAATGTGGAGACCCAACAAAAGGAAAGATGTCTGGAGAGGGCTGAGGTTGGTGAGAAACGGAAGTTCAATGGATCCTCGAAGTCCAAAAAGAAGAGTAGATTCTCGAAGTCTGGTTCGAGGGGAGGAGGATCAGAAGCAAAATGGTGTGACAAGTGCAAGAAGAAGCACTTTGGGAAGTGTGACGGAGGGATCACTTGTTACAAGTGCGGAAAGCCTGGGCACTACGCCAATGAATGCACCCTCAACCAGAAATCCTGTTATGGGTGCAATGAAGAAGGGCACATTTTGAAGGACTGCCCGAAGAAGAAGGAGACAGGAAGACCCAACATACCACCAAAGCCGAAGGCAAGAGCCTTCCAGATGACGCTCGAGGCTGCAAAGGAGGCAGCAGACGTCGCTTCAGGTACCTTTCTTGTAAATGGTTTGCCTGCAAATATACTATTTGATTCCGGAGCCAACTACTCCTTTGTGTCGCATAAATTTGGTGGGAAATTAGCATTGCCTGTAGAAAAACTAGATAATGCCCTGATTGTAGAAGTTGCCAGTGGCAAATTCGTACCTGTTAGTAATCGTATTAGGAACATCGTCATTAACCTAAACGGAAACGAATTCCACGAAGAGCTATTACCCATAGAGTTAAACGGTTTCGACATCGTTTTGGGTATGGATTGGCTTAGCGCCAACGATGCTGAAATTCAATGCCGAAAGAAGATAGTAAAGGTAAACCCACCCAGAAAAGAATCATTTATGGTGTATGGGGACAAACGCAGGGTAAATTCTGGAATCATCTCCCTGATGAAAGCCAGGAAATGTTTGTCCAAAGGGTGCGCATCGTACTTGGCATTCGTAATCGATGCCAAGAAGGAGAAGAAAGAGGTGCAGAATATACCGGTTGTGTGCGATTATCCGGAAGTCTTTCCCGAAGATCTTCCCGGATTACCACCTGATAGACAAGTGGAGTTTCGTATAGACTTGTTACCAGGAACAACACCGATAGCAAAGGCACCTTACCGATTAGCACCGACGGAGATGAAGGAGCTCATGACGCAACTTCAGGAGCTGTTGGACAACTGTTTTATTCGACCTAGTTCATCACCCTGGGGAGCTCCGGTGTTATTCGTAAAGAAGAAGGACGGAAGCATGAGGATGTGCATAGACTACCGAGAGCTGAATAAGGCAACGGTGAAGAACAAGTATCCATTGCCGAGGATTGATGACCTATTCGATCAGCTGCAAGGTTCGAGCTACTTCTCAAAGATCGATCTTAGGTCAGGATATCATCAGCTGAAGGTGAGAGAGCAGGATATTGAAAAGACTGCATTCAGAACAAGATATGGACACTACGAGTTCTTGGTTATGTCATTTGGACTAACCAATGCTCCTGCAGCATTCATGGATTTGATGAATAGGGTTTGTAAACCATTCCTCGATAAATCCGTGATAGTGTTCATCGACGACATTCTCATCTACTCGAAAAGCCAAGAGGAGCATGGCAAGCATCTACGGGAAGTATTAGAAGTGTTGAAGGAGGAGAAGCTTTTTGCAAAGTTCTCCAAATGCGACTTTTGGATACGGGAAGTCCAATTCTTGGGTCATGTTGTTAACCAGGAGGGAATAATGGTTGACCCCGCAAAGATCGAGGCTGTGATGAAGTGGGAACGTCCGAAAAGTCCCACGGAAATTCGAAGCTTTCTAGGATTAGCCGGATATTATCGACGATTTATCCAAAGCTTTTCTTCGATAGCTGCTCCATTAACAGCTTTGACTCATAAAGGAGCTACGTATACGTGGAGTGAGAAACACGATGAGGCATTCGAGAAGCTAAAGAAGAAGTTATGTGAAGCACCGATACTTTCTCTACCCGATGGAGTCGAAGATTTCGCGGTTTATAGTGACGCTTCTGGAGTCGGGTTGGGTTGTGTTCTGACCCAAAGAGAAAAGGTGATAGCATACGCATCTCGACAATTGAAAGAGCACGAAAAGAACTACCCCACTCATGATCTGGAGTTGGCAGCGGTAGTATTTGCCTTAAAGATATGGAGGCATTACCTCTACGGCACGAAGTGCAAGCTCTTCACTGATCATAAGAGTCTCCAGTATCTCTTTAATCAGAAGGAGTTGAACATGAGGCAACGACGCTGGCTAGAACTTCTCAAGGACTACGACTGTGAGATACTTTACCACCCAGGTAAAGCAAATATTGTTGCTGATGCTCTCAGTCGGAAAGTCAATCTGGAAAGGAAAAGGCCAAGGGCGTTAAGAATTGAAGTCGTTTCAACGATTGTCGAAAGTATCAGGAAAGCTCAAGAAGAAGCATTAGAGAAAAATGACCGAAAGGAAGAACGTTTGGGAAAAACGTTAGTGTTCGGTACAAACAGTCGAGGACTGAAGGTATTCCAAGATCGAATTTGGGTACCTAAGACGGGAGGAATAAGAGATCTTCTGATGGAAGAAGCACACAAGACCATGTACTCGATTCATCCCGGTAGCACTAAAATGTATAGGGACCTAAAACCCTACTACTGGTGGCCGACGATGAAGCTCGATGTTGCGAAGTATGTGGCCGAGTGCGTAACATGTGCGAGGGTTAAGGCACAACATCAGAAACCGTATGGGAGTTTAGAACCTTTACCTGTACCCATGGGTAAATGGGAAGACATCACCATGGATTTTGTGACTAAACTGCCCAGGACGAAGAACGGTCACGACATGATTTGGGTAGTCGTGGATCGTTTCACCAAGAGTGCACACTTCATAGCAACCAACGAGAAGTGGTCTATGGATAAGCTTGCAAATGCTTACGTGAAGGAAATTGTAAGACTTCACGGTGTCCCTCTTACGATTGTATCAGATCGTGATAGTCGTTTCACGTCAAGGTTTTGGAGGAGTCTACAAGAGGAGTTAGGTACAAAGTTGTGGTTGAGTACTGCTTATCATCCGCAAACTGATGGTCAGAGCGAAAGAACGATTCAGACATTGGAAGATATGCTAAGAGCATGTACCCTCGAATTCCAAGGAAATTGGGACGAGCACTTACCTTTGGTAGAATTTTCCTACAACAATAGTTTTCACTCGAGCATCAAGATGGCACCTTACCAAGCCTTGTATGGACAGAAGTGTCGTACACCGTCTTGTTGGCTTGAAGCCGGAGAAAAGCAGTTTATGGGCCCCGAGATAGTCCATGAGACTGCCGAGAAGTTGAAGGTGATTAGGGAAAGAATGTTAGCAGCTCAGGATCGTCAGAAGAGCTATGCTGACAAGAAGAGACGACCGATAACCTTCGAGGTTGGGGATTCCGTTCTGCTTAAAGTCTCACCATGGAAGGGACTTATACGATTTGGGAAACGAGGAAAGTTGAGTCCAAGGTTTATTGGACCGTTCAAAGTTCTTCAGAAGATTGGGAACCAAGCTTACAAGCTGGAATTGCCCGAAGAACTCAATGGTATTCATAACACTTTCCATGTGTGTTATTTGAGGAAATTCACAGGAGATGTTCCCGACATAATTCCAATCTCAGAGTTAAGGATGGATGAGAATAAAAGGCTGATCGAAGAGCCTGAGGTAATTGTTGACCGTAAGACTAAGAAGTTACGACGCAAGATGGTCGACTTGGTGCTAGTCCGATGGAAACATTCGAATGGGCCGAATCTCACTTGGGAAACAGAGGATGACATGATGAGTCGCTATCCACATCTGTTTGCTGATGCATGATTCCGGGACGGAATCATCCTAAGGGGGAGAGAATTGTAACGCCCGGGTTTCAGGGCTAAGCATTTTTGTCAATGTAATAGTCTAGGTCAACTCTTGTAACTCTTTTTGAAGTAATAAAGATGAAATATTTGAGTATTATGTGAATTATGTGTATTTATGTGCTTATAATTTAATTATAAATGTATAATTAATAAATAATAAAAATAAGCGTCAAAATTAAAGTATAAGATAATCCTGATATCTCTACACAAAGTTGTAGAATATGTCTTAAGGTTTCCGTACATATAAGGAACGCCGAAATCCGAGTTATAACGAAGAAGTTATGGCCCGTCGAAGTTCTACGGCAAAACCGGCACGACACCGGGAAGCATAAATAATGAAATTATGATAGAGCGAGATTTAGCCTTAGCAATCTAAACGGAAGTCGTAGAATATGTTAAACTAAGAACATCGATAAAAAGAACGCCCAAATCTGACTTCGTATGAAGAAGTTATGATTTTTCGAAGTTTTCGGACTAGCAGTGTACAGCCCGAAATTCGAATATTTGATCGAGCGGTTTTTAGCCGACACGACCTAAACGAGAATCGAAGATCTCGTTAAGGGTAGCGTAACGAGAAAAAGATGGGTGAAAACGGATGTCGGATGAAGAAGTTATGAGGATTTAACGGACCAATCGTGTCCCGGCCCGTTGATAATATAAAAATTGAAATCGAGCCAAAATTAGCCAACGAAGTCTAAACGAAAGTTGTAGAGTACGTTCCCACCTTCGCGTGGATATAAAGAACGTCGAAAACGGAGGTCGTACGCAAAAGTTATGAATTTTTAAATTCGAAGTATGAAAATGCGAAGTCTGTTGCGAGGCTGATGACGTGGCGCTTTCCCAGTCGTCCGATGATGATCGCTGAAGTCGCCTCGGATGAGTGACGCGTCGCCCCTCGCTACGCCCAGCGTTCGGTCTCGTACGCGCCGCGTTCGCTTAGCCGTTCTCGATCCAGAAGAAGCCACGTCGCACCACCGAGCCTTCGCCACCTGGAGGTCTGATCCGAAGCTACGCCCCGCGTCCGAGGACCTGTACGCCCAGCGTACGTCCGAGGACCAGGCTATAAAAGGGGACCGAGGCTGCCCACATTTTCACACCAAAAATAACTTCTCTCTAGTTTCTTTCTCTCTCTAGAGTTCCAAACCCCCCCTAAGCCCTAGTTAAACCCTTAGCACCCTAGGGAAGCCCCGAGGCTCCTGGAGTCCCGAGTAAAAGGAGTTTTTCGGTTTCGAAACGTTGCTCCAATCAAGTTCCGGTTCTCGATAAAATTCGCTGTAAGTGTGCTACGCTTACGCAATTTTTAATATAGCTTTCAAATAATTATAGGAATGTTGTTAGGTCCTTAAAATAATTATTTGGGCTATTATTATGAGTTATATCGAGTATTATTAACGCTTAATAATACTCGGACTAATTAATTTGTCGCGGTTATCGTTAAACTAAACCCTAGTGGTATCGATACTAGGTTTTATCGAAGGAATATCGTTTTGAGAGTGTCGAAGCGCTGTCCGAGTGCTGAGTCACCACCTAATCAGGTGAGTGCATAGTTACTTTCAGCTTACACATAGATATGAAGTATTTTATATAAATTACGTGCTATATGTGCATATTATCTGAATACTTGCTATCTATGCTAGATGAACATTGTTATACATGTTTTCAATGATTTAAACTGTATATGTATTTTATATCTACAAAAATGTTGGGGTAAAACATGGGTAGATGTAATAGCTGATGTGTGATAAAATGATGAGAGGCCTCGATGTTGATGTTGTTGTTTCTGTCATCTAGCGGAGTATGGATGACGACCACGGACTCTTCTAGACAGTCCAGTGGAACGCTAGCAGGCTCGCAACCTGTAGGTGTTTGTGAACGATGTGTTCACCGGTGTACTCCATCCCCCACATGGTTGCCTTTAGGACATTTATTGCTAAGGAATCCCCTTAGCAGTAGTGTCCGTCCCGATGATGATCCTTAGGCTAGGTCCCTTATGATAGGTGTTTAGGGACGTAAAGTGAGGATAACGGGAACGGGTAATCGGGTTATTGTTGATTGATGAAATTAATAAACTTATTTATTGTGGGTTGAAAACCCTATGTGCTCACCAGGCTCCCAAGCCTGACCCACTCAGTTTCATGTATTACAGGTAGTGGCGCATGAGCATAGGTGTGATGTTTTGGACGAGGGATTACGGATATAGGCCTGTAGATATGAAATAATGTAGTAAGGCTTGTATTGTACTGTTTATGCTTTTGATCTGTACGAACATGACATCCCGAGTCTTTTAATGAAATACATTTCTATGGAAATGCTTTTGATAAATCTTTACCATATTTTTGTTTTGGGACAAATTCCGCAACACTTTCATTTAAAATGTAACTCTGATTTTTAAACAAAGCATAAACAAACCGGTCTTTTCTGGCCGTGATTTTTTGGGGATGTCACACTTATCAATGTACCTTTCATTGATTAAGGTGCTTTGCCTTTTTATGCGTTCAAAATGAGAACTCATAGAACTCACATGCATAATTAACTCGATTGGATTGGCAAAGAATCAAAATAATGTCAACACGATAGGTTGTAAACCTCAACTCGTGTGCTAGTGATGATCGATAAGGTTTATTTGATTTATTATTGAAACCTTTCAAGACCATTAAGGCTCCCACTGACTCCTTGACATATAAGATTCTTTTGTCAATAAACATTTCTTGACAAACAAATATTCAAGAGTTAGTGTAGCTTTTATCAAGAACACTTCATAAATTGGTCCTAGTCGGTCTTTGTCTTATTCAAGACATCACAACTTTCCACATTTGATGAATGTTGTAAACCTTTAATACTTTTCACTCATTGTCACAATCTTAACTTTAAGACTTGTTATTGGAACGAAGAATGATTGACTTATTGATTTAACCATTTCTTCAATTCTTGATTCCTCTTCTTAGACATACAATTGTACTAAGACTCACTTAGAGGATCAATTGAGATATGGTTCTTAATCATTAAGACCTATCATAAAGCATAAAGGTACTCTCCTTTCTTCTTAGAATGGAGAAACTTTTATCTTTCTGCCTACTTGATTCTTCTTATTCGTTCTGCTATTGATCTAAACCCTTTAATCAATTCAGAATTACACTTAATCTTGTAAGTATAATCATATTTATTAAACCTTTAGTAAATCATGACGAATATCTTTGTTACTCTTATGGTGGACTTGATCAACATTAAACTTTGTGTATTCGATCTCCAAGTCCTTCACTTGACACTTTGTCAATGAATTAGTCTAATTTCCAAATATGAAATTTCTTATTCATCGTGCAACCAAGTTGCATGATTCCAAATTTCTGTCCAATTGAAACTTGGGCGATGAGAAACTCTCCCTATTTGGTAAATTCTCGACTTTTCCATAAACACCATAAATAAGAATCATATCCATTTGTTGTAGAAATATGCAAACACCAATTTTCATAACGATTTCATTGCAAGGAAATAAACAAATAAATAAATAACTCAAACGAAAATTTATTTTATTTATAAAGCAGCGGAAAACATTTGTCCTTACAATGCAAACTCCATTGAAAACTATGTATTTCAAAAGAAAAAAAGTCTAACAACTCTATCATAACTATCTAAGCTCAAAATCTAATCTTCAAGTCCATGCGATCAAGATCCATTCCTTGTGATTAGATTCATCTTGCTCTTTCACCAAGCTTCCTTTCTTTTCACCGATCCTGTAAAACATTCAAATGCAATCTTATTACATTATGTATTAAGAATTAATGAATAGGAACTTAATGGCGTTAGATAGTGGATTTTACTTGAAGCGCAACCATACTCTTTGACTCTCCCATCTTCTGGACTCTTCAGGCTCTTTGGGCAGACTTGTATCCAACGCCCTTTCTTTTGGCAGCAAACGCAGGTCGGTTCTCCTAGAATGTCCTCGGAAGCATGGTTGGTTGACTTTCCCAACAAATACGCTCCATTGCTTCGCCAAATCATCTCTGATTCAGCTGCAATGAGCATGTAAGTTAGGTCAATGAGGTTGTCGTCATGATCCATCATATAATACTTTCTTTTGAACACATTATATGATTCAGGAAGTGACTGCAAAACCCAATTCACAGCCAACTGATCTGGGAATGACACACCCAACATTATCAACCTATCAATGTGTGATTTCATTCCTAGAACGTGGGCACACACGGGTTTACCATCTTCATGTTTCATTTCCAATAGGGCTTTAGTGATATTGAACCTTTCAATTCTTCGATCTTGTGGGTTAGGGAGAACAATAGGAGGAGGAGGAGGAAGTGAAGCATGATTTCTCGTTCCTCGATTGAATCGTGGAATACCATCTTCATGTGGAATGCTTGTTCCACGGGATTTGGGAAGACCATAGTTGTCGAACTTTGACATCTACAAAACGGGAGAAAACGAATTCAAGTTAGTTGATTGAATGAATCCTTAGTAAATCACCCAAATGAGATACTAAGGCTAGGACCCAACACAATATTCTACAACTCGGGAGAGGGATGCCGTAACCCTAATTGCAGAATATTTGAAGGTAAGTGAATGACGATTCACTAATTTCCACCACGAAAACGAAAAAGAATTTAAGTTTTAAATCTATGAAAACTCCTAGATCCTTTGAGATTCATTGAACTTTCAATGGCATGTTTAAATCTCGATATGCCCCTCTTGTTTGTGACTGGGATGCCGAGGATCAGAAAGCGGGTGTGAATGACCATGCAAACTACATGGTGCCCTCACATGTTAAAGTCACCTATTCGATGTGCCGGTAAACCACACACGCTCCACCGAACTATGACAAACATTGAGTCACCCTTTGCTACCTTTGCTTAGACCCATTTAGTGTGCCGGTTAACCACACACGCTCCACTAACGTCTTCGCAAGGGCACAAAGTGTAATTTCATGGAATTGCATCAATTCACTTTTGCCTAAGTAACTAAGATTGGGAATTTTATGAAAACATTTAGTTACTTTAGTAATTCATTATACTTATAATGGAAGGTTTCGTCCTATCCTACCCGTTCGGCTAACGACCCTCCACTAGTCAAGAGTGCGGTGGGTAAGAGTGGATACCCATTCAATCGCCATTTTATAGGCAATTTCCTTAAACACCCGTTATAGACTAGCTTCGTGAATGAGGCCTACTAACGGTAAGACTGACTTTTAGTTATACATATATATAATGTTAGACTTTTAATGTTATATATAGTATAGGGTGTATTTTATAACTTTTTAAAATACTATGTGGTTAACTTTAACAATTACACTTTTAATTCTATTAAATGGTTAACCTAAACTTGTATGGATTTATTAAACTTTCTTTTAATCATACACCTTAATAAATTAACAAAACCATAAGGGTGTGATTTGAACTTTTTAAAAACTATACTAGGGTTTTAGAATTTAACATTCCTAATTAAACTTTTAATCAACTTTTAAATTCCAAAACTTGAGGGCAAGTTTTGAAACATTTCAACACATTAGGGTTTAGAATTTAAATATACATCAAAATTAAACCATTTAATCAAAATTTAAATTCCAAAACTTGAGGGCAAGTTTTGAAACCTTTTTCAAAACATTAGGGTTTCAACTATTTAAATTTCAAAACAACAAAACATTTGGGTTCAAATTCAAACTATAAAACCTAAGGGGAAAATATGAAACTTTTCATAACAACAAGGATCAAATAACAAATAATTTAAATTAACATTTAATCACATAATTATCCATATTTGATTAGTTTAATGATTTCTTGCAAAACAATTTACCAATTTAGTCAAAAATAATTAATCAATTATCTTATAAGGAAACAATTATCCTTTTAATTGATAAATATCTTCAATTAGGTCAAAATTATAGTCAAATATATCATATAATCGGATTAATATTGATCTAACATGATAAGGTAACTATCCCAATGCAAAAACAGCAAGAAATCCCGTGATTATCCCCATCTGACGAGTTGACTCGTCGAGTCAGGCTTGGACTCGTCGAGTCACCTTGGACTCAGCGAGTTTAGCTATGGACTCGGCGATTCCAGCCTCCAGAAACCCTAAAAACGAATTTTCCAGATATCTAATGCATCAATACAATTGAAACCAAGCTAGGCTCTGATACCACTGATGGGTTTTGGTTATAAGACATCCTATGTGCTCATACAAACCCTAAAGCTCGGATCTAGGTTTCTCTATTGTACATACTTTGAATCCAAGACTATGAACCCTAATTCTAGTATATGGAAATCAGAATTCACATGTAAATAGGTTTAAGAACATACCTTGATTGTTATATAGCAATAACAATCCAATTCCTCCTTGAATTGACCTTGGAAAGCTGAGAGTCACAAGTGTCACTCCTCTAATGCCTTACAAACACCATAAGCAAGTGGAGAAGGTATAAAGAGAGAGGAGGGAGGTTAGAATTCGTCCTTAGGACCTCTTGGGAAGGGTTAGACGAATTCCTATGCCTTAGGGGGTTTATATAGGTGTAAAGATTAGGGTTTTAGTCCTTATCCTTATCTAGTTGCTTGCCCACCAAGCAACCATAAGATAAGTCTTAGAAACCCTTATCCTAGTCGAATTCTAAGGCATTATCTCCTTAAATTCGTTCACCCTATATTTAAGATAATCCTTACCTTATTTTGTAACTATCACATAATTACAATTCAGCCCCTCTAGTCTAATTAATTACACTTGATCACAAAATTAATTCTTAATTAATTATTGACCAATATTAATTAAACAAATATGATTTCTCCTTTAATATATTATTATTATAACATATTAATAAATCATAATAACCTCTCTCTCTATTTATTTCTACAATCAAGTTGCTTTGGTGAAGGCAACCCAAAAGGACCATGCACCATCGGGTCAAGTACATACCAAAATAGTTATGGACTTAGACACTAATCCAACAATATCTATCTTTCATGGGTCTTTATTGTTTATTATTACTAACTTTTTGTACAAGTGCTCTTCTCAGTTTCTCCCACTACAGTCATCCGCAATACCAAAGAAGCCATCTGCAATGATGTGTTCATCCGCAGTCACATTAATTGATTTACAGACGGTTCATTCTTTTTGAAAAACAAAAAAAAACATAGTGTGATATTTAATGATCCTTCATTAAATAAATCATTAAATAAAAAAAGCATTCCTTTGAGAAACTGTCATATTCGTTTCTTCCAAAAACCTACTATAAGACCTATTTTAGGTATGATGACAAAATAAAAGATTTTCCAATTCAAATCCTCTAAAATGTCTTTTCCTATTACCCCAAACCATCACATCCGTTACAACTTCTACTTTATCCAATGGAATTTTCTCACCCCCCTCCACACGTTCTCAAGACGTGATTATACATCTGACATTTCATTAAATGCAGAGTTCTTTTTCTGGTTAATCCCAGTTTCAATCTTTATTCCTTTTTGTCAATCTTTGGTTAAGATTAAAGATTCTCTTTCAAAGATAAACCCAAACATTTTTTTACCCAATAACACTTAAGTAAAAAACATAAACGTTTCCCGCTCCAATAAACCACTATAAAACCCTTTTCTTCTCCACAAAGAAACTTTTATGCACTCAAAACACTCAATCCTTCTCTGCATTCTTCAAGATCGTACCAACTCAACAATGGTGAAATTCGGCGTTTCCAAGAAACAAACAAAAGCCTCTGGATTAGTGAACCCAACTAGTTCAGATTCTCCCACCATTTCCTCGAGCAATTTCAGAGTAGTTTTCGACGATCAACCCACATACAATGCTCAAACAAAACTGATGATCAAGTTCTTGAAGAATCATCCTCTGTTTGGACCATTTGATGCGTTCACAGACGTTGTTCCGCTCTCCACTCTCTACAAGTGGGCTTTCTCTGCCTATCGCTCAATCAATAAACCTCAAGAAGTCCACCTCAACATTATCAATGATTCCTTGGTCATCTTGACCAAAGAAAAGTTTCTTTCAGCCATTAACCTTCTGATTCATCCCTCCATTAAGTTTTTCACACCATTAATGGCGGACATCACCTCAACACTGTATCAAATGGACTATCAGAAGAAGATCAAATGCATTGGTGAATTCATGAAGAACCAATTGCCTGCGGTCTGGCAGTTTGTATGTCACTACATCATCCGCAGTCTGTCCGGCAGAACCGGAGGCACGGATAACATGGGCTTAAAGCTATTGGAACTGGTTTGGAGCATCTTCACAGACCGCGATGTCAACTATGGTAAGATCCTTTGGGATGACTTTCTGCAATACATTCCCAAGGAGAGCCCAAGGTAGAACCCATCCGAGCTTACTTTTGGTAGGTTCTGGTCTCTCTACATATCTGACTTGCATGCGGATGCAAATATTGACATGGGTGACGACATCAACTTCTTTGTCACCAAAGATTTAAAAAGGTACAAACCTTCCTCAGATCAAACTATTTTTGGTCCCATCCGCAGACTCCCTACACATATTCTTTCTTCCCTTAGTCTCGAGACTGCTGATGTCTCAGACCACATTGAAGCTACGGAAGGTATTGACCCATACCTTCTTACCCTGCCTCTTCCATCCGCAGCCTTAAACCCTGAAGGTACCGCAGTCCCTTCCACTACAACTCTTTCCAATGTCTCTCAAAGATGGAAACATAAGGTTTCTTCTCTCCATGGTCCCCGCACCACAAAGAAAACTGGCACTCCCAAAAAGGATGCCCCCAAACCATATAAACCCTCAAAGAAAAGAAAATCACCACCCGCAATTGCAACTGCTGAACCGAGTCGCCATGACTCCGGTAGTGATTCTGTAGAGGATAACGAATCCATTTCTATCCTCAAGAAACAGAAATCTAATCCCACTAGCCAAATGCATGACCGGACCGATACCTTAGCCTCTCAACAGGCTCCGATAGTCTATGGGATGCCTGCACATCCATTCGAACACACTATCTTTTTCCTTTCAGACTCAGAAAGTGAGTCTGAATCACAGCAAAGAGGAGACTCTCTCCTAGTACATTCCCAAAGGGATAATACTAGTACTCGCCCTAAAATCTCCAGGGCTTCCCGACTGCATACTTTTTCACCCGAGGAGTTGAACTCCATCCTCTTGAATGTCACCCAAACACAACAAACACATTCCCATCCGCAAGGCACTTCTTCCGCCCATGCCAGAACTGAGCCGAGGCCAAACTTGACTACGGGTCAAGGAGACCAAGGAAGCTCTGGAAATCCTACTCTGCTTTCATTACAATCAGGTGGTTTAGGCACGGTGAGCACAAATGTGCAAGGATCCGTGAACCCAAAGGACACCTTGGTGCGATTTACAGGAATTGACGGTGAAGATTCTAATGATTCCTGGAGCAAATATCAACCATCTAACGAAGCAGAAGCCAAGAAATATGACGCTTTTCGTAGGGCATTCCAAGCTCTCAAGGATCAGCAAATCAAACAACAACAGGTCACGGAACAAGAGATCCAAGCCGTGGCCAAGTATTGGGCAGATGCCATAAACAATGCCAATACCGTAGCCACCATCCTCAAGGTTCAAGAATGGATGTCTGCAATGGCAGACAAAGTTCAACAAGCTCAGAAAGCTGCTGCTACTCAACATGTCTCTCAAGGTCCCCCCCTCTCCTACTGCTAAAGGTTCACAAAATGACGAACCTGAAATCGATGTGAGCTCTGCTCCTATTTTTGGCTTCGATGATGATGAACCACAAGAGGTAAACAAACCCTCTCCTTCTGATGACGATCTGATGATGTTTGATGAAGATGAAGAATCCAGTGGTTCTCATCACTCCACTACTAAGCCACAGGAAAAGAAGAAGAAGAAGAAGAAAAAGCAAGCAGTCACAAGGAAGGAATTTCTCAGTATTCAGGGTAAGGTTGATCAAATCTTAGCTGCGGTCAAGCCAAATCAACCGCAACCAGAAGACATTCCTGGACCGTAGTCCCTGATGGAAAGAATAGAAAGGCTGGAAACAAGACAGAGAATGGCTGAGGAGCGTATCTCTCTAAAAGTCGAAATGGGGATCAGATCACTTGACAATAATCGTCAAGCTGATCACAAGGAGTTTATGGTTGCTACGGAATGCCTCATCTCTGAGGTTACCGCAATCAAAACCGATCTTCAAGCAGCCATTGCGGATCAAGCATCACACTCAGATAAGTTGACTGCTGAGACTCATACTGCTTATGAGTCTGCAATCTCCATTCTTCAAACAACGATCAATAGAATGCAACGATTACTATCTGCCAACTTCCATGGTCCGGAAATTCTTCAACTCACCAAGGAGATCCATAAACTTCTCTTCAATCCCTCCATTCCCAATAATCAACACTTGGCAGAAGCACTCAAAGCACAATTTCAAATGGTGTTTGACAAGGTAGATGGCCTTCGTCAATGGCTTGAGGAGGTTCCTGTTCTGAACTCCTCAAGAGGGGGAAGTGAAGAAGTCCATAGAGAAGAAGAAGTTCATCATTCCAACCAATTCCTCTCACATAATCAAACTCCCCCAGTCTCTACTGGAAAAATTCCCACACCACAACCATCACCGCAACCAGAAAAACAATCGTCACCACAACCATATCATCACACTCCACCCCACAACTCCCCTCTTCATGTTGAAAATAATCCTGAAAAACTAGAGACTCCCCCGCACTACAAGAATTTGGAGGAGTATATGTCTTCTCCGAGTTCAAACGACTCTCCTGCCACTACTCAAAGGAAAAGTGATTGGAGGGCAGCCAAGCTTGCTGAAGAGGTATGGAGACTCTGCGGATTTCACACCGTCATGGATGAGTCTTTGATAAACTCTTGGGCCAATCCCCATAGAAGATTACTTGATGAAGACTACATCCATCATCTTACCTATGCGGAACCCCCCTCGGACGGTTACTGGGATGTTCCAATCTCACCAAATGCCAGATACTTCACTGTATTTGAGCAGTTCGACCGCAGCCTTCCTGATGAGAAAAGACTTCCGATGGAGTTTGAGAGACTTAGCCAAAACTATGCTAAGCATGCCTCTCCCATCGAACATATATGGTCTAACGATAGACCATCCGCAGTAAAAAATTACAAGATCTGGAAGTTCATGAAGGTTGAGTTCATCCAGTACACCTTAACCAGGAAGGAACACGACTACATCCGCACCCAGGCTGATTTTCCATGTATGAACCCTGAACAAGTTTTTCTCATCGCCAAGGTGTTTCAGAACATGTCTGAGAAGCATCCGAAGATGAAGATTGCACTTGAAAGGGCTAGTACCTTTCTTTATGAAACAGTCAATGACTTCGCCAACACCGACACAGACATTCACCCTACCATCTCCAAGATAGTCGATCTGCCACCGCTTGACCCCACACCAATGCCTACCAAAGGCTTTGAAAAAAGAACTTTGGGTGCAACCAACTATCCTGAGCTAGGAGTCGTTTTCAAGAGAAAGATAGACAATGTCAAATACTTCATCTCTATGATTGCCATGCATCGTCTCTCCAGAAAGCAACTTGACATCTGCCGAAACGCAGTTGAAAAATCCAAGCATACCACCGCAGAGGTCAAGTTTGAAATACTTAGAAGAATTAACTAGTTGGAGAACATCAGGAAGTTTTGGTGGATCCTGATCAAGTTCCTTAAACCTGATAGCTGATCAAAGTTAAAGAGGTCACGTAGGGGGAAATTGTTGAATCAAAAAAGTGACCCTCTTGAACTTCAGCTACCACAACCTCCAAGCCACCGCAGTCAAGTAGCCTCTTCGTCAATCATCATCTGAAGTCTTCAGCACCGCAGTCTCTATCTATAGTTAGATTACGTTGTCTTTACTCTAAAACACTCTATTGTACAGTATGCCTTGCATGGCTACTTTTAGAGTTGTAAATCAGTTATCTCTTGAGACTCTATAAATAGAGCTCACTCTCATGTATTACACACAGTGAACATCACATCTATTTTCTAATACACATCTTAAAGTTCTCTTTCTATCTTACTTATCCAATCTTCTTACTCTCATAATTAATCATCCTATCTCTTCGGAGCAAGTCTCTTTTGACTTAATCACTAAGTTTGATCTCACTTATTAACATGGTTTGAATGCAATCCTCATTATGAATCTGCTTATGTGTATACTTGATATAATAATTGTTGTCATTAACATTTCTTTACTTTTCCGCAACTAACTCTCTAACTTCTAACAAATAATATTATTGTTGAGCTTTTGATCCTTCGAGATTAACTGTTCCGCTATATATACTTGTTCTAACGTTTGTTCAAGTGTGTCTGAAAGTTTTTCTCTCAATACATATCAATCCTATGCAACAACAAATGATGTGTTTGGTATGTATCAACCCTGAGTCGATATTACTCTGAGCCTAAATTGGATCCATGCATATATCATTCAACTACATAAACAATAATCACATAATGGTACACATCTTACACATAAAAATCAGTGGGCCAACCTGCTGGATTAGGTGTCTAAGCTCATAACTATAATTGGTATGTAATTGAATTGATAGCAGCACAGTCCTTTTGGGTTGCCCTCAAACCTAGCAACCGGACAAGGAAATTATGAAAGGAGAGATATTAATTTATTATAAGATTAATAAATTAATATAAATGAATATATTAATATATTAAAAGATTAATATGTTAATTAGAAATCATTATGTTTAATTAATATTTAACCAGAAATTAATTAGAATTAATTTTAGGGTTAAAAGAATTAATTATAAGGTGCAGGGACTAATTTGCAATTATCTAATAGTTGAGTGGAAGGCTCTAGAACCGCCTTGGAAGAGGGTGACGAAATCTTTAGGGGAAACCCTAATAATTTCGTCCATAGGTGCTTGGATAGGGACCCTGGGTTTGCTTAGGCCCTAAGCAAAGGATAAGTAGGGTGTTCCCTAAACCCTAGATCCCTCAGCTATATAAGGAGCCTCCTAGTTCACATTTTGGTCACTCTTTCTTTTGAAGAAACCTTAAGGCCGAGATTTTGCATACTCCCTCTCCCCTCTCTCTTCTACGCTCCTTCTTGCTAGTTTGGGTGTGATTCCATTATAGGCATTACACTTGTGGTGCTAAGCTTCCAAGAAGACCAAGATCAAGATCAAGGGAATTATCAATTGTTTGCTATAACAATTGAAAGGTATGTAACTCCTAACCCTAGTTTACTATTTTCGAAAATAGTCTCCTCCTCTAGGGTTCTTGTTTTGCAATTCAAAGTTATATGTTCAATAGTTAAAACATAGATCCAAAGTAGGTTGCATGTGAACTTAGGAATTGTTTTCTAGTTTATTTGTTTTACCAAAAACCCATAAGTGGTATCAGAGCCATTGTTTGTTTAAATTGAATTGCTATAATTGTTGAATTAGAAATTAGGGTTTATAGCTATTAAACCCTAAAGGCCAAATTTTCGTTTTAGGGTTATGGATCAAAGGGTTTTCGAAAACCCTAGCCTCCAAAGAACCCTAATCGAAATTAGGGTTAAGGTTTTGAAAACCCTAGCCTCCTCCCTTGTAAATTTCGAAATTGCTAGATTTTTTAGGGTTTCTTGTTTTGGATAATTGTTACTAGATTAGATTAATTGGATAATTATCCTTTACCCTATTTTTTCGAAATTTAGAGGGATAAGGATTAGGATTAAATTAATTGATTAATTTAATTAGATAATCCTTACAAGATTTAATAAATTAATTAAAAGTTAATTAATAGATAAATATTAAATCTAGTTAATTGGTTTATTTAAATTTAAAATTTAAAAGTTTAAATTTCGAAATTTATAGAAACCCTTGGAGTTTTAAAATGTTTTAAAACACACCTTATATATATATATATATATATATATATATATATATATATATATATTATAATTAAAAGTTAAATATTATATATGTATAAGAATATGGTGAGTCAAATCGCTAGTATGTCTCATTCACGAAGCTAGTCTATAAGGGGGGTATAAGGAAACTGCCTATAAAATGGTAGTTGAATGGGTGTCCACTCTCACCCACCGCTTCCTTGATTAGTGGAGGGTCGTTAGCAGAATGAATTTGATAGGACAACTACTTCTCATTAAAAGTATAATGCTATTAAATAAATTACTAGAATTATTTTTCCAAAATCCCAACTCTAGTTACTTTAGGAAAAATGTGAAAAGTATTCTAATCCATGAAATTGCACATTATGCCTTATTGGTCGTTGGTGGAGCGTGTGTGGATAACCGGCACACTAATAGGCATTAATAAAGAGTAGTAATGGGTATCTTATAATTATCATTATGATGGAGCGTGTGTGGTTTACCGGCACATCAATAGTTAATGATAAAGACAATAAGGTTACCAAGCAAATTTGCATGGTTATTCACATCTAGTTTGTGATCCTCGGTATCCCAGTCACAAATAGTAGAGCATAATCCGAGATTAAAACATGACATTAAAAAGTTTTAATGTATCTCAAAAGAATTAGGAATTTCACTTCGTTTATTTGTCTAATGGTGGAATTGGTGAATCGTCATTCACCTACCTTTATGAGATTTGAACTTGGATCTCAACATCCCATTTCTAAGTTGTAATCATCATAGTTGGGTCCTAACCTTGATATGATATCTTTGGGTTATTATATTGAGGTGTCTTGAAATATAACTAAAACTATCTTTCTTTTCAGATGTCTGCTCCTGGAAACAATTCTGCTTCATTATCCTCCAGCCACAACTTCTCTCTACTAACGATTGGATGCGTAACATCAAGATGGCACTTAGATTCGAGGACAAAGAGTACATCCTTGAAAAGGAGCTCAAAGAACTTGATGAGTCCAAAGCCACTCCCGAAGAGTATGCTGCCTACAAGAAGCACTATGATGATGCTACTAAAGTGGCATGCATCATGGTCACAACCATGTCCCCAGAACTGCAGAGGTACTATGAGGACTACTGGCCTTTTGAGATGAACAAGGACCTTATGGAAAAGTACCATAAGCGAGCTCGTCAAGAAAAGTTTGAAGTAGTCAAGTCACTCATGGCTTGTAAGATGAAAGAAGGGGAATCGGTTGTGTCTCATGTGCAAAGGATGCAACGCTACATAGAGCGGTTGGTCAAGCTCAACATTCATTTTGATGAGGAATTGGCCATTGAAATGGTCTTGAACTCGTTGCATGATTGTTATGGTCAGTTTATCTTAACTTACCATTTGAACAACACTGAGCAGACATTGGCCCAATTACACAACTTGTTGCAGACTGCTGAAGCAGGGATGAAGGGTAAAAGTATAGCCTCCACTCCTACAAGTGCTCCTGTTCTAGCTATTGGATAGGGAAAGGGGAAAAAGAGGAAAGGTCCTCCTAAGCAAAACTGGAAGGCATAGGTCCAAGTTGGGTCATCTAGCAGTGGCCCAAAAGCCAAGCCCAATGCTTCCATTCCCCATGTCTCTGATCCGAAGGAAGCTGTTTGCTTTTATTGCAATCAAAAGGGGCATTGGAAGAGAACCTACCGTCAATATTTGCAGGATATCAAAGATGGCAAAGTGAAGCCGTCTTCAGCAGGTATTTACACTATTTCTTCTAATAACTCATTATCTTCTCGTTCATGGGTCCTTGATACAGGATGTGGTTTTCACACCTGTTCTGATTTGCAGGGGCTAAAGGAAAGTGAAGAGATAGAGCAAGGAAGGATAAACTTGATCATGGGAAACAAGAAGTCTTCACCAGTGACCAAGATCGGAGTTTATCAACTTTTTCTTAATAATGATCTTAGATTAGACTTATTGAATTGTTGTTATTCGTCTGAGATGACGAGAAACATTATTTCATTTCATGCATTGTTCAGACAAGGTTTTAAGTATTCTTTTAATAATTTGAATGGTTCAATTTTGGTTTATAAGAATGGTGTTTTTATGTTTGAAGCTTTACCTTGTGATGGTGTGTATGAAACAGTGATTTGTGTTGATAGCTTAGGAAATAGTGTACTTAATATTGACTTGTCTAATAGTGTAGACAAGGCATGCTTGTGGCATTGTCGTCTTGGACACATTAACAAGAAACGCATAGCCCAACTCCAAAAGGATGGAGTGTTGGAATCATTTGACCTAAAATCAGATGATATGTGTGAGTCTTGTCTTTTGGGAAAGATGACAAAATCACCATTCACATGGTCTTGTGAAAGAGGTGAAGGTCTGTTGGATCTCATACACACAGATGTGTGTGGGCCCTTCAGATCAACCACAAGGGATGCTAATCGATTCTATGTGACTTTCACTGACGATTATAGCAGATATGCTTACATCTACTTGATCAAACATAAGTCAGAAACCTTTGAAAAGTTCAAAAAGTTTAAGCATGAAGTCAAAAATCAATTGGGCAGAAAGATAAAGATACTTAGATCCGATAGAGGCTACCGAGTTCAACGACTATCTGAAAGAATGTGGGATAGTCTCACAATTGACTCCTCCTAGGACACCACATATAACTGGTGTAGTTGAGAGGCATAATCGAACCTTGTTAGACATGGTTCATTCTATGATGAGTCGTTCCTTGCTTCCTATTCACTTCTGGGGGTATGCCTTAGAGACAGCCACCCACATCCTCAATCTTGTCCCTACAAAGAAGGTTGCCAAAACACCTCATGAAATGTGGACATGGAAAGTTCCCTCGTTAGCACGTATTAAAGTCTGGGTTTGTGAAGCTTTCGTAAGACGAGAGACTCACGACAAGCTACAAGCTAGAAGTGAAAGTTCCCTTGTTACCCAAAGCAATCTTTTGGATATTTGTTCTACAGACCTAGTGAGAACGTGGTGTTTGTAGCTCGAAGAGGAGTCTTTCTAGAAAGAGAGATCATATTCAAAGAGGACAGTGGGAGTACCATTGACCTTGAAGAGATTCAAGAGTCAACCAATGAAGGAACCTTAGATGACACCACCACTCAACCAGAGGAAACAGTTCCTGTTGAACCGGTTGATAAATCATTACCTCTTCGAAGATCCACTAAGGTGAGTGTGCCACCTGAATTGTATGGTTTTCATATTACTTCAGATGGTGGCACATTCATAAGTGATAGAACACTAGTAAACTTAGATGAACCAGTCACTTATAAGGAAGCAATGGCAGGCCCAGAGGCTTCCAAGTGGAAAGAGGCAATGGACAGCGAGATTAAGTCCATGTATGACAACTAAGTTTGGAATTTGGTTGATAGTGCACCAGGTCGTAAGACAGTTGGGTGCAAATGGATCTTCAAGAAGAAGACAGACATGGATGGGAATGTGCATACATTCATGGCTCGACTGGTTGCAAAAGGTTTCACTCAAACCCCAAGGGTTGACTATGATGAGACTTTTTCGCCAGTAGCTAAGATTAAATCTATTAGGATATTGCTCGCCATAGCTGCCTTTCATGACTATGAAATTTGGCAAATGGATGTCAAGATTGCCTTCCTTAACAGGAAGTTGGCTGAGGATGTTTACATGAGTCAGCCAGAGGGTTTTGTTGATGCAAAGATTCCCAATAGAGTATGCTAGCTTAAGAGATCCATTTATGGATTGAAACAAGCATCTCGCAGTTAGAATCTTTGCTTCCATGATAAAGTCAAAGAGTTTGGTTTCTCTAGAAGTGAAGATGATTTTTGTGTGTATATCAAGGCTAGTGGGAGTATAGTAACTTTTCTGGTGTTATATGTCGATGACATATTACTCATTGGTAACAACGTTCCAACCTTGAATGAAGTTAAGTCTTGGCTTGGAAAGTGTTTTGCCATGAAATACCTAGGAGAAGCCGCCTATATTCTTGGGATTAGAATATTGAGAGATAGAAAGAAGAGACTAATTGGACTTAGTCAGAGCACATACTTGGATAAGGTACTAAAGAGGTTTAGTGTGGAAAATTCCAAGAAGGGAGAGCTACCTATCCAGAGCAATACCGAATTGAGCAAGACTCAATGCCCGAGTACAAATGAGGAAATAGATGACATGAGTCGTGTACCTTATGCTTCCGCTGTCGGATCGATCATGTACGCTATGACATATACTCGCCCTGATGTGGCCTTTGCTTTGAGCATGGTCAGTCGCTATCAGTGAAACCCAGGTAGAGCTCATTGGATAGCCGTAAAAAATATACTCAAGTATTTGCGAAGGACGAAGGACTAGGTCCTTGTGCTTGGTGGCAATGATGCTTTGAGAGTAGATGGTTATAGTGATGCCAGCTTTCATACGGATAGAGATAACTTCCGTTCTCTGTCGGGCTGGGTATTTTTACTAAATGGAGGAGCAGTTACTTGGAAGAGTTCCAAGCAAGATATGGTGGCTGATTCTACTTGTGAATCAGAGTACATAGCAGCAAGTGAAGCGTCGAAAGAAGCAGCTTGGTTGAGGAACTTCTTCGGGCATCTCGGAGTTGTTCCAACCATCCAGGAGCCTATGGAACTGTTCTGCGATAATGAAGGAGCGGTTTCCTTGACAAAGGAACCGAGAGATCATGGTAAAGCCAGACATATCGACAGAAAGTATCATTTCATCAGACATAGAGTAGAAGAAGGCCATCATATAGTGAAGAGGGTGTCATCTGAAGATAACCCAGCAGATCCCCTCACAAAGGGTCTGAGTAGGGCTAAGCATATTCAGCATGCTCGGAGCATAGGACTGAAAGATGATATTAGTTTTAGTAGTTAGATTAGTTTTGTTCTGAAACTTGTAACAAAGTAAATGTAATTGACTTTTGGTGATTAAATAATAAAGTATTATTTATAAGTTTGGGTTCTACCTTTTGTCAATTTTTTATTATTGTGTTTCATTTTTTGCATGTTTTACTTCCCGAATAATAAGATTATTCAAAACTCCACAGTCGCTCGTACTTTTGGAAGTAAGTAGTGAATCAAGATTGTCATGAACTGGATTGTAGATTGTCTAAGGATAGACATGGCAATAGATTTACTACAACGTTCATGAGTACTCAGAAATTGAGATTTGAGTATTAGATAAACCCTCGCTCAGAGTATTACTTCATGGAATTCATCACGAGTAATATTGAGACGATAATATCTTATAATCTTGAAATGAAGATATATGAGTTGTAATTTGCAAGTTGGTCATGCATTGGTGATACAAAAACGCATAAGTAACTTGGTGTTATAAAACGTATTGTCATGTATAATTTGATGAGTAAAAGATACAAGCATATGAGTCAACGTTTATTCGTTCCTTTTGCCCTAACCGAAAAAGAAATATCTGTGGCCCCTCGATGATTTGGTGTTGACTTATGTCCTGGGCCCAGCCAGGACTAAGTTGATGTGTTCAATTAGAAGTCCTATATCATCACAAATCAGAAATCGGGAAACATAGATTCTGGACAAAGAGATTGATCGTATTCCATGTCTTATGTCTAGAGATATCTAGTAGAACGAAGGATTATATGATCACTTATCTTAGGACACGTAACTGACTGGGTCAGAGTTCGGCAGCAGCTTTTTGGAAGCTACAATTTGCTTGTCAAATTTAGAAGGCATACTAGCAATTATAGTTACAAACTTATCCAAGTGGGAGACTGTTGGATTAGATGTCTAAGCCCATAACTATAATTGGTATGTACTTAAATTGATAGCAGCACAGTCCTTTTGGGTTGCCCTCAAACCTAGCAACCGGACAAGGAAATTATGAAAGGAGAGATATTAATTTATTCTAAGATTGATAAATTAATATAAATGAATTTATTAATATATTAAAAGATTAATATGTTAATTAGAAATCATTATGTTTAATTAATATTTAACCAGAAATTAATTAGAATTAATTTTGGGGTTAAAATAATTAATTATAAGGTGCAAGGACTAGTTTGCAATTATCTAATAGTTGAGTGGAAGGCTCTAGAACCCCCTTGGAAGAGGCTGGACGAAATCTTTAGGGGAAACCCTAATAATTTCTTCCATAGGGGCTTGGATAGGGCCCTTGGGTTTGCTTAGGCCCTAAGAAAATGATAAATAGGGTTTTCCCTAAACCCTAGATCCTTCAGCTATATAAGGAGCCTCCTGGTTCACATTTTGGTCACTCTTTCTTTTGAAGAAACCTTAAGGACGAGATTTTTCATACTCCCTCTCCCCTCTCTCTTCTACTTTCCTTCTTACTAGTTTGGGTGTGATTCCATTAGAGACATTACACTTGTGGTGCTAAGCTTCCAAGAAGATCAAGATCAAGATCAAGGGAATTATCAATTGTTTGCTATAACAATTGAAAGGTATGTAACTCCTAACCCTAGTTTACTATTTCCGAAAATAGCCTCCTCCTCTAGGGTTCTTGTTTTGCAATTCAAAGTTATATGTTCAATAGTTAAAACATAGATCCAAAGTAGGTTGCATGTGAACTTAGGATTTGTTTTCTAGCTTATTTGTTTTACCTAAAACCCGTCACATCCTTGGTGCCTTCGACCAACTAGTGTTGTAAGAAGACTCACCTCTAACTGAAGTTAAAAAAATTGCAAACTCGAGCTGATGCTAACACGAATCATCAAACTAAACATAAACTAATTAGAATCACAATTAATAATCATGGTTTAAATCCAAAATTAGTGGTCTAATCATCCTGTAACATATCAAGGGCAAAAGACCATTTTGCCCTTCCATACATCACCTATTTAATCCAAGCCTAAAAATCCTAATGGAACAAGGCCCAAAAATATCCCAATGGGTTTCTGGGAGTACGCTCGGCATTCCTACCCTATACAGAGTGTACTACGTGATCTTGAAAAGGATTTTATGGGGTTTCAGCCCACTATGCTCAGCGTACGCTAGAGTACTGCCTGCGTACTGACCTGAAACCTAAACCATCTCTTGATGACTTAATGCCTTAAAGATCTAACGTCCAAATTTTAGATCCAAGTCTATTAAGATGTCTAAATCCATAAGGTTGCAACCTTTATGCTTTTGTATTGGTACAATGAGCCCAACACGAAAACCCTAGCTCCTTTAGCTATATAAGACTCCATAACTCTTGCATGGAAGAATACCAAGGTCCAAGCTTGCATTTTAATGACTTAACACACCTTAAAACGTGTAAAAGGATAGCTCAAAAAAGCTCTAGAGTATTCCATACTCATAAAGATCAAGGTCTTGGGACCAAAACAACATAAAACTAAGATTAAAAAAGATCTAGCAAGGAATGATACAAGGTATGAACTTTATACCTTCAGAAGATGCACCAAGATGAGGAGATTCTGGATCCAACAAGCTTGAGAGCAATACCACAACTCCTAGGGTCTTCTTTCACCACCAATAACACCAAAAGTTATTATAAAGCTTCAAAACTACACACACAAGGATTAGCATTCAAAATGGAGGCTAAGAGAGATAGAGGTTGAGGGGTAAAAACGGTTAGAGGCCAATATGTTCTTTGAATAGGGTCCAAACTCTAAAAATTAGGGTTTTCCCTCTAAAGCAGTACGCCCAATGTACACAAGGAATCCGCGATCATCACTTAAATGCCTACACCCGGTGTACCTATCTCGTACACACAACGTAAGGAGAAAATTTTCAAATTTTTAAGGAAGAGAGCCACAAATTAAAATACCTGGAACACTGGTGTTAAAATATACCTAAATATCATAAAGGTCGTCCACTTAAATCACAACTTAAGATTTTAGGTAAAAAATGATTCGTAGGTTTAGTACATGTTAACGGTCGAACCACAACTAGACCTAGATGATCAACTAAGTTTTATTATGGTCTAACCGATGCACACCTAAACCTAGAATTGTAGTTGACAATCTAAATGCTTAAGGATTTATGGATCGATAGCTTAGTTTGATTAGTTTATTTAAGAGTTAGACCAAGACATACAACTTAAGGATTTTGGATAGGTGGCCTAGATCGACTTCGTGAGGATTGGATACTTAGGTCAAGACCTATTACGATAGGATTCAACACTTAGTTTGAAATGGTATAGTTTGAGGATATTCAGATTGATGGATTAGAGTAAGGTATCCGACATACTCCCCATATAGAGAAACCCATAAGATATGGAACTATCTAATGCATACTTATAATAGGAAGTTATATGTATTTTTATGATTATCATACTATCTCTAATAAACATCTTTCATGTTTGATGACTTATGCAGGGTATCAAAGTGATATGGAGGACATATCGGCTTGATTGTCATATCCTTTACCGGAAGAGGACCAGCGCGTGGCATGCACGCGAGAAACAGAGAGTGACTATGATCCTACGATACCTTTACCCCTACCTCAATATCAGTTGAGGAGAAGGATGAGCCATTTTAGGAAAAGAAGGAGCCAGTTGTGGATAATGGGCAACTTGATGAGGAATTTGATGGGGAACCACCATATAGCTCACCATATCCAAATTTGTCATCCTATTATGTCCCTTTCGAGTATGCTGAGACTCAGGAGGAGCACACTACTGAGTCAGATCCATCCCTAGAGAAAGTGAATCCATTACCCCTCATCTTTAGACAGATCCTTAGGTATTGATGCTTTGGGACCGACGACGATATGCATTCCAAGAAAATATGTCCCTATTCTATCCCGAAAAAGAGCAGCCTCACCACCATCATCACCTCGAAAATCAAAGAAGCCCTACCCTACCCATAAATGGATCCTACAAGTTGGTGAATGGATTAAGAAAGAGAGCATGGAGTTTTACGAGGTTGGAGAGTCCTTACAAGCACCGATACGAGACCAGATTCTAGAGGATCCTACTTTTACAGTTATTATAGTTTTGATTCCACACGTAGCCCAACACGATGACAATATACATTGCATGGAGTTGGATCTGATATCATGGAGGAGGGACGTGAGGATGTTGACTGATAGGGTGCAGGAGTTAGATTAGAATAGGGATGTAGATGACATGAGGATCTTCCGTGCATACAATCAATTGGAGGAGACTAATTCTCTAGTTCAGTTTCAGCTGATTGAGATCAAGGGTTTAGAGCATCATGTTGGAGAATTATAGTAGAGTGTGATTGTGTTAGAGATCGATCTAGTTACTATGGAGGCAATGATCAGTTACCTACAACACCAGATGACACAGTTAGTAGCGTTGATAATAGTTTATCTTGGTATATGGTAGATAGTTCGAGCTAGGAAGCTAGGAACTATATTTTTGGGTTTGAAAGAGGGAAAAGTTAGTATATTATAGGATATTATTATGTCTTTTTTATGTAACATATAAACTTTTCATGTTCAAACCACCCTTTATTTTTGTACTCTTTTGGAAAATCTGGATGTAAAAAAAATGTAACCCAAAAAATCAATGAAAATTAATGACAATATATGTATTTCACAAATGATCTTAGTGTATTGTGAAATTTGTTGTATACTTGGTTTTTTTATTGTTATAGTTAACTTTTTAACTAATTCTCAAACAAACCTCGACTAATAAATATTATAGTAACTAACGTATACCCTGCATATAGAATCTTGCCACGCACAAGAAGAAACCCAAGGCCATAAGACCCTTATCCTAAACCCATGAACTCAACTGCAATTGAGGCCTTAGTGACCCAACGTGTCCCCATGCAATGAAAAACTTAGAAACTAATAGGAACACAGGTTCGGGAGGTAATGGTGGGGTAAGTTCTCATTAAGAAAACTGAGGTCCATCTAGAGTTTGTTCATATAAGGATTTTATGAACTATAAACTGAAATCCTTCCATGGAAAAAGAGATGTAGTCGGTTTAACTAGGTGGATAGAGAAGATGGAATCAGTCTTTAAGATAAGCTTTTTTGCAGATGATTGTAAGGTAATTTTCTGTTTGTACCTTGGGAGATGCAGCCAAGAGCTGGTGGACTAGTTATACGAAGACCATGGGTGTTAGTGTTGCGAATTCCATGGCTTAGAACGCGTTGAGGCATCTCAAGATTGAAGAATACTGCCCTATGAAGAAGTACAAAAGTTGGAGAAAGATATATGGGAGTTGGTGATTAAGGAAGCTGATATCGCTACTTATACGAACCGTTTTAATGATCTTTCAACTTTATGTCCAAGAATGGTGACTCTGGAATATAAGAAGGTGGAAATATACATTTAGCATCTGCCTCAGCCCATTCAAGGCTTATTTACCGCCTCAAAGCCAAGTACATATGGAAGTGCTAAGAGACTTGCCTTCAGCCTGACAAATCAAGAGATTTGTCATGGAAAATGGTTTAGAAAGTTGATCACCCAAGGGAAGATGGTAAAAAGAGAAAGTTTGGAAAGGAATCCAAAACAAGGGCTAAAAAATATGAAGCGGTTCAGGCTTATGCAGTTACAACAAACCCAGTAGGGACTACCACATGAGGTAGTCCATAATATAATCAGTATAGGTATTAGCATATAGGAGCTTGTTGGATCTGCACCGATTGTGGTAGAAAATGTTATCTTGCCAATAGATGTAGAACCCCAACAAATCAAGGAACCGCAACAGTAGCAGAAAGTAGAACATGTTTTAAGTGCAAGGAGGTCGGGCATATCAGGATGAATTGTCAAATGTTGAGGGGACTGGGAGGAAATACTAGAGGATGAGCATTTGTAATAGGAGCCAAACAGGCCGTCTAGGAGCCGACGATATTCACAGGTACGTTTATAATCAATGATTTATTTAAAGATGTGCTTTTCGGTACTCGTGCCGATAAAAGCTGTATTAATTCCAAGTTTAGGAAGTTATTAAACCATCCATCTAGTAAACTTAGGGAAGCCTATAGGGTAGAACTGTTTAACGGTCAAATAGGTAGTACCCATGAGGTACTGAAATATTGTACTTTAACATTAAATAGCGATGCTTTTCTTGTCAATCTCATGCCTATGGTAATTGGAAGCTTCGATGTCATTATTGGTATGAATTGGTAATATCTTAATCACGTCAAAGTCTTATGCTTTGAGGAATCATTGCATATACCCTTATTGAGAAGTGAATTCTTAATTGTCTACGAAGATAAGCGTAGTAAAGACCTTAAGATTATTTCCTACATGAAGGCCAGAAAATACTTGCAGAAAAGTATTATGCGTTTATAGTCCACATTGTTGATAGGAAAGATAATAAGAGAAGGATCGAGGAGGTACCTCAAGTGTGTGATTATCTTAATGCATTCCATAAAGATCTAGCCAGATTACCCCCAATATGTCAAGTCGATTTTAGGATTGATCTAATTCTAGGAGCTGCCCCAGTAGCAATGTATCCTTATAGATTGGCACCGTCGGAGATGCAAGAGCTCTCTAGCTAGCTACAGAAACTTTTGACAAGGGTTTTATCAGGCCAAGTTTTTCTCCTTGGGGAGCTCCCATTCTATTTGTCAAGAAGAAACATGGATCTTTCTGAATGTGCATCAACTATATGGAATTAAATAAGTTGACTGTTAAGAATCGATATCCACTTCCCCAAATTGACGATCTCTTCGCCAACTACAAGGATCCAATTCTTTCTCAAAGATTGAACTGAGGTCTAGATATCATCAACTTCGAGCAATGGAAGAATACATTTTGAAAACTGCATTTAGAACCCGATACAGTCATTAAGAGTTCTTGGTCATGCCTTTTAGACTGACCAATGCCCCAACTATTTTTATGGATCTCATGAACTAAGTATACAAACCCTACATGGAAAACATTACTGCATTCAATAAAGATTATTTTGGTGATTTGAAGTCAAAGTTTGAAGCAGATGGGAAAATGTTTCAGAAGGTCGAGAATTCTCTTTCTGACTTTCAAGAGACTTTGTCGAAAGTTGCTCTTTCGTCTCAATCCTCAATTTCAAGAATCTATGCCTACCATGGTTTTGATTGTTGAGTCCAATGCAAAACTCAATTTCTCAGTTTCTTAAGGAGTTGGTGAAGATAAAGGTGTAGTTGTAGGAATGGTTATGTCCATGCAGATTCCTACATCGATTCTAATGAAACCAATAATGTCACAAACAACAACAACAAAATCAACAATGAATGCTTCTCAAGTCAATGTTGACTTGTTGAAATTGCAAAAGAAAGGAATTTTGAATGGTGAAGGAGGCTCGAGTTCTGCAATTGTCAAGGAAACAACAACAATCGATCCGAATGATAAAGGGAAAAGTATTCAGGTTGAAGCTTATATAGAAGAAAAGAAAAGATTGTAGGAGATAGAGTTAGAAAGGTAGAGATAAGTGAACAATAATTTATATCAAAGGGTGAATGATCATCCACGCTTGAAAAAGGGTGATCCCAACAAAGCTTGGTGTTATGAAATAATTGAAATTGTTGTACTTGATAAAGTGGAGGATTTTATGAAGAATCCCAAGAGAAGCTATAATACCAAAAACTCCAACTTCAATGAATCAATAAGCTTGATTTCCCTATAAATGATCCGATGTTTGCTTTTAGTCAATTCAAACTTGCTGAAGGTTTAAAGGAAAAGATGAATTTAAGAGATTGAAAATTCACTTTAATGCAATTTTAGGAAAAAGCGAAGAAGAAGTTTGGTCTTTGGTGAAAATTGTGAGGGTCATATCATTTTGTCCCTGGTATCCTTTTCGAGGGGTTGATACATAGTTTTCGCTAGTCTATTGTTCAAGCTAACAATGTGGCTTTTGAGTTCACAATCGCAGATTTTCCATTGATGAATATTAATAATCTCATCACAATTCAAAAAAAATTGTGTAACGTGGAGACTTCTCAAGTTGTTAAGGAAATTCAAAACACATTTGTTATTGGATGTGCTCATATCAATGATTTCATTGATTGCTACTATGGTTACTTGGTTGTGAAATATATTGATCTAGGCATAGCAATCAACAAAACCTCAAAGGTTCCAAACGCTTTGTTGAAGGGGAAATTCAACATTGAGAAGTTTAAAGATGGAGAATTATCCATTAACCTTTAGGTTTTGTTTTACAAGGGAAGAATAAAAATGGAAATTTAACAAAGTTCCTTTTTCAAACGAATCATATTGAGAGGTACCCCAACACTCGTTTTTCGAACATTTTGCTTCGCATCAACAATTGCAAGAAAAACGAAAATGAATACAAGGCTAAGGTTTGAAAAATCATTCTTTGGTACATGGAGATAAGAAAGGCAGTGCCTCAGACTATGAAGACATTAGCTTGAAGATTTTTCTATTCACACAAACGGGGAGAATGTTAGGTCGAAAGTTTTTTGTGAGAGTCAAATTGTAGTGTCTTTTTCTTTGTGTCTGTAAAGAGTGAAAGTCTAAGGACTTTCTTGATCTTAATGTATTTACAAGGCATAAGAGCATTTCGCAAAATATGTCTAGTCCTTGTATTTTGGTATGTGAGTACCCTATAAATAGGGTAAGTACTTAGAGATCAGAGGAATAACTTTCACATAAACACTTTTGTACTCGATTCTCTTTGTATCATTCCAGACATCAATTGAGCTGAAAAATATATCTTATTTAGATCTACATGTCCATACTTACTTTATTTAATCGATTGACTTAAACATATTTTTAATTAACTCTTTAAATAGGCCCAAAGATTATTCATGAGACAACCGAGAAGATAGTGCAAATCTGCAAGCACATGAAAGCAGTATGTGATCGTCAAAAGAGTAATGCTGATATACTACGCAATCCCCTTGAATTAAAATTCCAAGTTGGAGATAGGGTGTTGCTTAAGGTCTCTCCATGGAAAGGAGTTATGAGTTTTTTAAAGCAGGGAAAGTTAAATCCTAGGCAAATAGGACCTTTTGAAATCCTCGATGGGATTGGTTTAGTGGCCTATCGGCTTAGGTTATCACAAGAGCTCAATAACATGCATGACGTCTCTCACGTGTCAAATCTCAAGAAGTGTCTCTCCGACATGTCACTAGTATTTTGTCTTCACGATATTCAAATCAACCCAATACTAAACTTCATTGAGGAACCAGTTGAAATTATGGATAGAGATGTCAAATGACTCAAACAGAGTCAAATTCCCATAGTCAGGGTATGATGGAACTCTAAGCGAGCACCTGAGTATACATAGGAACAAGAAGAGCAAGTGAAGAACAAGTACCCTCACTTTTTCAAAGGAATCCTAATGGTAAGATAAAATTTGTAAAATGGCGGGGGGCGGGGGAGAGGAGAATGTGACAACCAACAAATTTCCGTCACCAACCACTGTTAGGAAATAGTAGGGACAGATAAATGTAATATCGATTCCACACCGGTGATAAGTCATTTTATATAAGTCACTCCTTACTAACTTATCGAAAGTTTGTCAAACACTTTTTTAGAGACTCCGTTTTGATATTGCTATAAGTCAATAAGTTAAAAATGTTTATCATTTTCAATAAGCTATCAGACGTGTTTGGGAAAACTAGATGATGAAGGGTAAATGGTAGCTAAAAGCAGTAACTTTTATTATTATATGATTGTTTGGAAATGGTAGCTAAATGTGTTTGACATATATAAAATTACATAAAAATACAAATTGTTTAAAAGATATATATATATATATATATATATATATATATATATATATATATATATATATATATATATATATATATATATAGTATTTTAAGAGCATTTATGAAAATTGATTCTAAAAGCTCAAGAGTTTTTTCCTAAACACAAAATAAAATAGCTTTTAGATTTAAAGCGTTTTGTTTAAACTAATAAACTAAAAATACGTACCACCAATCATAGATTTTTGTTTAAATCGAGCATTTTATCAGAGAGCTAAAATTTAAAAAATCACAAATTGTAATGCTTGGTTCATGGTATGTATTTAATTTATAATTTATTGTATTTTATAGAGCAAATTGATGAGTTGGGAGCCCCCAACTTGTCGAGTAGAGATCATAACGGCCGCGTATTTGAGGTAACCAACTTGACGAGTTGGGAGGCCTCAACTCGACGAGTAGGCTGGCACATATGAAAACCTAATTTCTTGGGTTTACACCATATCTAAACACCTTAACCCCAAGGTGTTGGCCTCATTTCCATCCTCCACTGTCCAAAACCCTAATCTCGAAACCCTAATGCTATTGTGAGTGTTTGTGAGCCTTTCTAAGTGTTTTAGTGTGTGCATTGAAGCCATTGGAAGAAGGAAAAGCTTGAGGAGACAAGAAGGAAATCATTGATCCAGAATCATTGCCTCATCCATGACATTTTGCTGGTATAAAGCTTGAACCTTGCCTTGTAGTTATTTAGATCTTCTTTTAGGTTATGACTTTGGCCTTTTGGGTTATGGTTTGAGCTTAATCCCTTTAGGAAAGGTATTAATGGGTAAAGTTGGAAACTTTACCCTTCTAGAGGCATTTCCAGTTCAGATCTGGAGTAAGGGGTGTAGATCTGAAGAGAAAGGGCTTAATGCATTAAGAAAGGCCATCAGACGGAAGAACTCGACGAGCTGGGTCGGAGTGTCCCAATTCTGTTAAAAAGGAAGAACTCAGCGAGTTGGATTGCGATTTCACGATTCTATGATTCGTGGGACCTCGGCGACTTAAAGGATAATTCAAAGAATTGAGTCAACTCGAAGCATTTAATTTAACTTTGAATTTTACCATAGTTGACCCTAAAGGGGTATGAGTATGAAAAGGTATATAAGGGGTTATTTTCGTTCAGGGAGTGAGTAGAGTTGATTCCGTGGCAGAGACATTTTAGCTATTGTTCGACATTTTAGGTGAGTTTTCCTCCTATTTGAATGGGTCGAAGGCACCAATGATTGACTATATTTATTAGTATATGTATTCTAGACTAAGGTCCGATGTCGGGCGGTGCCCGATGTAGGCTAATATGTTTTCTGGATTAAGATCCGATGTCGGGCGGTGCCCGAGGAATGTTTGTATGCTTGATGTTTTCGGGATTATTGCATGTGTCTGTTCTGTATGTTTCTGGATTACGGTCCGATGTCGGGCTATGCCCGAGGAATGTTTGTATGTTTTTTGAATTTCGGGCTATGTCCGATGTCGAGCGTGGCCCGAGGAATGTTTATATGCTATGTTATGTGATTATTCTATGTGTATTTGTTGATACGTTAATATGTATACCGAGTTTTGCTCGATGCCAAGCGGGGCTCAATGTCGGACATTGTGCGATGCCGAGCTGGGCACGATGAAGGGGCGGGGCCCATGATCTGTTTTTATGTGATTATGTGATTATGTATATGGTATGTGGTAGTTTGGGGAGATTCACTAAGCTTCGTGACTACAATGTTTAGTTTTGGTTTCAGGTACTTCCGGTAGCAAAGGGGAAGAGCTCGAGATGAGTGCATTGCACACACCATCATGTTTTCAGCCTGGGATGTTTACTCTTATTTATTTGACAGATGTTTTATATGGATATGTCGTTTATGATGCTTAGAGATACTGTGACGTATGTTTTGATAAGATGATTTTGATAACTATGGCTTTATTTAATAATTAAAAATGATATTTTTGGTCATGAATTTTTGTATGTTACAAGTAGGTATCAGAGCCTTAGTTTGAGAGATTCGGGCAAACTCTCAGGTATGTCTAAACTCAAACTGAGGACTTAGTGTAAAAATTTTCAAAAGAAAACTGTTTTTATAAAAAGGATTTTGAAAAGAGAAAAAGGTGCGGTGCATGCAATCAGCCCAGCTCAAGTAAGTTCTCCCAAATTACCCATACATGTTTATGTTATGATATGAATTGCGAATATGTGAACTGCATGCTAGATTAGGGTTAAGGATCTAGGAAGGATGTCTTGTATGCCTACTGTATGAGCTTAATGAACTGCAAGCTTGTGCTGATTAGTTAGTGATATGATGGCATAATTAGGATATCCTTGATTGTGGTTACTCAGTGCTCGAATGCTACTTGCGTTGTGCTTTTAGGAGTTCTATCTATCTTTAACTAACTAGTAAACGAATATGCTAAGTTACGTATTACGAGGACTCAATAATTTTAGAAGGTTAGGTTTAGCCTTATTTCCCAGCTCTTGTTTGAGTCTAACCGTTATAGAGAGAGACCTCTCATTCGAAGAATTATTGGGTCTTAGTAATATGTAATGATATTCGTGAGCTAGTTTGGTAGAGGTAGCAGGGACTTCTTATGCAGCTGATGGCAGAGAGTGGGTCAGATATTACCCTAGGGTAATCCTAGGATGAGATTAGCGTGGAAAGCAGTAGTAGTGAAAAGGGATGTGGTAGAGTGAAGACAATTCTTAAGGAAAGTACAGATAGATGTGGAAGGTACTATGGGACCATACTACTGATAGCAAAGGATCCGTGCTTGAGTCAAGGAGGGTTGAGATGAACACAGAGAACTTATACTGTGTGATATCCCTCGAGTTATGATGTGTATTCTGATGATTGTTATGGTGTATTTTAAGTATGGTGATGATACGCACTAGACCAGTTAGCAGTTCTGGCGCTGACAAGGGATCAGGCTCGGGCTCTGGAGCCGGGCAGCTTGATGATTAACCATACGTGCAGTATCATTGACCAGACTCCTGTGATCTTCGGTACGGTCAAGGAGGACATTTTGGAGATATTTTATGAGAGGATGGGTGCATTCCGCACTGAGATGGAGTCCATGATGGGGGCACGCACGTTGACATTCAGGGAGTTCCGAGCTTGTGGGGCTCTAGACTACCATGGGCGAGGAACCCCATTGCAAGCAGAAGGTGGTTGGTGGATGTCGCCAATGCCTTTTGCACCAGCCGCTGTCCCGAGGGGGACTAGGTCCGACTTGCTTCCTGCCTCCTGAAGGCCAGGGTGCGGGATTGGTGGGAGGAGATTGGACATGCTATTTGTGATGCTGCCCTTGATACTATGACCTGGAGCGACTTCACGACCAGGTTCACGGCCAAGATCGCACCTATGATTGAGATGCAGCAGCTTGGGCGGGAATTCTAGGATCTCCAGCAGACGACTGAGATGGTGACTAAGATCACTGCCATGTTCAGGGAGGGGGCCCTTCTTATTCCACAATATGTGGACGGACGAGGAGATGAAAAAGGCCTGGTACCATGAGATGTTGAGGAGTGACATTCGACAGTTTGTGAGCCTATCCAGCTGCAAGATGCTGGAGGATATGATAGCGAGAGCTTGAGAAAGGGAGCTGGATTTAGAGATGGAGAGGAAGAGGAAACGAGATGGGGTTTGGACAGGGAGTTCGGAAAAAATCCTAAGGTATCATATCATAGATCGAGGAGCCAGCAGGATCGCAGCCACTGTGGCAAGTGTGGGAAGATGCACGAGGGGGAGCGCAGGGTGAGTAGTTCAGGCTGCTTTAAGTGCAGCCGAATTGGTCTTGTCAGCAGGGATTATACTGCTACCACTACCATCATAGTATCTGTTCTGATTTGCTTCCAGTGCAGTCATAGGGCCACAAGAGGTCCTAGTGCCCGAGATTAACAGCCACAGGACATGTGGCGGCACCCGCTCCTGCTACATTGAGGATTGCCGATGGCCTTCATGGTCGGACAAAGGCGCCTATGGCGAAGATCAGATCCTTCCCGCTGATAGCAGAGGAGGCACGTGCAGCTCCCGATGTTGTGACAGGTATGTATCTTCTCCTTATCTCTTTATTAAAATTGTTTTGTCGCTTATGTTTATGTGTTTTGTAATATGATCATTCTTTGTGAATTGTATATCTGCTTTGGTATTATTCGATTCGAGGGCTACCCGATCTTTTGTATCGCCTGCGCTTAGCAAGAGATTTGTTGCAGCACTAGGGGAGATGGACTGTCCCCTCACTACTAGAAAAACAGCCTTTTATGACGCGCAATGCGTGTCGTAAAATGCTCAGACGACGCGCAAATGCGTGTCAGGGAAGGCACTATCATAACGACAGACGACACGCTTTTGCGCGACGTATATTTACGACGCGCATTTATAACGCGCATTTATGACACACATTTACGAAGCACAGTTATGTCACACAATGTGTATCAAGGAAGGCCCTGTCATAAAGGAAGATGACACACATTTGTGTGTCATAACCTTACGACATGCGTGTTTATGACCCATAATGCGTATCAGGAAGCCCCTATCATTTTTACGTGTCATAATTTTAAATGTTTTTAAATTTATATATTTTTTATATATTTACTCATTTTCAAATTAAATAACACATTAAAAGTCTCATAATAAAAAATAAAATATCATAAACAATAAAGATATTTCATTGCACTAATATGTCAAATACAAATAATCTTTCTCTAGAGGTTGCTTAGTGCCCAAGGTTTTCAAGGCATTGGCAAAAGGGTTCTGATGCGCAAAATCTGTCTATCAAAAGGAAAAGACGAAAATGGACATAAGGTGTGATTATGTACATTCAAAAGTGAGCAAAAAAGGAAGCAGAAAACACTTACCTTTGAAGGTGTTGGATTGAAGCCATCATCTATCTCTAGAAATCACAAAATTTATGGCTCGAAACATATTGATAATGAAAAGAAGAGAAAATTTTAAAAGAGAGAGAGAAGATTGGATATACCAATAAAGCATTTAACTATCATGCAACTTCTTTTCAAAACTTGTGTTCTGTGCCCTTGTCTTTGTCTGAAATCCATAAATGGCAACCATGCCTAATTCTAAGGTAGAATTATTAAATTTTTAAATGTTATTCTTAAAGTTGTCATAAGTTATCATTCCTCTCAACTCACCCAACGAGCATCTGGAAGTAAACGACCAAGTCATCTACAAGAAACATGACTAAAACTTCCAAAATCTTCTACGTACCCATATCCCTCTTCTTTTAAAGTTTCCAGAATGTTTAGAATGCTCTCCTTGCCCTGTTATTTAAAGTGTCAGGGGAAAAAAATCACAAAGTAGTAAAAAGTAATTATATTTATTGAAGAGTATCATGTGAACTTGTATGAAGTATATATATTCATATATACATGCGAGATTCTAAACAATACCTCTCAACGGAATGGTGTTATTTTTGTAATCCAATAATACAAAATGGAACCTGAAATTCGATTGGCATTATTGTTCTTCCTTTCTTGGACAATTCATCACACTGTAAACAAGAATGGTGTTATTTTTGTAATCCAATAGTACAAATTATATCATCCATGTGTTATTTATAAGCCAAGAAACCTGGATATATGGAAAGTAGATATCCTTCAATTTGCATTTGAGTTGCCTTTGTGAAACTACCACATGGAGCTAACTGAATTTCTTCCTTCATAGGGTCTCGAAGGCTACCATATGTCTAGATTGCAATGTAGAATAAGGAAACAAACATAAGATAATATATAACATAATAGATAAACAAATAACAAATAGCAACAAAGAGTTTGATTACCCTCCATGTTTGCTTTGAACCTGAACCAGAACCACTAATAAGAGCTTCTCTCTCAAGGCGTAACATATACACCTTTTCGGAATCTTTTGTCTTAGAGGAAACCTTTGTGTGCCTACAATAAGATAGAAAGAAAATGATTATCAAAAGTTAACAAACAAAATACCAAATTTAATCAATTTGACAGACATACCTTCCTAAATGCAACGAAGCGTCAAAGCCACCATATCCAAACATGCCAAATACAGGCTGTACTCACCAGAAATAAGTCTAAAGTTAGAAACAAAAATAGGGTAATATTCAAGAAAAAAATCAATCATAAGCAGTAAATTGCTTGATCAATTTGGGGAGGAATCTGTTTTATCTCAGTTCCAAGTTCTTGTCCAATCCTATACCTGTACAATTTCCACAAAACCATACATTATATTAGCATTCATTTAACATTTAACATTTAACATTTAAATTAAAAATATGAAAAAAAAATACATACAAGTTAAATCGATCTTCATAAGTGTTATTGTTTGTAATGGGATTCAGTGTTTACTTCCATAGGAGGAAAAAGGGGGTCCTTATAAGGCATCAATTCCACTAAGCCAGGCAACAAATCCTGAAGCTGATGTTCTGCTTGCTTATGAGATTAATGGAGAGGTACAACTACAAACAAGTATTTAATAATATTCATAATGTTTAACTACTTATTGACTTATTGGTTTGTGAAACTGTATTATATGAATGAAGACTTTGAATAGGAATCATGGGTATCCACTAAGAATACTAGTCCCAGGGGTATTGGTGCTCGTTCTGTCAAGTGGCAGGATACCATCAACATAGATTCCCAAGTCTTCCAGGTCTCTCTCTGCTCAGATTCATATTTACTTTTCTTACTGTAAAAACTTGTAAAATGTTTCTAAGAAGACAGTGTATGTGTGTATCATTCACTACTTTCCATCGATTCTTTCAGCAGAAAGACTATAAAATGTTTCTACCAACAGTAAATTAGGACAACAATGATTGTTCTACCAGAAAGACTATAAAATGTTTCCATTTTCCCCACAAAAAACTAACCTTAACCAGTTGCTCCAAGTCTCACCCCTAAGTCACCATGGTTGAACAAGGAGAAAAGATACAAATGGATTATATGAAGTCAACAGCTGGTTAACCTTATCAACTCAATGGCATAATTTATGTTCTGCAAGAAAGGCAAAAGGAGACACTCATCAGCAAATATAAGTTAAACCAACAACTGGTAGCACAGGTAAAACTTAGAAGCAGAAAATACCTCAAAACAAAGAACAAATCGAATCTCCGGCATCTCTGAGTCTTCATGTGTATTTTGTGCTAAGTGTTATGCCTTGAAATTGTTACCATATCAATTGATAACATGTCACTTTATTACTTTTATGAGTATATTATTGCAAAATATGACGGAGCTAAAAACAAGCATCATCTTGTGTAACGCCCGCAGATTCGGGCTAGTCAATTTAGAGACAATGAGCGTCAAAAATGACTTTGTTGATATAAGATAATTTAGAATAAATATTCTTGACCAAGTTATAGTATATGTCACAAGGGTTCTGTACATATAAAGAACGCTGAAATCTGAGTTATAACAAAGAAGTTATGACCCGTCAAAGTTTTACGGCTAAACCGGCACGACATTGGGAATCGTAAAAAGTGAATTTACGATAAAATGAAAGTTGTAGTCCCTACTCTTCGAGCGCGGCGAATTCGATACAGTTTTGTAAATCTAAGATAGATTGAGAATTAGCCGACGGGATCTAAATGAAAGTTGTAGTACTCGTAAATACCAACGTGTGTATATAAAGAACATCGATAATAGAGCTGGTATGCAAAAGATATGGATGAAATTTAGTGCCTACTCTTCGAGCGCGATCAATTCAATACAGTTTTGCAAATCGGAGATAGAATGAGAATTAGCCGACGAGGTCAAAATGAAAGTTGTAGTACTCGTAAATACCAACGCGTGGATATAAAGAACATAGAAAACGGAGCTCGTACGCGATAGATACGGACGAAACTTAGGGTATACTCTATCATAAAATCCCTATAAATATATGATGAATCCTTCATAATTTCCTCACACCATAAGCCTTTCTTTCTCTTTCTAACTTCTATCTAGACTCCCTAAACCCCTCCCAAGTATAGGGAACCTCCCTAGCACGAGAAGGAAACCCCGGAGAGCCCGGCGGCTCCGAGAAGAAAAGTTTTCGGCTTGGAAACGCTGCTCCAGCGAAGCCCGGTTTTTAATAAAAATCCGTTGTAAGTGAGCTATGTAATGCCCGTGTTTCTAGGCTAGGCATTAATATTGACATAGTGGTCTAGGTTAACCTTTGTAACTCATTTAGAATAAATGAAAAGGAATTATGTGAAATTTATGTGAATTATGTGTTTTATGCTTAATTATTAAGATTTAATTAATTAAGAATAAAAATGAGCGTCAAAAATTAAATTTTTTGATAAAGCCGATATCTATTAAGAAACTTGTAGAGGGCGTGACAAGGATTATAGATATATAAAGAATGCCGAAATCCGAGTTATAACGAAGAAATTATGACCTGTCGAAGTTTCACGATAAACCGGCACGGTGTCGAATGTCGTAAAAAGTGAGTTTTTGATAAACCACTTTTTAGCCTTAGTAATCTAAACGAAACTCGTAGTGCTCGTTAAACCAGGAGTATGTATAAAAAAGACCGCCCAAATCTGACTTCGTATGAGGAAGTTATGATTTTTCGAAGTTTCAGATGAGCAATAGACAGTTAAAAACTCGAATTTTAGATTGAATGATTTTTAGCCGACATGACCTAAACGAGAATCGAAGGTCTCGTCTTTAGTAGCACAACGGTAAAATGTCTAACGAAAACGGACGTCGGATGAAGTAGTTATGAATTTTTAACAAATTTCCTGTCCCGGTCTATTAAAAATATTAATATAAAAATTAAAGTTAAAATTAGTCGTCGAAGTCTAAACGAAAGTTGTAGAGTGTAATATTACCTACACGGGCATATAAAGAACATCAAAAACGGATCTCGTATGTGAAAGTTATCGATTTTAGAAGTTTTGGCGTGAAAACCGAGAAATTTCGCATAGCTAAACTTCACCCGGAAATGCCACGTCCCCCTCGTTGTATGCTTGCCACGTGTCTGAACTGATGAGTCGCCGGAGGCCAGCTGGCGAGGCGTGTCGCACACTCTTCGCACCGAAGGTTCGGTCCAATAAGAGGTTGCCCCGTGTCCGATCTCGGTGTGTCATCAGCAACGTGTTCGAACCGAGGAGCTGTCCAAAGCGTTCCAATCAGAAGCCTCCAGCGAGGCCATCGGACGCACAACCCATGTGCGAGCACCTGCGCACCCTCGCCTACGGACCCCACCTCCCTAACCGACCTTCGGACCCTATAAATAGGAGGGGTATGCGAGCCTTCTCGGGTAGTTTTGGATTTTTGCCACTTTTAACCCCCTTTTTCCATATTTTCTTCATCTTAACATTCCCCGAAGCCCCGGTATCGATTATAACCCCCGGAATACACCACGAAGTGCCCGTGAAGCCCGAAAAATTTAACTTTTCAGTTTCGAAGCCCGACCCTCGCAGAGACCGGTTTCTCAATAAAACTCCCGGTTTTATTAGAAACAATCGTTTTAGGAAACGAATTGCTGCCCGGTTTTCATTAAATCAAGTGAGTGTGTAGTTACTTTCACCTTACACATAGATATGAAGTATTACACAAAATATGTGCTGTGTGAATATATATTGTTTGTTTATTAGAGATGGGTGTTAAAGGAATGATTTATACAGGTTTTTAAATAATTTAAATTGTACATGTATTTTTATCTACGAAAAATGTTGGGTAAAACATGGGTAGATGAAATAGTGGGTGTGATAAAAGGTGAGTTGGATAGATGAGATGATCAGTGATAGAGATCATGAGTTGAGAGTGAGTGGTGAAATGAGATCATGAGTTGATAGTGAGGGGTGAAGCCGTTACCCAAACGTGTGGTGTGAGTGGTGCAATAGGAGAAAAGCCCTTACCCAAACGTGGGCCCCCGTCATTCAACAGAGTATGGATGACAACCATGGACTATGCTAGACAATCTGTGGAACAGTAGCAGGCCCACAACCTGTAGGTGTAATGAACTATATGTTCATTTGATGTACTTTAAAAACCCATTGACATGTATTGCAGGGGGAATACCTGTAAATAATACTGTTGATAAATGAGAGCTATGGATTTAGCACATGTTGAATAAACCTTGGTAGCTATGGACTTAGTGCTCGTTGTATAAACCCCGGTGACGAGGTGACTTTGTGTCTATTCCTTAGGATGAATCCTTAAGGAGGAGTGATAGTTGATTCTTAGGGTAAACCCTTAAGAAATAAATAAGATAACGGGGTTGGGGTAATTTGGTTGATTGATTGATGTTTAAGCATATTAAATTATGTATTGTGGGTTGAAAAACCTATATGATCACCAGGCTTCCAATCCCGACCCACTCAACTGTTAATATTATAGGTAGAGGACCCCGAGCATAGTCGGATGATGATGATAAGTGATTTTGGATTATAGGCCAGTAGTTATAAATAACTGTTGTAAGGCTTATAATGTCTTGTTTATGCTTTTGATCTGTATCGGAACATGACATCCAGAGGGTTTGTTATAAAAGGAAATGATATATTTCTTAAAGAAAGGTTTTGACAAACTTTTACTCTCTCTGTCCCAAAATTATAGTCCATCTTTCCTTTTTGGTTTGTTCCAAAATAATAGTCCACTTCTGAAAATAAATAACATTTTTACTAAAATACCCCCTCATTATTACTTAACCAAATAAAAATTTAATGGAACATTAAATGCAAAGTAAGGACAAAACTGACATTTTATTATATAAAGTTAGTGGCAATTAATGTTTTTCTTAATCTGTGTGTTTTTTGTTTGTGGACAATAATATTGGGATGGAGGAAGTATCATATTTAGTTTTGGGGACCAATTCCGCAACACCTTTTATAAAGATTTCTCTGATTTGATTTTAAAAAGCATAAATTAAATCGGTCTTTTCTGGCCGGGAAATTAGGGGATGTCACAGTTGGTATTAGAGCATTAGTTTAAGCTAACTAAGAAATTATAGGATTTCTAGACTTAAACTTAGAATGCTAAGTGATGATTGTGAGATGAGTGTCTACCATAATTTAGACACGAGCACTAGTTTATTTTAGGAAAGATGCCTAAAATGCTTTTATGTGCTAAATGCTATATGCTTCCATATATGCCATTATTTGTTCGGATCTATGGTCTGTTGCCAGTATGTCAGACATCTGTTCTTGAGGCAATTATTAGGGTTGTTAAGTCTATTGAAGAAATGATCAATGGCAGAACCGACAACAAGGTTGAAGTTGACAAAAAGAGGAAACTTGAGGGGTCTTCAAGGCCCAACAAGAGCAACATATCCTCAAAGTCTGGCAAAAGAAGAGATAAAGGAAATGGTACGGGAAGTGCAAAAATAAACACTCTGGGAGTTATGACAGGAAGGTGAAGTGTTTTAGGTGTGGAGAAATAGGACATTACGCCAATGAGTGTACGATTCCCAAGGGGGTGTGTTATGTATGTAAAGAAGAAGGCCATATTTCTAAGAACTGTCCAAAGAACAATGAAGTAACAAGGACAAGTGCACCACCAATGCCAAGGGAATTTCAGAATATCCTGACGAAGCAATTAATAATCCTAGGAAGTAGAAGTAAAGACTTGATACCCGAAGATCAAGTTACGAAGTAGTAATGTGAATAGTAACAAGTGGTTTAGCCAATTAGAGGCATAGTATATGGTAAACTTGAACCTTTGTGTAATCGTTTCAAGGAAATAATATAAACCCTGGTTTTGTTATCTAATGAATGGAATGGTTTGTGTAAATTTTGAAGTTGTCCCAATCATCTGGAATTTCCATCACCAACCAAGTTGAAGAAGAATTGACGATTGAAGATACGCATGGAAGAAGTCCTAGTAGAGTCTTGGAAAATTTTATGATTAATTGGACACATTCGTATGTGTTAAATTGTTTTGTGATTTTAGGACTTGGGGACTGCAAGACAGTACTTGGGACGAGTATGAGTAGGTGTGAATAGTAGTAGAGATCTATACTACTGGAAGCACAAGACTCACGCTTGGATCCGGGAAAGTCACAAGGTTACCAAGAAACTCGTAATTGATTCCGTCTTATTCTAGTATGTCGTTACCATCGTTTTGGTAATGAATAAGAAGATGATTGTTATTCCGACCCTAGTGGTCATATCAAATTGAGTCAAACCACGATGAGTTTATTATGTGGTTCAGAGAACCAAGTTTGATATAGCATTTGACTTAAGCCAGAAGATTGAAGTGAAAAATGATCAAAGCGATCAATAGAAGTATCGCACTCATTGTTAAAGAAGTTAGTAGTTAGAAATGATACATGTTGAACTATGATTGTATCACATTAGAACATGAAGGAAGGTATAGTTTACTCAGAAATTTGTCCCTAGGAGATCTGAGTCTAAGTAGTGCAATATACAATGAGAGATCATTAGAACATGAACCATCGGTCTGTTACAATAAATGAAGGAAAGTACTTATTCCAAGAAGAAGAAGGAGTCTTCAATAAGGATTTATTTTGTAACTCGAAGGTTACGATTGAAATCCTATGGAGATCTGAAGCTTTTTAGGATTCGTCGGATATTATCGATGGTTTATCCAAGGCTTTTCTTCAATCGCGACTCCATTGATAGCTTTGACCCACAAAGGAGCTATTTATACTTGGAATGAGAAGCATAAGGAAGTTTTGAGAAGTTAAAGAAGAAGTTGTGTGAAGCACCAATTCTTTCGTTACCTGAAAGAGTTGATGACTTCACAGTTTATAGTGATGCCTCTAGAGTTGGGTTAGGGTGTCTTCTGACCCAAAGGGATAAAGTGATAGTGTATGAATCAGGGCAATGGAAAGAGCATGAAAAGAACTACCCCACTCATGATCTGGAGTTGGTAGTGGTAGTATTCGCCTTAAAGGTATGGAGAAGGAATTGAACATGAGGCAACGGTGCTGGCTAGAGTTACTCAAGGACTACGACTATGAGATACTTTACCACCCTGGTAAAGCAAATGTTGTTGCCAATTCTCTCAGTCGGTAGGTAAATCTTGAAAAGAAAAAGCCAAGAGCATTGAGAATTGAAGTTGTCTCGACAATTGTGAAAGCTCAACTGGAAGCTTTAGAGAGAAATAACTGAAAGGAGGAACATTTGGGCAAAACGTTGGTGTTTGATACAAAAGGTCAAGGACTGAAGGTATTCAAAGATAGGATTTGGATACCTAAGACGAGAGGAATAAGAGATCTTCTGATGGAAGAAGCTCACAAAACCATGTACTCGATTCATCCCAGCAGTACAAAAATGTATAGGGATCTAAAACCCTATTACTGGTGGCCGACGATGAAGCTCGATGTTGCAAAGTATGTGGCCGAGTGTGTAACTTGTTCTAGGGTTAAGGCACAACATCAAAAACAATATGGGAGTTTAGAACCTTTGCCTATACCCATGGGCAAATAGGAAGACATCACTATGGATTTTGTAACTAAACTGCCCAGAACAAGGAATGGTCACGACATGATTTAGGTGGTCGTTGATCGCTTCACTAAGAGTGCGCATTTCATAGCAGCCAACGAGAAATGGTCTATGGATAAACTTGTGAATTCTTATGTGAAGGAAATTTTGAGGCTTCACGGTGTTCCGTTAATGATTGTATCCGATCGTGACAACCATTTTACCTCAAGGTGTTGGAGGAGTCTGTAAGAGGAATTGGGTACCAAGTTGTGTTTGGATATAGCTTACCATTCGCAAACCGATGGTCAGAGCGGATAAAGGATTCAAACATTGAAGGATATGCTGAGAGCATGTACCCTGGAATTTCAAGGTAACTTGGATGAACATTTACCTTTAGTAGAATTTTTCTAGGGTAATAGTTTCCACTCAAGCATCAAGATGGCACCTTATCATGCTTTATATGAGGAAAAGTGTTGAATGCCGTCATGTTGGCTGGAAGTTGAGGAAAAGCAGTTTATGGGACTTGAAATAGTCCATTAGATTGCTGAAAAGTTGAAAGTGATTAGGGAAAGGATGTTAGTTGCTCAAAAGAGCTATGCTGACAAGAAAAGACAACCGATATCATTCGAAGTTGGAGATTCGGTTTTACTTAAAGTCTCATCGTGGAAGGGACTTATATGGTTTGATAGAAGGGGAAAGTTGAGTCCAAGGTTTATTGGACCATTTAAAAGTTCTTCAGAGGATCGGGAATCAAGCTTACAAGCTAGAATTACCAGAAGAACTAGAGGTATTAACAATACCTTTCATGTGTGTTATTTGAGGTAGTTCACGGGAGGTGTGCCCGAGATAATTCCCATTTCTTAATTAAGATTGGATGAGAGCAAAAGGTTAATTTGAGAACCTGAGGCAATCGTTGACCGTAAGACTAAGAAGTTGTAACGTAAGATAGTCGATTTAGTTCTTGTGCGTTGGAAACATATAAATGGGACAAATCCCACCTGGGAAACGGAGAGTGACATAGTGAGTCGCTACCCGTAGTTGTTTGTCGTTGTGTGATTCCGGGGACAGAATCATCCTAAGGGGGAGAGAGTTGTAACGCCCGTGTTTCTAGGCTAGGCATTAATATTGACATAATGCTCTAGGTTAACCCTTGTAACTCATTTAGAAGAAATGAAAAGGAATTATGTGAAATTTATGTGAATTATGTGTTTTATGCTTAATTATTAAGATTTAATTAATTAAGAATAAAAATGAGCGTCAAAAATTAAAGTTTTGATAAATCCGATATCTATTAAGAAACTTGTAGTGGGTGTGACAAGGATTACGGATATATAAAGAATGCCGAAATCCGAGTTATAACGAAGAAATTATGATCTGTCGAAGTTTCACGATAAACCGGCACGGTGCCAAATGTTGTAAAAAGTGAGTTTTTGGTAAACCACTTTTTAGCCTTAGTAATCTAAACGAAACTTGTAGTGCTCGTTAAACCGAGAGTATGTATAAAAAGACCGCCCAAATCTGACTTTGTATGAGGAAGTTATGATTTTTCGAAGTTTAAGCTTAGCAGTAGACAGCTAAAAACTCAAATTTTAGATCGAGTGATTTTTAGCCGACACGACCTAAACGAGAATCGAAGGTCTCGTCATCAGTAGCACAACGGTAGAAAGTCTGACCAAAACGGACGTCGGATGAAGAAGTTATGAATTTTTAATGGATATCTTGTCCCGGTCTGTTAAAAAAAATAATATAAAAATTAAAGTCAAAATTAGCCGATGAATGCTAAACGAAAGTTGTAGAGCATAATTTTACCTACACGTGCATATAACGAACGTCAAAAAGGGAGCTCGTATGCGAAAGTTATGGATTTGAGAAGTTTTGGTGTGAAAACAGAGAAATTTCGCATAGGTAAGCTTCACTCGGAAATGCCACGTGACCCTCGCTGCATGCTTGCCATGTGTCTGAACTGCTGAGTCACCAGACGCCAGCTGGCGAGGCGTGTCACACCCTCCTCGCACCGAAGGTTCGGTCTAATAAGAGGCTGCACCGTGTTTGATCTCGGTGTGTCATCAGCAACGTGTTCGAACCGAGGAGCTGTCCGAAGCGGTCCAATCAGAACCCTCCAGCGAGGCCCTCGCACGCGTAGCCCATGTGCGAGCACCTTCGCACCCTCGCCTGCGGACCCCACCTCCCTAGCCTACCTTCGGACCCTATAAATAGAAAGGGTATGTGAGCCTTCTTGGGTAGTTTTGGAGTTTTGCCACTTTTAACCCCTTTTTCCATATTTTCTTCATCTAAACATTCCCCTAAGCCCCGGTATCGATTATAACCCCCGGAATACGCCATGAAGTGCCCGTGAAGCCCTGGAAATTTATCTTTTTGGTTTCGAATCCCGACCCTCACAGAGCCCGGATTCTCAATAAAACTCCCGGTTTTATTAGAAACAATCGTTTTAGGAAACGAATTGCTGCCCGGTTGTCATTAAATCAAGTGAGTGTGTAGTTACTTTCACTTTATACATAGATATGAAGTATTTTACATAAAATACATGCTGTGTTAATAGATATCGTTTGTTTATTTGAGATGGGTGTTAAAGGAATGATTTATATAGGTTTTTAAATAATTTAAACTGTATATGTATTTTTATCTATGAAAAATGTTGGGTAAAACATGGGTAGATGAAATAGTGGGTGTGATAAAAGGTGAGTTGCATAGTGTTGGGCTGAGGTTTATTTTGATGTTGCGCCTTTTGGGCTCGATAGTTTAGCTATGTACACTCTGGTTTGGGCCTGTCCAACCGTGAGCCTTTTATGTATTATATATAAGTATATGCTTTCATGAATATTAGGTTAACGATTTTAGAGATTAACAAAATAGCGATTCATCTAGAGCATAACAGGTTTCTTTAATCGTTCTTGTAACCTACCAATCCTCTACAGTTGATGTTCTTAATCGAGCTCTTCTGAGGATTTTGTTTAATCATTCGACTCGTTTGATTCAATTTTGTCTTGTTCTTATTATTGCGTTCTTACTGTTTTATATTCATATACTTGTTCAAGATTTAATTGATCTTCATTGATTAAAGGTTTTTAATCTCTCCAATTGGTATCAGAGCGGGAGGCTGTGTAATCAATACACATCTTTTCTGTGAAAAAGATTTCCATTAGGGTTTTTCCGCAATTATCGATATTTATTGAGCTGTCATCTCTTTATTGACGTATCTTGATATTTATTGTTTTGCCCTAATCTGCTTTATTACAAGTCTGATCTTTGAACAGGTTTTTACGATCATAATGGACGCGACGCAATCAAACCCTATTAATATTTCCAACAGCATCGGTTCGACGACAAAGATTCCAATCTTATACACCCATGACTATGATGTATGGGCGCATCACTTTGAAGACTATGTGATTGGATCGGAGGATAATGGGTACCTCATATGGGAAGCCATCATCAATGGACCGTTTTCTCATTCTGCAACGTCCAGAATCATTAAGACACAAAAGGAGTACAATGATCTGCTAAAGGACGTGAAGGATATTGCACAAGATGAAAAGGACAAATTCCAATGCAATATTAAGGCGTTAAGGTTGATCAGATTCGCTCTTCAGTCCGACACATTCAGATTGGTCAGCTCGTGCATGACGGCAAAGGAAGTTTGGGATAGACTTCATGAACTGTATTCTACAGACGAGGATCTTGAACATTCTATCCAAACTTTGCTCTTATCTGAGTTTGGAGAATTCAGGCAAGGGGCCGAAGAAACCGTGACCCAGACGTTTGATCGCTTCAATCATCTTCTCAGCAAGATGATCAAACACGATATTGAAAGGAAGCTTATCGAACAGAAGGTTACTTTCTTGAATGGACTAAGGTCTGAATGGAGAGCAGTGGTTTCCAGAGTCAAAGCCCATGAGCAGTTTAAATCATACTCCTTGGCGAAACTGGTGGGTATTCTCAAGTCCCAAGAAAAGATTGTGCTGCAAGAGAAGAACGTCGTTTCGAGTCTTGGTTCGTTGGCCCTCCTATCTAAAAGTAAAGCGGTGATGGAGGATGAAGACCTCAACTTGGAGGAATATGACCTCACGTCTGAGGATTATGCCATGATGGTGTCCAATCCTAAAAGGTTCCTAAAGAAGAGATTCCCCAGCAACAAGAATCGAAACTGGCAGGGGAGTTATAGCTCTGAAAAGGTGAACAACGAACCGAAGGCTGAGGAACCCAAGAAGGAACCGAAGGTGGATGGCGATTCCGAAGTAAGCTGTTTCTACTGTGGTGGGAAAAACCACTATGCTAAGGACTGTGTTCTTAAGAAGATGGCTGAAAAGGATGATGGAAATGATGAGGAAGCTGTGTTGCAGAAGAGACTGGATGAGTTGAGAAAGAAGAAGTCTACTGCTAACCCTTCTATTAATGCTCTTATTGTGCAGGGTTCGGTTAATGATGACGAGTTCGGTGGCACAGAAGTTTGGTCTACCGACTCAGAAGACGATGAAGTGAGGAAGCCTACCCATGGAAAGGCTTATGTGGCTAAGGAGGAAAGCAGTGGAGGAAAATGCTTCATGGTGTCTGACATATCTCAAATGAGGGGATACAACACCGATGGTGGAAGCGATGGACCGAAGGTGCAGGAGGACATGTGCTTTACGGCCAAACCACTCAGCCAGCAGTTCAATGAGCTCGATGAACTGATAAAGAAGGTACAATCTGTTTTTATTTCATCTAAAGTACCACCATCCTCATATGAGAAAGAACTAAAAAACGTTAATACAAGAATTTCTCATCTAGATAGTAGCTTAACTCAAACTCGAGTCACCAATTCTAACCTAACTGATCAATTAAGCAGGGTGGCGTCAAAGAGTGAGGAGCGGAGAATGTGGATCGAGTTGAAGGAGTCTGAATTAGTTAAAGTTAAAGACGAAAACATTTACTTGCAAAGAGATAATTTAAAATTGTTAAAACAGCGGAATGTTTTTTGTTTAATTGCAAAACGTCTATATTCTAATATTACTCAGCTTCACCTAGACTATGAAATAGGCCAAAGGATCCATCGCATGATTTTGCCCTTCCTTGAGTTTAAGGAGGATGAAATCGATGCCGAAGCCTATAATTGTGAGAGTGTGATATCGTCTGATGATATCAATCCGACCTACATGTATGGACTGGACAAAATTGAGTCCTTCATTAAATCCAAGGACCACAAGGACATGCTCAAAAATCTTTTGGATGAAAATGATAGACTTAAACTGAGTACCGAAACCATACAAAAATTTGACTCTTTAAATGCCAATGTAAGCTTAGAAAACAAAATTGATGTTGAAAATGCATCTGAGCTTAACGAGGACGACAACATGAGTGAAATTTCTTTAGAGGACACGGTTGACTGCTCAGAATTTGTTAAAAGCGAACCTGAAAACCACAAAAATCTTATTTCTGAAAATTCTGTGGAGTTCGCTCGATTGTCCCAACAAAAGTCCCCGAAATTAGCAGAGAAAGTTGTTGTGTATCAAAAGGTCAGGACCACTCCGAATCAAGTATACAAGGTGACTGGAGTAACCGAACATCAAACAGCTGAACTCACAGCTATTGTAAACGAAGACAATGCTGATGGCTGTGATGAGTACTTCTGGGAAGCTCCAATAGATAATGCAAAAGAAACCGTTGGCTTATCTGAAAGAACCTCCTGGATGAGAAAAGGAAGATACATACCTGAACCCTTGAATAAGCCGGATAATTTCAATGGGCCTAGCACCAGTGGTATGAAAGACATTCCTCAGGAGGATGAAAGTTTGACAAAAGAAGACGCTCCCTCTACTCCCTCATCTCAAAGTGAAACTCCTTCAGACCCTCCCTCTGCTCCCTCGGCACAAAGTAAAATTCCTTCAGTTCAAAAGGAACCAGCCAAGGAGAAACCGAAAACGAAAGCTAACGTTCATCATCAACCAAAGCAGATGAGGAATAAGAAGAGAGAAAGGAACCAAAGATACAGGAAGAATCTCTCTGAAAGGAGAGAATTCTGGCAATCCCAGAATGCATACTTCTCACACCAAGATAAAAATCTGAAGTATGAAAACAATCCTGTTGGAAAGCCTGAGAGTCACAAGAACCGAAAGCCAAGGTTCGGTTCACAAGAAAACACCAACCGAAAGCAAACGTTCGGTTCTGAGAAAGACTTCAACCGAAAGCCAAGGTTCGGTTCACAAGACGATCTCAACCGAAAGCAAAGGTTCGGTTCTGAAGTTAAAAGAGATCAAAACTCAAAGGTCTGTCCTTCAAATGATCAAAAGCAAAAGGATCACCTAGAGTCTGCAGCCAAAAACTTCTCTCCATCTAAACCCACTTCTTCCACTACTTCCAATTCTTCTACTGAACCAACTTCTTCTACTTCTTCTAAATCTTCTACTTCCACCAATTCATCTACATCTAGCTCTAAAGCTAATTCTGTTTGTTCTCAAAAATCTCATCCATCCGCTGAACAAAAGGGCAAACAGAAGGTCAATGAATCTAAACCAGAGTCCAAACCGAACACATCCAATCCTAATAAGATAAAAGTGTTTACCATTAAAAAGAAAGATGAAACAACTCTCATAAAACGAACATATCTAGTTGACATCTCTCTTACTGTTCCTGTTCCCATGAAAAGCTCACGTGGACCCAAGAAACTTTGGGTTCCTAAATCTGCTTAATTTTTGCAGGTTATAAGTGACGAGCAGTTCGACGAAGAATGGTACATCGATAGTGGCTGCTCACGTCACATGACAGGGAGGAAAGAGGAGCTCAGGGAATACAGATCTCTTGCAAATGGTGGCAACATCAAGTTTGGAAATAATTCTTTCGGCACTATAAAGGGATACGGGATGATAACAAATGGTGACTTTACTATAAGGAAGGTTGCCTATGTGGAAGGACTACAACACAACCTCATCAGTGTATCTCAGCTTGTTGGAGGTACAGGTCTCAAAGTCTCATTCGATGATGAAGGTTCTGAAATCATAGAGAAAAAGACAAAGAAAGTGATTCTCAAGTCAGAGCGAAAGGGTGAAATGTTTCCTCTAAACATAAAACCCATCAAAGGAAACCCAGCCATATGCCTGTTATCAAAAGCTCAATCTGACGAAAGCTAGTTGTGGCACCGAAGACTCTCTCATCTCAACTTTAAAGATATCAACCGACTTGTCACTGGAGGTCATGTTAGGGGTCTTCCATTGCTCAAGTTCGACAGAGAGCATTTGTGTGCTGCATGCGAAATGGGGAAGCAGAGTCGTCAAAGTCACCCATCTGTAATCAACACAAAAGTTGTTGAACCACTCGAATTACTTCATATCGATTTGTGTGGTCCTTCATCTATCGAAAGCATCGGTGGTAGCAAGTATATTCTTGTTATCGTTGATGACTTTTCACGATTTACATGGGTGTTCTTTCTAAAGCTCAAATCTGAAGCGACTCAAAAGCTGAAAGTGTTTATCAAGCAAATTGAAGTACAGCTCAAGAAGGTTGTTCGCAACATCAGGAGCGACAATGGTCTTGAATTCAAGAACAGGGAGTTTGAAGAGTTTCTTGCAGAAAAGGGAATTAGTCACAATTTCTCAGCTCCATACACACCACAACAGAACGGAATAGTCGAAAGACAAAATCGATCTTTGTGTGAAGCTGCCCGAACTATGCTAAGTTTCGCTTCCTTACCTCTTTATTTTTCGGCTGATGCTATTTCTGCTGCTTGTTTTACACAGAACAGGTCCTATCTCAACAAGCGATTCACGCTCACACCATATGAGATACTAAACAACAGAAAGCCCAATGTGAAATTTTTCCATGTGTTCGGCTCAAGGTGTTTCATCTTTAACTCTAAAGAACACCGCAACAAGTTTGATGTCAAAGCCGACGAGGGAATTTTTCTGGGTTACTCGCTCACATCCAAGGCGTACAGGGTCCTAAACAAGCGTTCGAGAAGGATTGAAGAGACATACTACGTGACCTTTGACGATAGCTATGTCAAAAAGCTACAGGCCAAAGAAGACACCGCTGGGGAAATCTTTCCTCAAACTGGCCAAGTCACAGTCTCTATCGCCAATTTATACGAGAAATTTCTGGAACTCTTTGACGAACCGGAAAAAGCTTCTCTCTCAGAAGCAGGTGCAGCTGACAACAAAGTTGATCATATGAAGCGGATTGTCGAAGATGCTGCAAGAAGAATGCATGAAGGAGAATCGCCCACTGATGACTCTCCATCCAACAATGCTTCAGTCGAGGGGGAGCCAAGTTCTCATGACGAGAGGGAATCAAGCTCACAAGTCCAGGGGGAGCCAAGTTCTACAACTTCAACCGAAGGTCATTCACCAACCGAAGGTGCTTCTCCAACCGAAGATACCTCTCCAACCGAAGGTGCTTCATCGCCTGGGAGCTCAGCACCACAAGAAACCCCTGAACCTCATGTTTCTCAAAGCTCATCAATTGAGGGGGAGCATGATGATATGACGATTGATTACGATAGCCAATCTGAACCAGAAGAAATGATCAATGCTGAACTAGATCCAACCTTTGATCTGAATTACCCTCCTCTTACAAAATGGACCAGAGATCATCCTATCTCTCAAGTAGTTGGTGATGTATCTGAAAAGGTTCTGACCCGATCACAACTGAAGGCCAAACAGACATCCTTATTTTCAAAGGTTGAGTTTTGTATGTTTAACTCATTCGTATCAAAAGTTGAACCGAAGACAATTAACACTGCCCTCGATCACTCTGATTGGGTTCAAGAAATGCAAGACGAACTGAACGAATTTGAAAGGAACAAAGTCTGGCGCCTCATTCCAACTCCACCAGATGCTTCGGTTGTTGGTCTCAAGTGGGTCTTCAGGAACAAAATGGACAAGGAAGGTAATGTAATAAGGAACAAGGCTCGTCTGGTTGTAAAGGGATACTGTCAGGAGGAAGGGATAGATTATGAAGAGACGTTCGCTCCAGTAGCTAGGCTAGAATCTGTTAGAATATTTCTGGCTTATGCTGCTCACAAAAACTTTGAAGTTTTCCAAATGGACGTCAAGTGTGCATTTCTCAATGGAGAACTTGAAGAAACTGTGTATGTGGAGCAACCTCTTGGATTCGTGAACGAAAAGTATCCAAACCATTGCTATATTCTGGATAAAGCTGTGTACGGACTCAAACAAGCTCCGAGAGCCTGGTATGAAACGCTAACTAAATTTTTAAAGATGTCTAAATTCAAACAAGGTTCGGTTGACCCAACCTTCTTTCGCAAAAAGGAAGGTAACCACCTTATGATAGTTTAAATCTATGTCGATGACATCATCTTTGGCTCCACGAATCCCAGCTTAACAGCTGAATTCAGAAAGTTGATGGAGACTAAGTTTGAAATGAGCTCAATGGGTCCTATTAACTTTTTTCTTGGTTTAAATATAAGACAGGGACCCGAAGGCATCTTTATCAATCAGGAAGCTTACACGACGACTCTCCTAGCAAAGTTTGGCATGATGGGAGACTCCAAAGTCAAAGTCCCAATGGCATTCGGCACCAAGCTTACCCCATCTCTAGACAAACCGGTTGTCGATATCACGCTCTATCGTCAAATGATAGGCTCACTAATGTATCTTACTGCTAGCAGGCCTGATATCATGTTTTCTGTGTGTTATTGTGCTCAATTTCAGGCAAACCCTCGCGAACCTCACATGCTGGCAGTGAAGAACATCTTACGCTATCTCAAGCGAACCACCTCCTTAGGTCTATGGTATCCATCCAACTCAGGCTTCTTCGTTCAAGCCTATTCTGATGCTGACCTTGGAGGATGTGGACTCGACAGAAAAAGCACAAATGGTGGCTGTCAATTCCTTGACGGGAAGTTGGTCAGCTGGCAATCCAAGAAACAAACGTGTGTGTCGTTGCCTACTGCCGAAGCGGAATACATTGCCGCTGCATCCTGCACATCACAAGTGATTTGGATCCAAAGTCAACTTCGAGACTATGGACTCAATATGAAGAAGATCCCACTATATTGTGACTCTGAAAGTGCAATTAGGATCTGTCATAACCCAGTGCAACACTCTAAAACCAAACACATAGCACTGAGGTATCACTTCATCAAAGATCATGTGGAAGATGGAAATGTCGAAGTTCACTTCGTAAGAACCACTGATCAACTGGCTGACGTCTTTACCAAAGCTCTTCCTGAAGCATCTTTCAACAAAATATTGCAAGGGCTAGGTATGATGGAATCAGAGTCAGTACCTCACACTACCTCTCCACCTCAAACATAAGAAGCGAAACCAACCGAACGTTCGGGTTCGGTTAAACCATCTGACTCGCTCATCACTTCAAAGGTAGTTTTTCTCTGTTGTATATTTCTTATACAAAAGTGTTTTTCTTTGTGTAAAAAGTTTTTCCAAATTGCATGTCTAAACTCCTTGGTTTCTTAAAATTTTCCAAAACCGAAACCTACCGAAGGTTCGGGTTCGGTTTTCCAAAATTTTGTTGAACCGAAACCATCCGAAGGTTCGGGTTTGGTTTTTCAAAATTTTCCTGAACCGAAACCAACCGAACGCTCGGGTTCGGTTTTTCAAAAATTTCTGGAACCGAGACCAACTGAACGCTCGGGTTCGGTTTTTCAACTTTTTCCCAACCGAAACTAACCGAACGTTCGGGTTCGGTTTTTCATTTTTTTTCCAAAATTTTTTTTAAGTCTTATTTTTTTTCTACTTAATTCTTTTTAAATTCTTTTATTTTTTTTCTTTCTTTTATAAATCTCAAAAACCCCAAAAATATTTTTCTCTTTTACTTATTCTTGTGTGTTTGTTTGTTTATGAGGATATAATTGATGAATCACTTAAGTGTCCCTAGAAGCATGCTGTTGTATGCGTCCTATGCCTCATAAGATTTTTAATAATAGCCTTCATGACCTGGTACACACAAACCTTGTCTTCCCAATAAGGCTAACACATTTATTCTAATCGTGAGCTACCTCACTCTCTTCTCACATGAGTTAAGAGTTTCCTGCTTGGTCCTTATTTTCGCAGCAGAGGTACTATGTTTTCTTACACCATCCCCATTACACTTCTCCATTACATTCGGTTCATCATCGTAACCCTTGAGACTCTTAGAAATTACCACTGAGGTTTATGGTTACAAAACATCTGTGTTTATGATCTTAGTTTCGTGTCACTACGAGCTGAGTGAAACCCAAAATTCAACACCAAAGAATTGACGGTGAACAATTAATTTGCTCAAGATTTCACCAAAGAATTAACGAATGTACCCTCATGAAATCTCAATTCTCTTTTGCGTAATTCCTATGAAATTGTTAAACCCCGTAACATTTCTTCCCTTGGGATCCAATTTTTTATTTTTTTTTGAGATTTTATATTTATCCAAGCCACTTTAAAATACAAATTCCTACCTACTTGTTCAACAGACTACACCGGTCTCACAAGTACTTTGTTCACTTTCTTTCTTATTTCAAGATTAGAATAGCTGAATCAAAGCGAAAGCCACCCTTATTTAGCCTAATTAAAATAAGCCTTTCAACATTTATTAATAAGTGTTTGATCGTAATTCAACGGGAATCCACATTAACACTTTAAGGTCTCTCTTGACCTTCAAGGAAGAGATTCGTGCCCGGGATCATCAGTTTCGTGTCATTATTGACATCACAGAAAATCCCTAAAAGAGTTGCTTTATTTCTTTTTCTTTTACACTCTTTGCACGAAAATCCTTGATTTTCCAACATTCCGTTACTAATTATTTACAGGCTGTATTATTACTTGGTGGTTCATTATGGAGTTGTGGTAAAAAACAATCCACGTGGGCATTTACTTCCAAACATGCCGTTCAAAAGGATAAGAAGAAAGGATGCTGACTCGGCGGGAGTTAAAGGGATTAAAATTCAAACGACGGTAAAAAGGGGCGCGTGTGAATTTGAAACGGCCCTGCTTTTACTGACATTGTGGACGCGTGTGCGACATCCAAGCGTCATCATTCTGGCATTAAAGGCGCGTGAGGAATTGGAATGGTTTTCTCTCTGAAACGGCGCTTGTTGGGCGGCGTGATCCTAGGAATCTGACACTCTCTCTCCTACGTGATCATCGCATGCCTCAACTGTCATCCATCTGTCATTAAGGAAACCTTTTCATATTTCCATAGAAGATTTGAAACGATTTTCCTCTCTCCTATCACCCACTATAAAAGGCCGTCTACCATACCTTTTACCTCTTTACTTCCTCTGAAATTTCCAAAGAACAAATACTCCCAAACAGCTCTCCTGTTCATCATCTTCTCCAAATCTTCAACAATGGCTGAATCTTCTTCTGTCCATGCTACTTCACAAATTCTCCCCATCCGCCCACAACAATGTCTAGTTATTGATCTTAACCCACTGGCGTACGACTCCTACATGTCACCGGTCATAGAATGTTTGAAGTACTCCAACTTGCTCCAGCACTCTCAAGAATTGAATCTGTGCCAATGGTGGCCCTATCGTAGGTTTATGCGACTGCTTACTACGACAAGGCAGTCGACCGGGTGTTCTTCGAAATTGCAGAACACAAGACTTCCATTTCTCGCCCACGTTTCTGCACCATGCTTGGGTTTGCTGTTGACCCATCGAGAATTAATCCGGAGACGATTCCGGTTGGCTTTTTGTATAACATGTTTTACAACATGGGATACACAGAGGTTCTCACCTCTGTCGCTAAGTTTAAAAAGTCTTGCCTGCCGCCACAGTGGAATGGCCTATTTACAGTCCTTTTCAAGGGCTTGTCGGAAAGGAGCTCAGGATCCGACGGGGCAAGTCGTCTCTTCCTGTCAATAATGTACGGGGTCCACAACGAGATTAACCTGGACTATGGGTTGGTCCTATGGAAACAGCTCATCCAGAGCCTTTCTTCATCATCCCGACACTCTGAGGTGTGGTTGGCACGGTTCTGGATTCTGATTACACGATGGGCCATGGATAAGTTTAACGTTCCCACTGCTGACGGTGCATCGATGTCTTCTGTTGGTACGTTCCATACCAAGAAGATCATCGTCTCAGATGCATCGAAATTTTCCTTCATTGGCTCCATCCCGGAGACAATGTATGCAGACGTGCCCTCTGACAGCAGATTGATTCGGACGATCAAGGAGATTAGGCCAACTGGTCCTAGGGAACTGACACCGGATATGCTCAGGTCTATCCATGATGCTGACAAACCGACGAAGAAGGGCAAAAAGGCTGAAAAAGGGAAGCAAGCGTCCAAAGCACCAAAGGAACCTTCTCCCAAAAAGAGGAAACAAACGAAGGCTGCACAGTCCCCACAGCCGAAGAGGAGGAAGACACAACCAAAGCGCAAGCTTGTTATTCCCTCTTCTTCAAGCGATTCTGAGGGAGGGAGTTCAGATTCTGAAGGTTCTTAAGAAGACGAATCTCCTCAACGAGGCAACACACCACCTCGGTCCCCTACCCCAGAAATGGAACTTCATAATTCCCCAGTTCCTTCCCCTCCTCCAACCATTCCTACTTCCATTCCGACCATAATCCCCAACACCACTGTTCCACCAACATCTTTCCCTATACCACCACCCATTTTCACAACCGCAACCGAAACACCACCAATTATCGAAACCCCTCCTGTAACCGAACCCCCACAAACTGAAACCCATACAACCGAACCTACCCATACTCAACCACCACCCGAAACTAATCCCACAACTACTCAACCTGAACCTACAAAACCCACAACACCCCCAGCTTCACCACCCCCTCCATCTCCAGAAGATGCCTCTGATGGCGAAAACCAATACCTTGGTGGTGAACACATGAACTTCGATTCGGTCTACTATAGTCCGTTTCAAGTTCAGAGTGATGAGGAGGATGATGCTCCAGTAACGAAGAAGCATCTCAAAGAGCTTAACGAGAAGGTTGACCTACTTCTCACCTCCTCTTCCAACCAGCAGTCCTCTCTTTCTGAAGCTGCCCTTCAGAAAATTGTTGACGCCTTCTCCAGGGCTCAACATGATTCGGTGGCCTCAGCAACTGCTGCGATTGATGCCTCCACCAGAGCCTGTGAGGCTGCGACCGAAAAAGTCGATAAACTATTCTCCGACGCTTCTGTCCTGCTGAAGTGCTTGCAGGAAAGCGCCGACGCCACCAAGACAACTTTGGAACCGATTGTTCAGCAATTGGCCAATTTCATCTCAACGGAGTTGACTTCGTTCGCTACCCTACGCCAAAATATAAGCGACGACAACTCGGCACTTCGTGCCTCCATCGATGCCCGCCTAGCTAAGCTACAAGAGGATCTTGCAGCTGAGAATTCTTTGATGGACGTTCTGGCAAGTAAAACAACCGCCCTAAAGGTCAAGAGCACGCAACTATCCAACTCCCAAGAACAACTGGAAGCTCTTCGATCCGAACGGGAGGTGATCAAAACGTGTGTTTCGGATGTCCACGCAGCATTATCCAACATCCTCGAAGCACACGATCCCATTCTTAACCATTCGGTGAGGCGTACCCTCGCTGAAAAGCTCTCTCTGGCCATGGACCTTCTCAGAAAAATCTTAGGCCTACCGAGTTTCGTGTCCATTCCGAAACAAGGGGGAGATGAGAAGACTGGATCGAAACCACGTCCTTCCTCCAAAGCTACTCACACAACCGAACCACCTCCAACTGGTCATGCTTCGGGTTCGGGTGTGAAAAACAAAGGCAAAAACTTAGCTGAGGAAGAAGATGAAGATGAAGACAAGGAGACCATTGCTGACATGTTAAAACGAAAGAACAGTCGCAATGCTGACGATGATGCCAGTCGTGTGGCGCGAGAGGCTGAAGAAGCCGAACGCAAGCAAAAGGAAGCCCACGATCTCCTTGAGAGCCGAAAGACTCTCTTCCCTGCCTGGACCAGGGAGAGAATGATCAAAGAGGCCATAGAAACTCCCAGCATACTATGGCTCGAGCCGGTTATAGCATTCGACTGCAACAACACTGTCGATTCGTAGTTTGACATGCCGTGTTTCTAGGATAGGCATTAATATTGACATAATGATCTAGGTTAACCTTTGTAACTCATTTAGAAGAAATGAAAAGGAATTATGTGAATTTTATGTGAATTATGTGTTTTATGCTTAATTATTAAGATTTAATTAATTAAGAATAAAAATGAGCGTCAAAAATTAAAGTTTTGATAAAGCCGATATCTATTAAGAAACTTGTAGTGGGCGTGACAAGGATTACGGATATATAAAGAATGCCGAAATCCGAGTTATAACGAAGAAATTATGATTTGTCGAAGTTTCACGATAAACCGGCACGATGCCAAATGTTGTAAAAAGTGAGTTTTTGGTAAACCACTTTTTAGCCTTAGTAATCTAAACGAAACTTGTAGTGCTCGTTAAACCGAGAGTATGTATAAAAAGACCGCCCAAATATGACTTTGTATGAGGAAGTTATGATTTTTCGAAGTTTAAGCTTAGCAGTAAACAGCTAAAAACTCGAATTTTAGATCGAGTGATTTTTAGCCGACACGACCAAAACGAGAATCGAAGGTCTCGTCATCAGTAGCACAACGGTAGAAAGTCTGACCAAAACGGACGTCGGATGAAGAAGTTATGAATTTTTAATGGATTTCCTGTCCCGGTCTGTTAAAAAAAATAATATAAAAATTAAAGTCAAAATTAGCCGATAAATGCTAAACGAAAGTTGTAGAGCATAATTTTACCTACGCGTGCATATAACGAACGTCAAAAAGGGAGCTCGTATGCGAAAGTTATGGATTTGAGAAGTTTTGGTGTGAAAACAGAGAAATTTCGCATAGGTAAGCTTCACTTGGAAATGCCACGTGACCCTCGCTGCATGCTTGCCATGTGTCTGAACTGCTGAGTCACCGGACGCCAGCTGGCGAGGCGTGTCACACCCTCCTCGCACCGAAGGTTCGGTCTAATAAGAAGCTGCACCGTGTTTGATCTTGGTGTGTCATCAGCAACGTGTTCGAACCGAGGAGCTGTCCGAAGCGGTCCAATCAGAACCCTCCAGCGAGGCCCTCGCACGCGTAGCCCATGTGCGAGCACCTTTGCACCCTCGCCTGCGGACCCCACCTCCCTAGCCGACCTTCGGACCCTATAAATAGAAAGGGTATGTGAGCCTTCTCGGGTAGTTTTGGAGTTTTGCCACTTTTAACCCCTTTTTCCATATTTTCTTCATCTAAACATTCCCCTAAGCCCCGGTATCGATTATAACCCCCGGAATACGCCACGAAGTGCCCGTGAAGCCCTGGAAATTTGTCTTTTCGGTTTCGAAGCCCGATCCTCACAGAGCCCGGTTTCTCAATAAAACTCCCGGTTTTATTAGAAACAATCATTTTAGGAAACGAATTGCTGCCCGGTTGTCATTAAATCAAGTGAGTGTGTAGTTACTTTCACTTTACACATAGATATGAAGTATTTTACATAAAATACATGTTGTGTTAATAGATATTGTTTGTTTATTTGAGATGGGTGTTAAAGGAATGATTTATACAGGTTTTTAAATAATTTAAACTGTATATGTATTTTTATCTATGAAAAATGTTGGGTAAAACAAGGGTAGATGAAATAGTGGGTGTGATAAAAGGTGAGTTGCATAGATGAGATGATCAGTAGGTGTAATGAACTATATGTTCATTTTTTGTACTCTAAAAACCCATTGACATGTATTGCAGGGGGGAATACCTGTAAATAATACTATTGATGAATGAGAGTTATGGACTTAGCACATGTTGAATAAACCTTGGTAGCTATGGACTTAGTGCCCTTTGTATAAACCCCGATGACGAGGTGACTTTGTGTCTATTCCTTAGGATGAATCTTTAGGAAGGAGTGATAGTTGATTCTTAGGGTAAACCCTTAAGAAATTAATAAGATAATGGGGTTGGGGTAATTCGGTTGATTGATTGATGTTTAAGCATATATGCTCACCAGGCTTCCAAGCCTGATCGGATCAGCTGTTTATATTACAGGTAGAGGACCCCGAGCATAGTCGGATGATGATGATGAGTGATTTTGGATTATAGGCCAGTAGTTATAAATAACTGTTGTAAGGCTTATAATGTCTTGTTTATGCTTTTGATCTGTATCGGAACATGACATCCCAAGGTTTTGTTATAAAAGGAAATGATATATTTCTTAAAGAAAGGTTTTGACAAACTTTTTTCATATTTTGTTTTGGGGACGAATTCTGCAACATCTTTTATTAAGATTTCTCTAATTTGATTTTAAAAAGCATAAATTAAATCGGTCTTTTCTGGCCGACAAATTAGGGGATGTCACAAGCTACGCCTACACTATTTCTAATATAGCTTTTATTTAAATATAGTAATGTTATTAGGACCTTATAATAATTATTTGGGATATTATATGAGTTACATAAGCGTCGTTATAATATCTTTTTAAACTCTCGCGGTACAGGGAATCTGGTTTAAAGGGCCGCATATGGTTGTTGGATTTCAAAAGTTCTATATGCCAAAATGGTCCTGCCCTCTGGTGTTTTATGTTTGGGCCCTATCTGTACATAGTGGGTGAAGAGTGTTGTTTAACGCTTATATAATAGTAATAATAGCTAGACTATTAATTAGTCTCAGTGAATATTAGACTAAACCTTTGCGATAATAATGCTAGGTTTCGTCGAAGGAAAATAGAATCGTTAAAAGCGAGGCACTGCCCGAGTTTTGAATCATCACTTAACAAGTGAGTGCATAGTTACTTTCATCTTACACATAGATATGAAGTATTTTATATAAATTACGTGCTATGTGTGTATACTGTCTAAATACTTGTTGTCTATGCTGGATGAAATGTTATATACATGTTTTAAATGATCTAAACTGTATATGTATTTTACATCTACAAAATGTGTTGGGGTAAAACATGGGTAGATTAGAGGTGAGAAAAATTATGAGTGATGAAAGATGAGATAAATGATGAGCGGTGAAATATGAGATAAATGATGAGCGGTGAAAGATGAGATGAATTATGAGCGAGGATATATGAGTGATAAAATATGGTGCGATGCGATGACCTAAGTAGTGAGCCAAAGCGATGAGCCAAAAACGATGAGCCAAAACGATGAGCCAAACGATGACCCAAGCGATGGCCCCATCATCTAGCAGAGTATGGATGACAACCACAGACTATTCTAGACAGTCTAGTGGAACACTAGCAGGCTTGCAACCTGTAGGTGTTGTGAACGATGTGTTCACCCGGTGTACTCTAAAAACCCATTGACAGGTATTGCGAGTGGACTCTCAAAATTTATATTGTCAATAAATGAGATAAATCCTGGCGACTATGCAGACTTAGTGTCGATTCCTTAGGATACTCTTTAGGAATGAACGAACGAGGAATAGCTGAATCTTAAGGTAGATCCTTAAGAGTAAAGAAGATAATGGGGATGGGTAATTGGGTTGATTTCTTGATGTTTAACATAATAATTATATTATTGTGGGTTGAAAACCCTATGTACTCACTAGGTTTCCCAACCTGACCCACTCAGTTTATTTATATCACAACTGTTGATAATGAATGTAAGTTTTGTTTATGCTTATGTTACTGTATTGACAATGACATCCCAAATGTTTTAAAATGAATAAAAATACTTTTCTTCGGAAATGCTTTGATAACGTATTTATCATGTTTTACTAGGAACAAATTCCATAACATTTTTATTAAAAGAGGTACTCTGATTTTTATAAAGCATAAGCAAAATCGGTCTTTTTTTGGCCGTGAAAATGGGGATGTCACAGTTGGTATCAGAGCATTAGTTTAAACGAACTAGGAATATGGATTTATTTCTAGACTTAAACTTAGAATGCTAAGTGATGATCTTGAGGAGTGTGTCTAATAAATTTAGGTAATACACCTGAATAGACAAAATCATTAGCTTATTTAGGAAAATGCCTAACATGCTTTTATATGCTAAATGATTTATGATGTGCATTATATGATCGGATCTATGGTCTCTTGCCGACCGGATCCGGAAACTTTAAGTATTCAGACTTCTAAACGTTTAATTACGGTATTAGAACTGGCATGTAACTTTTCGGAGTAATAGGGTGATTTACACGTCGATCGTAAATAAAATCTTTGACATCTTAATTCTCGTCGTTTCACACCGAGCGTCTGATTTTATGTATAGAACGAAATGGAAAGAACCCGAAGTGGAAACACGAATGGAAATAGAAAACAACCGCCTCAACCACCAGTGATTGAGCAAATACCTATTGTAGTAGCCACTCCTGAGCCAATCATAATGGCTGGAGTACAAGCCATGATTCGGGCTATGCTGGCTGAGCAAAGAGAAGAGATGAGGCATATTGTAACGCCTGTGTTTCCGGGCTTTCCATTTTTAGCAATGTAATAGTCTAGCTTAACCTTTGTAACCCCAATTTGAAATAATAAAAATGTATTATTTGTGAATTATGTGATTTATGTGTGTGTTCTTAATTATTATAATTTTATGAATTAAGAATAAAATAAGCGTCAAAATTAAAGTATTAGATATGCCTGATATCTTTGCATAAAGTTGTAGTGATTGAAACAAGGATTCCGAAGATATAAGGAATGCCAAAATCCGAGTTATAACGAAGAAGTTATAACCTGTCGAAGTTTCGCGACAGAACCGGCACGACGCCGAGTGACGTAAAATATGAATTTAAGATAGAGCGATATTTAGCCTTAGCGATCTAAACGAAAGTCGTAGATTTCGCTAAACCGAGAGCAAGCATAAAAGGAACGCCCAAATCTGACTTCGCATGAGGAAGTTATGATTTTCTGAAGTTTCGATGTGGTAGTATGAAGCCCGAATACTCAATTTGAGATCGAGCGGTTTTTAGCCGAAACAATCTAAATGAGAATCGAAGATCTCGTTGTTAGTAGCGAAACGATGAAAAGATAGGCGAGAACGGACGTCGGACGAAGAAGTTATGATTTTATAACGAAGATTTCCTGTCCGAGCCTCCTTAAAATAATTAATAAAAATAAAAGTCAAAATGAGCCGACGGAGTCTAAACGAAAGTTGTAGAGCGTAGTCTCACCTTCGCGTGGATATAAAGAACGTCGAAAACGGAGTTCGTATGAAAGAGATATGAATTTTTGAAGTTTAATAAATATTTAATATTTATTTTTATTTATCCTCCGATATTATCCGAAGAAGGGTTAGGCGGTCTATCCGAAGTACGCGCCGCGTACAGCGAAGGGCACTCGAGTATTCCGAAGTCGTATGCAATGACGTATGAGGGCCGATGACGTAAGCGCTGACGACCCCCGAGGCGTACGCGCCGCGTACGTGCGAGGGTCCAGCACTATAAAAGGGGATCCGAAGGCAGCTCATTTCTCATTCAAAATTTGTTCCTTCTCTCTAGTCCTTTGCCTCGTTTTGTGTGCCGATTGTACCCCGAAGCCCCGGTATTATTCCCGAGCCCCGAAGCGAGATCCGAAGCCCCGAGAATCCCGAAGAGCGTTATTCCCGAGCCGAAGCCCTGCCCGCGAGGAGCCCGGTTTTTGTGAAGATCTTCCAGATCTACGGAGAGACGCTACTTCTATAAGCCGTAGTGCTGTCGGATCATCTTCTGATCATGTGAGTGTGTAGTTACCTTTTTCCAACGCAATACTATGAAGTATTTAATTTAAAATACGTGCTACGCGTATATACTTTGTGGTTATATGTGGGAATGTATATTCTCTATATGAAATACGGGTTATGTGTGTGTGTGCCTCATCTGTTATGTGGATTATGTGTTGATTAAATCATGCTATATAGGTTTTCAAACTATGTATAAAAATGTATATTTTATCTACTAATATGTTGGGTAGAACATGGGTAGATAGTCGGTGTGTAATAAACAGATGAGAGGCATCGTTGTTGTTTGATTTAGTCATCTAGCGGAGTTTAGATGACGACCACTGGCTATTCTAAACAGTCTTGTGGAAACATTAGCAGGTTCGCCACCTGTAGGTGTTAATGAACTTGGGTGTTCATTTGTTGTACTCCATCCCCCTCATGGTTGCCTTATTTGACTTATATTGCTGAGGTACCCCCGAAGCATGTGTTGTCACCCCGATGAAATATTCTTAGACTAGGTCCCTTGTGTCAGTTGTTTTAGGGACATAAAGTGAGAATAACGGGAATGGGTAATTGGGTTATTGTTGGTTGGTGAAAATTAAATATGATTATTTATTGTGGGTTGAAAACCCTATATGCTCACCAGGGTCCCAAGCCTGACCCACTCAGTTTTATTTGTATTACAGGAAGTGGCGCGAGGGCATGAGATGGATGAACCATTAGTTGTTTGTTTACAAGTCTGTATATGTATATATTTGTTGAATGACTTGTAATGTTATCGTTTATGCTTATTGGTCTGTATCGGAACATGACACCCCGAGTTTTGATTATATAATGAAAAATACATTTCCTTTAAGAAATGCTTTGGTAAACATTGTTTTATTATGTTTTGTTTTTGGGAACAAATTCCGCAACTCTTTAAAATCAAAAGGATTTACTCTGAAAATATTTTTAAAAGCATAAATGAAAATCGGTCTTTTCTGGCCGAGATTTTGGGGATGTCACAGTTGGTATCAGAGCATTAGTTTAAGCGAACTAGGAATTTGTAGGATTTCTAGACTTAAATTTAGAATGCTAAGTGAAGTTTTGAGATGTGTTTCTGTTATATTTTAGACACGAGCACTAGTATATTTTAGGAAAGTTGCCTAAAATGCTTTATGTGCTAAATGTTATATGTTTCCATATATGATATTATTTGTTTGGATCTATGGTCTGTTGCCGACCGGATCTAGAAACTTTATGTATGTAGGATTCTAAGCGTGCGTCTACGATATTAGAACTAGCATGTAAACGTTTCGGAGTGATAAGGATGAATATCTATCGTGAATGAGGATCTAATTTCACCTTATTCGGTGTGTAGATCAAAATGGTGAGAATAAGAAGTGGAGTTGGAAATGCTGATGAAAACAGGAATCAACCACCAGTGATTGAGCAAGTACCTGTCGTAGCAGCAGCACCTGAGCCAATAACCATGGCTGGTGTGCAAATGATGATTCAGACGATGTTGGATCGTCAGATGGATGAAACTAGACGGTTGCTTCAGCAGCATCGTGAAGAACTGTCAATTCGTGTGGAGGAGCCTGAATTAAATGAAGGGAACTCGGAAGGGGGAAACTTCAGTGGGTCTATTGCTCAAGCCAACCCACCGATAGTTAGGCAAGATAACCATGATGGAAGGAATGATGGAATGGGATGCAAGTACAAGGACTTTCTAACTTGCAAACCATCGACCTTCAATGGAAAGGAGGATCCGATTGGGGTTATGGATTGGATCTCCGAAATGGAGTTAGCCTTCATGACGTGTGGCTGCAGAGGTAAGTTGCAGACTATCTATGCAGTGCGACAATTCCGAGGTGGAGCCGTTCGTTGGTGGAACACTCTAGGGAAGACGTTGAGCCTTAATGAGCCACTGCAATTGTCATGGGCAGAGTTCTTGGTGTAGTTCAAGCGCAAGTTCTGCTCGGCTCAAAATTTGTTAGAGTTGGAGAACAAGTTCCTAACATTGACAAAAGGGAGCATGTCAGTTGATGACTACACCAATAGCTTCACCGATAAGATGGAGTTTGCTTTGCGCATTGTTCCAGATGAGCTAACAAAGGTGGATCGGTATGCGAAGGGACTCCAATGGGAGTACAAGGTGCCAGTACGTCAGGCACTTACTCTAGAGGCAGCTATCTGGGCTGCCAAGTCTGTTGAGAACATGATAAAGGGAAGAACCACCGACAAGGTTTAGGTTGGTGAGAAAAGAAAGTTTGAGGGAACATCTGGTTCCGGTAAGAAGGGCAAATTTTCGAGATCTGACTCAAAAATTTTTGGAGGAAAAGGAGGCGAAGCGAAGTGGTGTGATAAGTGTAAGAAAAAGCACTTTGGGAAATGTAGCGAGGATGTGACCTGCTACAAGTGTGGAAAGGTTGGACATTTTGCCAATGAATGTCCGAACAACAAAAGGATGTGTTTTGGTTGCAATGAAGAGGGGCATATTTTGAAAGACTGTCCGAAGAAGAAGGAGGCAGCTAGGCCCAACATTCCACCAAAGCCGAAGGCGAGAGCCTTCCAGATGACACTTGAGGCTGCAAAAGATGAAGCTGATGTCGCTTCAGGTACCTTTCTCGTAAATGAATTACCTGCTCAAATTTTGTTTGATTCTGGAGCCAACTACTCCTTTATTTCGCATGAGTTTGGTAGAAAGCTAGCTTGCCTGTTGATAGACTAGATGATGCTTTATTAGTCGAAGTAGCTAGTGGCAAGTTTGTACCTGTTAGCCATCGTATGAAAAAAAACATCTTAATTGATCTGAATGGGAATAAGTTTCACAAGGAATTATTGCCTATCGATCTTAATGGTTTCGACATCGTTTTGGGAATGGATTGGCTTAGCGCCAATGATGCCGAAATTTTATGCAAGAAGAAGATAGTTAAAGTAAACCCGCCTGGTAAAGATTCGTTTATGGTGTATGGGGACAAACGCAGAGTGAATTCTGGAATTATTTCTCTAATGAAAGCCAGAAAGTGTTTGACCAAGGAATGTACATCATATTTAGCATTCGTGATCGATGCTAAAAAGGTAAAGAAGGTGATGCAGAGTATTCCAGTGGTGTGTGATTATCTGGAAGTATTTCCCGAAGATCTTCCTGGATTACCACCTGATAGACAAGTAGAGTTCAGAATAGACTTGTTACCAGGGACCACGCCAATAGCAAAAGCACCTTATCGATTAGCACCGACGGAGATGAAGGAGCTTATGATGCAACTTCAGGAGTTATTGGACAAAGGTTTCATTAGACCTAGTTCATCGCCCTGGGGAGCTCCGGTGTTATTTGTGAAGAAGAAAGATGGAAGTATGAGAATGTGCATTGATTACAGAGAGCTGAACAAGGCAACAATAAAGAATAGATATCCGTTACCGAGGATTGATGACCTATTTGATCAATTGCAAGGTTCAAGCTATTTCTCGAAGATCGATCTAAGGTCAGGATATCATCAGCTGAAAGTAAGAGAGCAAGATATCGAGAAAACTGCATTCAGAACTAGATATGGACACTACGAGTTCTTGGTTATGTCGTTTGGACTAACCAATGCTCCGGCAGCGTTCATGGATTTGATGAATAGGGTTTGTAATCCGTTCCTTGATAAATCTGTGATAGTGTTCATAGACGACATTCTGATTTACTCGAAAAGCCAGGAGGAGCATGGCAGACACTTGCGAGAAGTGTTAGAAGTTTTGAAGCAGGAGAAGCTGTATGCGAAGTTCTCCAAATGTGATTTTTGGATTCGTGAAGTCCAATTCTTGGGTCACGTGGTCAACCAAGAAGGGATAATGGTTGATCCAGCGAAGATCGAAGCTGTGATGAAGTGGGAACAACCAAAAAGTACCACGGAGGTTCGAAGCTTTTTAGGATTAGCCGGATATTACCGAAGGTTTATCCAAGGCTTTTCTTCGATCGCTACTCCATTGACAGCTTTGACCCACAAAGGAGCTACTTATGCTTGGAGTGATAAGCATAATGAAGCATTCGAGAAGTTAAAGAAGAAGCTATGCGAGGCACCGATACTTTATCTACCCGATGGAGCTGAAGACTTCGCTGTTTATAACGATGTGTCTGGGGTTGGATTGGGTTGTGTTTTGACCCAAAGAGAAAAGGTGATAGCATATGCGTCTCGACAGCTGAAAGAGCATGAAAAGAATTACCCGACTCATGATTTGGAGTTGGCAGCGGTAGTTTTCGCTCTGAAAATATGGAGGCATTACCTCTATGGCACTAAGTGCAAACTTTTCACTGATCATAAGAGTCTCCAATATCTCTTTAATCAGAAGGAATTGAATATGAGGCAACGACGCTAGCTAGAATTACTTAAAGACTACGACTGTGAGATACTTTACCACCCCGGTAAAGCTAATGTTGTTGCTGATGCTCTTAGTCGAAAAGTCAATCTTGAAAGGAAAAGGCCAAGAGCGTTGAGAATTGAAGTTGTCTCGACCATTGTGGAAAGTATAAAGAAAGCTCAAGAGGAAGCTTCTGAGAAAAATGACCGAAAGGAGGAACGTTTGGGTAAAACGTTGGTGTTTGGTACAAACGGTCATGGACTGAAGGTATTCCAAGTTCGTATTTGGGTACCTAAATCAGGAGGAATTAGGGATCTTCTGATGGAAGAAGCTCACAAGACCATGTACTCAATTCATCCGGGTAGCACTAAAATGTATAGGGACCTGAAACCCTACTACTGGTGGCCGACGATGAAGCTTGATGTTGCAAAGTATGTGGCCGAGTGTGTGACTTGTTCGAGAGTCAAGACACAACATCAGAAACCTTACGGGAGTTTAGAACCATTGCCTGTGCCTATGGGTAAGTGGGAAGACATTGCTATGGACTTTGTCACTAAACTTCCAAGAACAAAGAATGGTCACGACATGATTTGGGTGGTCGTTGATCGATTCACTAAGAGTGCGCATTTCATAGCAGCCAAGGAGAAATGGTCTATGGAAAAGCTTGTGAATTCTTACGTGAAGGAAATTGTGAGGCTTCACGGTGTTCCGTTAACGATTGTATCGGATCGTGATAGCCGTTTCACCTCAAGGTTTTGGAAAAGTCTACAAGAGGAAATGGGTACCAAGTTATGTTTAAGTACAGCTTACCATCCGCAGACTGATGGTCATAGTGAAAGAACGATACAAACACTTGAAGATATGCTGAGAGCATGTACCTTGGAATTCCTAGGTAATTGGGATGAGCATTTACCTTTGGTAGAATTTTCCTATAATAATAGTTTTCACTCGAGCATTAAGATGGCACCTTATCAAGCTTTATACGGACAAAAGTGTCGTACTCCGTCTTGTTGGCTTGAGGCTGGGGAAAAGCAGTTTATGGGACCGGAGATGGTTCATCAAACTGCTGAAAAGTTGAAAATAATTAGAGAAAGAATGTTAGCAGCTCAAGATCGTCAAAAGAGCTATGCTGACAAGAAGCGAAGACCGATGACTTTTGAGATTGGAGATTCGCTTTTGCTTAAAGTCTCGCCGTGGAAGGGACTTATAAGATTTGGTAAAAGGGGAAAGTTGAGTCCAAGGTTTATTGGACCGTTTAAAGTTCTTCAAAGGATTGGGAACCAAGCTTACAAGCTCGAATTACCCGAAGAACTGAATGGAATTCACAACACTTTTCATGTGTGTTATTTGAGGAAGTTCACGGGAGAAGTTCCTGATATAATTCCAATTTCTAAATTGAGAATTGATGAGAACAAAAGGTTGATTGAAGAACCAGAGGCAATTGTTGACCGAAAGACTAAGAAGTTGCGACGCAAAATGGTTGGGTTAGTGCTTGTCCGATGGAAACACACGAATGGGCCGAATCTCACCTGGGAGACGGAGAGTGACATGTTGAGTCGCTATCCACATTTGTTTGTTGATGTGTGATTCCGGGGACGGAATCATTCTAAGGTGGAGAGAATTGTAACGCCTGTGTTTCCCGGCTTTCCATTTTTAGCAATGTAATAGTCTAGGTTAACCTTTGTAACCCCAATTTGAAATAATAAAAATGTATTATTTGTGAATTATGTGATTTATGTGTGTGTTCTTAATTATTATAATTTAATGAATTAAGAATAAAATAAGCATCAAAATTAAAGTATTAGATATCCCCGATATCTTTGCATAAATTTGTAGTGGTTGAAACAAGGATTCCGGAGATATAAGGAATGCCAAAATTCGAGTTATAACGAAGAAGTTATGACCTGTCGAAGTTTCACGACAGAACCGGCACGACGCCGAGTGTCGTAAAATATGAATTTAAGATAGAGCAATATTTAGCCTTAGCGATCTAAACGAAAGTCATAGATTTCGTTAAACCGAGAGCGTGCATAAAAGGAACGCCTAAATCTGACTTCGTATGAGGAAGTTATGATTTTCTAAAGTTTCGAGGTGGCAGTATGCAGCCCGAATACTCGATTTGAGATCGAGCGGTTTTTAGCCAAAACAATCTAAATGAGAATCGAAGATCTCGTTGTTAGTAGCGAAACGATGAAAAGATAGGCGAGAACGGACGTCGGATGAAGAAGTTATGATTTTATAACGAAGATTTCCTGTCCGAGCCTCCTAAAAATAATTAATAAAAATAAAATTCAAAATGAGCCGACGGAGTCTAAACGAAAGTTGTAGAGCATAGTCTCACCTTTGCGTGGATATAAAGAACGTCGAAAACTGAGTTCGTATGAAAGAGATATGAATTTTTCAAGTTTAATAAATATTTAATATTTATTTTTATTTATCCTCCGATATTATCCGAAGAAGGGTTAGGCGGTCTATCCGAAGTACGCGCCGCGTACCGCTGTACGCCCCGCGTACAGCGAAGGGCACTCGAGTATTCCGAAGTCGTATGCAATGACGTATGAGGGCCGATGACGTAAGCGCTGACGACCCCCGAGGCGTACGCCCCGCATAGCCTCGTACGCCCCGCGTACGTTCGAGGGTCCAACACTATAAAAGGGGATCCGAAGGCAGCTCATTTCTCATTCAAAATTTCTTCCTTCTCTCTAGTCCTTTGCCTCGTTTTGCGTGCCGATTGTACCCCGAAGCCCCGATATTATTCCTGAGCCCCGAAGCGAGATCCGAAGCCCCGAGAATTCCGAAGAGCGTTATTCCCGAGCCGAAGCCCTGCCCGCGAGGAGCCCGGTTTTTGTGAAGATCTTCCAGATCTACGGAGAGACGCTGCTTCTATAAGCCGTAGTGCTGTCGGATCATCTTCTGATCATGTGAGTGTGTAGTTCCCTTTTTCCAACGCAATATAATGAAGTATTTAATTTAAAATACGTGCTACGTGTATATACTTTGTGGTTATATGTGGGAATGTATATTCTCTCTATGAAATACGGGTTATGTGTGTGTGTGCCTCATCTGTTATGTGGATTATGTGTTGATTAAAGCATGCTATATAGGTTTTCAAACTATGTATAAAAATGTATATTTTATCTACTAATATGTTGGGTAGAACATGGGTAGATAGTTGGTGTGTAATAAACAGATGAGAGGCCTCGTTGTTGTTTGATTTGGTCATCTAGCGGAGTTTAGATGACGACCACTGGCTATTCTAGACAGTCTTGTGGAAACATTAGCAGGTTCGCCACCTATAGGTGTTAATGAACTTGGGTGTTCATTTGTTGTACTCCATCCCCCTCATGGTTTCCTTATTTGACTTATATTGCTGAGGTACCCCCGAAGCATGTGTTGTCGCCCCGATGAAATATTTTTAGACTAGGTCCCTTGTGTCAGTTGTTTTAGGGACATAAAGTGAGAATAACGGGAATGGGTAATTGGGTTATTGTTGGTTGGTGAAAATTAAATATGATTATTTATTGTGGGTTGAAAACCTTATATGCTCACCAGGCTCCCAAGCCTGACCCACTCAGTTTTATTTGTATTACAGGAAGTGGCGCGAGGGCATGAGATGGATGAACCATCAGTTGTTTTGTTTACAAGTCTGTATATGTATATATTTGTTGAATGACTTGTAATGTTATCGTTTATGCTTATTGGTCTGTATCGGAACATGACACCCCAAGTTTTGATTATATAATGAAAAATACATTTCCTTTAAGAAATGCTTTGGCAAACATTGTTTTATCATGTTTTGTTTTTGGGAACAAATTCCGCAACTCTTTCAAATCAAAAGGATTTACTCTGAAAATATTTTTAAAAGCATAAATGAAAATCGGTCTTTTCTGGCCGAGATTTTGGGGATGTCACACATATGTTGAATGAAAATAGGGATGAACCTACGGTGCCCATTGTGTAACCTGAGTTGATCGCTGAACAATCGGAGGAGGAAATTATAGTCGCATTGTGAGTCAAGTTGGTACCCAAGGAGCAACGAGGAATGGCCCGGAGAAGGGAAATGACAAGGATGGGCGGATGTATAAGAATTTCTTAGGTGCAAAACCGCTGAGTCTCTCTAGAAGCCCAAAACCAGTGGAGATTATGGACTGGATCTCCGAGATGGAGATGGTATTTGAGAGCTGCGACTGCAGCGATAAGCAAAAGACTTGTCTTTGCAGTCAGACAAATAAAGACCGGAGTGTTAAGTTGGTGGAAGTTGCTGGCAAATACAATGCCATGAGGAGAAGCCATACGAATGTCTTGGGAAGCATTCACAGAGCAGTTAAAAATGCAGTATTGCTCATAGATAGATCTGATAGTGTCACACCCCGGTCGTCGGCGGAAACACCGGGTAGTGTAACGTCATTTTTCGTATCACAGTTATATAACATACATTGAACAATACTTAAAGAACATACATTTATTGATGATTGAAAGTTACATTATTGTTTTTCCTAGTATTTATTACATAATATCCGACTATGACATACTTCTTAAAGAACAGAAAGATACTAGTAAAACTTCTCATGTTCGAATACATACCAGCTTTTCAAGTTCCTGAAAACACATGCATTTTAAAATACGTCAACATAAAGTTGGTGAGTCCACAGGTTTTGACTCCATAAAATAATATATTTTTACACATTCAAAACTATAGTTTTAAAAGTATCATTTTGACTCTCCAACATTAGGTATAATTGTATAATTATCAATTAAGTGTTATACCTAAACATTTCTTAATCTTAAGGTATAAGTAGGGGAAAACTTATACTTAACATTAATACTTGTATACGACAAGGTATAATGTTTCTAACAATTTGCTACCATGAGCCCGTAACCGTTGCTATGACATAATACCTCTGATAGAACAATACACTCATGATTTACCATGAGAACAAATACACTCATGATTTAACATGAGAAACAACACCGTATGCTTCATCGACGCCGGAGCAATAACAAATAAAAGGATAGTTCATCACTTGTTTTTAGTTGACTATAGCTAATAGTCACAAGTGGGGTGGTCAGCCTGTATACTAATTATACACGACTTCCTCGCTCACACGGGATTAACGGTTACAGTTCAGAGGATTTTCGCTAAGATCCCCAATCTTAGTTGATGAATACAATTACTTATGTAGACTTTGACGACTTCCTATAGCACTAACAACAAAAGCATCTTCATGTCTAGAACCTTAAGTTACTAGACTTTGCTTTTAAACATTACTCCTAACTTCATCATATTTAGGCAGTATAACAGCTATATCTTGAAGTAAAAACTAGGTTTTATCTTGACCTAAAACCAATAATAACAACATATAACATTTCTAGTTTTATCTTGACAAAAAAATAACAATAACAACATATCCAGTTTTATCTTGACATAAAACTAATAATAACAACATATAACATATCTAGTTTATCTTGACATAAAACTATTAATTGCAACATACTATATAACTTAACATATAAAACTTCTGAATATAACTTCGGAACTATATCGCACACAAAATATATATAGAATCCTAAGTATAACTCAAGATCTACATTAATATACTACTATAACAATAACATGTTAAAAACGTTACGATAGTTGTATAATTTCAGATACGAAATAACTATATTCCGGTTATTATAACTATCTATGTTGATACTAATATACTATCATATAGACATAATAATAACATATATACAATGACTATCATGCGTTTTCCCCCGAAATATTAGAAAGTGGGGCCGTGAAACTCACCTTAGTAACATGATTTTATGTAATCTAGGTAGAAACGGTCAGCGTATGAGGTCGTCGGGGCTTGGGATGCAAGAGGGCTTCAGCAAAATAAGAGAGGAGAAAGGAGATCAGGTGTAAGATTTTATGACACTCACGTCGTGAGTGTCATAAGACTCACACCGTGAGTCTGCCTGATTCACTCTGTAGACTTGCCATTTGCGTCCCTAGCTTCGGAAGGTGGCCATGTGACTCCTCACGTCGTGAGTGTCATAAAACTCACGTCGTGAATTTTGGATCCTATCCTCTCATAGCTTCTAGATTCCGAATTACGACAGAATGACTCCTCACGTCGTGAGTGTCATAAAACTCACGTCGTGAATTTTGGATCGTATCCTCTCGCAGCTTCTAGATTCCGAATTATGACAGAATGACTCCTCATGTCGTGAGTTTCATAAAACTCACGTCGTGAATTAGCTAGTTTAGGGTTTTTAAAAACTAAATCTTCGGAAGGCCATAACTTTTGCATACGAACTCCGTTTTTGAAGTTCTTTATATGCACACGTAGGTATTTACGAGTAATACAACTCTCTTTTAGACTTAAATAGCTAATTCTAAGTCTATTTTAAATTCCTCTTATTATAGAGATTTATAGTGTTCGGTTTATCATAACTTCTTCATGCGAAGTCAGATTCAGACGTTCTTTATATTTTTGGAATTGTATGAACATATACTTTGAGTTGTATCATAAAGGGAGTTCATATTTGTATTAGAATTTATCATCAAATACATAGTACGCTTGAAACATTAGTTTACAAAATCACATTAGATGATTGGCATAATTACATGTGATTGTTTATTGACCTAATTTTGATGGGTGTTACATTCTCCCCCATTAGAACAATTTCGTCCCGAAATTTATCACGTTCCCAAGTAAATTCAGGTCCTCGCAAAGAGTTCCATCGAACTTTCACTATGGGAATACGACTTTCCTTTAATCTTTTGACTTCTCGATCCATGATCTCGACAGGTTCTTTTACAAAGTTGAATTTGGTATTGACTTGTATCTCGTCGAGAGGTACCACAAGAGTGTCATAGGATAGACATATTTTGAGATTTGATATGTGAAAATCATCGTCTACATTACTTAGCTCTTGAGGCAACTTGAGTTGGTATGCGACAGAACCAATTCTAGCTAGAATTTCAAAAGGTCCTATATACTGTGGGTTTAGTTTGCCTTGCTTACCGAATCAAATTACACCTTTCCTAGGAGAGACCTTCAACATTACTTTATCTCCAACTTGGAATTCTAAAGGCTTATGTCTTACGTCAGCATAGCTCTTTTGACGATCACGTGCAACCTTTAATCGATACTTAATTTGCACGATCTTTTCAGTTGTCTCATGGATTATTTCTGGTCCAGTACATAAGGTATTGCCTGTATGTTCTCTGGCCATCTGCGTATCTCCAACTTCTACCCAACATACTGGGGAACGACATTTTCATCCATAAAGAGCCTCAAACAGTGCAACCTTGATGCTGGTGTGATGACTATTGTTGTAGGAAAACTCAATTAATGACAAATGAGTATCCCACGCATTTCCAAAGTCTATTACACAGGCTCGGAGCATATCTTCTAAAGTCTGAATGGTTCTCTCACTTTGACCATCAGTCTGTGGATGGTAAGCTGTACTCATGTCTAGACGTGTTCCTAAGGATTTTTGTAGAGATTGCCAAAATCATGAAGTGAATCTAGTATCTTGGTCATAAATAATAGAACTTGGAACTCCATGCAATCTAACAATTTCCTTAAAATAAACTCTAGTCAGCTTCTCCATCTTGTCGTTCTCCTTAATTGGTAAGAAATGGGCGGACTTAGTCAACCTATCGACTATTACCCAAATAGTGTTGAACCCGCTAGGAGTTTTGGGTAACTTAGTGATGAAGTCCATTGAAATCTGCTCCCATTTCCATTCAGGTATTTCCGGTTGTTGAAGTAAACCTGAAGGCTTTTGATGTTTTGCCTTCACTCTAGAACACGTCAAACATTTTCTCACATAAGTAGCAATTTATGTCTTCATGTTTGGCAACCAATAATGTATTTTTAAATCCAAGTACATTTTTTTTAGAGCCTGGATGTAGGGAATATCTGGACTTGTGGGCTTCTTCTAAGACCAAATCCCTGATTCCACCGAACTTAGGCGTCCAAATTCGGTTCATAAAGTGTCGTGTTCCGTCATCTTTTTGTATAAGTTGCTTTTCCATTCCTCGCAAAGCTTCGTTCTTGATGTTTTCTTCTTTTAGAGCCTCAAGTTGAGCTTCTCTAATTTGTGCGGCAAAGTTAGAATGGATAGTTATAGTTAATGCTCGTACCCGTCAGGGTTTAATATATTCTTTCCGGCTCAAGGCATCTGCTACCACGTTTGCCTTTCCGGGATGATAACGAATCTCACATTCGTAATCATTCAACAGTTCGACCCATCTTCGTTGTCTCATATTAAGATCTTTTTGGTTGAAGATGTGCTGGAGACTCTTGTGGTCGGTAAAAATAGTACACTTAGTATCGTATAGGTAATGTCTCCAGATTTTTAGTGCAAAAACTACAGCTCCCAATTCAAGATCATGGGTAGTGTAATTATTCTCATGTACCTTAAGTTGTCATGATGCATAGGCGATAACTTTTCCTCTTTGCATCAACACACATCCCAATCCTTGATTTGATGCGTCGCAGTATACAATGAAATCTTCTATCCCCTCTGGAAGGGATAGGATTGGTGCACTACACAACATTTACTTTAGTTTCTGAAAAGCAGCTTCTTGTTTGTCTTCCCAGTTGAACTTCGTATCCTTCTGGGTTAGTGTTGTAAGCGGCTTGGCTATTTTGGAGAAATTCTCTATGAATCTGCGGTAATAGCCAGCAAGTCCTAGTAATTGATGCTCCTCTGTTGGCGTCTTTGGTGCTTCCCAATTCCTGATTGCTTCAACTTTGGATGGGTCAACATGAATTTCTTCGTTGCTAACAAAATGACCTAAAAATTGTACTTCTCTAATCCAAAACTCACATTTGGAGAATTTAGCGTACAACTTTTCTTTTCTTAGTAGTTCTAAGATTATTTGCAGGTGTTGACCATGTTCTTCCTTGGTTCGTGAATATATCAATATATCATCGATAAATACTATCACGAATTTATCCAAGTATGGTTTGCAAACACGATTCATGAGATCCATAAACACTGCTGGGGCATTGGTCAATCCAAAAGACATAACTAAGAACTCATAATGACCATAACGAGTTCTAAATGTTGTTTTTGGAATGTCGTCTTCTTTTACTCTGAGTTGATGGTATCCTAATCTAAGATCTATCTTTGAGTAGTAACTAGATCCTTGCAGTTGATCGAATAAATCATCAATTCTGGGAAGCGGATAACGATTCTTGATGGTTAGCTTGTTCAGCTCCCGATAATCAATACACATTCGAAAGGATCCGTCCTTCTTCTTGACAAACAAGATTGGTGCTCCCCAAGGTGAAAAACTTGGTCGGATAAACCCTTTATCAAGAAGTTCTTGTAGTTGGCTAGATAATTCTTGCATTTCGGATGGAGCCAACCGATAAGGAGATTTCGCTACTGGTGCTGCTCCTGGAATTAAGTCGATTTGAAACTCAACTTATCGGACGGGAGGTATTCCAGGTAGATCTTCAGGAAATACGTCAGGGAAATCACATACTTGAGGTATGTCCTTGATTTCTTTTATCTTTCTTCTCTTAACTACAATGTGGGCTAAGAATGCGCTACATTTCTTATGTAGATATTTATGTGTCTTTGTACAAGAAATGACTTTGAGGTTCTTCCCAGATTTATCACCATAGATAATCAGGGCTTCGCCGTTTGGTAAGGTTAGTCGTATGGCTTTCTCATGACATAAAATTTCGGCATGGTGTGAAGATAACCAATCCTTGCCAATTATGACATCAAAACTACCGATAGGCATTGGTATGAGCTTGACGTGAAAAAAGTAGTTATTAAGAGTTAACAGACAATTTTCTAGGATTTCATATGTTTTCTCAAGTTGTCCGTTAGCAATTTCTATTTCGTAGATTTCTTTTGTTTTTCTAGACTTATGACTTAACAATTTTCTAAATGTCGGAGTTACAAAACTTTGATCTGCTCCAGAGTCGAAGATTATGCTAGCGTATAAATTATCTATGAGAAACGTACCAGATACAACTGAAGGGTCCTGGATAGCCTATCCGCATCCGATCACAAATGCCCTGCCACGTCCTATGCCTCCTTGACTCCTTAGCTTTGGACATTCTTTCTTGATATGTCCAACTTCTCCACACTCATAACACTTTCTTTCTTCACCACGACCTGTTCCATTATTTGTTTGCTGATTGACTGTTGCAGGTGTTGTGCTCCTGCAGTAACTAGCAATGTGCCCCCTCTTTTTTCATTCCGTGCAAACAAAACAGTCACCTGGGTGATGATGGTTGCAGTGGTTGTACCATGCAGACTTTGGTTGAGTAGGTACTGCTGTTGTGGCTGCATAGTTGTTTGCTACTTCTTGTCTTTTCTCAGATGATTGTTTGGGATTCTTCTTATTAAACTTGCGCTTGTTTGTTCTAGCTTTGGGAGACTCATCCTTTGAGACCACTTCTGTTCCTTGGATCTCTGTGAGGGTTAGCTGATGAGCTATTCTCTTGGTGCTGTCATAAGTCGTAGGCTTTGATGCGATCACCATGCCTTTGATTTGCGATGCTAAACCCCAGATATATCGCTCAATCTTCTTATATTCAGGAGTTACAAGTGTTGGACACATTACTGCAAGGTCATTGAACCTAGGAGTATAAGCTTTTATCTCTGAACCCTTCATGGTTAGGGTCCACAATTCTTGTTCCAGCTTATGTATTTCCTGCCTAGGACAATACTCCTCTACTAGCATTTTTTTTTGCTCTTCCCATTTCATGGAATTTGCAGTATCAATCCCTATTGTATTCACATGGCTATTCCACCATGTAAGTGCTATATCAGCGAAAGTACATGCTGCAAATCGTACTTTACAATTGTCTGGACAAAAGCTTATTTGAAAGACAGACTCTGTCTTTTCTATCCACCTCATCAAATTAACTACCCCTTCATTTCCATGAAAGATTTTTGGCCTACAATTCATAAAATCTTTGTAGGTACATGTTCTAGCAGTCCCTACATGGCCTTCATTTTTAACTCCATCTCTTGTGACATTAGATAGAGCCACGACAATTCTTTGAGCTATGATTTCTTCCAGTTGCACTGTACTTATTGAGGGGTTTATTTCTGGCGGTGGTTGTGGTTGTTGTTGTGGTGCTGATGGTCGGTTAGGGTTTAGCCGATTACTCCTTCTAGGCATTTTGTTTTAGTTCCTATTATAAATAATAAGAATTTTTATGAGTTTTGTTGATCATTTAATATACGAGTACTAAATACTCTAGTTATTATTCACAGCGTAAAACGTAATAGACAACATAATGATTACTATAATATATGCTTCATATTATTACCAGTGGTTACATCAGTTTATTTAGGTTTATAAGAGAAAAGTTTCTATAAACATTACAAAATTTGCAAGGTTTTCTACATCCTTGCTATAAACTTTTACTCTTCTTGCCTTAACTAGTCTGATTTTCTATATTTACACAACCACTAGTTTTAGCTTATCTACCAGAAACCCAAGTGATGACCCAGCACGTCAATAACATTAACCACTTGCTCTTCTAGTGCTTGAGTTCTCTGCTCAAGACCTCCTGTGCGCTCCTCGTTTCTCATGGTTTGATTGTATAGCTCTAACTCTGCAATCCTTGCATCGTGAGTAATCATATCGTTATAAGCGAAATTTATACAATGATGGACATCCATCACCGATTCCTGATCTCATGTCCTTTGTCCTTCTAGCCTTCGCACTCTTCCACAGAGATGAGTAGCCCTCCTTTTGACAATTTCCATCTTATCTTCAATTTTTGCACTTTTCTCAAACAATTGTGATAAGGCGTTCACTTCAGAAGAATTTAGGGGATGTATTCGAGATGATTGACCAGTCTCATACATCTTAGCAGCTCTTTCTTCTGCCACCCACCTATCGACGGTTTGGGCTATCCGTGCAGGTTCATCTTGAACTCTATGACTTCCTGAAGATGTCGCCTTCTGATTCTTCTTAATCTTTTTCCATATTGGTATGGATTTATGTGTTGTGCGTTTCATCTTTGCTCCTCCTGTAACTTGATGATAAAGAGTGTTCAGTGGTGGTAGAGATGGTGCCACCGATTCTGTCTCCTCCATTGGTTCGCTCTCTTCCATTGGTTCACTCTCTTCCCATTCATTGGAAGGTAAAGGTGCTCCATCGTCAGAAGGTATTGGATGAAAGGTGGTTGGATTTATAGTGTAGTAAGGATCGCCTACCATCCTGGGAAATGAAACTTTCTCTTCTTCATCCGTATCCTCGATGATTATCCATTCTTGTGAATCTGCCATGTCGAATTCCTATACATTTTGGATCACCAAAAGTTTAGTCTATCAAATATTTCTCCCAAATTAAATAGTTCATATGATCTGATCATAATAAAATGTAGTTGCGCACCTACACCTAGTTGTGATAGGATCTATGCACATATAAACTTTAGTTGGAATATTTGATCTAAATCCTTGATATCAAAAACATTCCGGGTATTAAGGCGTATTCTCATCGCAAGTCTGAGTCTTTATATATGACTCTATATTCTTATTTATTGTATTCACGCTTTTACTATTGTTTGTTACTTTAGGTCTATCTGAAAAGGCTCCGGCTAGTCAGGACTGTCGAAAGGGCAGGATCATTTTAGCATATAGCCGTTCTGAAATCCAGCAATCCAAATTGATATGTCTATCCTTGTCACCGCTCCCGTAAGTAGTCCTTCCGTAGTATAATTAATAATACTTTTTATTTATAGGCTAAGCGATATACCTAAAACTAATAGAGTAAGTCCTAAACTATAGACGTGCTTTCCTAAGAAAGTACTAGTTCACTATAGCTAATAGCTCTGATACCAATCTGTCACACCCCGACCGTCGGCGGAAACACCGGGTAGTGTAACGTCATTTTTCGTATCACAGTTATATAACATACATTGAACAATACTTTAAGAACATACCTTTATTGATGATTGAAAGTTACATTATTGTTTTTCCTAGTATTTATTACATAATATCCGACTATGACATACTTCTTAAAGAACAGAAGGATACTAGTAAAACTTCTCATGTTCGAATACATACCCGCTTTTCAAGTTCCTGAAAACACATGCATTTTAAAATACGTCAACATAAAGTTGGTGAATCCACAGGTTTTGACTCCATTAAATAATACATTTTTACACATTCAAAAGTATAGTTTTGAAAGTATCATTTTGACTCTCCAACATTAGGTATAATTGTATACTTATCAATTAAGTGTTATACCTAAACATTTCTTAATCTTAAGGTATAAGTAGAAGAAAACTTATACTTAACATTAATACTTGTATACGACAAGGTATAATGTTTCTAACAATTTGCTACCATGAGCCTGTAACCGTTGCTATGACATAATACCTTTAATAGAACAATAAACTCATGATTTACCATGAGAACAAATACACTCATGATTTAACATGAGAAACAACACCGTACGCTTCATCAACGCCGGAAAAATAACAAATAAAAGGATAGTTCATCACTTGTTTTTGGTTGACTTTTAGTCACAAGTGGGGTGGTCAGCCTGTATACTAATTATACAAGACTTCCTCGCTCACACGGGATTAACAGTTACAGTTCAGAGGATTTCCGCCAAGATCCCCAATCTTAGTTGATGAATACAATTACTCATGTAGACTTTGACGGCTTCCTATAGCGCTAATAACAAAAGCATCTTCATGTCTAAAACCTTAAGTTACTAGACTTTGCTTTTAAGCATTACTCCTAACTTCATAATATTTAGGTAGTATAACAGCTATATCTTGAAGTAAAAACCAGGTTTTATCTTGAACTAAAACCAATAATAACAACATATAAAATTTCTAGTTTTATCTTGACATAAAAATAACAATAACAACATATCCAGTTTTATCTTGACATAAAACTAATAATAACAACATATAACATATCTAGTTTATCTTGACATAAAACTATTAATTGCAACATACTATATGACTTAACATATAAAACTTCCGAATATAACTTCGGAACTATATCGCACACAAAATATATATAGAATCCTAAGTATAACTCAAGATCTACATTAATATACTACTATAACAACAACATGTTAAAAACGTTACGATAGTTGTATGTTTTCAGATATGAAATAACTATATCCCGGTTATTATAACTATCTATGTTGATACTAATATACTATCATATAGACATAATAATAACATATATACAATGACTAGCATGCGTTTTCCCCCGAAATATTAGAAAGTGGGGCCGTGAAACTCACCATATGATGCAGCGCAAAAAAACAACACAAAGATAACCAAGAATGAACCTGTTGATTCTAAAAGAATAGCCAGGACAATCTCTTCAAAACCACGTTGATTCTACGAATACCGTGGGATTGGCTTCAAAATCTGGGTTAACACACAGAATTTGGGAGAAAATCGAAAGTTCATAAAATTGATGATTGACCATCCAAATTACATCAAAAACAGTTAAATAAGAAGCAGAAATTAAAATGAAACCCAAAAGTCCATGCGCCAAATACAAACCCAAAAACAAAACCCAAAACGGAGATTCGTAGCCAAAGTTATGGCCATTTTCGTGAAGCCCCTTTAGTCACACGATCGTGGGCCTCTAGGAACGCAAGGGCCCGATCCTCCACACTAGGGCCTGCATCATCCCCTCCCGGGTAGACAAAATTTGACCTCGAATGTGCACCATGGTCATCATCAGAAGAATCCCCATAATAAGGAAGTAAATGCTTTACATTGAATACATCGGAACAACGAATGTGGCTTGGCAACTGTAGACGGTAAGCATTGGAATTAATCTTCTCCACTGGTCCAATCTTCTTAGCTGATAGCTTGTTGTACTCACCAATCGAAAAACGATCTTTAGTCAAAACAGCCCAAACAAAGTCACCTACTTCAAAATCAACTTGTCTGCGTTTTTTATCTGCATCTTGCTTGTACTTGGAGTTAGCTCGGACCAAGTTGTCATGAACAGCCCTATGAACATCATGTAGTCCTCCAACAAAATCTTGCACTTTCTTTGGAACTACCCTAGAAACAGGCAGTGACATCAAATCAAGTGGTCCCCGTGGCTGAACAGAATAGACCACCTGGAATGGACTATATCCAGTACTTCGGTTGATAGCATGATTATGAGCAAACTCAGCTTGACAAAGCTTCTGATCCCAGGTCTTCACATGATCACCCACTAAACACCGCAAAATATTACCAAGGGATCGATTGACAACCTCTGTTTGGCCATCCGTTTGAGGATGATATGCACTACTAAAATTGAGCTGAGTGTTCACCATTTTCCATAGGCTACGCCAAAAATGACTCAAAAACCTAGTGTCTCGATCTGATACAATAGAAGACGTTAATCCATGCAAACGGTAGACGTCTCGAAAGAATAACTGGGCCACATTAACTGCATCCGTCGTCTTTTTGCATGGAATAAAGTGCACCATCTTAGAAAAACAATCAACAACCACAAATATTGAATCATTTCCCCGTTGAGTACGTGGTAAACCCAACACAAAATCCATACTGATGTTTACCCAAGGTTGTGATGGAATAGGCAAAGGCATATAGAGTCCTGCATTGGTAGATGTGCCCTTTGACACCTGACAGATTCGACACCGTTTAACATATCTATCCACCTCCTTGCGCATTGTAGGCCAAAAATAAGATGATTGTACCAACTGTAAAGTGCGATCTCGGCCGACATGCCCTTCACCATGCAGCTCCCTAATGATTTGAAGGCGGAGACTTGAATCAGGGATGCACAATTGATTGCCTTTGAAAAGAAAACCTTCATGCAGTAGAAAATCAGACATCTGTCCAGATTGTATACCCTGCAGAACAACAGAAAAATAAGGATCAACCGTTAGCTGCTCCATGAGGACATCCATCCCCGGCACACCAACCCTCATGGAAACTAGCAAATTACTCCTCCGACTCAATGCATCAGCCACCCGATTTGACATCCCAGACTTGTGTTTAACCACGAAAGTGAATTTTTCCAAGAACGACATCCACCTCCCATGTTTGTGTGACACCTTATCTTGACTGCGAATATGTCTTAATGAATCATGATCTGTGAACAAAACAAATTCCTTATGAAATAGATAATGGCGCCAATGCTTTACAGCTTGGACCACTGCATAGAACTCAACATCATAAGTGCTATAACGCAGCTTTGGCCCCGTCAACTTCTCACTAAAATAGGCAACCGGTCGTCCTCCTTGACTTAGAACTGCTCCAATCCCAACCTTGGAAGCATCCGTGTGTAATTCAAACACTTGAGAAAAGTCTGGCAATACAAGAATCGGTGATGTAGTAAGCTTCTCTTTTACTAATTGGAAAGCTGATTCTGCTGCTTCGGTCCAAGTAAAGGTCTTCCCTTTCATACAATCAGTCACCGGTGCCATAATAGAACTAAAGTTTGGAATAAACCTCCTATAGAATGAAGCAAGGCCATGAAAGCTTCGAACTTCAGTGATGGTAGTTGGACTTGGCCATTGTCTGACAACTGCTACTTTAGACTCGTCCACCTGTATTCCTTCCCCAGAAACGACGTACCCCAAGAACAAGACTTTAGGAACCATAAACACACATTTCTTCATAGCTGCGTACAAACTATCCTGTCGAAGTACAGTCAAAACCTGCCTCACATGGTTGACATGCTCACCAAAAGTAGCACTGTAAATAAGTATGTCATCAAAATAAACGACTACAAATTTACCAATAAAGGGCCTGAACAACTGGTTCATCACACGCATAAATGTACTATGAGCGTTTGATAAACCGAAAGGCATCACTAACCACTCATACAATCCTTCACGAGTCTTGAAGGCAGTGTTCCACTCATCCCCAGGCCTAAGTCGAATCTGATAGTACCCGCTCTTCAAGTCCACTTTCGTAAAGATAGAGGCACCACTAATCTGGTCAAGTAGGTCATCAAGTCGAGGAATTGGAAATCTATACCTCACCGTGATCTTGTTGATGGCGCGACTATCAACACACATACGCCAAGTACCATCCTTTTTAGGAGTCAACTGATGTGATTAAAAACAACTTTTAATATATGAAGATCGATTAGATCTTGAACAAGTATATGAATATGAAACAGCAAGAACACAATATTAATAACAAGGCAGAACGCAACAATAAGAACTAACAGCTTGAATCAAACGTGTCGAATGATTAAATAAAATCCTTAGAAGAGCTCGATTAAGAACATCAACTGTAAAGGATTGGAAGATTACAAGAGAGCAATATCGTAAAAACTCTGGAATTCTAAAAACTGAAATCTTGAATCTTAACCTAATATGCATGCAAGCGATAACCTATATACAATACATAAAAGGCTCTCGGTTGGACAGGCCCAAACCGGAGAATACAAGGCTAATCTACGAGCCCAAAAGACGCAATACAAAACAGAACTACAGCCCAACAATCTCCCCCTTTGCGTCAATTTGGAGCGAGACCTTCACTTCTTACTTGGGCCGGCGGCTGAAGCTGGTACCTTCTTCTTCACGGTACTAAACAGACACTTGGTTATGGAAAGGATGGTCTGTCTAAACCGGATGTACCAATTGATCATATCTTCAAAGTACTTGATGTCATCAGCCGAATTGTCCTTACACCGCTTGACGATTGATAGGACGTGTTCCAAGCAGGTAGTGGTGTAGAGGTGCTTGTCAGCTAATGCGAACAGACATTTCTGTCCTTCGGCTCTGGTGAACATCACAGAGTTTCGCCTCGAATCTATCTTGCCCATTTTCATCGTGTTTAGATCACTGGCCGATCCCACAGGCTTGACTTTCGGTTTCTTCTTAAACACTGTGGCAACCTCCTGATCCATTAGGGCCACCTCCATGATATAGCATGCCAGCATCCTTTTGACATGGTCTAAGATGGGACCATATTCGGCTTCGTTTGTCAGCAAGATGTTGTACAAGACTATCCAATCATGAGGGTTCAGATTGGGCAGATCCGCCAGAGAGATCATGTGAGCAGTTCTTGCAGATCCTCGGATAAGCTTGAACTTGACGTTTGTGAATCTCCCCACGGCAAACGGCTTCATCACCCAAACACTGACAATCTTCTGGGTGCTCCATGTAAGGTATTGAGGACGAGCGGCCTCCAGATAAAAGTCAATGAGCTCCCAGTCGAGCTCATCGTTCGGATGCGGGACTTCGAAAATGTTGGAGAAGGCGTGGAAGATGAACGCCTTTCGAGTCAGCGGCATATCAAATTGCGAATCGACCGAGTTGATGCAGTCGAACGATATCACCGGCTCGAGCCATAGTATGCTTGGAGTCTCTATGGCCTCTTTTATCAGACGATCCCTGGTCCAGGCAGGGAAGAGCAGCTTTCGGCTCTCAAGGAGATCGTTGGCTTCTTTTTGTTTACGTTCGGCTTCTTCAGCCTCACGTGCCACACGACTGACATCGTCATCAGTATTGCGACTGTTCTTTCTCTTTAACATGTCCGCAATAGTCTCCTTGTCTTCATCTTCATCTTCATTGTCATCTCCTCCCTCTGCAATGTTTTTTCCCTTGTCCTTCACACCCGAACCCGAGGCATGACCAGTTGGGGGTGGTTCGGTTGTGTGAGTAGCTTTGGAGGAAGGAGGTGGTTTCGATCCTTTCTTCTCATCTCCCCCTTGTTTCGGAATGGACACGAAACTGGGTAGGCCGTCAATTTTACTCAAGAGGTCCATGGCCGGAGAGAGTTTCTCAACGAGGGTACGCCTCACGGAGTGATTGAGGATGGGGTCGTGTGCTTCCAGGATGTTGGATAGAGCGGCGTGGACATCCGAAACACACGTCTTGATGATTTCCCTCTCGGATCGAAGAGCCTCCAATTGTTGTTCGGAGTTGGAAAGTTGGGTGCTCTTGACCTTGAGGGCAGTAGTCTTACTCGCCAGGACGTCCATTAGTGAATTTTCAGCCGCAAGATCCTCTTGTAGCTTTGCCAAGCGGGCATCGATGGAGGCACAGAGTGCCGAGTTGTCGTCGCTAAGGTTTTGTCTGAGAGTAGCGAACGAGGATAACTCCGTCTTTACAAACTGGGCCAATTGATTAACAAGTGGTTCCAGAGTTGTTTTGGTGGCTTCGGCGCTGTCCTGCATAGACTGCAGCAGGATAGTAGCGTCATGGAATAGTTTATCGACTTTTTCGGTCGCTGCCTCACAAGCTCGGGTGGAGGCGTCTATCGCAGCAGTTGCTGAGGCCACGGAGTCATGTTGAGCCCTAGAGAAGGCATCAACTATCCTCTGAAGGGCAGCTTCAGATAAGGAAGACTGCTGGTTGGAAGAGGAGGCGAGAAGTTGATCAACCTTCTCATTCAACTCGCGGAGATGCTTCTTTGTGACAGGAGCATCATCCTCCTCATCACTCTGAACTTGAAACGGACTATAGTAGACCGAATCAAAGTTCAGGTGGTCACCACCAAGGTATTGATCATCGCCATCGGAGGCGTCTTCTGGAGATTGAGGTGGTGGTGAAGCTGGGGGTGTTATGGGTTTGGTGGGTTCAGGTTGAGTGGGTGGGGGGTTAGTTTCGGGTGGTGGTGGTATATGGGTTTCGGTTTGTGGAGGTTCGGTTACAGGTGGGGTTTTGGTAACAGGTGGTGTTTCGGTTGATGTGGTGAATATGGGTGGTGGTATAGGGAATGAGGTTGGTGGTATAGTAGGGTTTATGGTGGGAGTAGGAATAGGAATTGTAGGTGGAGGGGAAGGCACTGGGGATTGGTGAAGGTCCATCTACGGGGTTGGGGACCGAGGGGGTGTGTTGCCTCTTTGTGGAGATTCGTCTCCTTGTGATCCCTCAGAGTCCGAACTCCCACCTTCGGATTCACTGGAGGTTGAGGGAAGGACGAGCTTTCGCTTCGGTTGGGTTTTCCTCCTTTTCGGTTGTGGGGAGGAAGCAGCCTTCTGTTGTTTGCGTTTCTTGGGAGTAGGTTTTGGGGCTTTGGATGGTTTCTTCCCCTTGTCTGTCTTCTTACCCCTGGCGACCGGTTTGTCGGCATCATGAATTGATCGCAGCATGTCCGGTGTCAGTTCCCTCGGACCAGATGGCCCTAACTCCTTGATCGCCTTGATCGTACTGCTGTCTGATGGCACACTTCCATACATCGACTCCGGGATAGAGCCAATGAAGGAGAACTTCGAAGCATCGGATATGATGATCTTCTTGGTATGGAACGTACCAACAGAAGACATCGGTGCACCGTCAGTAGTTGGGACCTCAAACCTGTCCATGGCCCATCTTGTGATCAAGATCCAGAACCGGGCCAGCGACACTTCAGAGTGTCGAGAAGTGGAAGAAAGGCTCTGAATCAGTTGTTGCCAAAGGACAAACCCATAATCGAGGTTGATCCCGTTGTACACCCCATACATGAGTGACAGGAAAAGACGACTGGCCCCGTCCGATCCTGAGCTCCTCTCAGACAGTCCCTTGAAGAGAACTGTAAATAACCCGTTCCAAAGGGGCGGTAGGCATGACTTCTTGAACCTGGCGACGGAGGTAAGAACTTCCGTGTAGCCCATGTTGTAGAACATGATGTATAACATTCCAACCGGAATCGTCTCCGGGTTAATACGCGATGGGTCTGCAGCAAACCCAAGCATGGTGCAGAAGCGGGGACGAGAAATCGACGTTTTGTGTTCCGCCACTTCGAAAAATATCCTTTCGACGCCCTTGTCGTAGTAGGCCGTCGCATAGACCTGAGATAGAGCCACCATTGGCACCGTTTCAATTCTGGACAATGCCGGAGCAAGTTGGGAGTACTTGAGGCATTCAATAACTGGCGACATGTAGGGATCATAGGCTAGTGGGTTCAGATCAATGACAAGGCATTGTTGAGGTCTGATGGGAAGAATTTGAGAAGTGGCATGAACGGATGAAGATTCAGCCATTGTTGCAGGTGTGGAGAAGAAGATGACCGGGAGAGAGTTTTGGGAGTATTTTTGCTTTGGAATTATGGGGGCAGTAAAGAGGTAAAAGGTGGTGTTGATGGCTTTTTATAGTAGGTGATAGGAGAGAGAAAGATCGTTTCAAATCTCTTATTGAAATACGGAAGGGTTTTTGAGTGACTGATTGGTGACAGTTGGGACGTGCGATGATCACGTAGGAGAGAGAGAGAGTGTCAGATTCCTAGGATCACGCCGCCCAATATGCGCCGGTTCAGAGAGAGGAACCGTTTCCATTTCCACACACGCCATTAATGCCAGATGGATGACGCTTCAATACTGCACACGCGTCCAATAGTGTCAGAAAAAGCACGGCCGCTTCAAATTCACGCGCCCTCCTTTTGTACCGTCGTTTGAATTTCTATCCTTGGAACTTCCGCCGCGTCAGCAACCTTTTGGACTTATCCCATTTTTAAACGCCATCTTTTGAATAAAACGCCCACGTGGATTAGTGGTAACCACAACTTCATTATGAACCATCCATTAATTATCCAGCCTGTAAAATAATTAGTAACGGAATTTTGGAAAATCTAAGATTTTCGTGCAAAGAGTGTAAAAAAATAAAGAAATAAAGCAACTCTTTTTAGGATAATCTGTGATGTCAAGAATGACACGAAACTGATGATCCCGGGCACGAATCTCTTCCTTCAAGGTCAAGAGAGACCTCAAAGTGTTAGTGTGGAATCCCGTTGAATTACGATCAATCATTCATTAATAAATGTTGAAAGGCTTCTTTTAATAAGGTTTATTAAGGGTGGTTTTGCTTTGATTCAACAACTCAATTTTTGATATAAGAACGAATGTGAACAAATTACTTGTGAGACCGGTGTAGTCTGTTGAACAAGTAGGTTAGAATGAATTTTGTAGTGGCTTGGATTAAAATGAAATCTCAGATAAAATTTAAAACTGGATCCCTTGGGAAGAAATGTTATGGTGTGTAACAATTTCATTGGAATTACTCAAAAAAAAATTTAGATTTCATGAAGGTACATTCGTTAATTCATTGGTGAAAACTTGATCAAGTTAATTGGTCACCTTCAATGCGTTGGTGTTGAATTTTGGGTTTCACTCAGCGCGTAGTGGCACGAAGCTAAGATCATAAACACAGATGTTGTGTAACCATAAACCTCAGTGGTAGTTGCTGAGAGTCTCAAGGGTTACAGTGATGATACGAATGTTATGGAGAAGTATAATGGGGATGGTGAAAGAAGACATAGTACCTCTGCTGCGAACATAAGGACCAAGCAGGAGACTCTAAACTCATGTGAGAAAAGAGTGAGGTAGCTCATGATTAGAATAAATGAGTTAGCCTTATTGGGAAGACAAGGTTTGTGTATACCAGGTCATGAAGGCTATTATTCAAAATCTTATGAGGCTTGGGACACATACAGCAGCATGCTTCTAGGGACACTTAAGTAAGTTATCAAATATATCCCCATAAACGAATGAGCACACAAAACAAAAAAAAAAAATTAAAATATTTTTGGAGTTTTTGAAATTGAGAGAAAAAAAAATTTAAAGTAAAAAAAATAAGACATAAAAAAAATTATAAAAGAGTTAAAAGAAAAGAAGAAAAAAAAATACGATTAAAAAAAACTTTGCAACAAAAAAAATGGAAAAACCGAACCCGAGCGTTCGGTTGGTTTCGGTTGAGGAAAATTTTGGAAAACCGAACCCGAACCTTCGGTTGGTTTCGGTTGAGGAAAATTTTGGAAAACCGAACCCGAACCTTCGGTTGGTTTCGGTTGAGGAAAATTTTGGAAAACCGAACCCGAACCTTCGGTTGGTTTCGGTTCACTAAAATTTTGGAAAACCGAACCCGAACCTTCTGGAGGTTTCGGTTTTGGAAAAATATTTAAGAAACCAAGAAGTTTAGATATGCAATAAAAAAAAACTTTTTACATAAAGAAAAACAAATTTTGCACCAGAAATATACAACAAGGAGAAACTACCTTTGAGGTAATGAGCGAGTGAAATGTTTGAACCGAACCCGAACGTTCGGTTGGATGCGCTTCTTACGTTTGAGATCGAGAGGTAGTGTGAGGAACTGACTCTGATTCCATCATACCTAGCCCTTGCAAAATTTTATTGAATGATGGTTCTGGAAGAGCTTTGGTGAAGACGTCAGCCAGTTGATCAGTGGTTCTTACGAAGTGAACTTCGACATTTCCATCTTCCACATGATCTTTGATGAAGTGATATCTCAGTGCTATGTGTTTGGTTTTAGAGTGTTGCACCGGGTTATGACAGATCCTAATTGCACTTTCAGAGTCACAATATAGAGGGATCTTCTTCATATTGAGTCCATAGTCTCGAAGTTGACTCTGGATCCAAATCACTTGTGATGTGCAGGATGCAGCGGCAATGTATTCCGCTTCGGTAGTAGACAGCGACACACATGTTTGTTTCTTGGATTGCCAGCTGACCAACTTCCCATCAAGAAATTGACAGCCACCAATTGTGCTTTTGCGGTCGAGTCCACATCCTCCAAGGTCAGCATCAGAATAGGCTTGAACAAAGAAGCCAGAGTTGGATGGATACCATAGACCTAAGGAGGCGGTTCGCTTGAGATAGCGTAGGATGTTCTTCACTGCCAGCATGTGAGGTTCGCGTGGATTAGCCTGAAATCGAGCACAATAACATACAGAAAACATGATATCAGGCCTGCTAGCAGTTAGATACATCAGTGAGCCTATCATTTGACGATAGAGCGTGATGTCGACAACCGGTTTATCCAGTGAAGGGGTAAGTTTGGTGCCGAATGCCATTGGGACTTTGACTTTTGAGTCTCCCATCATGCCAAACTTTGCTAGGAGAGTCTTTGTGTAAGCTTCCTGATTGATAAAGATGCCTTCGGGTCCCTGTCTTATATTTAAACCAAGGAAAAAATTAATAGGACCCATTGAGCTCATTTCAAACTTAGTCTCCATCAACTTTCTGAATTCAGCTGTTAAGCTGGGATTCGTAGAGCCAAAGATGATGTCATCGACATAAATTTGAACTATCATAAGGTGGTTACCTTCCTTTTTGCGAAAGAAGGTTGGGTCAACCGAACCTTGTTTGAATTTAGACATCTTTAAAAATTTTGTAAGCGTTTCATACCAGGCTCTCGGAGCTTGTTTGAGGCCGTACACAGCTTTATCGAGAATGTAGCAATGATTTGGATACTTTTCGTTCACGAACCCAGGAGGTTGCTCCACATACACAGTTTCTTCAAGTTCTCCATTGAGAAATGCGCACTTGACATCCATTTGGAAGACCTCAAAGTTTTTGTGAGCAGCATAGGCCAAAAATATTCTTACCGATTCTAGCCTAGCTACTGGAGCGAATGTCTCTTCGTAATCTATCCCTTCCTCCTGACAGTATCCTTTGACAACCAGATGAGCCTTGTTCCTTATGACATTACCTTCCTTGTCCATTTTGTTTCTAAAAACCCATTTGAGACCAACAACTGAAGCATCCGGAGGAGTTGGAATGAGGCGCCAGACTTTGTTCCTCTCAAACTCGTTTAGTTCGTCTTGCCTTGCTTGAACCCAATCAGAGTGATCGAGGGTAGTGTTTACTGTCTTTGGTTCAACTTTTGATACAAATGAGTTAAACATACAAAACTCAACTTTTGAGAATAAGGATGTCTCTTTTGCCTTCAGTTGAGATCGGGTCAGAACCTTTTCAGATACATCACCAACTACTTGAGAGATAGGATGATCTCTGGTCCATTTTGTAAGAGGAGGGTAATTCGGATCGAAGGATGGATCTAGTTCAGCGTTGATCATCTCTTCAGGCTCAGATTGGCTATCAAAATCAAGCGTCATATCATCATGCTCCCCCTCAATTGATGAGTTACGACAAACATGAGGTTCAGGGGTTTCTTGTGGTGCTGGATTTTCAGGCATTGAAGCATCTTCGTTTGGAGGGGCATTTTCGGTTGGAGAGTTACCTTCGGGTGATGAAGGACCTTCGGTTGAAGTAGTAGAGCTTGACTCCCCCTGGACTTGTGAGCTAGGCTCCCCCTCGACAAGAGAATTTGGCTCCCCCTCGACTGAAGCATTTTTGGTTGGAGATTCATCAGTAGGCAATTCTCCTTCATGCATTCTTCTTGCAGCATCTTCAACAATCTGCTTCATATGATCTATTTTGTTGTCGGCTGCATCTGCTTTTGAGAGAGAAGCTTTTTCCGGTTCGTCAAAGAGATCCAGAAAATTCTCGTACATATTGGCGATTGAGACTGTGACTTGACCAGTTTGAGGAAAGATTTCCTTGGCAGTGTCATCTATGGCCTGTAGCTTCTTGACATAGCTATCGTCGAAGGTCACATAGTATGTCTCTTCAATCCTTCTTGATCGTTTGTTTAGGACCATGTACGCCTTGGAAGTGAGTGAGTAACCCAGAAAGATTCCCTCGTCGGCTTTGACATCAAACTTGTTGCGGTGTTCTTTAGAGTTAAAGATGAAACACCTTGAGCCAAAAACGTGGAAAAATTTCACATTGGGCTTCCTGTTGTTTAATATCTCATATGGTGTGAGCGTGAATCGCTTGTTGAGATAGGACCTGTTTTGTGTATAACAAGCAGCAGAAATAGCGTCAGCGCAAAAATAAAGAGGTAAGGAAGTGAAACTTAACATAGTTCGGGCAGCTTCACACAGAGATCGGTTTCGTCTTTCGACTATTCCGTTCTGCTGTGGTGTGTAGGGAGCTGAGAAATTATGGCTAATTCCTTTTTCTGCAAGAAACTCTTCAAACTCCTTGTTCTTGAATTCGAGACCATTGTCGCTCCTGATGTTGCGAACGACCTTCTTGAGCTGAACTTCAATTTGCTTGATGAACACTTTCAGCTTTTGAGTCGCGTCAGATTTGAGCTTTAGAAAGAACACCCATGTAAATCGAGAGAAGTCATCAACGATAACAAGAATGTACTTGCTACAACCGATGCTTTCAATAGATGAAGGACCACACAAATCAATATGAAGCAATTCGAGTGGTTCAACCACTTTTCTGTTAATTATGGATGGGTGACTTCGACGACTCTGCTTTCCCATTTCACATGCAGCACATAAATGCTCTCTGTCAAACTTGAGCAATGGAAGACCCCTAACATGACCTCCAGTGACAAGTCGGTTGATATCTTTGAAATTGAGATGAGAGAGTCTTCTGTGCCACAACCAGCTTTCGTCGGATTGAGCTTTTGATAGCAGACATATTGCTGGGTTTCCTATGATGGGTTTCATGTTCAGAGGAAACATTTCACCCTTTCGTTCTGACTTCAGAATCACTTTCTTTGTCTTTTTTCTCTATGATTTCAGAACCTTCATCATCGAATGAAACTTTGAGACCTGTACCTCCAACAAGCTGAGATACACTGATGAGGTTGTGTTGAAGTCCTTCCACATAGGCCACCTTCCTTATGGTAAAATCACCATTCGTTATCATCCCATATCCCTTTATGGTACCGAAAGAGTTGTTTCCAAACTTAACGTTGCCACCATTTGCAAGAGATCTGTATTCCCTGAGTTCCTCTTTCCTTCCTGTCATGTGACGCGAGCAGCCACTGTCGATGTACCATTCTTCGTCAAACTGCTCGTCACTTATAACCTGCAAAAATTAAGCAGATTTAGGAACCCAAAGTTTCTTGGGTCCATGTGAGGTTTTCATGGGAACAGGAATAGTTAGAGATATGTCAACAAGATATGTTCTTTTAATTAAAGTTGTTTCATCTTTCTTTTTAATGGTGAATACTTTTATTTTGTTAAGATTAGGTTGGTTTCCTTTGGGCTCAGGCTTGGATTCATCGACCTTTCGTTTTCCCATCTGTTCAGCTGATGAATGAGGTTTTTAAGGAAAAGTGGGATTAGCGTTATAGCAAGATGAAGATGAATGAGTAGGAGTAGAATGACGAGAAGAGTTAGAACGAGAGAATTTGGATGGGGATGGAGGTGTCTTCCTTGCTGATGACTCTAGGTGACCCTTTTGCTTTTGATCGGTGTGGGTTTAACCTTTGAGTCTTGTTCTCTTCTGACTTCAGAACCGAACCTCTGAGTTCGGTTTGAGTTGTTCTTGGAACCGAACCTTTGGTTTCGGTTGAAATCCTTTTCAGAACCGAACCTTTGCTTTCGGTTGGTATTTTCATGCGAACCGAACCTTGGCTTTCGGTTGGTATCTTCTTGTGAACCGAACCTTGACTTTCGGTTGGAATTTTCTTGCGAACCGAACCTTGGCTTTCGGTTGTTGGAATCATCGTGCTTTCTTACGGGATTATTTTCATACTTCAGATTCTTGTCCTTGTGGGAATAGTATGCATTCTGGGAGTGCCAGAATTGTTTCCTTTCAGAAAGGTTTTTCCTGTATCTTAGGTTCCTTTCGATCTTTTTGTCCCTCATCTGTTTAGGTTGATGATGAACGTTTGCTTTCGCTTTTGATGTCACCTTTGCTGATTCCTTTTGAACTTTAGGAGTTTTTCTTTGAACCGAGGGAGTAGAGGGAATATCTGAAGAAGATTCAGTTTGCCCTGAGGAAGTGGAAGGAGTATCTGATGAAGTTTCACTTCGAGCTGTTGGCGTTGAAGGAATGTCTTCTTCTGCTGAACGATCAACCTCTTGAGGAGTATCTTTTGTACCACTTGTGCTTGGTTCACTGAAATTATCAGGCTTGTTCAAGGGTTCAGGTATGTATCTCCCTTTCTTCATCCAAGAGGTTCTTTCAGATAGGCCAACGGTTTCATTTCCATTGTCAATAGGAGCTTCCCAGAAGAACTCATCACATCCATCAGCATTGTCTTCGTTAACAATAGCCGTAAGTTCAGCTGTTTGATGTTCTGTTACTCCAGTCACTTTGTATACCTGATTCGGAGTGGTTCTGACCTTTTGATACACAACAGCCTTTTCTACTAATTTCGGGGACTTTTGTTGGGACAATCTAGCGAATTCCACAGAATTTTCAGAAACAAGGTTTTTGTGGTTTTCAGTTTCACTTTTAACAAATTCTGAGCAATCAACCGTATCCTCTACAGAAATTTCACTCATGTTTTCGTCCTCGTTAAGCTCAGATGCATTTTCAACATCGATTTTATTTTCTGAACTTACTTTGGCATTTAGAGAGTCAAACTTTTGTATGGTTTCGGTTCTCAGTTTAAGTCTGTCATTTTCGTCCAAAAGATTTTTGAGCATGTCCTTATGGTCTTTGGATTTAATGAAGGACTCAATTTTGTCCAGTCCAATTTGATAAGTTGGGTTGACATCATCAGACGAAATCACACTCTCACAATTGTAAGCTTCGGCATCGATTTCATCCTCCTTGAATTCTAGGAATGGTAAAATCATACGGTGGATCTTTTTGCCTATCTCACAGTCCAAGTGAAGCTGAGTAATATTGGAATATAAACGTTTAGCTATTAAACAAAAAACATTTCGTTGTTTTAACAATTTCAAATTGTCTCTCTGTAAATAAATGTTTTCGTCTTTGACTTTAATTAATTCCGACTCTTTTAACTCAATCCACATACGCCGCTCCTCACTCTTCGACGCCACCCTGCTTAATTGATCAGTCAGGTTAGAATTGGTGACTCGAGTTTGAGTTAAGCTACTATCTAAATGAGAAATTCTTGTGTTAACGTTTTTTAGTTCTTTCTCATATGACGATGATGGTACTTTAGATGAAATAACAACAGATTGTACCTTCTTTATCAGTTCATCAAGCTCATTGAACTGTTGGCTGAGTGGTTTGGCTGTGAAGCACATATCTTCCTGCACCTTCGGTCCATTGCTTCCTCCATCGGTATTGTATCCCCTCATCTGAGAAGCGCTTGACACCATGAAGCATTTTCCACCACTGCTTTCCTCCTTAGCCATATAAGCCTTTCCATGAGTAGGCTTCCTCACTTCTTCGTCTTCTGAGTCAGTAGACCAAACTTCGGTGCTACCGAACTCATCGTCATTGACCGAACCCTGCACAATAAGAGCATTAATAGAAGGGTTAGCGGTAGACTTCTTCTTTCTCAACTCATCCAATCTCCTCTGCAGCACAGCTTCCTCATCATTTCCATTGTCCTTTTCAGCCATCTTCTTAAGAACACAGTCCTTAGCGTAGTGGTTCTTGCCACCACAATAGAAACAGCTTACTCCGGAATCACCATCTGCCTTCAGTTCCTTCTTGGACTCCTCAGCCTTCGTTTCATTGTTCGCCTTTTCAGAGCTGTAACTCCCCTGCCAGTTTCGGTTTTTGTTGTTGGGGAATCTTTTCTTTATGAACCTCTTAGGATTGGATACCATCATGGCATAATCCTCAGTTGAGAGGTCATATTCTTCTAAATTGAGCTCTTCATCCTCCATCACAGCTTTACTTTTAGATAGGAGGGCCAACGAACCAAGACTGGAGACAACATTCTTCTCTTGAACCACAATCTTTTCTTGGGACTTTAGAATACCCACCAGTTTCGCCAAAGAGTATGATTTAAACTGTTCATGGGCTTTGACTGTGGAAACAACTGCTCTCCATTCAGATTGCAGTCCGTTCAAGAAAGTAACCTTTTGTTCGATGAGCTTCCTTTCAATGTCGTGTTTGATCATCTTGCTGAGAAGATGATTGAAGCGATCAAACGTCTGGGTCACAGTTTCTTCAGCCCCTTGCCTGAATTCCCCAAATTCAGATAGAAGCAAGGTTTGGATGGAATGTTCAAGATCTTCGTCTGTTGAATACAGTTCGCGAAGTCTATCCCACACTTCCTTTGCCGTAGTGCATGAGCTGACCAGTCTGAATGTGTCGGACTGAAGGGCGAATCTGATCAACCTTAGTGCCTTAATATTGCACTGGAATTTATCTTTCTCATCCTGCGCAATATTCGTCACGTCCTTGAGTAAATCGTTGTATTCTTTTTGTGTCTTAATAACTCTGGATGTCGCGGAATGAGAAAACGGTCCATTAATAATGGCTTCCCATATGAGAAAACCATTGTCCTCCGATCCAATCACGTAATCTTCAAAATGATGTGCCCATACTTCATAGTCATGGGTGTATAAGATTGGAATCTTTGTCGTCGAACCAATGTTGTTGGAAATATTAATAGGGTTTGATTGCGTCGCGTCCATAATGATCGTAATAACCTGTTCAAAGATCAGACTTGTAATAAAGCAGATTAGGGCAAAACAATAAATACTAAGATACGTCAATTAAGATGACGGCTCAATAAATATCGATGATTGCGGAAAACCCTAATGGAAATCTTTTTCACAGAAAAGATGTGTATCGATTACACAGCCTCCTGCTCTGATACCAATTGATGTGATTAAAAACAACTTTTAATATATGAAGATCGATTAGATCTTGAACAAGTATATGAATATGAAACAGCAAGAACACAATATTAATAACAAGGCAGAACGCAACAATAAGAACTAACAGCTTGAATCAAACGTGTCGAATGATTAAATAAAATCCTTAGAAGAGCTCGATTAAGAACATCAACTGTAAAGGATTGGAAGATTACAAGAGAGCAATATCGTAAAAACTCTGGAATTCTAAAAACTGAAATCTTGAATCTTAACCTAATATGCATGCAAGCGATAACCTATATACAATACATAAAAGGCTCTCGGTTGGACAGGCCCAAACCGGAGAATACAAGGCTAATCTACGAGCCCAAAAGACGCAATACAAAACAGAACTACAGCCCAACATCAACAAAGCAGGAACAGCACACGGGCTCATGCTCTCTCGAACATGACCTTTTGAAATCAAATCCTCCACCTGTCGTCGCAACTCCTCATGCTCTCCGGGACTCATTCTGTAATGTGGCCTATTAGGCAACTGAGCTCCTGGTTGTAAATCAATATGATGTTGGATATCACGTAAAGGTGGCAAACCATCAGGTAATTCATTAGGGAAAACATCAGCGAATTCCTTGAGCAGAGGGACCATAGCCTCAGGAATTTCAACCTCCTTAGCGACTTCCTTCCCGAGCAATACAAAAATTTCACCTTTCGCCTCCAACTCGTCTTCAAACTGATTAAGGGTTAGTAGAGTACCCGAAGTTCTCGGAACTGGCTCATTTGGCTTACTGGGAACCAATGTTATCTTTACACCACCAAACAAGAAACTGTAAGTGTTAGTCCGCCCGTTATGATCTATGTTACGATCATACTCCCAAGGTCTGCCCAACAACAAATGACATGCATCCATAGCAACCACATCACACCACACATCATCTTTATACGTGGTACCAACAGAAAAATGAACAAGGGCTCGTTTAGATACAGTGACCTCGCCACCCTTCTTAAGCCATTGTAGCTTGTAAGGCTTAGGGCGATTTTCTGTTTTCAAAGCCAACTTTTGAACTGCTTCTTCAGATATAAGGTTATCACAACTTCCTGAATCAATAACAAAAGTACAAACCTTTCCCAAAATAGTACATGTCGACTGAAAGATGTTGTGTTTGAGCCAATCATCACCAACAACTTTTGGTGTAAAACAAGACCGCCTTACCACCAAATTTACCCCCACATCTCCAGTTACAACTTCCTCCTCGCATTGATGCTCTTCGTCATAGACAGGGGGATCTTCGTAATTTTCACCGGCATCATCATTTTGCCAATCATCTTGCTCAACAAACAAATGACGTTTTCCGACCTTCTTGCACTCTGATTGTCGGTGACCTGTCTCCCCACAACTAAAACACTTCAAGCTGCTACTAACAGTTGTCCTAGGGTTTGGTCCAACACTGTTAGATGTCGGTCTTTGTTGATTAGGAACAACATGGGGTACCATACCAGCCGTCCTGGGACTTCCTCCAATATTGGCAGTTGAAGACGAATCGTCCACCCGACGACTTTGTTTCTCAAAAGCCAACGCCCGTTGGTGCGCTTCAGAAATAGATACCGGGTCAAACATATTTACAGAGTCCATGATTTGGACCCGTAGACCCCCAATATATCGAGCAACGAGTTGTTCCTCTGTCTCCTGGATATCGTTTCGGGCAATCAATTGGTAGAACTCAGTTGTGTAATCGTCAACTGATTTGGCACCCTGTTTCAGATTTTGCAACCGTTGGTACATCAACCTTTGAAAATTATGGGGTAGGAAGTTGGATCGTAAACACTTCTTCATCTTCCTCCAAGTCACGACCTTTGACTTTCTGAGCCTGTCTCGTGTCAGTTTCAGTTGTTGCCACCATGCAGATGCCCTACCACGTAGCCTGGTAGCAATCAATGACACTCTTTTGTTTTCAGGGACTTCTTTGAACTCAAAAACTTCCTCAACAGTAGCCAACCAGTCGATGAACCCCTCTGGATTCAAACTGACCCCGTCGAATTCTGGGATATCAATTCTCATTCCGGCCTCCCAACGCCTATTGTCACCTCTATGATCACGCCTTGGCCGCCTTTCTAGATCATCTTCAGAATATGAACCGTCACTGCTGCCGAACGGGTTCCCAAATTCACCATCTTCCACTTGAGAATGTGTTCGAGACCTTTGCCCTCCTCGATTCATCAGTTCGACCATCCTATCAGTCAGTTGGTCAACCATTTGATCCATCCTCTCCTCCATTCGTGCCATAATACGTTCTTCTAGTTCTTGCTCATGAACATTAGCGGGCGTCCTTTTTCTCCTCGGAGGCATTTTGAACCAGGAATTCGGCTCTGATACCAACTGATGCAGCGCAAAAAAACAACACAAAGATAACCAAGAATGAACCTGTTGATTCTAAAAGAATAGCCAGGACAATCTCTTCAAAACCACGTTGATTCTACGAATACCGTGGGATTGGCTTCAAAATCTGGGTTAACACACAGAATTTGGGAGATAATCGAAAGTTCATAAAATTGATGATTGACCATCCAAATTACATCAAAAACAGTTAAATAAGAAGCAGAAATTAAAATGAAACCCTAAAAGTCCATGGGCCAAATACAAACCCAAAAACAAAACCCAAAAATTAAGGAAAAATAACAAAAATTGCTCATAACTCCATTTAGAAAGCGATTTATGGACTCAAAAATGGGTAAGTCCCCTTTGGGGACTTATCTAGACGTGCTCCTTGCTCCAAGCTTCGATTTGACTGGTCGTAAGCCCAAAACGGAGATTTGTAGCCAAAGTTATGGCCATTTTCGTGAAGCCCCTTTAGTCACACGATCGTGGGCCTCTAGGAACGCAAGGGCCTGATCCTCCACACTAGGGCCTGCATCACCTTAGTAACGTGATTTTATGTAATCTAGGTAGAAATGGTCAGCGTACGAGGTCGTCGAGGCTTGGGATGCAAGAGGGCTTCAGCAAAATGAGAGAGGAGAAAGGAGATCAGGTGTAAGAATGGCTGGGGTCGATCTTGCTATTTATAGTAAGATTTTATGACACTCACGTCGTGAGTGTCATAAGACTCACGTCGTGAGTCAGCCTGATTCACTCCGTAGACTTGCCATTTGCGTCCCTAGCTTTCGAAGGTGGCCATGTGACTCCTCACGTCGTGAGTGTCATAAAACTCACGTCGTGAATTATGGATCCTATCCTCTCGCAGCTTCTAGATTCCGAATTATGACAGAATGACTCCTCACGTCGTGAGTGTCATAAAACTCACGTCGTGAATTTTGGATCCTATCCTCTCGCAGCTTCTAGATTCTGAATTATGACAGAATGACTCCTCATGTCGTGAGTGTCATAAAACTCACGTCGTGAATTAGCTAGTTTAGGGTTTTTAAAAACTAAATCGTCGGAAGGCCATAACTTTTGTATACGAACTCCGTTTTTGACGTTCTTTATATGAACGCGTAGGTATTTACGAGTACTACAACTCTCTTTTAGACATAAATAGCTAATTCTAATTCTATTTTAAATTCCTCTTATTATAGAGATTTATAGTGTTCGATTTTGTCACACCCCGAAAACCAAAGGCGGAAACGTTCCCGGGGTTGACTCCATGTTGAGTATCAAATCCAATGCATATAGTAAGTAAAGTAAAACAACCATTACATTACATTATAAAGTTTTACAGTTGTTTCAAAAGTAAAGTTTGTACAGTTGTAATACATAGTATATATAGACAAAATGAAACGGGTCTTCATGTACTCCATCTTCTGATCAAAAGAAATCTTCGGGTACCTGTTCTAACGCTGACCTGAGAACACAAGCGGTTTGAAAATCAGCATAAAGCTGGTGAGTTCATAAGTGGTTTTTGTTAGTGAACATGATTCGAGTTTCCTTTCCGTTTCTGAAATGTCGTATGTACCAAGAAAATCCCATATTTTCTTAATAGTTAGTTATTGATTCACAAATGAAAGGTATGATAAGTTTGTACATTGAAAACATGTTTATTCATGTGAAAATGTATAGTTGGTTATCTGACTGATTAAACTGATCTGTTTGCGTATCATGTGTTACCAGGAAAGTCCCATACTTTCCTTATTGTGTATTACAAATTGTAAAAGATGTAATGTTATCCAGTTTGTTACTCTTTCTAGTTAGGTAAGTGTTACCCAGAAAATCCCCATGCTTTCCTGCATGTTGGTTTCAAATGTAAACGATGTAAAGATGTGAAAGATGCAATTGTGATTGGTTTCCATGTTTTCCCCAGGAAAGTCCCGTACTTTCCTAAATGTTGGTTACAGTGTTGTGAAAGATGTGAAAGATGTAAAAGATGTATAGAGTGATTCATTATTACTATAAGTAAATCTCTGTTATCCTAATTGCGAGTTCCATAACCATACAATAGACTAAAACCTGTGGCAATAAGTAGTCCACATGTGGCAATAAGTCGTCCACATACTTATGACTTTCGTCACCCTTGAACCATTTCGGTTCGGCTGTAGCTAGCAGCCAGGTGTGGGGTAGTCAGCCCCGTATAGATCTATACACTCAAGTCACGCTCTCTAAATACCAGAGATTCTTGTTATGGGTGTAGTCCTCCACTCGCGTACCTTGGTGGAGTGTTCTCCAAGGACGTGTCTCCAATTATACAGGATTAACAAATTTACTAGTAATAATAGAATAGTCCTCCACTCGCGTATATATGTGGAGTGTTACCGAGGACAAAACAGTGTACAGTTATTATATTCAAATGTCTTATGTAATGCTTTTAACTGATAAATTGTGGAAAATCATTTGTGAAATATATGTAAAACATAACAGTTTAAAGACCTAATTCACAAATATATGTTACGTGATCTGCATGTTCAAATGGTTATCAGTTGTGGTAATCAGTAACAAAAGCATATGAATTAATAAACACACATCTGAAAACATGTTTTGAGTACAAGAATTCCCTTGTACTTTGCTTGTGTTCCCCCCTAAAAACAGTGAAAACAGTGAAAAATGGTAGGGGTATGAACTTACCGGACTCGGAAACGTGTCGGTTTTGAATGCTAGTCGTTGGTTCGGGGTTTGATTACTCGCGATGACCCTATGTAAACTGAAATAATGTCCATATATATACAATTAGGGATGCATTCACTAATCATATGGAACATTACACTCCAATGAGGTTAAACACCTTAAAATGAGCGTTTGGAGTGACCCGGGTGGCGTTTAAGGACTTGTAAAGGCACTAGGGACTTGGGACTTGAGTTTACTCTCCATAAGTAAACATTTAAATGAGTTTACAACCACAAAACACACACATACATGAGTTTACGGCCGTAAACTCATGTGGGTGTGGCTTTGGGTGTTTAAATGGCTTAAATGGCTTACATGGACATGGGAAATGATTCTAGGCTTTGTTCTAAATGCATGGAATGGATTGAAATCACTAAAATGATAATTTTTATGGGAGTTTACGGCCTAGCATAGGCTCCTGGCCGTAAACTCCTTAATCCTTATGAAAATGATGTTAAATGTTGTTAAAACAAATCACATGTGATTCTAAAAATTCCCACAAGCCTAGAAATGAGTTTGCAAGTGACATATAAGGGATTTATGGAGTTTACGGCCCATGAAACCCCCTTCATGGCCGTAAACTCTAATATGACAAGCTACAATGTGTTTCAAGGCCTGAAACTAGCATAGAATGGCTTCTAAAATTCATCTAAAGGCTGTAGGGGTGTTTAGTTTGCATTCTAACACCAAAGATTTTGGAGTTTACGGCCCAAGAACAGGTCTTGGCCGTAAACTCTTAGAAACCCCATAAAATATGTGTTTAAGGCCTTCAAAGTATTTTTGGTTGGTCCCTTGATTTATTCCAAAGCTTTTGGTGGTGTTGGATGGCTTTCTAACACTTTAGAATTGGTTTTATGTCATGTTTTGGGGAGTTTACGGCCCAAGCACTATCCTTGGCCGTAAAATTATCTAAGTCCCCCAAAAATCATGTTTCAAGTGTCCAATTGCTTATACCAAGGTCCTATAATTCATATCTAAGCCATAGAGGTGATTTGGAAGGGTTTAAGGGCATGAAAAACCCCATTAACATGAGTTTACGGCCTAAGCTTATGCCTTGGCCGTAAACTCCTTCAAAGTCCTCAAAATCAAAGATTTACATGTTCTAAGTCCATATCTTGAAGTCCCTTAGTCATATCTAAAGTCCAATTGAGTTTTGGAAGGAGTTTAAGAGCTTAAAACCCCATAAAATGGAGTTTACGGCCCAAGCTTGCTCCTTGGCCGTAAACTCATGTTCTTGACCCCAAAACTCAATTAATTCATCAATTTGAAGGCTAAAGATGATGAATAACATGCTAGAGAGGTTACCTTAAAGATTTGAAGCCTTAAACTTGTGATTTGGACCTTAATTCTAGCTTGGAGGAGAGAGGTTGTAAGAGTTTAGTGTGAATTTGGCCAAAGGCTTCAAATTGAGTCTAAATCATGTTTATATAGTGTTCGGGAATTGGACACGATAGAATTCTACCCGATACCGACGTTAAATGAGGTTTTTGGTCGTACCCGATTGAGTTACCGTAACCCGATATGGTAATTTCTAGAAATATTCTGATCACTAAAGTTGGGTGTTAAAATGATTTCTAAATGTATTAAGACACCCATTAAGTCATTTTAAATGTATACTAATAAATGACTTAATTATACGGAAGATCGTAAATCAAATTTGGAATGACGATTGGTTGTGCGAGTTGAACTACAAAAGAGTTACAATAATTTATACGGAAATTTCGGGTTGTTACATTATCCCCCCGTTAGAGAGAATTTCGTCCCGAAATTCAAAGTTTAAAACACAAGACAAGATACAAATCATGGATTAGAAAAGAGTTGTGGATATTTTTGTTTAATCGAATCTTCTCGCTCCCTAGTGAACTCCGGTCCTCGCTTGGCATTCCAGCGAACCTTCACCAACGGGATGCGACTCTGTTTCGTACGTTTGATTTCTCGATCCATGATTTCGATTGGTTCCTCCACAAAGTTAAGGTTTTCATTGATTTCGATCTCGTCTAATGGAATCGTTAGGGTTTCATCGGATAGGCACTTTTTGAGATTTGAAACATGGAAGACAGGATGAATGTTACTGAGTTCGTGAGGTAAATGAAGTTTATAGGCAACTGGACCGATCCTGGAGAGAATCTCAAAGGGTCCAATGTACCTTGGATTAAGTTTCCCACGTTTACCAAAACGTACAGTGCCTTTCCAGGGCGAGACTTTTAGCAGAACCCGATCTCCAACCTGGAATTCAAGGGGTTTCCGACGATTATCAGCGTAACTCTTTTGACGATCACGTGAGGCTTTCAGTCGGTTACGGATTTGAATGATCTTTTCGGTGGTTTCGCGGATGATTTCAGGACCAGTGAGAGTACTGTCGGGAACTCGATTCCTGGCTAACTGTGTATCCCCCACCTCGGCCCAGCACAAAGGGGATCTGCACTTACGACCGTATAGGGCTTCGAATGGAGCAGCCCTAATGCTGGTGTGGTAACTGTTGTTGTACGAGAATTCGATCAAGGATAGATGAGTGTCCCACGATTTTCCAAAGTCGATGACACATGCCCTAAGCATGTCTTCCAAGGTTTGAATTGTTCTTTCACTTTGTCCATCGGTTTGAGGATCATATGTCGTGCTCATATCTAGTTTGGTTCCAAGGGCTTTCTGAAGGGATTGCCAGAATCTGGAAGTAAACCTGCTATCTCGATCAGAGATAATGGATACAGGTACACCGTGTAGACGTACTACCTCCTGGATGTAGATTCGCGCAAGTCTTTCCATTTTGTATGATTCTTTAATTGGAATGAAGTGAGCGGATTTTGTCAAACGATCGACAATTACCCAAATGGTATCGTACCCACTAGAACACTTGGGTAGTTTGGTGATGAAATCCATGGTAATCATCTCCCATTTCCACTCAGGGATCTCGGGTTGTTGAAGCAGACCTGAAGGTTTCTAATGTTCGACTTTGACTTTGGCGTAAGTCAAGCACTTGCCCACAAATGTAGCTATTTCAGCTTTCATGTTTGGCCACCAATATTGTTTCTTGAGATCCAAGTACATCTTGTCAGAACCTAGGTGAACAGAGTATTTAGTTTTGTGCGCTTCTTCCATGACTATTTCTCTGAATCCTTCGGATTTGGGAATCCAGATTCGATTCATGAAACAGTGAACTCCGTCACCTCTGATCTCAAGTTTCTTTTCCATTCCTCTCAAAGCTTCCGCTGGCACGTTCTCAGGTTTCAGGGCATCTAACTGAGCTTCTCGGATTTTCATGGGTAGGTTGGAATGGATGGTCATCGTCTGGTTCTTCACTTTGTGGTCTGCACTATCCTTTCGGCTAAGGGCATCTGCTACCACGTTGGCTTTGCCGGGGTGGTAACGGATTTCACACTCATAATCACTAAGTAATTCAACCCATCGCCGTTGCCTCATATTTAAGTCTTTTTGATTAAAGATGTGTTGAAGGCTCTTGTGATCAGTGAAGATTGTGCACTTGGTTCCGTAGAGATAATGTCTCCAAATCTTTAATGCAAAGACTACAGCTCCTAGTTCCAAGTCGTGTGTAGTATAGTTGACCTCGTGTGCTTTCAATTGCCTTGAGGCGTAAGCAATCACCTTTCCTCTTTGCATAAGCACACAGCCTAAACCTTGATTAGACGCATCGCAGTAGACGACGAAATCCTCTGTCCCTTCAGGCAGAGACAGAACAGGCGCGCTACATAAGGCTTTCTTCAACGTTTGAAACGCAGTTTCTTGTTTATCACTCCAACAAAAGGGTACACCTTTCTGTTTCAGAGTGGTTAAAGGTTTGGCGATTTTGGAAAAATTTTGAATGAATCGTCGATAGTAGCCGGCGAGACCCAAGAATTGATGAATTTCTGTGGGTGTTTTTGGTGCCGACCAATTCTCTATTGCTTTGATCTTGGAAGGATCTACATGAATACCTTCCCCACTTACCACGTAACCGAGGAAAGTTACCTTCCGTATCCAGAATTCACATTTGGAAAATTTCGCGTATAGTTTTTCGGATCTAAGGGTTTCCAACACCAGCCTCAAGTGTTGTTTGTGGTCTTCTTCGCTTCGAGAGTAAACGAGGATGTCGTCAATGAACACGATGACGAATTTGTCTAAGAAGGGACGGCACACCCGGTTCATAAGGTCCATGAACACAGCCGGTGCATTGGTTAGACCGAAGGGCAACACTACGAACTCGTAGTGTCCATACCGAGTCCTAAAAGTTGTTTTGGGCACATCACTTTCATGAACTCGCAACTGATGGTACCCTGACCGAAGGTCTATCTTAGAAAAGTAGCTGGCTCCCTGAAGTTGATCGAAGAGGTCATCTATACGTGGAAGGGGGTATCGGTTCTTAACGGTCAACTTGTTCAGTTCACGATAGTCGATGCACATCCGAAAGGATCCATCTTTCTTCTTGAAAAACAGAACCGGAGCTCCCCAGGGTGAGGAACTCGGCCTAATGAATCCTTTACTGAGCAACTCATTGAGTTGACTGGATAACTCCTGCATTTCTACCGAAGCTAGTCGATACGGAGATTTTGCTACACGAGTAGCTCCAGGAATTAGGTCAATGCGGAACTCGACCTGACGTTCGGCAGGAATTCCTGGAAGCTCTTCAGGGAACACATCAGGAAAATTGCAGACCTCGGGGATGCTCGCAAGGTCTTTAACTTCTTGATTATTGTTGATCACATGAGCTAAGAATGCAATGCACTCCTTTCGAAGGAGCTTTCGAGCTTTGATGCAAGAGATGATATGAAGATTGGAACTGGGTTTATCGCCATAGATTACCAGAGTTTGATCCGAAGGAAAATTGAGACGGATAGCTTTTTCGTAACAAAGAATGTCAGCATGATTGGGACTCAACCAATCCATGCCAATGATAACATCAAAGCTCTTAATGGAAACGGGCATGAGATCTATAGGAAATGAGTGATCGTTTAAGGTAAGCGTACAACCTATGAATATATCGTTAGCGCGTTCTTTCTCACCATTAGCCATCTCGACGGTAAATGTTTCAGTTAATGGTTGGGGATTTGGTTTTAGATTATGTTTGAATGCATGACTAACAAAACTCCTTTCAACACCCGAATCGAAAAGTATACTAGCATATGAGTTGTCGAGAAGGAACGTACCCGAAACAATAGTGGGATCAGCAACCGCTTCCTCTCGTCCCATGGTTAGAATCCTTCTAGTGTTATCAACAGTTGACTTCTTGGGACAGTTCATTTTGAAATGCCCAACTTCTCCACAGTTGTAGCAGGCTTGACTAACACCTGCTCCCGACGCTTGGTTGGCTGATTGAGTAGGAGTTCTGCAGAATCGAACTGTGTGTCCTTTCTTACCACAGTTGGTGCAAGACAATTCTCGGCAAGGACCAGGATGATGATGGTATTTACACTTGTCGCACAGGGGAAAGTTACCAGCATATTTACTGGTAGGAGTTGAAGCTGTGGATCCCATGATAGAAACTGCAGTAACAGGAGTAACAGTAGCAGCATGGACTGCTACCGTCTGTTGTTTCTTGGAAGATCCTTGAGAAAATTGACCCTTCTTCTTTTTCCAGAATTTCCTCTTTTCACCACTCCTTTGAGTCGGTTCAGAAGTGGTAGTGATTTCCTTAACGTCGTCGCTGTGATCAATCAGAATTTGAGCCAAAGTCTTGGCACTATCATAAGTATTCGGATGAGCAGCCAAAACATGACTCTTTGTCGGTTGAGATAATCCCCAAACGAACCTTTCGATCTTTTTGTTTTCAGGAGTGACTAATCCCGGGCAGAGAAGTGCGAGGTCATCAAATCGGGAAGTATACGCAGCAACGTCAGATCCTTTCATCTTTAAGTTCCAAAGCTCGTGTTCTAATTTTTGCATTTCGCCACGGGGGCAGTACTCAGCAATGAGAAGTTCTTTCATGGCCTCCCAGCCCATGGCATTGGCTACAGGTAAGGTCAGAGATTTGACTCGGCCATTCCACCAAGTCAAGGCTTTATCCTCGAAGGTACAAGCCGCAAATTTAACTTTATCAGACTCTGCACAAGCACAGATTTCGAAGATGGACTCGATTTTCTCGAACCATCGGGATAAGGATATGACACCTCCAGTGCCATTAAAGGATGTTGGTTTCGCGTTCATGAAATCCTTATAAGAATTTCCTCTTTGGTGCCCCTGACTACCTTCAGGGTTTTGAGATTAAGAACCACCTCCTAAACTATTAGAGTTCATCTGCGACATAGCTGCTACCATTGCAGCTGTCATCATCATTTGGAGTGATGCTAAGTCAAACTGGGGAGGGGTGGCAGCGAAGAGGGATTATCGTTGTTCTTTGAGCTGGGTCTTTTTCTTGGAGGCATCTTGATCTAAAAAGATCAGGAAAGAGAGGATCATAAGTCCTCTGAATTGAATTAAGAGATATGGGACAGGAGATATCTCATCAAGGCAATTATAGCATCATACTAAGCGAATAAGCAGAAAGGAGTTATCTATATAGAACAGTTTATCGCAAGAGTAATAATCAAGGATTAATGCGTACACAAGAATTTCTACAAAGGAACGGCTCAAGAAATACTCCTATAGTATTTCATGGTTTGCTGCAGCGACGATTTGTTGTTTGGGATATTGGGTAAGTTTTAGGCATGCCGCATATTACAGTCACTCCCAAGCACATGTTGGCCGTGTCTCGAATGAATATAGTTGGCCAGGCTATATTGACCCTAGACACGACTACATAACTGCCCAGGTTTAACCATAGTACACAACACCCAATTACTTATGTTTGGTTCTACTTGTAGTTACGGATAGCGACGGTTTGGTATACTTATATACTTTTTGAAAATACGTGTAGTTTGAAGATACTTTCAATTCAGAGCACTTAGGCCCTTTAGTGTTTATAGTTTTATACCATGTAAGGTTTGGTATACTTCATTCACTATAAACAAGGGCTCTGATACCAATCTGTCACACCCCGAAAACCAAAGGAGGAAACGTTCCCGGGGTTGACTTCATGTTGAGTATCAAATCCAATGCATATAGTAAGTAAAGTAAAACAACCATTACATTACATTATAAATTTTTACAGTTGTTTCAAAAGTAAAGTTTGTACAGTTGTAATACATAGTATATATAGACAAAATGAAACGGGTCTTCATGTACTCCATCTTCTGATCAAAAGAAATCTTCGGGTACCTGTTCTAACGCTGACCTGAGAACACAAGCGGTTTGAAAATCAGCATAAAGCTGGTGAGTTCATAAGTGGTTTTTGTTAGTGAACATGATTCGAGTTTCCTTTCCGTTTCTGAAATGTCGTATGTACCAAGAAAATCCCATATTTTCTTAATAGTTAGTTATTGATTCACAAATGAAAGGTATGATAAGTTAGTACATTGAAAACATGTTTATTCATGTGAAAATGTATAGTTGGTTATCTGACTGATTAAACTGATCTGTTTGCGTATCATGTGTTACCAGGTAAGTCCCATACTTTCCTTATTGTGTATTACAAATTGTAAAAGATGTAATGTTATCCAGTTTGTTACTCTTTCTAGTTAGGTAAGTGTTACCCAGAAAAGCCCCATGCTTTCCTGCATGTTGGTTTCAAATGTAAACGATGTAAAGATGTGAAAGATGCAATTGTGATTGGTTTCCATGTTTTCCCCAGGAAAGTCCCGTACTTTCCTAAATGTTGGTTACAGTTTTGTGAAAGATGTGAAAGATGTAAAAGATGTATAGAGTGATTCATTATTACTATAAGTAAATCTCTGTTATCCTAATTGCGAGTTCCATAACCATACAATAGACTAAAACCTATGGCAATAAGTAGTCCACATGGGCAATAAGTCGTCCACATACTTATGACTTTCGTCACCCTTGAACCATTTCGGTTCGGCTGTAGCTAGCAGCCAGGTGTGGGGTAGTCAGCCCCGTATAGATCTATACACTCAAGTCACGCTCTCTAAATACCAGAGATTCTGGTTATGGGTGTAGTCCTCCACTCGCGTACCTTGGTGGAGTGTTCTCCAAGGACGTGTCTCCAATTATACAGGATTAACAAATTTACTAGTAATAATAGAATAGTCCTCCACTCGCGTATATATGTGGAGTGTTACCGAGGACAAAACAGTGTACAGGTATTATATTCAAATGTCTTATGTAATGCTTTTAACTGATAAATTGTGGAAAATCATTTGTGAAATATATGTAAAACATAACAGTTTAAAGACCTAATTCACAAATATATGTTACGTGATCTGCATGTTCAAATGGTTATCAGTTGTGGTAATCAGTAACAAAAGCATATGAATTAATAAACACACATCTGAAAACATGTTTTGAGTACAAGAATTCCCTTGTACTTTGCTTGTGTTCCCCCCTAAAAACAGTGAAAACAGTGAAAAATGGTAGGGGTATGAACTTACCGGACTCGGAAACGTGTCGGTTTTGAATGCTAGTCGTTGGTTCGGGGTTTGATTACTCGCGATGACCCTATGTAAACTGAAATAATGTCCATATATATACAATTAGGGATGCATTCACTAATCATATGGAACATTACACTCCAATGAGGTTAAACACCTTAAAATGAGCGTTTGGAGTGACCCGGGTGGCGTTTAAGGACTTGTAAAGGCACTAGGGACTTGGGACTTGAGTTTACTCTCCATAAGTAAACATTTAAATGAGTTTACAACCACAAAACACACACATACATGAGTTTACGGCCGTAAACTCATGTGGGTGTGGCTTTGGGTGTTTAAATGGCTTAAATGGCTTACATGGACATGGGAAATGATTCTAGGCTTTGTTCTAAATGCATGGAATGGATTGAAATCACTAAAATGATAATTTTTATGGGAGTTTACGGCCTAGCATAGGCTCCTGTCCGTAAACTCCTTAATCCTTATGAAAATGATGTTAAATGTTGTTAAAACAAATCACATGTGATTCTAAAAATTCCCACAAGCCTAGAAATGAGTTTGCAAGTGACATATAAGGGATTTATGGAGTTTACGGCCCATGAAACCCCCTTCATGGCCGTAAACTCTAATATGACAAGCTACAATGTGTTTCAAGGCCTGAAACTAGCATAGAATGGCTTCTAAAATTCATCTAAAGGCTGTAGGGGTGTTTAGTTTGCATTCTAACACCAAAGATTTTGGAGTTTACGGCCCAAGAATAGGTCTTGGCCGTAAACTCTTAGAAACCCCATAAAATATGTGTTTAAGGCCTTCAAAGTATTTTTGGTTGGTCCCTTGATTTATTCCAAAGCTTTTGGTGGTGTTGGATGGCTTTCTAACACTTTAGAATTGGTTTTATGTCATGTTTTGGGGAGTTTACGGCCCAAGCACTATCCTTGGCCGTAAAATCATCTAAGTCCCCCAAAAATCATGTTTCAAGTGTCCAATTGCTTATACCAAGGTCCTATAATTCATATCTAAGCCATAGAGGTGATTTGGAAGGGTTTAAGGGCATGAAAAACCCCATTAACATGAGTTTACGGCCTAAGCTTATGCCTTGGCCGTAAACTCCTTCAAAGTCCTCAAAATCAAAGATTTACATGTTCTAAGTCCATATCTTGAAGTCCCTTAGTCATATCTAAAGTCCAATTGAGTTTTGGAAGGAGTTTAAGAGCTTAAAACCCCATAAAATGGAGTTTACAGCCCAAGCTTGCTCCTTGGCCGTAAACTCATGTTCTTGACCCCAAAACTCAATTAATTCATCAATTTGAAGGCTAAAGATGATGAATAACATGCTAGAGAGGTTACCTTAAAGATTTGAAGCCTTAAACTTGTGATTTGGACCTTAATTCTAGCTTGGAGGAGAGAGGTTGTAAGAGTTTAGTGTGAATTTGGCCAAAGGCTTCAAATTGAGTCTAAATCATGTTTATATAGTGTTCGGGAATTGGACACGATAGAATTCTACCCGATACCGACGTTAAATGAGGTTTTTGGTCGTACCCGATTGAGTTACCGTAACCCGATATGGTAATTTCTAGAAATATTCTGATCACTAAAGTTGGGTGTTAAAATGATTTCTAAATGTATTAAGACACCCATTAAGTCATTTTAAATGTATACTAATAAATGACTTAATTATACGGAAGATCGTAAATCAAATTTGGAATGACGATTGGTTGTGCGAGTTGAACTACAAAAGAGTTACAATAATTTATACGGAAATTTCGGGTTGTTACAGATTTATCATAACTTCTTCATGCGAAGTCAGATTCAAACGTTCTCTATATTTTTGGAATTGTATGAACGTATACTTAGAGTTGTATCATAAAGAAAGTTCATATTTTTATTAGAATTTATCAGGAAATAAATAGTACGATTATCGCATTAGTTTACAAAATCACATTACATGGTTGGCATAATCACATGTGATTGTTTATTGACCTAATTTTGACGGGTGTTATAGATAGACCTAAACAGTGAGTTTCAGAACCTGAAGAAAGGGAAGATGAGTGTTGATGAGTATGTCACTGCATTCACTAAGAAGATCAAGTTATTTCCCTACTTGGTGCCAACTGAACTCTCTAAGATAGATAGGTTCGCTAATCGACTGCCCGCAGACTTTAGCCCAACGGTCAAAATGGCAACTACTTTGAAAACAGCCGTTAGAGTAGCTAAGAATATAGAGACCCATATAATAGAAAGGGGTCTAGAAAAAGATACGGCAAGAGAAAAGAGGAAGTTTGAAGGATCTTCAAGCCTCAACAAGGAAAGTAAATTCTCGAAGTTTGGAGGAGGAGGAAGTAGCGAGGCAAGATGGTGTGATAAGTACGGGAAGAAACACTTAGGAAAATGTGGCGAAGCTGTGACATGTTTAAATTGTGGAAAGTCTAGTCATTACGCCAACGAGTGCACATTCAACAAGAAGGTATGTTTTGGATGTAACAAAGAAGGGCATATTTCGAGACATTGCCCAAAGAAAAACGAAGCAGCAAGGCCAAATGAACCACCAAAGCCAAGGGCATTTCACATGATTCTCGACGAAGCAGATAACAACGCAAGGAATCAAGGATGAGGACTCCATATCCGAAGATCAAGTTATAAAGTAGCCATGCAGATAGTATCGTATGATGTAGCCTGTTAGAGGCATAGTCTAGGGTGAACTTGAACACCTATGTAATCGTTTCAAGGAATAATATAAGACCTTCATTTTGCTATCTGATGTGTTAAGTTGTTATGTGTTTTTCTTGTATGGTGACTTGGAAAACTACAAGACAATACTTGGGATGAGTATGAGTATGTGTGAATGGTAGTAGATGCCTATACTACCGGAAGCACATGACTCACACTTGGATCAGGGAAAGTCACAAGTTTACCAAGGAACTAGTAATTGATTTCGTTTTGTTCATGTCTGTCGTTACCATCATTTCGGTAATGACGTAGAAGATGATCGTTAATCCGACCCTAGTGGTCATATCAAATTGAGTCCGAATAAGATGAGTATGTTACGTGGTTCAAAGAACCAAGATCGATGTAGCATCTGACTTCAGTCAGAAGATTGAACTGAAAGATAATCGAAGTGATCAATAGAAGTATCGCAACTGTTGTTAAGGTTAGAAGCTTGTACCTAGAAATGCTACATGCTAGAATGTGATTATATCACATTAGAACATGAAGGAAGGTATATTTCGCTCTGGAATTTGACTAAAAAAGACCTGAGTCTAAACGTTGCATCATACAAAGAGAGGTCATTAGAACATGACCCAATATTCTATGGTCGTAATTAAAGAACTTATATGAAGTTTGTTAAGAAGAAGGAGTATCCAATAAGGAATCGAGATTGTGATTCGAAGGTCATGATTGGAAGACTAATGTGAGATAGAGAATGGGTGCACGATCGAGTATTGCTTGCAGTCAATAAGTCTAAGAGATAGATACTGATTCGAAGGAATATAGAAGTTACAATTATTACCTAGGATGAAGATATAACATATGGAGTCATTATACAAGCCTTGTTTTGTTGATGATTCCGGGGCGAAATCATCCTAAGGAGGAGATAGTAGTAACGCTCGCAGATTCGGGCTAGTCAATTTATAGACAATGAGCATCAAAAATGATGTTTTTTATATAAGATAATTTAGAATAAATAATCCTAACCAAGTTATACTATATGTCACAAGGGTTCCATACATATAAAAAAACGTTGAAATCCGAGTTATAACAAAGAAGTTATGACCCGTCAAAGTTTTAAGGCTAAACCGGCACGACATCGGGAATCGTAAAAAGTGAATTCATGATAAAATAGCTTTTATCCTTAGCGATCTAAAATAAAGTCATAGTATATGTTAAACCGAGAGTGTGCATAAAAAGAACGTCCAAATCTGACTTCGTATGAGGAAGTTCTGATTTTTCTAAGATTTATCATACCAGTGCACAGCCTCAAAATTTGAATTTTAGATCGGTCGATTTTTAGCCAAAATAATCTAAATGAGAAATGACGATATCGTTAATAGGAGTTAAACGATAAAAAGACAGTCGAAAACGAAGCTCGTATGCAAAACATATGGACGAAGCTTAGTCCCTACTCTTCGAGCGCGGCGAATTCGATACAGTTTTGTACATCTGAGATAGAGAGAGAATTATCCGACAAGATCTAAATGAAATTTATAGTACTCATAAATACCAACACGTGTATATAAAGAACATCAATAATAGAGCTCGTATGCAAAAGAGATAGACGAAACTTAGTCCCTACTCTTCGAGCGTGATAAATTCGATACAATTTTGCAAATCGGAGATATAATGAGAATTAGCCGACTAGGTCTAAATGAAAGTTGTAGTACTTGTAAATACCAATGCATGGATATAAAGAATGTAGAAAATGGAGCTCGTACATGGGAGAAACGGACGAAGCTTAGGGGCTACTCTACGATAAACTTCCTATAAATAAAGGATGAATCCTTCATAATTTCCTCACACCATAAGCCTTTCTTTCTCTCTCTGACTTCTATCTAGACTCCCTAAACCCCTACCAAGTATAGGGAACCTCCTTAGCACAAGAAGGAAGCCCCAGAGCGCCCGACGGCTCCGAAAAGAAAACTTTTCGACTCGGAAACGCTGCTCCAGCGAAGCCCGGTTTTTAAAAAAAATCCGCTGTAAGTGAGCTACGCCTACACTATTTCTAATATAGCTTTTATTTAAATATAGTAATGTTATTAGGACCTTATAATAATTATTTTGGATATTATTATGAGTTATATAAGTTTCGTTATAATATCTTTTTAACGACTCGCGGTACGGGGAATCTGGTTTAAAGGGTCACATAGGGTTGTTGGATTTCAAAAGTGCTATATGCCAAAATGGTCCTTCCTTCTGTTGTTTTATGTCTAGCCCCTGTCTGTACATACTGGGTGAAGATTATTGTTTAACGCTAGGCTTCGTCGAAGGAAAATAGAATCATTAAAAGAGAAGCACTGCCCGAGTTTGGAATCATCACTTTAACAAGTGAGTGCATAGTCACTTTCATCTTACAGACAAATATGAAGTATTTTATATAAATTACGTGTTATGTGTGTATACTGTCTGAATACTTGTTGTCTATGCTGGATGAAACGTTTTATACATGTTTTAAATGTTCTAAACTGTATATGTATTTTATATCTACAAAATATGTTGGGTAAAACATGGGTAGATTAGAGGTGAGAAAAATGATGAGCAATGAAAGATGAGATAAATGATGAGTGATGAAAGATGATATAAATGATGAGTGATGAAAGATGAGATGAATGATGAGCGAGGATATATGAGTGATAAAATATGGTGCGAAGCGATGACCTAAGTAATGAGCCAAAAACAATGAGCCAAAACGATGAGCCAAAACAATGAGCCAAACGATGAGCCAAATGATGAGCCAAACGATGACCCAAGCGATGGCCCCATCATCTAGCAGAGTATGGATGAAAACCACGGACTATTCTAGACAGTCTAGTGGAACACTATCAGGCTCGCAACCTGTAGGTGTTGTGAATGATGTGTTCACCCGGTATACTCTAAAAACCCATTGACAGGTATTGCGAGTGGACTCTCGAAAACAATACTGTCAATAAACAAGATAAACCCTGGGGACTATGCAGACTTAGTGCCGATTCCTTAGGATACTCTTTAGGAATGAAAGAACGAGGAATAGTTGAATCTTAGGGTAGATCCTTAAGAGTAAAGAATATAATGGGGATGGGTAATTGGGTTGATTGCTTGATGTTTAACATAATAATTATATTATTGTGGGTTGAAAACCCTATGTACTCACCAGGTTTCCCAACCTGACCCACTCAGTTTATTTATATCACAGGTGTTGATATGAAGTCACATTACACTAAGAGATTAAGGAGATATAAATCACTAGTGATAACGATGACATCCCAAATGTTTTTAAATGAATAAAAATACTTTTCTTCGAAAATGCTTTGTTAACGTATTTATCATGTTTTAATGGGAACAAATTCCGTAACATTTTTATTAAAATAGGTACTCTTATTTTTATAAAGCATAAACAAAATCGTTCTTTTTTTTGTCGTGAAAATGGGGATCTCACATCTTGAAACTACATATTTCTTAAATCTACAAAAACAGAAATGTTATAGAAGTAAACACAAAAAGAATTCCAAAACATTAGCGAAATAATTAGATTAGTGTAAAGAGGAGAATACTTCATTACAAATAAATTACAGTTACAAATTGTTTTGTTAATATTTGATATTTCAAGCAATTCCTACTATTGAAAATACATACACAAGAAAACTCAGATTATGCAATTCTCAACTTTTCAATCAAGTAACGAGTGACACAGATTATTCCTGCAAAAATTTTCTAAATTATCTCATCAACTAAATTACACAGGAAGCAGAAAAATATGCAGTGAGATTTGCTAATCTTACTACAAAGAAAAACTTACCATAGAATGTATTATGTCTTTTGACAGACCAAACCAATGTTGCTCAACTGCTATTTTACCATGAGAGGACTAAAGAGGTGAATGAAGCTCTATTGGAAAATATACTGACACTTGAAAGACATACAACTCATAATGAAACCTATTTGAGATTAAAAGAAAATATCATGGAGATTGAACATATTTATACCAGCCATTCACTGTATAATATGAACTTTGTAAGTTGTTCAGCTGTTATTTTACCAGCCATAATAGACATTCCTCCTACCAATACAGTTAGAACCTATAAAAAATTACAACTTCAAGTAAACCACATGACCTTTTTTATTATTAAGAAAAATAGGAGCATGACTTGTATAGAATTAGTACCTGAAGCAAAGTAATTAACAATAGTAGCTTCTTGTTGAAATTCTTCTCCAACTGGCATAGCAGGAGAAGTCAATTTCCTAGCAAGTTGAGTTCTAACAGAAACAAGAATTGTTGAAACTTCTGTTATGAAATGTAGACATATTCTTCTTTGATATTTGACCATAAAAATGCAGGGGATGTATGTGAAAAGGTAAGCCCGAGTGACAGTTCAGATACCACAAACAAGACTGCTACCACCCAAAGGATATGAATTCATACAATATTGCTACCACCAAAAAACAACATACATAACCACTATCACTCTCATAATTCTTCCAATACTTCAAAAAGAATATTATTCTACTAAAAAACGCAACTCTCAACGTGAGAACCTTGATGAACACCAACTCTTTCCCCCATCACCACCAAACGCAGAGGATGAAAAGCGTAAGTCGCCACTTGTCGCTCGATGGAGCCACCCCATGCTCCTCCTGCTTCCCATTCCCCCACCTATCAGGCTCTACCAACCTGTAACGCCTGTGTTTCCGAGCTTGCCACTTTTAGCAATGTAATAGTCTAGGTTAACCTTTGTAACCCGTTTTGAAATAATGAGATTTTATTATTTGAGTATTATGTGTTTTGTGCTTAATTGCTTAATTATGTGGTTTGATTAATTAATAATAAAAACAAGCGTCAAAATTTAAGTGTAAAATAAACTTAATATATTTGGTTAATGTTGTAGTAATTGAAATGAGGTTTCTGAATATATATAGAACGCCCAAATCTGACTTCGTATGAGGAAGTTATGATTTATCGAAGTTCCGGCTTAGCGGTATACAGCCTGTTTTACTCGATTTGAGATCGAACGGTTGTTAGCCAAAGCAATTTAAATGAGAATCGAAGATCTCATTTTTGGTATCGAAACGATAAAAAGTTAGGCGAGAACGGACGTCAAACAATGAAGTTATGAATTTATAACGAAAGTTTCTGTCCCGGCCTATTAGCCGACGGAGTCTAAACGAAAGTCGTAGAGCGTGGTCTCACCCTTCCGTGGATATAAAGAACGTCGAAAACGGAGTTCGTATGAAGAAGTTATGAATTTCCGAAGTTTATTAATCATTTTGTAATTAAATTTAATTATAAAATCGGAAGCCTTATCCGAAGACGAGTCACCGGTGTGATCCGGAGTACGCCCCGCGTACGAGGGTACGCTACCGCGTACTCAGCATAGTGTCGACACTTCGGATGACGCATGCAGTGACGATTTCGGAAGCAGTACGCGCTGCGTACTGCTGTACGCCCCGCGTAATTGAGGCTTCCAGCCTCCTATAAATAGGATGCGAGGGTTCCGGGTTCTTTTGCCAATTCCCTCTCATTTTCGTGTCGAAGCTCTGCGCAAAAACCCCCGAAGCTATCCCGAAGTCCCGGTATCATACTCTAGCCCCGAGGCAAGTCCCGAGATCCCGAAGACCCTGAGAAGTGCGGTTCCCGAGTCGAAGCTCTGCCCGCGAGAAGTTCGATTTTCAAGGAGATCTTCCAGATCTGCTGAGGAATACTACTATTATAAGCCGTAGTGCTATCGGATCATCTTCTGATCAAGTGAGTGTATACTAACTTTCATAAACACGATAATAATACAAGTTTGGTCTGAGTGTATTAAGTGTATTGTTGTTTATAAGTATGAGGTATGAGTGTGTAGTTATTTACTTCCAAATACAATAATACTAAGTATTATATATAAAATACGTACTATGTGTATATATTTGGTTGTGTTATGTGTGAATGAGTATTCACTCTCTTCTATCTTATAGATCTGCTTATTTCTTTATGAGATATGTGTTATGTGTGTGTGTGCCTCATCTGTTATGTGATATATGTGTTGATTAAAGCATGCTATACAGGTTTTCTTTAAACTATGTATACAAATGTATATTTCTATCTACTAATATGTTGGGTAGAACATGGGTAGACAGTTGGTGTGTAATAAACAGATGAGAGGCCTCGTTGTTGTTTGATTGAGTCATCTAGCGGAGTTTAGATGACGACCACTGGCTATTCTAGACAGTCTTGTGGAAACATTAGCAGGTTCGCCACCTGTAGGTGTTAATGAACTTGGATGTTCATTCGCTGTACTCCATCCCCCTCATGGTTGCCTTATTTGACTTATATTGCTGAGGTACCCCTGAAGCATGTGTTGTCGCCCCGATGAAATATTCTTAGACTAGGTCCCTTATGTTAGTTGTTTTAGGGACATTAAAGTGAGAATAACGGGAATGGGTAATTGGGTTATTGTTGGTTGGTGAAAATTAAATATGATATTTATTGTGGGTTGAAAACCCTATATGCTCACCAGGCTCCCAATCCTGACCCACTCAGTTTTAAATTGTATTACAGGTAGTGGCGGAAGGGCATGAGATGGATGAACCATCGAGTTGTTTTGTTTACAAGTCTGCATATGTTTATATTTGTTATATGACTTGTAATGTATTCGTTTATGCTTATTGGTCTGTATTGGAACATGACACCCCGAGTTTTGATTATAATGAAAAAATACATTTCTTTTATGAAATGCTTCGGTAAACAATGTTTTATCATGTTTTGTTTTTGGGAACAAATTCCGCAACTCTTTCAAATCAAAAGGATTTACTCTGAAAATATTTAAAAGCATAAATGAAAATCGGTCTTTTCTGGCCGAGATTTTGGGGATGTCACACGACCCACCTCTATGGAACCTATGCACATATGAATGAAAACCTAATTAAGATTCTTATGCTTGTGATATGTCACTTGTAGATATAGTGGTTCATTGATAATTGACCTAATTGGACTCGTTTTTTCAACATAAATGAGTTTGGGAAGAAGACAACTGGGAGCAACAATGTTATCCGGCTTCAAACACTTGATCACGCTGATAAACAGAAGATGGATCGATACATACTTAAGTTAATCATCTGGCTTTATCGTTTAATAAGCCTTGTGAGATTCAGAGACAAGGTTCTGAAATAATTTCCTGCTTGATCTCTACCTCCAACGAGTAACAATGACGTTGTCGTAGATCCATTTCGATTGAAACATAGTGGAAAGATTCAACGCGTTCAGATCTCATTGGAAGATCGGAATCTTCTGGAGGAGGTTAAGAAGCGGAGGATGTTGGTTCCTTGAATCAGCAAAAGTTAGGAATTCATGATGGCGAAGAGATTTGGTGATGGTGTGAGTTTTTTGTGGGAGAAAAGAGGAGCGAAAAGTATATTAGGGTTTTTTGGGGTATTTGAGTAAGAGATAGAAGAACGGTGGAAAGAAGGTAATAACATGGTGGGCCTTTCAAACATTTTGGAATTTCATTTCCCCAAAAATAAGTAACCCCGCATTTGATTAAAAAAATACTTAGAGGACACTCATTTTATGTTATGTGCCCTCCGTGTTTTTTTCTTTCAATGTGACACTTATTTTAGGACGTGAAAAAATGTGTGCCCTAAATTCTTCTAAATTTTGGAGAGCTAACATTATTTTTAGGGCACACACTATTGAGTATCATAAAACAACACGTGTCATGGTTTACGTGTCGTAAAATGTTGTTTTTCTAGTAGTGCCTTGATGTAGAGATTGTAGATGACATGATCATTCGGGTCGCGAGGGTTCACTGGGGATGTACACTACAGTTGTTCGATGAGCGGTTTTCCATGGATTTAGTCCCTATTCCCCAGCGAGGGAATAAGGTTATTGTGGGTATGGACTAGTTGAGCCCCAATGGGACAGTGATCGATTGCAAGCAACAGCTAGTGCGAGTTCGGACCCTAAGTGGGGGAGGATTGGTGATTCAGGGCGAGAGGCCGCAGTGTGGACCGACTTTGTGTTCAGCAGCGAGGGCGAGACACTACCTACAACAGGGTTGTGCAGGTTATGTCGCCTATGTTGTGCATACCCAAGATAAGGGTGAGCCAACTATGCATGATGTACCGATCATATGGGAGTACCCGTACGTGTCCCCAAATGATTTTCCTGGGGAAACCTCCAGAGAGACAGGTAGAGTTTAGGATTGACCTAGTTCCTGATGTGGCTCTGATAACCAAGGCACCATATTGGTTGGCTCCTCCCGAGATGCAGGAGTTGTCTAAATAGCTGTATGAGCTGTTAGACAATGGGTTTATCAGACCGAGCGGTTCGCCATGGGGAGACCCGATTATGTTTTTGAAGAAGGACGGGTCACATCGGATGTGTATAGATTACCAGGAGTTGAATAAGGTAACGGTGAAGAACCGTTATCCCCTCCTGAGGGTTAATGACTTATTTGAACAAATTTAGGTTGCATCTTGGTTCCCCAAGATTAATTTGTGACTAGGTTATCACCAAATGAGAGTTAGGGGTGACGATGTGTAGAAGATAGCCTTTCAGACTCGTTATAGATATTACGAGTTCGTAGTGATGCCATTTGGGCTCACCAATACTCTTGTCGCGTTCATGGACCTCATAAACCGCATATGCAGACTAATGTTGGACTGGTCTGTGATAGTCTTCATCGATGATATCTTGGTTTACTCCAAGACTCAAGAGCAGCACGAGGAGCACCTAAGGGAGATGTTGGAGACACTGAGGAGGGAGAGACTTTTCGCAAAGTTCTCTAAGTGCGATATCTGGTTGCAGGAGGTGCGGTTTTTGGGGCATCTTGTCAACCAGAAGGGTATTCCGGTCGATTCGGCCAAGGTAGAGGCTGTGATGCAGTGGGAGGTTCCGAGGTCTCCATCCGAGATTTGGAGTTTTCTTGGTCTAGCGGGTTATTATTGGAGATTCATCCAGGATTTCTCCAAGATTGCTATTCCTTTGACCTGAATGACCAATAGGTTAGTGACATTCCGTTGGGGGCCTAAGCAGCAGGAAACTTTCGAGACTCTCAAACAGTAGTTGTGTAAGGCACTGATTCTGACCTTGACGGAGGGTTTCGACGATTTTGTGGTTAACTATGATGCTTCATTCACGGGTATGGGTGCAGTGCTGATGCAGAGGGGTCGCATCATAATGTACGCTTCGAGGCAGTTGAAGCGTCATGAGGTGAATTACCCGACACACGATTATGGAGCTGGGTATTGTGGTTTTCGCCTTCTAGATTTTGTGACACTACCTCTATGGGGTTCGTTGTACCATTTACACAGACCACAAGAGCTTGAGGTACATAACGGATGTAACACCCATAAAAATCATGCCAATTTAAAACTTTTTAAATTATTCAAAAACCAATAATTATTACAATTTTTTTTCAAAATGGTTTCATGTCAGAGTATGCCAACATAAAATCATAAAATATAAGCAGTTGCACGATCATGCCTTCGCATTCCCGCGATCATCAGAAGTACCTGAAACAAAATTAACAACTGTAATCCCGAAGCATAGTGAGTTCCCACAAAATATCAACGTCGTACAATCATAATAATACCATATAAACAAACAGCATGCATAATGAGCCATCAGCCTGACTGGACTGCCTCATAGGGCTATCAGTCTATCTGGACCACTCTCTAAGCCATTAGGACCTCTGGACAGCCTCTCAGGGCCTTCAGCCTATCCGAACCGCTCGTCGGGCCTTCGGCCTAACTAGTATTCCCTAACCAGGCATGTTTTCTATCTGATCCGCCTTGGGTATGTTGGCCTTCAACACAAAGCAGGTCCGCCTCAACCCAACCTCGAAATCAAACAATCATGTGCACATAAATATCATACGCTAGCATATATAATTGTTAAGCCGATCTAACTGATCATTGATCATAGCATCATCCTATATACCAGGATACCGATCTAACCAGTCACTAACATAGCATTATCCTATATACTAGGATACTGACCTAACCGGTCACTAACATCTCACTATCCTAACTTCCAAGATGCAAATCAATAATCATATCATGCAATAAACCCGGATACAAATCCAAAAAGGGCCAGCATTGGAGCCTTCGACACTATTAGTATAGTAAGGACAACTCACCTCGCAAGTAGTGCAGAACTATATTGAATGTCTTTGACCGCTATCTCATCGAAAATCCCGAACTATCCAAAATGACAATTACTAAGTCAACACATGGGATATCAATCTTGACTAAGGGTCCACATAGTCTATTTTTCCTTTTCTCAAATTTGGGCCAAGGCCCAATATCAAATTCACTATCCAAAAGTCCATATACATAAGGCCCATTATTGGCCCAATTTTCCCAATTGGACCCTAACTCCCAAATCAGACTCATTTTAATATCTATTACCACTACTGGCCTAAAGCACATTTATTTAGAAAGCCCAAGAAGGCCCATGCCAAACTGGCCTAAAAAGGAGCCTAATCCCAAAGCCCAAATTGTCAAAAGCCCAACAGAGGGCGTACGTGGGGCGTACTCCTCTGGTATGCTGGGCGTACTTCTGTTTTGTGTTGACCACCATCGGGGTGGTTGACTTAGTACGTTGGGCATACAGAAATTACATGGGGCATACGCATGGTTTCACTAAAACCCTAATAAGTGCTTAATGGCTTAAGCACTTAAGCCCAAACTCCAGATCCATCGACCAAATGTGCCTTAGAACTATAAAGTCTTGAACTTTAAGACTTTGGACGTCAAGAAATTCTTAATACATGGTCTTAATATATTAAGAACTTTCTACTACATCATGGGGCACTTTTATCCATTGGGACATCATTTTTATCACTTAGGACCCTTTCTAGGCTCTGAAAGGACAACTTATCTCATCCAAAACATAACATGCACCAACTTGTGACTTTTGGGAGAATAAATGGTTTCATAAAGCTAGCATGGAAAGATCTGCATCATACAAGCATAAAGGTTGGAGCTTTTTACCTCCTGGAGCTTCTAGAGCACAAAGAAACCTCAGATCTACAAGCTTGTCTTCCTTCTCCAACTTCTTGATGTAACAAATTCTTCTCCAACTACTCAAAACACACACTTTTAGCTCACTCACTCAAGAAAGGGGTTAGGGTTTGGGGAAAATGGCTCAAAACTATGGAGGCTAAGATGATGGAGGGTTTTGAGCTCACAAGGACGTCTATATGTCACATTAGCACCTAAACCCTAAATATTAGGGTTTCCATATGTCGTGAGTACGCCTAGTGTAAACAAGTGTACGCCCAGCGTACTAGGGTGCACCTAGTACGCTTAGCGTACTCGTCTTGTTCTTAAAGTTTCAACTTTACCCCTTAGGCTTCTCATGGCTCGACCCTTCCAACCCTAGGGACTATAAACGACAAAATAAATACAGTGGATTCGGAAATACCTGCAAATATCGGGATGTTACAGTTCTCCCCCACTTAACCTAGACTTCATCCTCGAAGTGTGCTGTAGCAAATAGATCCGGATAATGCTCTTGCATCTCGGACTCTTGCTCCCAAGTCCACTTGGATCCTTTCCGATGCTGCCACTGCACCTTTACCAGTGGTATATCCTTGTTGCGCAGAACCTTTATTTTCCTATCTAATACAGCCACCGACTTCTCTACGTAGTTCAGGCGCTCATCATCTTGAAGATCACCCAATGATGCCACAACGTCCTCGCCCGACAAGCACTATCGTAAGTTCGAGACGTAGGAAGTGATATGAATCTGACTGAGCTCCTCCGGGTGAACCTGTCGATACACTGCCTTGCCACACTTGGCAAAAACCAAAATGCCCCAAGATATCGGGAACCCAAATTCCCTTATTCCTGAAGCAGATCACACCCTGAAAACCTAGAGTCCTTCCCAAAATACAATCATGGATCATACGCGACTGTCAATAATTCTTTGCTGAAGAAGAGATTATATATTGTTTCAAGGGAACTCATTCAATGACCAAATTTTTAGAGATAACACGGTCTACAGGAGGCAAACTAGGAGAAGAACCCTTTTTGTGCTGACAGGATGATGCTTCCTTCAGCTCCCGAATCTACATACTGTAATAGTCAACTTCTAACGCATAACCACAAACATCTATGACTGGCCCGATCACCCTCGGGCTAGAATATCAATATTTCGAATCCAATCAACCACCAGATTGAAATTCTCAGGGTTTATCAGCCTAAATCCTCAACCCCACCGCTCCTCCTAGCCTCCGTGCCAATGTCTTATAGTCAGCCCGCACCAGGTATCTTGGCCTACTACCACAACCCTACTTCTCCTCTTAAGTCTCCATGCCTACGACTTATAGTCAGTCTGCACCGAGTATCTTAGCCTACTGCATCGATCAGGACCGCCTCAACCTTCCCAACACGATGTGTTGCCATAGAGAATAAGGAGAAAGATCTAACCTGGTTCTCAGAACCTGACAGACAGGGACGCTGTAACCCAGCAACCCTCGACTTCCTGTTGATGACATTATACCTTTCGCCTGTAACTCGCGATTCACCCCACAAACCAAAAGGTTACCCCATTTACCTTACTGACGTCTAGAGTGCATGCGTTACACAGATACACTTGCGATCCCCAACACAAGTTTCCACTATAAGCCATCCCGAAATGGCCGTCTATGAATCCACCCCAAGTTTCTGACTAAAACTACCACAAATAATGTAAAGAAGACCCTCAAACAGGTCGATAAAGAACCTTTCACAATTCAAATCCATATGATACACAAAAACCTTAGTATAACCTTTGACTCTTTACCATGCCATCACCAATCTATGGAGGGACGAAAGAAGATGATCAACCAAGAACTTCCATATTACATCCGATCCCTAACAAAAAGTTGTGAACATGTAGGAATATGAGGAAAACATTCATTGGATTCATTTTGATACATGAATGATACTCCCCTTAATCCTTACTACTTCCTTTATCTAACCAACGGTCTTACGACTTGCTAGGGCGCCAGGCCCCCATCAACGTGTCAATCCCGAGAACACCACAAGCAGAAGGAATGAATCTATATGACCATTAGGCTCCTATCCTATGACTGGAATGATTCCGATAACCTATCAACGCTGTCGAATCCTCATCAGTGGCCCATTCCTTCAGGCCTAAAGGTACCCATCTTCCCCAGCTTCCCCAAAGGCCTAATCAACGTTCCTCAAATCACCAAACAAGCATCGCAATACTGAAACTCTACCACACATGATTCCCTTTTTGGGACAGGTTGCTACTCAAGAGTTTCCAGGCTCTCCTACATGACCACCGACAGTCCCTAAGGGTACTCTGTAAGTGATACCCAACAATTACGGATCGTACCATTCCACAGGTTATTATCACAAAGCAGCATGCTCAATATCGGAACGTAGATCTAACAAAATACATACATAGTCTTCAGCATGACTGGACCACCACACCAAGCCTTCAGCCTATCTGGACCATTCTTAGAACCTTCAGTATGTCTGGACCACCTCTTCGGGCCTTCAACCTATATGGACTGTACTCAGGGCCTTCAGCCTAACTGGTATGCCCCATGGGGACTTTAGTCTATTCGGGACGCCCTAGGTCTGTCGAGCCAAAATCCTGGACCCATCTTGGTGCCCTTTCCATAAATAACCAGCTCTCCCCACTTGGGGTTCAAACTCTCGATTAAATTCACAGACTGTAATCCCAACCTAACCATACACGTAATTCGAACCAAACCCCAATGCTACCTTGAACACATGTATATATATACTCGAAAAAGATCACCTCCATTTTTGTACTTGGAGAAATCCTTGACCTCCCGCTTGATCGCCCTACCTCTCTGGAAACCGTTATCCGGATAGCAACAGACAATACCTTCAATGGCTGATGTCTCATCTGCGAATTCTCAATTCTCCCTTTCGATCCTAGGTAACATTAAATAGTTCCTGTTTTAAATCCAAATGAGAATCCGACACCCAGCCTACCCGAGAATATGGTACCTAACTTGTCTCGTAAGATACTCATGCCACGTCGACTCACCTGAGCTTACCAGAGCTGAAATACTGCCACCAACCTCTACAACCAATGGACCTGGGGCTGGAAATTCCACCTAACCCTGGGTCACAAGCCTGCACAATCCTGTGATCTCAAAAAAACTGAAAGTGTACAACCTTTGCCATAGATGATGAAATTCCAATCCATCAACCAACCATTCTACTTCCCATCCTCTAATGAATCCCTAAAATCTAACTACCTAGAATCCTTTGATAATAAAATTCTCCTAGCACTTCTAGTGACCTAACGACTCATGAAGTTTCGTAACACATAGATCAGACAAAACAGTTAACTAACCCGAAGTTGCTGCTTACCCATACTCAACGAGATTGCAAGGTGTGACATCCCCATTTTCACGGCCAGAAAATACCGATTTTGTTTATGCTTTATAAAAATCAGAGTACCTCTTTTAATAAAAATTTTGCGGAATTTGTTCCCAGTAAAACATGATAAATACGTTATCAAAGCGTTTCCGAAGAAAAGTATTTTTATTCATTTTAAAACATTTGGGATGTCTTCGTTAATACAGAAACATAAGCATAAACAGAATTTACATTCATTATCACTAGTGATCTACATCTCTTTTAAATCTCTCAGTGTAATGTGACTTAATATCAACACCTGTGATATAAATAAACTGAGTAGGTCAGGTTGGGAAACCTGGTGATTACATAGGGATTTCAATCCCTCAATGTTATACATATATATAAAAATTCACACAATATACGATTTCCCCATATATATAATTAACTCTTACCCCACCCCGTTAGTCCTCACAACGAGACTATCCATACTCACGGACCTTAAATTTTACCTCTTACTCCGGATCTAATCCATGCTCTCGAGTCCTTGATTGTACCTATTCCATACTCTCGGATGAGGGACAATTGGTCTGTGTCTAAATCCATACTCCCGAATTAATGATAGATGACTATGTCCAGTCCATACTCCCAGACTAAGGACAACTAACTATGTCTTAATCCATACTCCCAGATTAAGGACAACTAACTATGTCTTAATCAATACTCCCGGATAAACGACAGTTGACTGAGTCCAATCCATACTCTCGGACTAGGGACAAATGACTATGTGTAATATGTGCTTCTGGATCAATGACATGTTTAAGGGTTCTATTCCCCGTATATATCTCACTCGTACTCAAAAGGAGATACTACCCAATGTCCCTCATAACAAATTTTAGGTTTACTCATTAACCTAAATCATTATAAATAACCGGGTATGTTCTTTAACATGTAATTCAGAAAACATCAAATAAGTCGCACATAAACATATATTTAATACATTCAATGAACACTTGTATTAAAATCATGTTCATGAAAGGGACTATGTACTCACTTGATTAGGTGGTGACTCGGCGCTCGGACAGTACTTCGTTACTCTTAAAATAATTTTCCTCGACAAAACCTAGTATCAATATCACTAGGGTTTAGTCTAACGTTAACCGCGACTAATTAATAGTGTAGCTATTATTACTATTATATAAGCATTAAACAATACTTATATAGTCCATAATAATAGCCCAAGTATTTATTATAAGTTCCTAATAATGTTACTATAATTAAATAAAAGCTATATTAAAAATAGCGTAGGCGTAGCTCACTTACAGCGGATTTTTCTCAAAACCGGGCACCGCTGGAGCAGCGTTCCCGAGCCGAAAGGCTCTTCTTCTCGAAGCCACCGGGCACTCCGGGGCTTTCGCCTCGTGCTAGGGAGGTTCCCTAGGCTTTTCGGGGGGTTTCGGGCACTAGAGAGAGGTTCTAGATAGAAAGGGGAAGTGAGGAGAGGTGTGAGGAATGAATGGAGGCCTCACCACTTATTTATAGGGGCTGGAGGAAGGTTCACATCCTGAATTTTTGATATTCATGTCGTGAGCCAGGCTCTGGTGCTGACACGTGGCATCGCACACAGGGAGCCGATTTTCAAAATTTCATAACTTTCACATACGAGCTCCGTTTTCGACGTTCTTTTATTCCGCGCGTAGGTAAAAACAAGATCTACAACTTTCATTTAGACTCCGTCGGCTAATTCTCGACTGATCTTAAATTTAACAGTACGAGGTGGTTAGACTACTAAATGACCGCGAAGAATTCGTAACTCCCTCATACGGACTCCGTTTTCGTCTGTCTTTTTACCGTTGATTTCCTATTAGTGAGATCTTCAACTCTCATTTAGGTCACGTAAGCCGAAAACCGCTCGAATTAAAATTCGAGTTTCGGGCCGTGCACTGCTATGCAAAATCTTAGAAAATTCATAACTTCCTCATACGAAGTCAGATTTGGGCGTTCTTTTTATGGATGTTCTTGGTTTAACATATTCTACAACTTTCCTTCAGATCGCTAATGCTAAAAATCACTCTATCGTAAATTCACTATTTACGTCTCCCAGTGTCGTGCCGGTATTGCTGTAAAACTTCAATAAGCCATTACTTCTTCGTTATAAATCGGATTTCGGCGTTCTTTATATTTACGGAACCCTTGAGACATATTCTACAACTAAGTTAAGATTATTTATTCTAAATAATCTTTTGTCGAAAAGTCATTTTCGACCCCTATTATCTTTAAATTGACTAGCCCGGATCTACGGGCGTTACAATTATCTCCCCCTTAGGATGATTACGTCCCAGAATCATCAACGAAATAGGGTTGTATAATGACTTCATACATTATCCTTTCATCCTAGGTAATAACTGTAACTCATATGTTCCTTTAAATTAACTTCTTTAACTGCAGGCGGTGCTCGATCTTGCACCTGCTCCCTATTTCACATTAGACTCCAATATATGACCTTCAAGTCACAATCTCGATCCTTACTAGACACTCCTTCTTCTTCTTAACGAACTATTTGATTTCCACAATAGACCGATGGGTCATGTTCTAATGACCTCTCATCGTATGTTGCAACGCTTAGACTCAGGTCTCTTAGAGTCAAATTCCAGGATAGATTATACCTTCCTTCATGTTCTAATGTGATATAATCACATCTTAAAGTAGCATTTCTATCAACAAACTTCTTTAACAACTATTGCGATACTTCTACTGATCCCTTTGATTATCTTTATTTCAATCTTCCATCTTACGTCAGATGCTACATCGAAATTGGCTCTCTGAACCACGTAACATACTCATCATAGTCGGACTCAATTTGATATGACCACTAGGGTCGGAATAACAATCATCTTCTTAGTTTGTACCGAAACAATGGTAACGACATACTTGAATAAAACGAATTCAATTACTAGCTCATTGGTAACCTTGTGACTTTCCCTGATCCAAGTGTGAGTCATGTGCTTCCGGTAGTATAGGCCTCTACTACCTTTCACACCTACTCATACTCGTCCCAAGTATTGTCCTGCAATTTTCCAATTCACCATACAAGAAATTCACATAACAACTTAACACATCAAATATCAAAACGAAGGTTTTATATTATTCCTTGAAATGATTACATAGGTGTTCAAGTTCACCCTAGACTATGCCTTTAACAGGCTACATCACGTGGTACTATCTACACAACTACTTCATTACTCGTTCTCTTGATGTCAAGCCTTCACTCCTGAATCCTTGCATTGTCATCTGATTCGTCAAGGATCATTTGAAATGCTCTCGCCTTTGGCTTTGGCGGCACATTTGGCTTTGTAGCCCCTTCTCTCTTTGGGAAGTCTTGTTTGAAGTGTCCCTCTTCACCACACTTAAAGCAGACTTCTCTCTTGGTTGTGCATTCATTGGCATAATGACCAGTCTTCCCGCATTTAAAGCAGGTCATCTCTTTAGATCATTTCCTGATGTGCTTCTTTCTGCACTTGTCACACCATTGCGTTCCTTCTTCGAACTTCTTTGAACTAGACTTCGAGAATTTTCCCTTCTCGTCGGACCTTGAAGATCCTTCAAACTTTCTCTTCTCGCCAACCTCCATCTTGCTGGCGGCTCTTCCCTTGATCACATCTTTAACAGACTTGGCAGCCCAAATAGCTACCTCCAGAGTAGGTGATTGACGTACTGGCACCGCATACTCCCAGGGAAGTCCCTTTGCGTACTTGTCAACTTTTTTCAGCTCGTCTGGGACAAGGTGCAAAGCAAACTCCATTTTTTCCGTAAAGTTGTTGGTCTATTCATCAATGGACATGCTTCCTTTCTTCAAAGTTAGGAATTGGTTCTCTAGCTCGAGCAGGTTTTGGGCTGAGCAGTACTTACATTTGAATTGCACCAAAAACTCTGCCCATGTTAGTTGTAGGGGCTCATAGGGGCTTAAAGTCTTCCCCAGGGTGTTCCACCAACGAATAGCACCTCCTCTGAATTGACGTACTGCAAACGTGGTTTGTAGCTTGCCCTTGCAACCACATGTCATGAAGGCTAATTCCATTTTTGAGATCCAATCCATGACCCCAATCGGATCTTCGATGGCTTGCAAGTTAGAAAATCTATGTACTTGCATCCATTCCTCTCGAGTCCTTCATCTTGATTGTTCCTCCTAATCACCGGTGGATCAGCTTGACCAACGGTCCTACTGTCGTTCCCTTCCTCAGACTGCCCGTCATTCAGCTCGAGCTATTCAATAGGCATCGTAAGTTCCTCTCGAGTTTGTTGAAGTAAACGGCTTGTTTCCTCCATTTGATGATCCAACATCATATGGATCAATGCTTGAACTCTGGCCATCGTGATTGGCTCAGGAGCGACTACTACAATAGGTATTTGCTCAATCACTGGGGGCTTATCTCGGTTCCCATTTACATTCATGTTTTTGCTATGGGTCCTTGCCATCCTAATCTATGCACCGAATAAGGTGAATCTAGATCTTTATTTAGGATTGATGTTTAAATCATCCTTGCGGAATTTGTTCCCAGTTGAACATGATAAATACGTTATCAAAGAGTTTCTGAAGAAAAGTATTTTTATTCATTTTAAAACATTTGGGATGACATCGTCAATACAGAAACATAAGCATAAACAGAACTTACATTCATTATCACTAGTGATCTACATCTCTTTTAAATCTCTCAGTGTAATGTGACTTCGTATCAACACCTGTGATATAAATAAACTAAGTGGGTCAGGTTGGGAAACCTGGTGAGTACATAGGGATTTCAATCCCACAATGTTATACATACATATATATATATATATATATATATATATATATATATATATATATATATAATTCACACAATATACGATTTCCCCATATATATAATCAACTCTTACCCCACCCCGTCAGTCCTCAGAACGAGACTATCCATACTCACGGACCTTAAATTTTACCTCTTACTCCGGATTAATCCATGCTCTCGAGTCCTTGATTGTACCTATTCCATACTCTCGGATGAGGGACAATTGGTTTGTGTCTAAATCCATACTCCCGAATTAATGACAGATGACTATGTCCAGTCCATACTCCCAGACTAAGGACAACTGACTATGTCTTAATCCATACTCTCGGATTATGGACAACTAACTATGTCTTAATCCATACTCCCGGATTAACAACAGTTAACTGAGTCCAATCCATACTCTCGGACTAGGGACAAATGACTATGTCTAATCCGTGCTTCTGGATCAATGACATGTTTAAGGGTTCTATTCCCCGTATATATCTCACTCGTACTCATAAGGAGATACTACCCAATGTCCCTCGTAACAAATTTTAGGTTTACTCATTAACCTAAATCATTATAAATAACCGGGTATGTTCTTTAACATGTAATTCAGAAAACATCAAATAATTCGCACATAAACATATATTTAATACGTTCAATCAATACTTGTATTAAAATCATGTTCATGAAAGGGACTATGCACTCACTTGATTAGGTGGTGACTCGGCGCTCGGACAGCACTTCGTTACTCTTAAACTAATTTTCCTCGACAAAACCTAGTATCAATATCACTAGGGTTTAGTCTAACGTTAACCGCGACTAATTAATAGTCTAGCTATTATTACTATTATATAAGAATTAAACAATACTTATATAGCCCATAATAATAGCCCAAGTATTTATTATAAGTTCCTAATAATGTTACTACAATTAAATAAAAGCTATATTAAAAATAGCGTAGGCGTAGCTCACTTACAGCGGGTTTTTCTCAAAACCGGACGCTGCTGGAGCAGCGTTCCCGAGCCGAAAGGCTCTTCTTCTCGAAGCCGCCGGGCACTCCGGGGCTTCCGCCTCGTGCTAGGGAGGTTCCCTAGGCTTTTCGTGGGGTTTCGGGCACTAAAGAGAGGTTCTAGAGAGAGAGGGAAGTGAGGAGAGGTGTGAGGAATGAATGGAGGCCTCAGCATTTATTTATAGGGGCTGGAGGAAGGTTCACATCGTGAATTTTTGATATTCACGTCGTGAGCCAGGCTCTGGTGCTGACACGTGGCATCGCACACAGGGTGGAAATCAGCTGATTTTCAAAAATTCATAAATTTCGCATACGAGCTCTGTTTTTGACATTCTTTTTTTCCACGTGTAGGTAAAAACAAGATCTACAACTTTCATTTAGACTCTGTCAGCTAATTCTCGACTGATCTTAAATTTAACAGTACGAGGAGGTTAGACTGCTAAATGACCGCGAAGAATTCGCAACTCCCTCAAACGGACTTCGTTTTCGTCTGTCTTTTTACCATTTAGTTCCTATTAATGAGATCTTCAACTCTCATTTAGGTCGCGTAAGAAAAAAACCGCTCGAATTAAAATTCGAGTTTCGGGTCGTGCACTGGTATGCAAAATCTTAGAAAATTCATAACTTCCTCATACGAAGTCAGATTTGGGCGTTCTTTTTATGGATGTTCTCGGTTTAACATATTCTACAACTCTCATTCAGATCGATAATCTTAAAAATCTATCTATCGTAAATTCACTATTTACCTCTCCCGGTGTCGTGCTGGTTTTGCTATAAAACTTCGACGAACCATAACTTCTTCGTTATAACTCGAATTTCGGCGTTCTTTATATGTACGGAACCCTTGAGACATATTCTACAACTAAGTTAAGATTATTTATTTTAAATAATATTTTGTCGAAAAGTCATTTTCAACCCCTATTATCTTTAAATTGACTAGCCCGGATCTACGGGCGTTACACAAGGCAAGACAAATACCGATCAAAGACAATTTGACCATTATATTATTACCGAATAGGGGTTTCCAATTACATACCAGAGATTTCTTGCGGCTTGACTTTGACCTCATGAGGAACGATGACCGTTGGAATCCAAATTCCTTCTGCCCCCAAGTAGGGCAGCGGGAAGTGAAATGACCTGGCTGGTGCCAGTGAAAGCATATATGATCCTACTTGCAATCCCATTGCAGAAGCCATCTCTCTCCGCACTTGAAGCACCTAAATTCCCCCACACTTTCCACATACCTCCTGACCCTACTAACTTCCAGTGCCCAGTTCAGCATCCTCCAACTCTTCGTCCTCTGCTGAAAAGTCCCTTTTCCTCTTTCCTAGTTGCGACCCTATAACCGGCACTCCCGCAATATTCATCCCAATAGCAACATCTCTCACAATTTGTAGGGCCATAACTTTCTCCTCGAGCTTGGCGATCACCCTGGCGGTGACTTGGTTCACAACACCAAACAATTCTTCTTGCAAAATATGGGATACCTCCACAGAAATCATCTCTAGAATTTGATCAATGGACAATACTGGCCTATCCTGGCCTCTAGCTCTTCCCCCTACCGCCGTTACAGCAGTTGCGCCAATCTCTCCCGATCAACCCACGAGACATAACGGGTACGAAACATATCCCAAAATCGAACCCGAGCAACCGCAGCCCGCTGCTCATTCGAATATGATCCAGTAATCAACCTCCACCAATCCTTTGCTCCGGACCTCAGCAGGTTCAGAGGACACCTGACTTTCTGGTCAGCAGGGCATGAACATGTGAAGAAGCATCCCTCCACGTCAGATAGCCACCTCATGGCCATGATCGGATCCTGAGTCTCGTCAAAAGTAGGGGGCTTCATGTTGTCGAAGTCCGGGTAATGGAAAGCCCGACTGGCTACTCCCCCTACCGCCGTTACAGCTGTGGTAGTTGCTGCGACAGCCGTCTCAGCAATCGCTGCATAGAACTCGTCAAAGTACTCAACCATGGCGGTCTTAATAGACCCAAATATCTCAGAAAACTATGCCCAGAACAGAGTAGCAACCTCTTCATGTAGGATCTCTCGAATCCTGGCGCCCTGCTCATCCCACCTCATCTGAACAATAACCTCAGGCACTGTCGGTCCTTCCTGACCACCACCTCCTGATCCTGATCTGAATCTAGTCACAAATCGTCTAGTAACCACCATGCTGAAAATATACCAAGAAGATATCAAACATTCCATATAATAATCTTAGAACTAACTCCCAACAAAGCCCTAGGGGTTGTGACTTCCTTGCTATGCGTATGTGTCACACCCCGCTAAAGCGGAAACACAGGGCATGGCAGTACAAAGGGTTTCATAGCAAAAGTTAAAAGACAACACCAACCATAGTATTAAAAATCATTACAATTTTACAATGGGTTTGAACAACTTTGAAAAGAAATTACAATGAAAATTGGAATACAACACATGCAAATGCTCCTAACAGTGAAGTGTCCCTAAGTGCCACTTACTCGATAATTCCTGAAAAAGCATGTAAAACGAGCGTCAACTATAAAATAGTTGGTGAGTACTCACAAATAAACAAAATAATCTTGGTTCCATGGGTTGAAATCAAAGTTTTGATAAAAGTTTCCAATAATACAAGTATATTGTTAAAATGAGTAAATAAGTTTGTAAAAGCAAAGTTCTTTGTCATCATGAGAGATAAAGTATATTGCCCGAATAAGATACAACATTCATATTTTCATGGAAGATAAAGTTCATTACTCAAACGAGTAAACAAGTTTCATTGCTAAAATGAGCTGTCAATTTCGTTGCTACAAGGAGCAAACAATTTCATTGCTAAAACATGTATATAAGTTTCCACTAGTAAAAGTTTGTTGTTGTAATGAGAAATAGAGTTCATTGCTATAATGAGAAACCAGTTGATTGCTATTATTGATAACAAGTTTATTGCTATAACGAGAAACGAGTTTGTATGTGTATGAGCAAACAATGAGTCTCAACCAAACCTATGACTGAAGCCCTATCGAGATCTATGCTTATCGTTCCATAGATGAATATGGTATCATGCACTCCAGCAATAGGGCGAGTGAGGAGTTGTCAATTCCTAATAGCGCTATCCATAATGACCATTGGCTCAAAGAGTTAATGGTTAGAGATAAGGGAAGGGCCTTTGTACGATAAGTTCTCATGTTCCGTGTTGCATAGACATATATAAAGAAACATAGCAATACAATAGCAATCATGTTTGATACAAATCAATTTAAATACAACATGAAAATTATAGTTTTTCTGGACATGCTTTTCCCCCCCAAAACATAAAAACTGAAAATAGGGGAGTACGTGAATACTCACAATATACAAAATATAGCAACCAAGTTTATACGAGTCAAATAAATACAACGAATATAAATAGTTTAGGACATGCTTTTCCACCCAAAAACATTTAAAAACCGAAAATAGGGGAGTGGTGACTATTCACAATATGCAAAATATAGTAACCAAATTTATACGAGTCAAATAAATACAACGAACATAAGTAGTTTAGGACATGCTTTTCCACCCCAAAACATAAAAACCGGAAAAGGGGAGTGGCGAATACTCACAATACATTGAGATGATGCAAATGGTGCCTTGACTATGTTCCACGTGTACCACTACCGATTCCTACCATATTGGTATTCACTAGTGAGTCTCTAATCGAAATGTAACACTAGTATACTTACTAGTACAATAGAATTATGCCAATACTGAGTCACAATTGAATATTGATAAATTATAAATATTTTTCTGTGGAAATTAAGTTTCAAAGAATCAATTGTTATATAACAATTTAAGCGGAAAATTTCCATTATTGAAATGTTAATATTTAACATTTTAGAGGTGTTCCAATGATTAAATATTCAAAACTAAATCAATTTAGTTCTAAAATTTCCCACACTTTGCATTTTAGTTTTAATTGAAGTAAAAGACCTCAAGATAAATTTTCTTGAATTTTTGATTTGTCTAACGATTTTTCAACACTTTAGTTTATTGAATAACCATAAAGATATGAAAAATACTAAACAGTAAATAAAAACTACCAAACTTCATATTTTGGTTCTAAATGTGTAAAAGGACTACCAGATAATTTTTCATGGATTATGGATATGCATAACCATTTTTCATATATTTAATTCTCTAAATATATAAAAATTCATGAAAAATAGAAATCAGTTAAGAAAGTGCCCCAAACTTTTTTTAGTAATGTCAATACACATACGTAATCTGTGAAAAATATAAAAATAGGTTTCTAAACTGTTTAACCAAAATTATCCAAACTTTTTATTTACCTGTTATTATACATAAATAGGCTGGGAAAAATATAAAAGATATTTTTCAGTGGGTATTTCTATTTTTCCTTGTTTTATCCCCTTAAATAATCATTAATTGAAGAATAAATAATAAAAAGTTAAAATAAATTACCAAAAATTTTTGTAACATCACTTAGAGTGTAAGTAATCTGGGAGACATACTAAAAGTGGTTTTCATATTGTATAATCCGGTTTTGGGTATTTATGTGTATTTAAGTGTATTTAAGTGTATTTAACCTTAGAAAATAGGAGAAAATAGTATACAGTAGATAAAAATCATCAACATTTGTATGTAACCTCCTACTGTACAAACTAATGTTCTGGTAAACTTTCATGATTTTGGATAATCAGAACTATTTTTCCTATTTTTAGGCCATTATAATTACCAAAAATTGGGAAAAATAGGAAGACATGATGAAAATTTCTGAAATTATTTTTCTCCGTCTCCCACCACAGGTAAGAGCTTTGAAAATTTTTAGATACAATTTTCACACTTCCTAAAGTGGTTTTTTGATTTATTATACCCAAACAAAAAGAAAATGGAAAATCATACTAAACAGCAACATAAATCGATTAAATTTATTGAGAGGTCATTATTCACCATAGGGGTCATCCACGAATTTATTCCGGATTTATAGACCTCTGTAATTATTTTATATGATTTATTGCCCTATTTTATTGCATTAATTATAATAATTCGAGAAAAATGAATTATCTTCTGGAAATTTACAGAGCATCTTATTTTGTTGATGAGAATCTGGGAAAACTCGGATTTGGTCAAAAACTGATTTTTAGATATTTATTTGGAAATAAATCTTTCATTAACATATTTGAAAGCTTTTTAACAACAACTTTGATCATCAAGCATCTAAACTTGAAGATCATCACATGCATGTTGTTTTGAAGACCATTCATGAGTTTGAAATGTTCAAAAATCGTTTTTGATAGAAAACTTTGGATGCATGTGGTGATTTTTACCCAAAACTTGTATAAAAGGGCATTATGTTGATTTTGACTTAGGTTTTGGTCCTTGGATTTCACCATTAATAACATGCATGTTGTTTTTAGGTGAAATACTACCACCATCATCATCAAAACCATGATTTTGTGTGTGTGTATGTTTATGTGTTCATGATCTTTCATTAGAATGGTGTAGAAGAACAAAGAAACGCAAGAAAATCCATGAAAACTTGAAGGAAAATGAAAAGAAATGGTGTTCTACCTTAATGAACACCATTAGATGATGAAGATTTTGAGTATCTTGAGTGTTCTTGGACATGTTGGCTGTAAAATTTCGTGGTTCATAGTGGGAGGAAGAGAGAAAATGTGTGTGAGAGTGTGAGAGAGAAATGAGAGAAAATGAGGGAAGATGGAGTGTGAGAGAGAAGAAGAATCATTTTGTGTTGGGAAAAGGAGAGGCATCTTGGGAGGAGGGAGTCCGACTTTGGAGTGGAGAGAGGGTCTCCCTCTCTTAAATTTTATAAAATTATAACTTTATTTTATAAAAATATCAAGTTTTTATAAAATATGCACCTTATTTTAATTTTCATTCACAAAACCTTAATTTTTTGCATAGAAATAAGGTTAAATACTAATGAATTAAATTTTATTTTTCTTAATTGCATTCTCATAGTTTTTATTATTATAAGATCATATTATAAGTTTCATAATTATTTTTATAGAAATTTTTAAGGTTAAAGTTTATAAATATGAGTTTTTAGGGCATTTAGGGTTTTTGAGAGTTTGTAAGTCTTTGGATATCAAAATTAATTAAATTTTGAGACTTCAAACTATTTTAGAGTTTCATAACTCTTATTCAAGTTAGAAATAATGTTTGTAATATTTTTTTATCGGTTATTTGGCATTCTATGTAGTGATTCCGAGATTCAAGCGAAATTGAGGAATCAAGTATACTAGTCCTAGTCTACAACTTTGACTTAAGTTTCTATGAGACTCCAACCTAATTTCTACTACTAGGTCAAGTGCATAATGTGTGTATATGATTCATAAAATTTTGTTCGAGTCAAAGAGTGACCCAAATATGGATAGTCACTACAGCTCAGTAGATGTAGAATTCACATATCAATGTGAAATCTAAGTACACTATCCATTTATTCTAATTGTTTCCAGGTTTCTAGTAGGTTATAACTTAGCTTCCCGTTACTAAGTCTAGTGTGTGTAGTGCCTATATGTGCAACTAAGTCTAGTCAAATCTAGAACCGACTCGAATTTTGACGGTTGTCACAGTATCCCCCGGTTGAAAGAATTTCGTCCCGAAATTCAATTCGTGACACATTCTATTAGAACTCAGCCGGATAAAATTGTATAATTTGACAGGTGATGACTTGAAGAGCTTTTTGATTATTTTGGGTTAATTCCTCAAGGGAAGAGCCCAAATCTTTGGCTATAATCAAATTAATGTTTCCCTAATTCTAGTTCTACAATCTAGATTACGAGAAATTAGGATCATGGAAATCATGATCCAACCATGGTGACCTAGTTGAAAAAGATCATCTAGTTAGATATTATCTGAATTATGAGAGCGGTATAAGTTTTGCTGAGTCACCAACTGCACTGAGCATTAAATCCGCATTGATGCTTAAGTTGCATTCTAAATTAGCACTAAGTGTTAATTCGCCACCTAATAAAGACGAGATTAGGAACAATTGGTTCACTTCTGGGTTAGATATTACCTCTGGAAAATATATATTTCGAAATAAGAAGGGGTAGCACGAATGAAAGGGAAGCGATCGAGGGTAAGTTCCTAAAAATACGTAGTAAGGGTAGGCAACGAAGCTTTGGTACATCTCAAATGTAAAGGCTATTTAAGTGTCATCTACAAAATAAATTACGATATGATTGAGGATCTTCGAGGCTATAATTACTACTACGGTTACTCTTACAATAATAGAACTATATTCGAAGAGTATATATAATTAGAGAGTCATTGTTTCTAATGAAGGCGGTGAAAGTTTATGATAAATTAAATCACATTGTGTAGATAGCACTTCAAGTTCTTAGAAGTGATAAAAATCTCACTGTTATCAAAATATATGTTTAGAAATGATAATTAATCTCACTATTATCAAAATGTGTAATAATTCCAACACAATGAAGATACATGTGTGGCGATCAAATAAAGTAGTAAAATAATATAAAGATTAATTAAGGTTAAAGGTTTAAGTCGTCATTAAAGGAATTTGTATAGAAATATTTGTATTAAACTTTTGAGAAATTGTCCAATTGTCTAAGTCAGGACAAATTCAAGTTTACGAGGAGTCAGAATACTTATGAAAACAAGTTTGAGAGTTTAGTAACTCACTGAAAATTGCAAAGTAGAATACTAATGTAAGAAAGGTGTAAAAATGTTAATCTTTGAAAATAGTGCATTCATAGTTTCGTGTTTCTACAAAAACAATCATTTAGAGAATAGATAATCGTAAAATTCAAAAATTTTGATGTATTTAAAGAAAAGAAGAAATATAAGGAAATATATCCTTCACATATATTTTCCGGATATAGAAAAATTATAAGCATACGAGTATTCATCTTGTGTATTACTTATAATGAAAAATACAATGAAACTTGCATTTTAAATCAAGTTTCCAAATTTAGAACGAAAGAGCAAGTGTAAATAAGGATTACTTGTTTATTGTAGATTTCAAAATAAAAACAAGATGTATATGGAAAAAGGCATAATTGAATATTAAAAAGTTGACTAAATCGAAATTATGACTCACAACTACACACGTATTAATCGCTCAAAACGAAAGGGGTAGACTTCTAGCCTATATGTGTACGAACATGGTACCAAGAGAAGCAAAATAGATAGTAACAAAGTTAGACAATGTATTATGTTAATATTATGGCGTGCGAGATCTAAAATCAGAAGGAGAGCGAGAAATAAAGTTTGGGGGAAAGAAAAAGGAAGGTAGCAGCGACAATGATTGTTATTGTTAAAATTATAAGAACAATACCTATAGGTAGATTTAAAACCAAGTTGATATATATTTCAAACTTCAATATTTGATGTATATTGATGATTAAATAAACATATGGGAGTTTTAAAGTGTTTGCTAAGGATTTCTAAAAATTCACGAGTTATCTATTAAGCTAAACTCCATTTGTGAAAAAGAAGAAACACTAAAACTTGTAATTCAAAATCTGACAATTTTGACCTTTTTGATTGGGGTCCAATAATGGTTAAAACAGATAAAGTAAAGACTTAACATATTTAGACGAATAATTGTGCATTGTCAAAAGTACGTCGCTGCAAGTTTAAAAGTGAACACTAAGTTTTGCAATGTTGTAAGTTTTATAAACACAAATTATAAAACTAATTTGAAATAAAATAAACAAATAAGGTGTGTTTTGAAATGTAGGCATCAATGATGTCTTTTAAACACATTTGGATTGGAAAGTTGTAACACTACCATGTTAGGTTACTAGAATACACATTTAAGTTTAGTACAATGCGTAAATGAGAAAGTAGTCAAAAGACTTAAAACAAAAGTGGTTTGAAAGATCCGCTGAAGCTTTTACGCGTAATATGAACTTCAATGTCATATGTCTATGTTTTATAGCATAGAATTTAAACACTTTTATAAAAGAAAATGTTTCTAAGTTTTTCGAAAACGTGCCAAAATGGTAATCAAGGTTTAAAATGGTTTCTATGCCCTTTAAAAGCACATCTATCCATTGAAATGGATTTGAAATGAAATTGAAATAGCAAGGTAAAAACCAATATTGGTTAAGTTGAGTTTTGGATAAAATCGTTAAGTTAAAGCAAATTGTCAAAAGAGTTTTAGCGAGAATATGGCTTAAATTGTTAGGACATGTCTACTAAGTTGAATGAAGTGGATATAAAATATTTTATCGATAATAAATAAAACCGATGAAGCGAAATAATTTTTTGATGGAAGATTAAGAAGTAAGGAATAAGTATGTTAGTATACCTAATCATACTTAAATACTAAGGCGAGTACAAGGCGAGTACCGATGTCTTTTCCTCAAGATAAAGAACAAGAAAAAAAATTATTTGAAAAACGTTTTATGGTGTCAATGCAGTTTCACAGCCTTTTATAGAGGTCAAAGGGACATCCTATGTTAAGTTTGAAGCTCAAGGTGGAAACAACGTAGAGTTAAATCGTAGAGTATTAATAAGGTCTCACGTATGGGTAGCAATGGGTTAAACCTCTGTGTCTCCTCCTGAGTCGAATCTGGAATGTCTGCTAATGGTATCCAAGTGATTACTTAGTGGCGACTCATCTACCTCCTGACGCGATACTCCAATTATCATTCGTGTCGATATCGAAATGCTTTTTCCTAGTCGTAACTCTAGTACGAAGACGATGAAGAGGTATTGAGGAATAATTGGTATAGGTTTCGAATTATGATTATTACTAGTGTATATCTAGCTACTAACCTTACATCTAAACTCAATAGCTACCAAGGAATACTCATTCTTAGTACTAAGTGCATTGCTCCTAGAGTGGCTAGTGATATAACCTAAGTGGTTAACTTAGCACTTGATAAGGGATAAGAATATTTCTAAATAAAAGCATTGTGGTAAAAGTGTACTTAGTTTCTAAGTGTACTTAGATGAATGCCTATAATATGCAATGCCTGTACGCACACCGAAAAACTTTGTTTTTCAAAAGTTCAAGCTGAAAATCGTTTTGAACATAATTCTACTATAACTGTTTCAAGCCTTGCATTAAATTTCCTTAATTAAGCATAGTTGGCCAGGCTATACTTAATTAGAGTCCAATAATGCGTACTCGAATTAGTTATACTAGTAGTACGTTCGGTATTTTAAAAACATTTTGAAATTTTTGTTTGGCTATAGTTGTGGTTCTCCAAAGGAAAACTGGTATTCTCTATAACCTTCAGCTCTGATATCATTTCCTGTCACACCCCGCTAAAGCGGAAACACAGGGCATAGCAGTACAAAGGGTTTCATAGCAAAAGTTAAAAGACAACACCAACCATAGTATTAAAAATCATTACAATTTTACAATGGGTTTGAACAACTTTGAAAAGAAATTACAATGAAAATTGGAATACAACACATGCAAATGCTCCTAACAGTGAAGTGTCCCTAAGTGCCACTTACTCGATAATTCCTGAAAAAGCATGTAAAACGAGCGTCAACTATAAAATAGTTGGTGAGTACTCATAAATAAACAAAATAATCTTGGTTCCATGGGTTGAAATCAAAAGTTTTGATAAAAGTTTCCAATAATACAAGTATATTGTTAAAATGAGTAAATAAGTTTGTAAAAGCAACATTCTTTGTCATCATGAGAGATAAAGTATATTGCCCGAATAAGATGCAACATTCATATTTTCATGGAGATAAAGTTCGTTACTCAAACGAGTAAACAAGTTTCATTGCTAAAACGAGCTGTCAATTTCGTTGCTACAAGGAGCAAACAATTTCATTGCTAAAACATGTATATAAGTTTCCACTAGTAAAAGTTTGTTGTTGTAATGAGAAATACAGTTCATTGCTATAATGAGAAACCAGTTGATTGCTATTATTGATAACAAGTTTATTGCTATAACGAGAAACGAGTTTGTATGTGTATCAGCAAACAATGAGTCTCAACCAAACCTATGACTGAAGCCCTATCGAGATCTATGCTTATCGTTCCATAGATGAATATGGTATCATGCACTCCAGCAATAGGGCGAGTGAGGAGTTGTCAATTCCTAATAGCGCTATCCATAATAACCATTGGCTCAAAGAGTTAATGGTTAGAGATAAGGGAAGGGCCTTAGTACGATAAGTTCTCATGTTCCGTGTTGCATAGACATACATAAAGAAACATAGCAATACAATAGCAATCATGTTTGATACAAATCAATTTAAATACAACATGAAAATTATAGTTTTTCTGGACATGCTTTTCCACACCAAAACATAAAAACTGAAAATAGGGGAGTACGTGAATACTCACAATATGCAAAATATAGCAACCAAGTTTATACGAGTCAAATAAATACAACGAATATAAATAGTTTAGGACATGCTTTTCCACCCCAAAACATTTAAAAACCGAACATAGGGGAGTGGTGAATATTCACAATATGCAAAATATAGTAACCAAATTTATACGAGTCAAATAAATACAACGAACATAAGTAGTTTAGGACATGCTTTTCCACCCCAAAACATAAAAACCGAAAAAGGGGAGTGGCAAATACTCACAATACATTGAGATGATGCAAATGGTGCCTTGACTATGTTCCACGTGTACCACTACCGATTCCTACCATATTGGTATTCACTAGTGAGTCTCTAATCGAAATGTAACACTAGTATACTTACTACTACAATAGAATTATGCCAATACTGAGTCACAATTGAATATTGATAAATTATAAATATTTTTCTGTGGAAATTAAGTTTCAAAGAATCAATTGTTATATAACAATTTAAGCGGAAAATTTCCATTATTGAAATGTTAATATTTAACATTTTAGAGGTGTTCCAATGATTAAATATTCAAAACTAAATCAATTTAGTTCTAAAATTTCCCACACTTTGCATTTTAGTTTTAATTGAAGTAAAAGACCTCAAGATAAATTTTCTTGAATTTTTGATTTGTCTAACGATTTTTCAACACTTTAGTTTATTGAATAACCATAAAGATATGAAAAATACTAAACAGTAAATAAAAACTACCAAACTTCATATTTTGGTTCTAAATGTGTAAAAGGACTACCAGATAATTTTTCATGGATTATGGATATGCATAACCATTTTTCATATATTTAATTCTCTAAATATATAAAAATTCATGAAAAATAGAAATCAGTTAAGAAAGTGCCCCAAACTTTTTTTAGTAATGTCAATACACATAAGTAATCTGTGAAAAATATAAAAATAGGTTTCTAAACTGTTTAACCAATTTTTATGATTTTTATGCATTTATTCTAATAAAAATTTAAATAAATATAAACAATTTCCATAAATTATCCAAACTTTTTATTGAACTGTTATTATACATAAATAGGCTGGGAAAAATATAAAAGATATTTTTCAGTGGGTATTTCTATTTTTCCTTGTTTTATCCCCTTAAATAATCATTAATTGAAGAATAAATAATAAACAGTTAAAATAAATTACCAAAAATTTTTGTAACATCATTTAGAGTGTAAGTAATCTGGGAAAAATACTAAAAGTGGTTTTCATATTGTATAATCCGGTTTTGGGTATTTACGTGTATTTAAGTGTATTTAACCTTAGAAAATAGGAGAAAAATAGTATACAGTAGATATAAATCATCAACATTTGTTTGTGACCTCCTACTGTACAAACTGATGTTCTGGTAAAATGTCATGAATTTCGGATAATCAGAACTATTTTTCCTATTTTTAGGCTATTATAATTACCAAAAATTGGGAAAAATAGGAAGACATGATGAAAAATACTGAAATTATTTTTCTCCGTCTCCCACCACAGGTAAGAGCTGCGAAAAGTTTTAGATACAATTTTCACACTTCCTAAAGTGGGTTTGTGATTTATTATACCCAAACAAAAAGAAAATGGAAAATCATACTAAAAAGCAACATAAATCGATTAAATTTAATGAGAGGTCATTATTCACCATAGGGGTCATCCAAGAATTTATTCCGGATTTATAGATCTCTGTAAATATTTTATATGATTTATTTCCCTATTTTATTGCATTAATTATAATAATTCGAGAAAAATGAATTATCTTCTGGAAATTTACAGAGCATCTTATTGTGTTCATGAGAATCTGCGAAAAATCGAATTTGGTCAGGAAATGATTTTTAGATATTTATTTGGAAATAAATCTTTCATTAACATATTTGAAAGCTTTTTAACAACAACTTTGATCATCAAGCATCTAAACTTGAAGATCATCACATGCATGTTGTTTTGAAGACCATTCATGAGTTTGAAATGTTCAAAAATCGTTTTTGATAGAAAACTTTGGATGCATGTGGTGATTTTTACCCAAAACTTGTATAAAAGGGCATTATGTTGATTTTGACTTAGGTTTTGGTCCTTGGATTTCACCATTAATAACATGCATGTTGTTTTTAGGTGAAATACTACCACCATCATCATCAAAACCATGATTTTGTGTGTGTGTATGTTTATGTGTTCATGATCTTTCATTAGAATGGTGTAGAAGAACAAAGAAACGCAAGAAAATCCATGAAAACTTGAAGGAAAATGAAAAGAAATGGTGTTCTACCTTAATGAACACCATTAGATGATGAAGATTTTGAGTATCTTGAGTGTTCTTGGACATGTTGGCTGTAAAATTTCGTGGTTCATAGTGGGAGGAAGAGAGAAAATGTGTGTGAGAGTGTGAGAGAGAAATGAGAGAAAATGAGGGAAGATGGAGTGTGAGAGAGAAGAAGAATCATTTTGTGTTGGGAAAAGGAGAGGCATCTTGGGAGGAGGGAGTCCGACTTTGGAGTGGAGAGAGGGTCTCCCTCTCTTAAATTTTATAAAATTATAACTTTATTTTATAAAAATATCAAGTTTTTATAAAATATGCACCTTATTTTAATTTTCATTCACAAAACCTTAATTTTTTGCATAGAAATAAGGTTAAATACTAATGAATTAAATTTTATTTTTCTTAATTGCATTCTCATAGTTTTTATTATTATAAGATCATATTATAAGTTTCATAATTATTTTTATAGAAATTTTTAAGGTTAAAGTTTATAAATATGAGTTTTTAGGGCATTTAGGGTTTTTGAGAGTTTGTAAGTCTTTGGATATCAAAATTAATTAAATTTTGAGACTTCAAACTATTTTAGAGTTTCATAACTCTTATTCAAGTTAGAAATAATGTTTGTAATATTTTTTTATCGGTTATTTGGCATTCTATGTAGTGATTCCGAGATTCAAGCGAAATTGAGGAATCAAGTATACTAGTCCTAGTCTACAACTTTGACTTAAGTTTCTATGAGACTCCAACCTAATTTCTACTACTAGGTCAAGTGCATAATGTGTGTATATGATTCATAAAATTTTGTTCGAGTCAAAGAGTGACCCAAATATGGATAGTCACTACAGCTCAGTAGATGTAGAATTCACATATCAATGTGAAATCTAAGTACACTATCCATTTATTCTAATTGTTTCCAGGTTTCTAGTAGGTTATAACTTAGCTTCCCGTTACTAAGTCTAGTGTGTGTAGTGCCTATATGTGCAACTAAGTCTAGTCAAATCTAGAACCGACTCGAATTTTGACGGTTGTCACAGTATCCCCCGGTTGAAAGAATTTCGTCCCGAAATTCAATTCGTGACACATTCTATTAGAACTCAGCCGGATAAAATTGTATAATTTGACAGGTGATGACTTGAAGAGCTTTTTGATTATTTTGGGTTAATTCCTCAAGGGAAGAGCCCAAATCTTTGGCTATAATCAAATTAATGTTTCCCTAATTCTAGTTCTACAATCTAGATTACGAGAAATTAGGATCATGGAAATCATGATCCAACCATGGTGACCTAGTTGAAAAAGATCATCTAGTTAGATATTATCTGAATTATGAGAGCGGTATAAGTTTTGCTGAGTCACCAACTGCACTGAGCATTAAATCCGCATTGATGCTTAAGTTGCATTCTAAATTAGCACTAAGTGTTAATTCGCCACCTAATAAAGACGAGATTAGGAACAATTGGTTCACTTCTGGGTTAGATATTACCTCTGGAAAATATATATTTCGAAATAAGAAGGGGTAGCACGAATGAAAGGGAAGCGATCGAGGGTAAGTTCCTAAAAATACGTAGTAAGGGTAGGCAACGAAGCTTTGGTACATCTCAAATGTAAAGGCTATTTAAGTGTCATCTACAAAATAAATTACGATATGATTGAGGATCTTCGAGGCTATAATTACTACTACGGTTACTCTTACAATAATAGAACTATATTCGAAGAGTATATATAATTAGAGAGTCATTGTTTCTAATGAAGGCGGTGAAAGTTTATGATAAATTAAATCACATTGTGTAGATAGCACTTCAAGTTCTTAGAAGTGATAAAAATCTCACTGTTATCAAAATATATGTTTAGAAATGATAATTAATCTCACTATTATCAAAATGTGTAATAATTCCAACACAATGAAGATACATGTGTGGCGATCAAATAAAGTAGTAAAATAATATAAAGATTAATTAAGGTTAAAGGTTTAAGTCGTCATTAAAGGAATTTGTATAGAAATATTTGTATTAAACTTTTGAGAAATTGTCCAATTGTCTAAGTCAGGACAAATTCAAGTTTACGAGGAGTCAGAATACTTATGAAAACAAGTTTGAGAGTTTAGTAACTCACTGAAAATTGCAAAGTAGAATACTAATGTAAGAAAGGTGTAAAAATGTTAATCTTTGAAAATAGTGCATTCATAGTTTCGTGTTTCTACAAAAACAATCATTTAGAGAATAGATAATCGTAAAATTCAAAAATTTTGATGTATTTAAAGAAAAGAAGAAATATAAGGAAATATATCCTTCACATATATTTTCCGGATATAGAAAAATTATAAGCATACGAGTATTCATCTTGTTTATTACTTATAACGAAAAATACAATGAAACTTGCATTTTAAATCAAGTTTCCAAATTTAGAACGAAAGAGCAAGTGTAAATAAGGATTACTTGTTTATTGTAGATTTCAAAATAAAAACAAGATGTATATGGAAAAAGGCATAATTGAATATTAAAAAGTTGACTAAATCGAAATTATGACTCACAACTACACACGTATTAATCGCTCAAAACGAAAGGGGTAGACTTCTAGCCTATATGTGTACGAACATGGTACCAAGAGAAGCAAAATAGATAGTAACAAAGTTAGACAATGTATTATGTTAATATTATGGCGTGCGAGATCTAAAATCAGAAGGAGAGCGAGAAATAAAGTTTGGGGGAAAGAAAAAGGAAGGTAGCAGCGACAATGATTGTTATTGTTAAAATTATAAGAACAATACCTATAGGTAGATTTAAAACCAAGTTGATATATATTTCAAACTTCAATATTTGATGTATATTGATGATTAAATAAACATATGGGAGTTTTAAAGTGTTTGCTAAGGATTTCTAAAAATTCACGAGTTATCTATTAAGCTAAACTCCATTTGTGAAAAAGAAGAAACACTAAAACTTGTAATTCAAAATCTGACAATTTTGACCTTTTTGATTGGGGTCCAATAATGGTTAAAACAGATAAAGTAAAGACTTAACATATTTAGACGAATAATTGTGCATTGTCAAAAGTACGTCGCTGCAAGTTTAAAAGTGAACACTAAGTTTTGCAATGTTGTAAGTTTTATAAACACAAATTATAAAACTAATTTGAAATAAAATAAACAAATAAGGTGTGTTTTGAAATGTAGGCATCAATGATGTCTTTTAAACACATTTGGATTGGAAAGTTGTAACACTACCATGTTAGGTTACTAGAATACACATTTAAGTTTAGTACAATGCGTAAATGAGAAAGTAGTCAAAAGACTTAAAACAAAAGTGGTTTGAAAGATCCGCTGAAGCTTTTACGCGTAATATGAACTTCAATGTCATATGTCTATGTTTTATAGCATAGAATTTAAACACTTTTATAAAAGAAAATGTTTCTAAGTTTTTCGAAAACGTGCCAAAATGGTAATCAAGGTTTAAAATGGTTTCTATGCCCTTTAAAAGCACATCTATCCATTGAAATGGATTTGAAATGAAATTGAAATAGCAAGGTAAAAACCAATATTGGTTAAGTTGAGTTTTGGATAAAATCGTTAAGTTAAAGCAAATTGTCAAAAGAGTTTTAGCGAGAATATGGCTTAAATTGTTAGGACATGTCTACTAAGTTGAATGAAGTGGATATAAAATATTTTATCGATAATAAATAAAACCGATGAAGCGAAATAATTTTTTGATGGAAGATTAAGAAGTAAGGAATAAGTATGTTAGTATACCTAATCATACTTAAATACTAAGGCGAGTACAAGGCGAGTACCGATGTCTTTTCCTCAAGATAAAGAACAAGAAAAAAAATTATTTGAAAAACGTTTTATGGTGTCAATGCAGTTTCACAGCCTTTTATAGAGGTCAAAGGGACATCCTATGTTAAGTTTGAAGCTCAAGGTGGAAACAACGTAGAGTTAAATCGTAGAGTATTAATAAGGTCTCACGTATGGGTAGCAATGGGTTAAACCTCTGTGTCTCCTCCTGAGTCGAATCTGGAATGTCTGCTAATGGTATCCAAGTGATTACTTAGTGGCGACTCATCTACCTCCTGACGCGATACTCCAATTATCATTCGTGTCGATATCGAAATGCTTTTTCCTAGTCGTAACTCTAGTACGAAGACGATGAAGAGGTATTGAGGAATAATTGGTATAGGTTTCGACTTATGATTATTACTAGTGTATATCTAGCTACTAACCTTACATCTAAACTCAATAGCTACCAAGGAATACTCATTCTTAGTACTAAGTGCATTGCTCCTAGAGTGGCTAGTGATATAACCTAAGTGGTTAACCTAGCACTTGATAAGGGATAAGAATATTTCTAAATAAAGGCATTGTGGTAAAAGTGTACTTAGTTTCTAAGTGTACTTAGATGAATGCCTATAATATGCAATGCCTGTACGCACACCGAAAAACTTTGTTTTTCAAAAGTTCAAGCTGAAAATCGTTTTGAACATAATTCTACTATAACTGTTTCAAGCCTTGCATTAAATTTCCTTAATTAAGCATAGTTGGCCAGGCTATACTTAATTAGAGTCCAATAATGCGTACTCGAATTAGTTATACTAGTAGTACGTTCGGTATTTTAAAAACATTTTGAAATTTTTGTTTGGCTATAGTTGTGGTTCTCCAAAGGAAAACCGGTATTCTCTATAACCTTCGGCTCTGATATCATTTCCTGTCACACCCCGCTAAAGCGGAAACACAGGGCGTAGCAGTACAAAGGGTTTCATAGCAAAAGTTAAAAGACAACACCAACCATAGTATTAAAAATCATTACAATTTTACAATGGGTTTGAACAACTTTGAAAAGAAATTACAATGAAAATTGGAATACAACACATGCAAATGCTCCTAACAGTGAAGTGTCCCTAAGTGTCACTTACTCGATAATTCCTGAAAAAGCATGTAAAACGAGCGTCAACTATAAAATAGTTGGTGAGTACTCATAAATAAACAAAATAATCTTGGTTCCATGGGTTGAAATCAAAAGTTTTGATAAAAGTTTCCAATAATACAAGTATATTGTTAAAATGAGTAAATAAGTTTGTAAAAGCAACATTCTTTGTCATCATGAGAGATAAAGTATATTGCCCGAATAAGATGCAACATTCATATTTTCATGGAGATAAAGTTCGTTACTCAAACGAGTAAACAAGTTTCATTGCTAAAACGAGCTGTCAATTTCGTTGCTACAAGGAGCAAACAATTTCATTGCTAAAACATGTATATAAGTTTCCACTAGTAAAAGTTTGTTGTTGTAATGAGAAATAGAGTTCATTGCTATAATGAGAAACCAGTTGATTGCTATTATTGATAACAAGTTTATTGCTATAACGAGAAACGAGTTTGTATGTGTATCAGCAAACAATGAGTCTCAACCAAACCTATGACTGAAGCCCTATCGAGATCTATGCTTATCGTTCCATAGATGAATATGGTATCATGCACTCCAGCAATAGGGCGAGTGAGGAGTTGTCAATTCCTAATAGCGCTATCCATAATAACCATTGGCTCAAAGAGTTAATGGTTAGAGATAAGGGAAGGGCCTTAGTACGATAAGTTCTCATGTTCCGTGTTGCATAGACATACATAAAGAAACATAGCAATACAATAGCAATCATGTTTGATACAAATCAATTTAAATACAACATGAAAATTATAGTTTTTCTGGACATGCTTTTCCACACCAAAACATAAAAACTGAAAATAGGGGAGTACGTGAATACTCACAATATGCAAAATATAGCAACCAAGTTTATACGAGTCAAATAAATACAACAAATATAAATAGTTTAGGACATGCTTTTCCACCCCAAAACATTTAAAAACCGAACATAGGGGAGTGGTGAATATTCACAATATGCAAAATATAGTAACCAAATTTATACGAGTCAAATAAATACAACGAACATAAGTAGTTTAGGACATGCTTTTCCACCCCAAAACATAAAAACCGAAAAAGGGGAGTGGCAAATACTCACAATACATTGAGATGATGCAAATGGTGCCTTGACTATGTTCCACGTGTACCACTACCGATTCCTACCATATTGGTATTCACTAGTGAGTCTCTAATCGAAATGTAACACTAGTATACTTACTACTACAATAGAATTATGCCAATACTGAGTCACAATTGAATATTGATAAATTATAAATATTTTTCTGTGGAAATTAAGTTTCAAAGAATCAATTGTTATATAACAATTTAAGCGGAAAATTTCCATTATTGAAATGTTAATATTTAACATTTTAGAGGTGTTCCAATGATTAAATATTCAAAACTAAATCAATTTAGTTCTAAAATTTCCCACACTTTGCATTTTAGTTTTAATTGAAGTAAAAGACCTCAAGATAAATTTTCTTGAATTTTTGATTTGTCTAACGATTTTTCAACACTTTAGTTTATTGAATAACCATAAAGATATGAAAAATACTAAACAGTAAATAAAAACTACCAAACTTCATATTTTGGTTCTAAATGTGTAAAAGGACTACCAGATAATTTTTCATGGATTATGGATATGCATAACCATTTTTCATATATTTAATTCTCTAAATATATAAAAATTCATGAAAAATAGAAATCAGTTAAGAAAGTGCCCCAAACTTTTTTTAGTAATGTCAATACACATAAGTAATCTGTGAAAAATATAAAAATAGGTTTCTAAACTGTTTAACCAATTTTTATGATTTTTATGCATTTATTCTAATAAAAATTTAAATAAATATAAACAATTTCCATAAATTATCCAAACTTTTTATTGAACTGTTATTATACATAAATAGGCTGGGAAAAATATAAAAGATATTTTTCAGTGGGTATTTCTATTTTTCCTTGTTTTATCCCCTTAAATAATCATTAATTGAAGAATAAATAATAAACAGTTAAAATAAATTACCAAAAATTTTTGTAACATCATTTAGAGTGTAAGTAATCTGGGAAAAATACTAAAAGTGGTTTTCATATTGTATAATCCGGTTTTGGGTATTTACGTGTATTTAAGTGTATTTAACCTTAGAAAATAGGAGAAAAATAGTATACAGTAGATATAAATCATCAACATTTGTTTGTGACCTCCTACTGTACAAACTGATGTTCTGGTAAAATGTCATGAATTTCGGATAATCAGAACTATTTTTCCTATTTTTAGGCTATTATAATTACCAAAAATTGGGAAAAATAGGAAGACATGATGAAAAATACTGAAATTATTTTTCTCCGTCTCCCACCACAGGTAAGAGCTGCGAAAAGTTTTAGATACAATTTTCACACTTCCTAAAGTGGGTTTGTGATTTATTATACCCAAACAAAAAGAAAATGGAAAATCATACTAAAAAGCAACATAAATCGATTAAATTTAATGAGAGGTCATTATTCACCATAGGGGTCATCCAAGAATTTATTCCGGATTTATAGATCTCTGTAAATATTTTATATGATTTATTTCCCTATTTTATTGCATTAATTATAATAATTCGAGAAAAATGAATTATCTTCTGGAAATTTACAGAGCATCTTATTGTGTTCATGAGAATCTGCGAAAAATCGAATTTGGTCAGGAAATGATTTTTAGATATTTATTTGGAAATAAATCTTTCATTAACATATTTGAAAGCTTTTTAACAACAACTTTGATCATCAAGCATCTAAACTTGAAGATCATCACATGCATGTTGTTTTGAAGACCATTCATGAGTTTGAAATGTTCAAAAATCGTTTTTGATAGAAAACTTTGGATGCATGTGGTGATTTTTACCCAAAACTTGTATAAAAGGGCATTATGTTGATTTTGACTTAGGTTTTGGTCCTTGGATTTCACCATTAATAACATGCATGTTGTTTTTAGGTGAAATACTACCACCATCATCATCAAAACCATGATTTTGTGTGTGTGTATGTTTATGTGTTCATGATCTTTCATTAGAATGGTGTAGAAGAACAAAGAAACGCAAGAAAATCCATGAAAACTTGAAGGAAAATGAAAAGAAATGGTGTTCTACCTTAATGAACACCATTAGATGATGAAGATTTTGAGTATCTTGAGTGTTCTTGGACATGTTGGCTGTAAAATTTCGTGGTTCATAGTGGGAGGAAGAGAGAAAATGTGTGTGAGAGTGTGAGAGAGAAATGAGAGAAAATGAGGGAAGATGGAGTGTGAGAGAGAAGAAGAATCATTTTGTGTTGGGAAAAGGAGAGGCATCTTGGGAGGAGGGAGTCCGACTTTGGAGTGGAGAGAGGGTCTCCCTCTCTTAAATTTTATAAAATTATAACTTTATTTTATAAAAATATCAAGTTTTTATAAAATATGCACCTTATTTTAATTTTCATTCACAAAACCTTAATTTTTTGCATAGAAATAAGGTTAAATACTAATGAATTAAATTTTATTTTTCTTAATTGCATTCTCATAGTTTTTATTATTATAAGATCATATTATAAGTTTCATAATTATTTTTATAGAAATTTTTAAGGTTAAAGTTTATAAATATGAGTTTTTAGGGCATTTAGGGTTTTTGAGAGTTTGTAAGTCTTTGGATATCAAAATTAATTAAATTTTGAGACTTCAAACTATTTTAGAGTTTCATAACTCTTATTCAAGTTAGAAATAATGTTTGTAATATTTTTTTATCGGTTATTTGGCATTCTATGTAGTGATTCCGAGATTCAAGCGAAATTGAGGAATCAAGTATACTAGTCCTAGTCTACAACTTTGACTTAAGTTTCTATGAGACTCCAACCTAATTTCTACTACTAGGTCAAGTGCATAATGTGTGTATATGATTCATAAAATTTTGTTCGAGTCAAAGAGTGACCCAAATATGGATAGTCACTACAGCTCAGTAGATGTAGAATTCACATATCAATGTGAAATCTAAGTACACTATCCATTTATTCTAATTGTTTCCAGGTTTCTAGTAGGTTATAACTTAGCTTCCCGTTACTAAGTCTAGTGTGTGTAGTGCCTATATGTGCAACTAAGTCTAGTCAAATCTAGAACCGACTCGAATTTTGACGGTTGTCACAGTATCCCCCGGTTGAAAGAATTTCGTCCCGAAATTCAATTCGTGACACATTCTATTAGAACTCAGCCGGATAAAATTGTATAATTTGACAGGTGATGACTTGAAGAGCTTTTTGATTATTTTGGGTTAATTCCTCAAGGGAAGAGCCCAAATCTTTGGCTATAATCAAATTAATGTTTCCCTAATTCTAGTTCTACAATCTAGATTACGAGAAATTAGGATCATGGAAATCATGATCCAACCATGGTGACCTAGTTGAAAAAGATCATCTAGTTAGATATTATCTGAATTATGAGAGCGGTATAAGTTTTGCTGAGTCACCAACTGCACTGAGCATTAAATCCGCATTGATGCTTAAGTTGCATTCTAAATTAGCACTAAGTGTTAATTCGCCACCTAATAAAGACGAGATTAGGAACAATTGGTTCACTTCTGGGTTAGATATTACCTCTGGAAAATATATATTTCGAAATAAGAAGGGGTAGCACGAATGAAAGGGAAGCGATCGAGGGTAAGTTCCTAAAAATACGTAGTAAGGGTAGGCAACGAAGCTTTGGTACATCTCAAATGTAAAGGCTATTTAAGTGTCATCTACAAAATAAATTACGATATGATTGAGGATCTTCGAGGCTATAATTACTACTACGGTTACTCTTACAATAATAGAACTATATTCGAAGAGTATATATAATTAGAGAGTCATTGTTTCTAATGAAGGCGGTGAAAGTTTATGATAAATTAAATCACATTGTGTAGATAGCACTTCAAGTTCTTAGAAGTGATAAAAATCTCACTGTTATCAAAATATATGTTTAGAAATGATAATTAATCTCACTATTATCAAAATGTGTAATAATTCCAACACAATGAAGATACATGTGTGGCGATCAAATAAAGTAGTAAAATAATATAAAGATTAATTAAGGTTAAAGGTTTAAGTCGTCATTAAAGGAATTTGTATAGAAATATTTGTATTAAACTTTTGAGAAATTGTCCAATTGTCTAAGTCAGGACAAATTCAAGTTTACGAGGAGTCAGAATACTTATGAAAACAAGTTTGAGAGTTTAGTAACTCACTGAAAATTGCAAAGTAGAATACTAATGTAAGAAAGGTGTAAAAATGTTAATCTTTGAAAATAGTGCATTCATAGTTTCGTGTTTCTACAAAAACAATCATTTAGAGAATAGATAATCGTAAAATTCAAAAATTTTGATGTATTTAAAGAAAAGAAGAAATATAAGGAAATATATCCTTCACATATATTTTCCGGATATAGAAAAATTATAAGCATACGAGTATTCATCTTGTTTATTACTTATAACGAAAAATACAATGAAACTTGCATTTTAAATCAAGTTTCCAAATTTAGAACGAAAGAGCAAGTGTAAATAAGGATTACTTGTTTATTGTAGATTTCAAAATAAAAACAAGATGTATATGGAAAAAGGCATAATTGAATATTAAAAAGTTGACTAAATCGAAATTATGACTCACAACTACACACGTATTAATCGCTCAAAACGAAAGGGGTAGACTTCTAGCCTATATGTGTACGAACATGGTACCAAGAGAAGCAAAATAGATAGTAACAAAGTTAGACAATGTATTATGTTAATATTATGGCGTGCGAGATCTAAAATCAGAAGGAGAGCGAGAAATAAAGTTTGGGGGAAAGAAAAAGGAAGGTAGCAGCGACAATGATTGTTATTGTTAAAATTATAAGAACAATACCTATAGGTAGATTTAAAACCAAGTTGATATATATTTCAAACTTCAATATTTGATGTATATTGATGATTAAATAAACATATGGGAGTTTTAAAGTGTTTGCTAAGGATTTCTAAAAATTCACGAGTTATCTATTAAGCTAAACTCCATTTGTGAAAAAGAAGAAACACTAAAACTTGTAATTCAAAATCTGACAATTTTGACCTTTTTGATTGGGGTCCAATAATGGTTAAAACAGATAAAGTAAAGACTTAACATATTTAGACGAATAATTGTGCATTGTCAAAAGTACGTCGCTGCAAGTTTAAAAGTGAACACTAAGTTTTGCAATGTTGTAAGTTTTATAAACACAAATTATAAAACTAATTTGAAATAAAATAAACAAATAAGGTGTGTTTTGAAATGTAGGCATCAATGATGTCTTTTAAACACATTTGGATTGGAAAGTTGTAACACTACCATGTTAGGTTACTAGAATACACATTTAAGTTTAGTACAATGCGTAAATGAGAAAGTAGTCAAAAGACTTAAAACAAAAGTGGTTTGAAAGATCCGCTGAAGCTTTTACGCGTAATATGAACTTCAATGTCATATGTCTATGTTTTATAGCATAGAATTTAAACACTTTTATAAAAGAAAATGTTTCTAAGTTTTTCGAAAACGTGCCAAAATGGTAATCAAGGTTTAAAATGGTTTCTATGCCCTTTAAAAGCACATCTATCCATTGAAATGGATTTGAAATGAAATTGAAATAGCAAGGTAAAAACCAATATTGGTTAAGTTGAGTTTTGGATAAAATCGTTAAGTTAAAGCAAATTGTCAAAAGAGTTTTAGCGAGAATATGGCTTAAATTGTTAGGACATGTCTACTAAGTTGAATGAAGTGGATATAAAATATTTTATCGATAATAAATAAAACCGATGAAGCGAAATAATTTTTTGATGGAAGATTAAGAAGTAAGGAATAAGTATGTTAGTATACCTAATCATACTTAAATACTAAGGCGAGTACAAGGCGAGTACCGATGTCTTTTCCTCAAGATAAAGAACAAGAAAAAAAATTATTTGAAAAACGTTTTATGGTGTCAATGCAGTTTCACAGCCTTTTATAGAGGTCAAAGGGACATCCTATGTTAAGTTTGAAGCTCAAGGTGGAAACAACGTAGAGTTAAATCGTAGAGTATTAATAAGGTCTCACGTATGGGTAGCAATGGGTTAAACCTCTGTGTCTCCTCCTGAGTCGAATCTGGAATGTCTGCTAATGGTATCCAAGTGATTACTTAGTGGCGACTCATCTACCTCCTGACGCGATACTCCAATTATCATTCGTGTCGATATCGAAATGCTTTTTCCTAGTCGTAACTCTAGTACGAAGACGATGAAGAGGTATTGAGGAATAATTGGTATAGGTTTCGACTTATGATTATTACTAGTGTATATCTAGCTACTAACCTTACATCTAAACTCAATAGCTACCAAGGAATACTCATTCTTAGTACTAAGTGCATTGCTCCTAGAGTGGCTAGTGATATAACCTAAGTGGTTAACCTAGCACTTGATAAGGGATAAGAATATTTCTAAATAAAGGCATTGTGGTAAAAGTGTACTTAGTTTCTAAGTGTACTTAGATGAATGCCTATAATATGCAATGCCTGTACGCACACCGAAAAACTTTGTTTTTCAAAAGTTCAAGCTGAAAATCGTTTTGAACATAATTCTACTATAACTGTTTCAAGCCTTGCATTAAATTTCCTTAATTAAGCATAGTTGGCCAGGCTATACTTAATTAGAGTCCAATAATGCGTACTCGAATTAGTTATACTAGTAGTACGTTCGGTATTTTAAAAACATTTTGAAATTTTTGTTTGGCTATAGTTGTGGTTCTCCAAAGGAAAACCGGTATTCTCTATAACCTTCGGCTCTGATATCATTTCCTGTCACACCCCGCTAAAGCGGAAACACAGGGCGTAGCAGTACAAAGGGTTTCATAGCAAAAGTTAAAAGACAACACCAACCATAGTATTAAAAATCATTACAATTTTACAATGGGTTTGAACAACTTTGAAAAGAAATTACAATGAAAATTGGAATACAACACATGCAAATGCTCCTAACAGTGAAGTGTCCCTAAGTGCCACTTACTCGATAATTCCTGAAAAAGCATGTAAAACGAGCGTCAACTATAAAATAGTTGGTGAGTACTCATAAATAAACAAAATAATCTTGGTTCCATGGGTTGAAATCAAAAGTTTTGATAAAAGTTTCCAATAATACAAGTATATTGTTAAAATGAGTAAATAAGTTTGTAAAAGCAACATTCTTTGTCATCATGAGAGATAAAGTATATTGCCCGAATAAGATGCAACATTCATATTTTCATGGAGATAAAGTTCGTTACTCAAACGAGTAAACAAGTTTCATTGCTAAAACGAGCTGTCAATTTCGTTGCTACAAGGAGCAAACAATTTCATTGCTAAAACATGTATATAAGTTTCCACTAGTAAAAGTTTGTTGTTGTAATGAGAAATACAGTTCATTGCTATAATGAGAAACCAGTTGATTGCTATTATTGATAACAAGTTTATTGCTATAACGAGAAACGAGTTTGTATGTGTATCAGCAAACAATGAGTCTCAACCAAACCTATGACTGAAGCCCTATCGAGATCTATGCTTATCGTTCCATAGATGAATATGGTATCATGCACTCCAGCAATAGGGCGAGTGAGGAGTTGTCAATTCCTAATAGCGCTATCCATAATAACCATTGGCTCAAAGAGTTAATGGTTAGAGATAAGGGAAGGGCCTTAGTACGATAAGTTCTCATGTTCCGTGTTGCATAGACATACATAAAGAAACATAGCAATACAATAGCAATCATGTTTGATACAAATCAATTTAAATACAACATGAAAATTATAGTTTTTCTGGACATGCTTTTCCACACCAAAACATAAAAACTGAAAATAGGGGAGTACGTGAATACTCACAATATGCAAAATATAGCAACCAAGTTTATACGAGTCAAATAAATACAACGAATATAAATAGTTTAGGACATGCTTTTCCACCCCAAAACATTTAAAAACCGAAAATAGGGGAGTGGTGAATATTCACAATATGCAAAATATAGTAACCAAATTTATACGAGTCAAATAAATACAACGAACATAAGTAGTTTAGGACATGCTTTTCCACCCCAAAACATAAAAACCGAAAAAGGGGAGTGGCAAATACTCACAATACATTGAGATGATGCAAATGGTGCCTTGACTATGTTCCACGTGTACCACTACCGATTCCTACCATATTGGTATTCACTAGTGAGTCTCTAATCGAAATGTAACACTAGTATACTTACTAGTACAATAGAATTATGCCAATACTGAGTCACAATTGAATATTGATAAATTATAAATATTTTTCTGTGGAAATTAAGTTTCAAAGAATCAATTGTTATATAACAATTTAAGCGGAAAATTTCCATTATTGAAATGTTAATATTTAACATTTTAGAGGTGTTCCAATGATTAAATATTCAAAACTAAATCAATTTAGTTCTAAAATTTCCCACACTTTGCATTTTAGTTTTAATTGAAGTAAAAGACCTCAAGATAAATTTTCTTGAATTTTTGATTTGTCTAACGATTTTTCAACACTTTAGTTTATTGAATAACCATAAAGATATGAAAAATACTAAACAGTAAATAAAAACTACCAAACTTCATATTTTGGTTCTAAATGTGTAAAAGGACTACCAGATAATTTTTCATGGATTATGGATATGCATAACCATTTTTCATATATTTAATTCTCTAAATATATAAAAATTCATGAAAAATAGAAATCAGTTAAGAAAGTGCCCCAAACTTTTTTTAGTAATGTCAATACACATACGTAATCTGTGAAAAATATAAAAATAGGTTTCTAAACTGTTTAACCAATTTTTATGATTTTTATGCATTTATTCTAATAAAAATTTAAATAAATATAAACAATTTCCATAAATTATCCAAACTTTTTATTTAACTGTTATTATACATAAAAAGGCTGGGAAAAATATAAAAGATATTTTTCAGTGGGTATTTCTATTTTTCCTTGTTTTATCCCCTTAAATAATCATTAATTGAAGAATAAATAATAAACAGTTAAAATAAATTACCAAAAATTTTTGTAACATCATTTAGAGTGTAAGTAATCTGGGAAAAATACTAAAAGTGGTTTTCATATTGTATAATCCGGTTTTGGGTATTTACGTGTATTTAAGTGTATTTAACCTTAGAAAATAGGAGAAAAATAGTATACAGTAGATAAAAATCATCAACATTTGTTTGTGACCTCCTACTGTACAAACTGATGTTCTGGTAAAATGTCATGAATTTCGGATAATCAGAACTATTTTTCCTATTTTTAGGCTATTATAATTACCAAAAATTGGGAAAAATAGGAAGACATGATGAAAAATACTGAAATTATTTTTCTCCGTCTCCCACCACAGGTAAGAGCTGCGAAAAGTTTTAGATACAATTTTCACACTTCCTAAAGTGGGTTTGTGATTTATTATACCCAAACAAAAAGAAAATGGAAAATCATACTAAAAAGCAACATAAATCGATTAAATTTAATGAGAGGTCATTATTCACCATAGGGGTCATCCAAGAATTTATTCCGGATTTATAGATCTCTGTAAATATTTTATATGATTTATTTCCCTATTTTATTGCATTAATTATAATAATTCGAGAAAAATGAATTATCTTCTGGAAATTTACAGAGCATCTTATTGTGTTCATGAGAATCTGCGAAAAATCGAATTTGGTCAGGAAATGATTTTTAGATATTTATTTGGAAATAAATCTTTCATTAACATATTTGAAAGCTTTTTAACAACAACTTTGATCATCAAGCATCTAAACTTGAAGATCATCACATGCATGTTGTTTTGAAGACCATTCATGAGTTTGAAATGTTCAAAAATCGTTTTTGATAGAAAACTTTGGATGCATGTGGTGATTTTTACCCAAAACTTGTATAAAAGGGCATTATGTTGATTTTGACTTAGGTTTTGGTCCTTGGATTTCACCATTAATAACATGCATGTTGTTTTTGGGTGAAATACTACCACCATCATCATCAAAACCATGATTTTGTGTGTGTGTATGTTTATGTGTTCATGATCTTTCATTAGAATGGTGTAGAAGAACAAAGAAATGCAAGAAAATCCATGAAAACTTGAAGGAAAATGAAAAGAAATGGTGTTCTACCTTAATGAACACCATTAGATGATGAAGATTTTGAGTATCTTGAGTGTTCATGGACATGTTCGCTGTAAAATTTCGTGGTTCATAGTGGGAGGAAGAGAGAAAATGTGTGTGAGAGTGTGAGAGAGAAATGAGAGAAAATGAGGGAAGATGGAGTGTGAGAGAGAAGAAGAATCATTTTGTGTTGGGAAGAGGAGAGGCATCTTGGGAGGAGGGAGTCCGACTTTGGAGTGGAGAGAGGGTCTCCCTCTCTTAAATTTTATAAAATTATAACTTTATTTTATAAAAATATCAAGCTTTTATAAAATATGCACCTTATTTTAATTTTCATTCTCAAAACCTTGATTTTTTTGCATAGAAATAAGGTTAAATACTAATGACTTAAATTTTATTTTTCTTAATTGCATTCTCATAATTTTTATTATTATAAGATCATATTATAAGTTTCATAATTATTTTTATAGAAAATTTTAAGGTTAAAGTTTATAAATATGAGTTTTTAGGGCATTTAGGGTTTTTGAGAGTTTGTAAGTCTTTGGATATCAAAATTAATTAAATTTTGAGACTTCAAACTATTTTAGAGTTTCATAACTCTTGTTCAAGTTAGAAATAATGTTTGCAATATTTTTTTTATCGGTTTATTGGCATTCTATGTAGTGATTCCGAGATTCAAGCGAAATTGAGGAATCAAGTATACTAGTCCTAGTCTACAACTTTGACTTAAGTTTCTATGAGACTCCGACCTAATTTCTACAACTAGGTCAAGTGCATAATGTGTGTATATGATTCATGTAATTTTGTTCGAGTCAAAGAGTGACCCAAATATGGATAGTCACTACAGCTCAGTAGATGTAGAATTCACATATCAATGTGAAATCTAAGTACACTATCCATTGATTCTAATTGTTTCCAGGTTTCTAGTAGGTTATAACTTAGCTTCCAGTTACTAAGTCTAGTGTGTGTAGAGCCTATATGTGCAACTAAATCTAGTCAAATCTAGAACCGACTCGAATTTTGACGGTTGTCACAGTCTCCCACGGTTAGAAGAATTTCGTCCCGAAATTCAATTCGTGACACATTCTATTAGAACTCAGCCGGATAAAATTGTATAATTTGAGAGGTGATGACTTGAAGAGCTCTTTGATTATTTTGGGTTAATTCCTCAAGGGAAGAGCCCAAATCTTTAGCTATAATCAAATTAATGTTTCCCTAATTCTAGTTCTACAGTCTAGATTGCGAGAAATTAGGATCATGGAAATCATGATCCAACCATGGTGACCTAGTTGAAAAAGATCATCTAGTTAGATATTATCTGAATTAAAAGAGCGGTATAAGTTTTGCTGAATCACCAACTGCACTGAGCGTTAAATCTGCATTGATGCTTAAGTTGCATTCTAAATTAGCACTAAGTGTTAATTCGCCACCTAATAAAGAAGAGATTAGGGTTAGATATTACCTCTGGAAAATATATATTTCGAAATAAGAAGGGGTAGCACGAATGAAAAGGAAGCGATCGAGGGTATGTTCCTAAAAATACATAGTAAGGGTAGGCAACGAAGCTTTGGTACATCTCAAATGTAAAGGCTATTTAAGTCATCTACAAAATAAATTACGAAATGATTGAGGATATCCGAGGCTATAATTACTACTACGGTTACTCTTACAATAATAGAACTATATTCGAAGAGTATATATATAATTAGAGAGTCATTGTTTCTAATGAAGGCGGTGAAAGTTTATGGTAAATTAAATCACATTGTGTAGATAGCACTTTAAGTGCTTAGAAGTGATAAAAATCTCACTGTTATCAAAATGTATGTTTAGAAATGAAAATTAATCTCACTATTATCAAAATGTGTAATAATTCCAACACAATGAAGATACATGTGTGGCGATCAAATAAAGCAGTAAAATAATATAAAGAATAATTAAGGTTAAAGGTTTAAGTCGTCATTAAAGGAATTTGTATAGAAATATTTGTATTAAACTTTTGAGAAATTGTCCAATTGTCTAAGTCAGGACAAATTCAAGTTTACGAGGAGTCAGAATACTTATGAAAACAAGTTTGAGAGTTTAGTAACTCACTCAAAATTGCAAAGTAGAATACTATTGTAAGAATGGTGTAAAAATGTTAATCTTTGAAAATAGTGCATTCATAGTTTAGTGTTTCTACAAAAACAATCATTTAGAGAATAGATAATCGTAAAATTCAAAAATTTTGATGTATTTAAAGAAAAGAAGAAACATAAGGAAATATATCCTTCACATATATTTTCCGGATATAGAAAAATTATAAGCATAAGAGTATTAATCTTGTGTATTACTTATAACGAAAAATACAATGAAACTTGCATTTTAAATCAACTTTCCAAATTTAGAACGAAAGAGCAAATGTAAATAAGGATTACTTGTTTATTGTAGATTTCAAAATAAAAACAAGATGTATATGGAAAAAGGCATAATTGAATATTACAAAGTTGACTAAATCAAAATTATGACTCACAACTATACACGTATTAATCGCTCAAAACGAAAGGGGTAGACTTCTAGCCTATATGTGTACGAACATGGTACCAAGAGAAGCAAAATAGATAGTAACAAAGTTAGACAATGTATTATGTTAATATTATGGCGTGCGAGATCTAAAATCAGAAGGAGAGCGAGAAATAAAGTTTGGGGGAAAGAAAAAGGAAGGTAGCAGCGACAATGATTGTTATTGTTAAAATTATAAGAACAATACCTATAGGTAGATTTAAAACCAAGTTGAGATATATTTCAAACTTCAATATTTGATGTATATTGATGATTAAATAAACATATGGGAGTTTTAAAGTGTTTGCTAAGGATTTCTAAAAATTCACGAGTTATCTATTAAGCTAAACTCCATTTGTGAAAAAGAAGAAACACTAAAACTTGTACTTCAAAATCTGACAATTTTGACCTTTTTGATTGGGGTCCAATAATGGTTAAAACAGATAAAGTAAAGACTTAACATATTTAGACGAATAATTGTGAATTGTCAAAAGTACGTCGCTGCAAGTTTAAAAGTGAACACTAACTTTTGCAATGTTGTAAGTTTTATAAACACAAATTATAAAACTAATTTGAAATAAAATAAACAAATAAGGTGTGTTTTGAAATGTAGGCATCAATGATGTCTTTTAAACACATTTGGATTGGAAAGTTGTAACACTACCATGTTAGGTTACTAGAATACACATTTAAGTTTAGTACAATGCGTAAATGAGAAAGTAGTCAAAAGACTTAAAACAAAAGTGGTTTGAAAGATCCGATGAAGCTTTTACGCGTAATATGAACTTCAATGTCATATGTCTATGTTTTATAGCATAGAATTTAAACACTTTTATAAAAGAAAATGTTTCTAAGTTTTTCGAAAACGTGCCAAAATGGTAATCAAGGTTTAAAATGGTTTCTATGTCCTTTAAAAGCACATCTATCCATTGAAATGGATTTGAAATGAAATTGAAATAGCAAGGTAAAAACCAATATTGGTTAAGTTGAGTTTTGGAGAAAATCGTTAAGTTAAAGCAAATTGTCAAAAGAGTTTTAGCGAGAATATGACTTAAATTGTTAGGACATGTCTACTAAGTTGAATGAAGTGGATATAAAATATTTTATCGATAATAAATAAAACTGATGAAGCGAAATAATTTTTCGATGGAAGATTAAGAAGTAAGGAATAAGTATGTTAGTATACCTAATCATACTTAAATACTAAGGCGAGTACAAGGCGAGTACCGATGTCTTTTCCCCAAGATAAAGAACAAGAAAAAAAATTATTTGAAAAACGTTTTATGGTGTCAATGCAGTTTCACAGCCTTTTATAGAGGTCAAAGGGACATCCTATGTTAAGTTTGAAGCTTAAGGTGGAAACAATGTAGAGTTAAATCGTAGAGTATTAATAAGGTCTCACATATGGGTAGCAATGGGTTAAACCTCTGTGTCTCCTCCTGAGTCGAATCTGGAATGTCTGCTAATGGTATCCAAGTGATTACTTAGTGGCGACTCATCTACCTCCTGACGCGATGCTCCAATTATCATTCGTGTCGATATCGAAATGCTTTTTCCTAGTCGTAACTCTAGTACGAAGACGATGAAGAGGTATTGAGGAGTACTTGGTATAGGTTTCGACTTATGATTATTACTAGTGTATATCTAGCTACTAACCTTACATCTAAACTTAATAGCTACCAAGGAATACTCATTCTCAGTACTAAGTGCATTGCTCCTAGAGTGGCTAGTGATATAACCTAAGTGGTTAACCTAGCACTTGATAAGGGATAAGAATATTTCTAAATAAAGGCATTGTGGTAAAAGTGTACTTAGTTTCTAAGTGTACTTAGATGAATGCCTATAATATGCAATGCCCGTACTTACACCGAAAAACTTTGTTTTTCAAAAGTTCAAGCTGAAAATCGTTTTGAACATAATTCTACTATAACTGTTACAAGCCTTGCATTAAATTTCCTTAATTAAGCATAGTTGGCCAGGCTATACTTAATTAGAGTCCAATAATGCGTACTCGAATTAGTTATACTAGTAGTACGTTCGGTATTTTAAAAACATTTTGAAATTTTTTTTTGGCTATAGTTGTGGTTCTCCAAAGGAAAACCGGTATTCTCTATAACCTTCGGCTCTGATACCATTTCCTGTCACACCCCGCTAAACCGGAAACACAGGGCGTAGCAGTACAAAGGGTTTCATAGCAAAAGTTAAAAGACAACACCAACCATAGTATTAAAAATCATTACAATTTTACAATGGGTTTGAACAACTTTGAAAAGAAATTACAATGAAAATTGGAATACAACACATGCAAATGCTCCTAACAGTGAAGTGTCCCTAAGTGCCACTTACTCGATAATTCCTGAAAAAGCATGTAAAACGAGCGTCAACTATAAAATAGTTGGTGAGTACTCACAAATAAACAAAATAATCTTGGTTCCATGGGTTGAAATCAAAAGTTTTGATAAAAGTTTCCAATAATACAAGTATATTGTTAAAATGAGTAAATAAGTTTGTAAAAGCAACGTTCTTTGTCATCATGAGAGATAAAGTATATTGCCCGAATAAGATGCAACATTCATATTTTCATGGAAGATAAAGTTCGTTACTCAAACGAGTAAACAAGTTTCATTGCTAAAACGAGCTGTCAATTTCGTTGCTACAAGGAGCAAACAATTTCATTGCTAAAACATGTATATAAGTTTCCACTAGTAAAAGTTTGTTGTTGTAATGAGAAATAAAGTTCATTGCTATAATGAAAAACCAGTTGATTGATATTATTGATAACAAGTTTATTGCTATAACGAGAAACGAGTTTGTATGTGTATGAGCAAACAATGAGTCTCAACCAAACCTATGACTGAAGCCCTATCGAGATCTATGCTTATCGTTCCATAGATGAATATGGTATCATGCACTCCAGCAATAGGGCGAGTGAGGAGTTGTCAATTCCTAATAGCGCTATCCATAATGACCATTGGCTCAAAGAGTTAATGGTTAGAGATAAGGGAAGGGCCTTTGTACGATAAGTTCTCATGTTCCGTGTTGCATAGACATATATAAAGAAACATAGCAATACAATAGCAATCATGTTTGATACAAATCAATTTAAATACAACATGAAAATTATAGTTTTTCTGGACATGCTTTTCCACCCCAAAACATAAAAACTGAAAATAGGGGAGTACGTGAATACTCACAATATACAAAATATAGCAACCAAGTTTATACGAGTCAAATAAATACAACGAATATAAATAGTTTAGGACATGCTTTTCCACCCAAAAACATTTAAAAACCGAAAATAGGGGAGTGGTGAATATTCACAATATGCAAAATATAGTAACCAAATTTATACGAGTCAAATAAATACAACGAACATAAGTAGTTTAGGACATGCTTTTCCACCCCAAAACATAAAAACCGAAAAAGGGGAGTGGCAAATACTCACAATACATTGAGATGATGCAAATGGTGCCTTGACTATGTTCCACGTGTACCACTACCGATTCCTACCATATTGGTATTCACTAGTGAGTCTCTAATCGAAATGTAACACTAGTATACTTACTAGTACAATAGAATTATGCCAATACTGAGTCACAATTGAATATTGATAAATTATAAATATTTTTCTGTGGAAATTAAGTTTCAAAGAATCAATTGTTATATAACAATTTAAGCGGAAAATTTCCATTATTGAAATGTTAATATTTAACATTTTAGAGGTGTTCCAATGATTAAATATTCAAAACTAAATCAATTTAGTTCTAAAATTTCCCACACTTTGCATTTTAGTTTTAATTGAAGTAAAAGACCTCAAGATAAATTTTCTTGAATTTTTGATTTGTCTAACGATTTTTCAACACTTTAGTTTATTGAATAACCATAAAGATATGAAAAATACTAAACAGTAAATAAAAACTACCAAACTTCATATTTTGGTTCTAAATGTGTAAAAGGACTACCAGATAATTTTTCATGGATTATGGATATGCATAACCATTTTTCATATATTTAATTCTCTAAATATATAAAAATTCATGAAAAATAGAAATCAGTTAAGAAAGTGCCCCAAACTTTTTTTAGTAATGTCAATACACATACGAAATCTGTGAAAAATATAAAAATAGGTTTCTAAACTGTTTACCCAATTTTTATGATTTTTATGCATTTATTCCAATAAAAATTTAAATAAATATAAACATTTTCCAAAAATTATCCAAACTTTTTATTTAACTGTTATTATACATAAATAGGCTGGGAAAAATATAAAAGATATTTTTCAGTGGGTATTTCTATTTTTCCTTGTTTTATCCCAATAAATAATCATTAATTGAAGAATAAATAATAAACAGTTAAAATAAATTACCAAAAATTTTTGTAACATCATTTAGAGTGTAAATAATCTGGGAAAAATACTAAAAGTGGTTTTCATATTGTATAATCCGGTTTTGGGTATTTATATGTATTTAAGTGTATTTAACATTAGAAAATAGGAGAAAAATAGTATACAGTAAATAAAAATCAGCAACATTTGTATGTGACCTCCTACTTTACGAAATGATGTTTTGGTAAAATTTCATGAACTTTGGATAATCAGAACTATTTTTCCTATTTTTAGGCTATTATAATTACCAAAAATTGGGAAAAATAGGAAGACATGATGAAAAATTCTGAAATTATTTTTCTCCGTCTCCCAACACAGTTAAGAGCTGGGAAAAGTTTTAGATACAATTTTCACACTTCCTAAAGTGGGTTTGTGATTTATTATACCCAAACAAAAAGAAAATGGAAAATCATTAACATATTTGAAAGCTTTTTAACAACAACTTTGATCATCAAGCATCTAAACTTGAAGATCATCACATGCATGTTGTTTTGAAGACCATTCATGAGTTTGAAATGTTCAAAAATCGTTTTTGATAGAAAACTTTGGATGCATGTGGTGATTTTTACCCAAAACTTGTATAAAAGGGCATTATGTTGATTTTGACTTAGGTTTTGGTCCTTGGATTTCACCATTAACAACATGCATGTTGTTTTTGGGTGAAATACTACCTCCATCATCATCAAAACCATGAGTTTTTGTGTGTGTATGTTTATGTGTTCATGATCTTTCATTAGAATGGTGTAGAAGAACAAAGAAATGCAAGAAAATCCATGAAAACTTGAAGGAAAATGAAAAAAATGGTGTTCTACCTTAATGCACCATTAGATGATGAAGATTTTGATTATCTTGAGTGTTCTTGGACATGTTGGCTGTAAAATTTCGTGGTTCATAGTGGGAGGAAGGGAGAAAATGTGTGTGAGAGTGTGAGAGAGAAATGAGAGAAAATGAGGGAAGATGGAGTGTGAGAGAGAAGAAGAATCATTTTGTGTTGGGAAGAGGAGAGGCATCTTGGGAGGAGGGAGTCCGACTTTGGAGTGGAGAGAGGGTCTCCCTCTCTTAAATTTTATAAAATTCTAACTTTATTTTATAAAAATATCAAGTTTTTATAAAATATGCACCTTATTTTAATTTTCATTCACAAAACCTTGATTTTTTTGCATAGAAATAAGGTTAAATACTAATGACTTAAATTTTATTTTTCTTAATTGCATTCTCATAATTTTTATTATTATAATATCATATTATAAGTTTCATAATTATTTTTATAGAAATTTTTAAGGTTAAAGTTTATAAATATGAGTTTTTAGGGCATTTAGGGTTTTTGAGAGTTTGTAAGTCTTTGGATATCAAAATTAATTAAATTTTGAGACTTCAAACTATTTTAGAGTTTCATAACTCTTATTCAAGTTAGAAATAATGTTAGTAATATTTTTTTTATCGGTTTATTGGCATTCTATGTAGTGATTCCGAGATTCAAGCGAAATTGAGGAATCAAGTATACTAGTCCTAGTCTACAACTTTGACTTAAGTTTCTATAAGACTCCGACCTAATTTCTACAACTAGGTCAAGTGCATAATGTGTGTATATGATTCATGAAATTTTGTTCGAGTCAAAGAGTGACCCAAATATGGATAGTCACTACAGCTCAGTAGATGTAGAATTCACATATCAATGTGAAATCTAAGTACACTATCCATTGATTATAATTGTTTCCAGGTTTCTAGTAGGTTATAACTTAGCTTCCAGTTACTAAGTCTAGTGTGTGTAGTGCCTATATGTGCAACTAAGTCTAGTCAAATCTAGAACCGACTCGAATTTTGACGGTTGTCACAGTATGGGTCCTGTGCTTTCAGTAGTACGGGCCCATACTACCTTCCACACCTACCCATATTTGTCTCAAATATCATCATAACGCCCTAACAATATACGTAATCATGGTGCATGCTCATTCCTTACTCCTAGAGGAAGGCTAACTATCTCATAACTGGCCTACTGACCCTATACAAACTAACCATGAAAGTGATGGGTTTTGAGCAAAACATCATTCCTATGGTGTACATGCAAACCCTAATAGCTTTTGGATGTAGTTTGTCTAATGAACATGAAATTGAATATCCAAAGCTATAAACCCTAGACCTAGCATACAATTAATCATATTAACATAAGATAGGGGTTTTGATCTTACGTTGATTGTTATGTAGCAATAACAATCACAAATCTTCCTTTGTAATGGCTTTAGAAAGCTTAGAGTCACAAGTGTCACTCCTTTAATGGCTCACAAACACCAAGAGCAAGAGGATGAAGAATGATAAGAGAGGAGGCACCCAAAAACGTGTAGAAACCTTAAGGAATTAGTTGGCCACGTTTTTGGTGCTCTAGGGATCTTTAAATAGTGAGGCTATTAGGGTTATCTAACAAGGAAACCCTAATTTGACTGCTTAGGCCCTAAGCAACCCATGGACTCCCTCCTTAGAGGCCTTGGACGATTTCTAATGGGTTTCCCCATAGAATTCGTCCACTCCATCCTTTATGGAGTCCATTAGCCCAATATTCAACTATCACACAATTGACAGTTCTAGTCCCCTTTATTTAATTAATATCTTTTAGCCATAAAATTAATTCTTATTAATTCTTGACTAATATTAATTGAACAATATGATTTCCCTTTAATATATTATTCTCACAATATATTAATAAATCATAATTAATCCTCTCTCTCTTCATAATTCATCCTATCAAGTTGCTTTGGTGAAGGCAACCCAAAAGGACCATGCACCATCGGGTCAAGTACATACCAAAATAGTTATGGACTTAGACACTAATCAAAAAGTCTCCCACTTGGATAAGTCTAGTAACTATTCTACGTATGACTTCAGATCCTGATCTGCAATCGTAGCTTTCAAAAGCCGCTGTCAACTCTGATCCTATCAGAAGCGTGTCCTTTAGATAAGGAATCATATATTCCTCCATTCTAGATATCGTATAGACATGAGACATGGATTGAAATCATTCTCTCTATACTGTTTCCCGATTTCCGATTTATGATGACTGACAACAGACTACAATTGAACACATCAAATTAGTCCCGGCTTGGCCAAGCGCTTAGGTGTCATCACTAAATCATCGAGGGGCCCACAGATATCGCTTTCATCCCACTTTGGATAAAAGGAACGGATAAACTTTGATTCAATGCTTGCTTGCACTCACTCACGGAATCATACACAACAATATGTTTTATGACACCAAGTTACTGGTGCGTTTACATATTATCAATGTGTAACCGACTCGCAAGATACAACTCACACATCTCGGTTTCAAGAATATAAGATATTATCGTCTCACCAATCACTCACGATAAAATCCATGAAGTGATCCAAGTGAACGTGGGTTTAATCCAATGCTCAAATCATATTCATAAGCACTCATGAACGTTGTAGCAAACATTTGCTTATGTCTAATACACTTTAGACAATTCACACACCAATTCACGACAGTCTTCATTCATACCTACTTCCAACATATGAACGATTGTGGTCTGTTCGAATAATTTGATTGTTCTGAACCAATTTAATTATTCAGGAAGTCAAAACATGCAAAGTGAAACACAAGAATAGTACTAATCCCATATGGCCCCAAACTCTGGGTATAAATAAAACATTTTATTTAATCACCATATTGATTACTCATTATTTGTTGTTTCGGGTAATCAATTTCTTACTTGAATTATTACTACACTTGTCCCATGCTCTCAGCATGCACACAATGTTTACCTATGGTCCTTACTTTGTGAAATAGATCAAACGAACACATTTCCAATCATACTCATTTCAAAACTCCCAACCCTTATCATAAGTATAAGAATATCAAATTCTTGTTACTTATGCTAGATTCTAACATTTTATGCAATGATTCTTTCGCAAAATCATCAAGACTTGGCCAATCTCTATCAGAAAAAATTCTATAGATATGATGTCTCTCACTCAAAGTACATTCCTTTGAACATCCTTCTTGCATAAAAGTTTCTAATCTAGACATAGATTCTCAATATCCAACTCCCAATATGGAAACATTTCCATATTTTCCATACGACAACTCATTCTTAATAAAATCTTATCTATTCATAATAATGTCGATATGATCCATCCAATATCATACTTCAAACTACTCACAAGTGACCAATCCTCAGCGAGCTTTAGATTGTCCTTTGATAGTTGTTTAATTATTTTAGTCAAAACCGATTCTAGTCATTTTTCCCTCTAAATGCACTAGACATTTGGAAAATTTTAGAATGGTCAAATATAATAGCACTGGCAATCAATCCTATACCTGAAGCATATAGGACACGATGCATAATGTCTTACATAAAGATATGATACTTTATCAATCTTCTGCCATAATATTTTATGTGTCTCGTTCTTACAATTCAAACTATGAAGAGGGATACCGTAATCATAATCGAAATTTAAGAACACAATATGTATCCTTTGACTAAATTTATTAAAATTTCTCAATCTAAGCTTTAGATTTTGAAACGAAGTACAATATTCTCCCCCTTAATTATAGCAAAACAACTTTTCAACCCTTACGAGTTTGCAAAGTATAACTCTTGTTTTCTATAATTAATATTGCTAACTTGCAATACTTGCCTTAGTAATCATACAAGCACAACATTTATGCTCCCACTATCATGATGATTATTATCATATAAGCATAACACTTATGCTCCCACTAGCTTTGACATGTTTTAGAAAACAACTGAACTTCCAGAAAATAATACTTATTGAATTCCTGAAGTTCATATTTCTAATACCTAATGCTTTGATAATCCTTTATCTAAGCTTCTTAAACTTTTACACCTTTGCCTCATATGTGTGTCTAAACAATTCAGAATAATTGCAAAATCTCACAATTCAAATTATGGAAAGGGATATCGTTACCATAATCGGATTCGAGAATACAATTTTCACAATCACTATCTTCTTAAAAACTCTTTAAGGGAAAGCATTTCCTCACAGTCATTATCATGAAGGAGGGAATCTTATGACACTTAGATTTTATGGTGTATGTGTTCCTATCCATGTGAATTTCTTAAAACCAAAGTTTGCGACAAATCCAAACTCGCATGGACTGAACTTTCTCAATCTTGATTTCTTGCCTTATGGTAACACGAGTGCCCACCAAGTCTTCCAAGTAGTTAAGCAGCTCACCCTTTCATATCAATGTACTTTTCATTGATCAAGGTGCTTGCCTTTTATGCGTTCAAATGAGAACTCATAGAACTCACATGCATAATTAACTCAATTGGAATGGCACAGAAATAAAATAATGTCAACACGATAGATTGTAAACCTCAATTCGTGTGCTAGTGATGATCAATAAGGTTTATTCTTGATTAGTTCTTGAAACTTTTCAAGACCATTAAGACTCCCACTGACTCCTTGACATATAAGATTCTCTTGTCAATAAACATTTCTCGACAAACAAATATTCAAGAGTTAGTGTAGCTTTTTTCACAAAATTGGTCCTAGTTGGTCTTTGTCTTATCCAAGACATCACAACTTTCCAATTTCAAATGTGCAAGAATAAGAAAACCTTTTCCAAATTCCACATTTGATGAATGTTATAAACCTTCTTGAGACTTGTCACTCAATTCACAATCTTAACTCTAAGACTTGTTTTTTGAACGAAGTATGATTGACTTCTTGATTTAACCATTTCTTCAATTCTTGATTCCTCTTCTTAGACATACAATAGCACTAATACTCACTTAGAGGATCAATTGAGATATGGTTCTTAATCATTAAGACCTATCATCAAACAAAAAAAAGTACTCTCCCTTCTTCTTAGAACAGAGAAACTTTTATCTTTCTGCCTACTTGATTCTTCTTATTCGTTCTGCTATTGATTGAAACTCTTTTAATTAACTGACAATTACACTTAATCTAATAAGTATAATCATATTTACTTAACCTTAGTAAATCATGACGAATATCTTTGTTACTCTTGTGGTGGACATGATCAACACATAGCCTTGTGTACTCGATCTCCTAGTCCTTCACTTGACACTTTGTCAACGAATTAGTCTAATTTCCAAATATGAAATTTCTCATTCATCATGCAACCAAGTTGTATGATTCCAAGTTTCTGTCCAATTGAAACTTGGGCGACGAGAAACTTTCCATGTCTGGTAAATTCTTGACCTTTCCACAAATAACATAATTAAGAATCAAATCCATTATTGCTAATAATAGAAACTTACAAACATCAATTTTTCATACACGCCATTGCAAGGATAAATAAATAATATAAAATCAAAATTTATTTTATTGCAGAAAAATTTGTCCTTACAATGCAATTCAACTGAAAAACTATGTTGTTACATATTCCTAAGCAATCTATTCTAACTCCAAGTAGTAGCTTAAGAATCTAATCTTCAAGAAATGCGATCAAAATCCATTTCTTCACGATTAGATTCAGCTTCACTTCTTCCCTTAAGCTTCCTTTCTTTTCTTCGATCCTACAAAACATCAAAATGTAATCTTATCACAGCATGTATCAAAAATCTAGAATAGGAACTTAAAAGAGTTAGTTAACGGATTTTACCTAAAGTAGAGCCATACGTTTTGACTCTCCCATCTCTTAGATCTCTTAGGTAAATAGGGCAGCTTCGTCTCTAATTCCCCTTCTCTTGGCAATATAAGCAAATGGACTCTTTTGGAATGGCACAAGGAACAATCTCAGAATCTACCTTTTCTGGTTCTTCAATGTCACCATTTTCAATGTCCATTGAAGTTTGGGAGTTTGATTCACCATACAAATTTGCTCGACCAGCTCACCAAATCATTGTTGATTCAGCAGCTATAAGCAAATAGGTCAATTCAATGAGGGTCACATCATGATCCATCATATATTACTCTCTAACGAACTCACTATATGATTCAGGAAGCGACTGAAGAACCCAGTCAACAGCCAACTTACCTGAAATCTCGACACCCAACATCCTTAACCTATCAATGTGTGAATTCATCTCTAAGACGTGTACACACATAGGTTTCCCATGTTTACTTGCCAAAAGGGCTTGAGTAAGCTTGAACTTTTCAAGCCTTCGAACTTGTGGGTTAGGGAGAATAATTGGAGGGGGTGGAGGAAGTGAAGCATGATCTCTTGTTCCCCGATCGAATTGTGGAATATCATCTTCATGTGGAAAGCTTGTTCCATGGGATTTGGGAAGACCATAATTGTCATACTTTGACATATACAAAACTGGAGAAAATTCAAGTTAAGTTGATTAGGATCCTCGATGTGACACCCAAATGAAACATCGAGTCTAGGATCCAACACAATACTCTACAACCTAGAAGAGGGATGTCGTAATCTAGTTGCAAAATATTTGAAGGTAGGTAAATGACGATTTACCAATTTCCACCATCAAAAACGAAAAAGAAATTTAAGTTTTAAATCTATTGAAAATTCCTAGATCCTTTGATATTCATTGAACTTTTCAATGGCATGTTTAAATCTCGATATGCCCCTCGATTTGTGACTGGGATGCCGAGGATCACAAAACATGGTGTGAATAACCATGTAAACTTACTTGGTGCCCCCAAAGGTTACATTCACCTATTCTATGTGCCGGTTAACCACACACGCTCCACCGAACTATGACAAACAATGAGTCACCCTTTGTTACCTTTGCTTAGAACCATTTAGTGTGCCAGTTAACCACACATGCTCCACTAACGTCTTCACAAGGCACAAAGTGTAATTTCATGGAATTGCATCAATTCACTTTTGCCTAAAGTAACTAAGATTGGGAATTTTGTAAAAGCATTTGGTTACTTTTGTACTTCATTATACTTATAACGGAAGGTTTCTGTCCTATCCTAACCGTTCGACTAACGACCCTCCACTAGTCAAGAGTGCGGTGGGTAAGAGTGGATACCCATTCAATCGCCATTTTATAGGCAATTTCCTTAAACACCCCTTATAGACCGGCTTCGTGAATGAGGCCTACTAATGGTAAGACTGACTGTTTACTCATACATATATAATACTAGACTTTTAATGTTATATATAGTATAGGGTGTATTTTACACTTTTAAAATACTAGGTGGTCTAATTTAATAAATTATACTTTTAATTTAATTAAATGTAAACCAAAGCTTTGTGGGTTTATTAAATCTCTTTTAATTATACACCTTAATTAATTAATAAAACCATAAGGGTGTGATTTGAACTTTTCAAAACAATACTAGGGTTTTAGAATTTAACATTTTCTAAATTAAACTTTTTAATCAAGTTTTAAATTCCAAAACTTGAGGGCAAGTTTTGAAACATTTCAAAACATTAGGGTTTAACTTATTTAAATTTCAAAAACAAAACTTTTAAGTTCAAATTTAAACTATAAAACCTAAAGAGATTAATTTAAAACTTTTCCAAACTTTGTCAAGAATATTCTAGATCACAAAATTCAAATAAGGCAATTAACAATTAATTGGTAGTTATCTAATTTGACCTAGTCCAAATTCTTGAAAGATAATTCACCAAATAATTCAAATAATTAAATCTAATCATATAAGGAAATAATTATCTAACTAATGTGAATTTATCTTTAATTTTGGCAAACATAATCACCCAATATCATAAAAATCTGATTTATATCAATAAAAAACATTTTGGTAACTATCCTACAGCGAAAAGAGCACAAAATCCCGATTTTCCCTCTTTCTGACCAGCTACCTCGTCGAGTCAGGCATGGACTCGGCGAATTCAGCCCCCATAAACCCTAAATTTCGATCTTTAAGCAAGGATAATTCATAATAGCATCAAATACATCAAACAAACAGCCATGGCTCTGATACCACTGATGGGCTTTGAGCAAAACATCATTCCTATTGTATACATGCAAACCCTAATAGCTTTTGAATCTAGTTTGTCTAATGAACATGCAATTGAATATCCAAAGCTATAAACCCTAGATCTAGCATACAATTAATCATATCAACATAAGATAGGGGTTTAGATCTTACCTTGATTGTTATGTAGCAATAACAATCTCAAATTTTGTAATGGCTTTAGAAAGCTTAGAGTCACAAGTGTCACTCCTCTAATGGCTCACAAACACTAAGAGTGTAACATCCCCCTCTGGCACGTATCACAATATTGTCCGCTTTGGGCCACTCGGCACGGGGACTTCCCAGGGGGTCACCCATCCTGGTACTACTCCCGCCCGAGCACGCTTAACTGCAGAGTTCTTATGGGATCTGCTGCCCTCACGGCTTTAAAACGCGTTGTGACAAGGAAGGTATCCACACCCCTTATATGCAGATGTTTCGTTCTCCTTCCAAGCCGATGTGGGATCAGATCTAACCCACTTTCACCCCCCATTATAGGGTTCGACGTCCCCGTCGAACACATCGACCCGTGCCCTAGCTCTGATACCATTTGTAACATCCCCCTCTGGCACGTATCACAATATTGTCCGCTTTGGGCCACTCGGCACGAGGACTTCCCAGGGGGTCACCCATCCTGGTACTACTCCCGCCCGAGCACGCTTAACTGCAGAGTTCTTATGGGATCTGCTGCCCTCACGGCTTTAAAACGCGTTGTGATAGGGAAGGTATCCACACCCCTTATAAGGAATGCTTAGTTCTCCTTCCAAGCCGATGTGGGATCAGATCTAACCCACTTTCACCCCCCATTATAAGGTTCGACGTCCCCGTCGAACACATCGACCCGTGCCCTAGCTCTGATACCATTTGTAACATCCCCCTCTGGCACGTATCACAATATTGTCCGCTTTGGGCCACTCGGCACGAGGACTTCCCAGGGGGTCACCCATCCTGGTACTACTCCCGCCCGAGCACGCTTAACTGCAGAGTTCTTATGGGATCTGCTGCCCTCACGGCTTTAAAACGCGTTGTGATAGGGAAGGTATCCACACCCCTTATAAGGAATGCTTAGTTCTCCTTCCAAGCCGATGTGGGATCAGATCTAACCCACTTTTAAGTGGGTTAGATCTGATCCCACATCGGCTTGGAAGGAGAACTAAGCATCTGCATATAAGGGGTGTGGATACCTTCCTTGTCACAACGCGTTTTAAAGCCGTGAGGGCAGCAGATCCCATAAGAACTCTGCAGTTAAGCGTGCTCGGGCGGGAGTAGTACCAGGATGGGTGACCCCCTGGGAAGTCCCCGTGCCGAGTGGCCCAAAGCGGACAATATTGTGATACGTGCCAGAGGGGGATGTTACAAATGGTATCAGAGCTAGGGCACGGGTCGATGTGTTCGACGGGGACGTCGAACCCTATAATGGGGGGGTGAAAGTGGGTTAGATCTGATCCCACATCGGCTTGGAAGGAGAACGAAACATCTGCATATAAGGGGTGTGGATACCTTCCTTGTCACAACGCGTTTTAAAGCCGTGAGGGCAGCAGATCCCATAAGAACTCTGCAGTTAAGCGTGCTCGGGCCGGAGTAGTACCGGGATGGGTGACCCCCTGGGAAGTCCTCGTGCCGAGTGGCCCAAAGCGGACAATATTGTGATACGTGCCAGAGGGGGATGTTACAAATGGTATCAGAGCTAGGGCACGAGTCGATGTGTTCGACGGGGACGTCGAACCCTATAATGGGGGGTGAAAGTGGGTTAGATCTGATCCCACATCGGCTTGGAAGGAGAACGAAACATTTCCTTATAAAGGGGTGTGGATACCTTCCTTGTCACAACGCGTTTTAAAGCCGTGAGGGCAGCAGATGCCATAAGAACTCTGCAGTTAAGCGTGCTCGGGCGGGAGTAGTACCAGGATGGGTGACCCCCTGGGAAGTCCTCGTGCCGAGTGGCCCAAAGCGGACAATATTGTGATACGTGCCAGAGGGGGATGTTACAAATGGTATCAGAGCATGGGGAGACAGTTGATGTGTGATAAACAGATGAGAGGCCCCGATGTTGTTGTTGTTGATCTAGTTAATCTGTGACATCCCCAATTTCACGGCCAGAAAAGACCGATTTGTTTATGCTTTGTTTTCAAAATCAGAGTGATCGTTTAAAGAAAACGGTTGCGGAATTTGTTCCCAAAATAAAATATGATAACCATTTTATCAAAACATTTCTCGAAAAGAATGTATTTTTATTAAATAATAAAACCTCGGGATGTCATGTTCGTTACAGACCAAAAGCATAAACAACATAATATAGACCTTACAATAGTTATTCAACTACTGATCTATAATCCAAAATCTCTCGTCAAGTCCGCCGACTTATACTCTTGTGTCATTACCTGTAATGAAAAGAAAACTGAGTGGGTCAGGCTTGGGAGCCTGGTGAGCATATAGGGTTTTCATCCCACAATGTTACATCATATATTTATAAATATAGAACATTCAAACCTGCACAATTTCACCACATAAAGACAACTCTTAACCCACCCCATTGATCCTCACAATGACACGATCTAAACTCTCGCATCTAATATTTTTCCTCTTTACCTGATCCCTACTCATGGATCTAAAACTACCCGATCCATACCCACGGATCTAAAACTACCCGATCCATACTCACGGATCTAAAACTACCTCCTGATCTGACCCATACTCCCGGATCAATAATTGTACCCAATCCATACTCCCGGAATAGGGACAATTAACTATACCTTAATCCTGATCTGATCCATACTCCCGGATCTATAACTGTGCCCAATCCATACTCCCGGACTAGGGACAATTATCTTAATCTTAATCCATATCTGATCCATACTCCCGGATCTATAACTGTGCCCAATCCATACTCCCGGACTAGGGACAATTAACTTAGTCTTAATCCATACTCCCGGACTAATAGCAAGTTTATCTCTTTACCTGATCCATACTCGCGGATCTAAAACTAACCTCTAAATCTGATCCCTACTCACGGATCTAAACTGACCTCTTGATTTGATCCCTACTCACGGATCTAAACTAACCTCTTGATCTAATCCATACTCGCTGATTAACTAGATCAACAACAACAACATCGGGGCCTCTCATCTGTTTATCACACATCAACTGTCTCCCCATGTTCTACCCAACATATTAGTAGATAAAAATATATATTTTTATCCATAGTTTGAAACCTGTATAACATTCTCATTCAATACCTATTCCACATAACAGATGAGGCACACCCACATAACACGTATTTCATAGAGAATAAATCAGATCTATGAGATAGAAGAAAGTGAATATACATTCACACACATAACAACAAAACTATACACATAACACGTATTTCGTATAAAATACTTCATAATTATGCGTTAGAAGAAAGTAACCACACACTCACACATATAAACAACAATATACTTAATACACTCAAACCATACTTGTATTATTATCGTGTTTATGAAAGGTAGTATACACTCACTTGATCAGAAGATGATCGGACAGCACTACGACTTGCAGAAGTAGTATTCCTCAGCAGATCTGGAAGATCTCTTCAAAAATCGAACTTCTCGCGGGCAGAGCTTCGGCTCGGGAACCGCACTTCTCGGGATCTTCGGGATCTCGGGACTCGCCTCGGGGCTAGAGAATAATACCGGGGCTTCGGGGTATTTCTGGCACGCAAACCGATGCAAAATGGGAGAAAGAAGAGGAGAAATTGGCAAAACTATCGGCTGCCTTCGGATTCCTTTTATAGAGGCTGAGCCTCGCACGTACGCGGGGCGTACGCCAGTACGCGGGGCGTACTGGTCCGAAAAACGTCACTGCGTGCGTCATCCGAAGCCACTTGCTGCGAATGTCGACACTTCGGAGTACGCGGGGCGTACTCGAGTACGCGGCGCGTACCTCGGATCAGACCGGTGACTCCTTCGGATAATGCTTCCGAATTAAAGATTAAAAATAAATACAAATTATTTAATAATCTTCGGAAATTCATATCTTCTTCATACGAACTCCGTTTTCGACGTTCTTTATATCCACGCGAAGGTGAGACTACGCTCTATAACTTTCGTTTAGACTCCGTCGGCTAATTTTGACTTTATTTTTATTAATTATTTTTAATAGGCCGCGACATAAACTTTCGTTATAAATTCATAACTTCTTCGTTTGACGTCCGTTCTCGCCTAACTTTTTATCGCTTCGATACCAACAATGAGATCTTCGATTCTCATTTAGATTGCTTCGGCTAAATACCGCTCTAACGTAAATTCACTTTTTACGTTGCATTGCGTCGTGCCGGTTCTGTCGCGAAACTTCGACGGGCCATAACTTCTTCGTTATAACTCGGATTTTGGCGTTCTTTATATGCACGGAAACCTTGTGACATATACTACAACTTGGTTAAGATTAATCCTTCTAGATAATCTTCCATCAAAAGTCATTTTTGACGCTTATTGTTTCTAAATTGACTAGCCCTGATCTACAGGCGTTACAATTATCTCCCCCTTAGGATGATTACGTCCCGGAATCATCAACGAAATAGGATTCGCATACTGACTCCATAAGTTATCTTTCCATTCTAAGTAATAACCTTGATGCTCAATCCTGCATCTGCTCTTCGTACTATCTTGGACTTTCAATCATAACCTTCGAGTTACAAAATAAGTCCTTATTGCGAACTCTTTCTTCTTCTTAGGATAAATATATTCCTTTATCCAATGTAACAACCGATGGGTCGTGCTCTATCGACCTCTCATCGCACGATGCGACGCTTAGACTCGGTCTTTAATAAAGTTAAATTCCAGAATGGAATATACCTTCCTTCATATTCTAATGTGATATAATCACATTTCAGCATGTAGCATTTCTACCTACAAACTTCTTTTAACAACGAGAGCGACACTATCAATCGCATTAACTTCAACCTTCTGACTTAAGTCAGATGTTACATCTAACTCGGTCCTCTAGACCACGTACATACTCCTCGCCGTCGAACTCAAATTTAAATATGACCACTAGGGTCGGAACAAGAACCATATTACTAGTCATTACCGAAGCAAGGGTAATGACACACTTGAACAAAACGGAATCAATTACTAGTTTCTTGGAAACCTTGTGACTCTCCCTGATCCAAGTGCGAGTCCTGTGCTTCCGGTAGTATATGCATCTACTACCTTTCACACCTACTCATACTTGTCCCAAGTATTGTCCCGCAGTCGACCAAGTCACCATACAAGAAAATCACATAATCAATCAACACATCAGATAGCAAAACTAGGGTTTATATTATTTCCTTGAAACGGTTACACAAAAGTTCAAGTTCACCCTATACTATGCCTCTAATAGGCTACACCACATGTTACTTTTCATATCGCTACTTTATATCTTGATCTTTGGATATAAAATCCTCATTCCTGATTCCTTGCATTGCCATCTGCTTCATCAAGGATCATGCGGAATGCTTTTGGTTTTGGTGGTGCATTTGGCCTTATAGCCTCTTCTCTTCTTGGGCAGTTTTGCTTGAAGTGCCCTTCTTCGCCACACTTAAAGCAGACTTCTCTTTTGGTTGGGCATTTGCTGGCGTAATGACCAGTCTTCCCGCATTTAAAGCAGGTCATTTCTTTAGAGCATTCACCAATGTGCTTCCTTTTGCACTTGTCACACCATTGTGCTCCTCCCTCGAGCTTTTTCGAATCATACTTCGAAAATTTTCTCTTCTCATCGGACCTTGAAGATCCTTCCATCTTTCTTTTCTCACCCACCTCGTTTCTCTCCAGACCCCTTTCCTTTAACTGGGTCTCCACATTTTTAGCTGCTCGGACTGCTGTCTTCAAAGTAGTTGCCATCTTGACCGTTGGGCCAAAGTCGGCAGGCAGTCCATTTGCGAACCTCTCAATTTTTGAGAGTTCAGATGGCACTAAGTATGGAAATAACTTCATCTTTTCGGTAAATGCAGTAGCATAATCATCAATGCTCAATTTACCTTTCTTCAGTTCTGGAATTCATTGTTCAGATCAATCAGATCTATCTCTGAGCAGTACTGCATCTTTAACTGCTCCAGGAATGATTCCCAAGACATCTTCAGGGCTTTCCCTCGAGGCATCATATCTGCCAGTAACTTCCACCAGCTCAAGACTCCGGTCTTTAGTTGTCTAACTGCAAAGACAGTCTTCTGTTTGTTGCTACAGTCGCAACTCTCAAACACCATCTCCATTTCGGAGATCCAGTCCATAATCTCAACAGGCTTTGGGCTTCCAGAAAGACTTGGCGGTTTGGCGCCCAAGAAATTTTTATACATATGCCCATCCCTGTTTCTTTCCCTCTCTGGGTCATTCCTTTCTACTACTGGGGGTTCTGCTCGTCCAACCGTCCCACTGTAGTTACCTCCCTCTGAATGCCCTCCATTCACTTCAGGCTCCTCCACTTGAAGTGACACTTCCTCACGATTCTGTTGGAGTAATCGCCTTGTCTCCTCCATTTGGCGATCCAACATCATCTGTATCATCGCTTGCACCCCAGCCATTGTCATCGGCTCTGGTGCTACTGCTACAACAGGTGCTTGCTCAACCACAGGTGGTTGACTCCTGTTTTCATCAGCATTTCCAACCCCACTTCTTGTTCTCACCATTTTTGATCTATACACCCAATAAGGTGAAATTAGATCCTTATTCACGATAGATATTCAAATCATCCTTATCACTCCGAAACGTTTACATGCTAGTTCTAATATCGTAGACGTACGCTTAGAATCCTAAACACATAAGGTTTCCAGATCTGGTCGGCAATAGACCATAGATCCGAACAAATAATAGCATCATTATAGCTATCACACAAAACATTTAGCACATAAAAGCATTTTAGGCATCATTCCTAAAATGAACTAGTGCTTGTGTCAATTTAGGTGTACTACCTAACATATTTTTAGACACACTCCTCACAATCATTACTTAGCATTCTAAGTTTAAGTCTAGAAATTTCCTACAAATTCCTAGTTCGCTTAAACTAATGCTCTGATACCAACTGTGACATCCCCAATTTCACGGCCAGAAAAGACCGATTTGTTTATGCTTTGTTTTCAAAATCAGAGTGATCGTTTAAAGAAAACGGTTGCGGAATTTGTTCCCAAAATAAAATATGATAACCATTTTATCAAAACATTTCTCGAAAAGAATGTATTTTTATTAAATAATAAAACCTCGGGATGTCATGTTCGTTACAGACCAAAAGCATAAACAACATAATATAGACCTTACAATAGTTATTCAACTACTGATCTATAATCCAAAATCTCTCGTCAAGTCCGCCGACTTATACTCTTGTGTCATTACCTGTAATGAAAAGAAAACTGAGTGGGTCAGGCTTGGGAGCCTGGTGAGCATATAGGGTTTTCATCCCACAATGTTACATCATATATTTATAAATATAGAACATTCAAACCTGCACAATTTCACCACATAAAGACAACTCTTAACCCACCCCATTGATCCTCACAATGACACGATCTAAACTCTCGCATCTAATATTTTTCCTCTTTACCTGATCCCTACTCATGGATCTAAAACTACCCGATCCATACCCACGGATCTAAAACTACCCGATCCATACTCACGGATCTAAAACTACCTCCTGATCTGACCCATACTCCCGGATCAATAATTGTACCCAATCCATACTCCCGGAATAGGGACAATTAACTATACCTTAATCCTGATCTGATCCATACTCCCGGATCTATAACTGTGCCCAATCCATACTCCCGGACTAGGGACAATTATCTTAATCTTAATCCATATCTGATCCATACTCCCGGATCTATAACTGTGCCCAATCCATACTCCCGGACTAGGGACAATTAACTTAGTCTTAATCCATACTCCCGGACTAATAGCAAGTTTATCTCTTTACCTGATCCATACTCGCGGATCTAAAACTAACCTCTAAATCTGATCCCTACTCACGGATCTAAACTGACCTCTTGATTTGATCCCTACTCACGGATCTAAACTAACCTCTTGATCTAATCCATAATCGCTGATTAACTAGATCAACAACAACAACATCGGGGCCTCTCATCTGTTTATCACACATCAACTGTCTCCCCATGTTCTACCCAACATATTAGTAGATAAAAATATATATTTTTATCCATAGTTTGAAACCTGTATAACATTCTCATTCAATACCTATTCCACATAACAGATGAGGCACACCCACATAACACGTATTTCATAGAGAATAAATCAGATCTATGAGATAGAAGAAAGTGAATATACATTCACACACATAACAACAAAACTATACACATAACACGTATTTCGTATAAAATACTTCATAATTATGCGTTAGAAGAAAGTAACCACACACTCACACATATAAACAACAATATACTTAATACACTCAAACCATACTTGTATTATTATCGTGTTTATGAAAGGTAGTATACACTCACTTGATCAGAAGATGATCGGACAGCACTACGACTTGCAGAAGTAGTATTCCTCAGCAGATCTGGAAGATCTCTTCAAAAATCGAACTTCTCGCGGGCAGAGCTTCGGCTCGGGAACCGCACTTCTCGGGATCTTCGGGATCTCGGGACTCGCCTCGGGGCTAGAGAATAATACCGGGGCTTCGGGGTATTTCTGGCACGCAAACCGATGCAAAATGGGAGAAAGAAGAGGAGAAATTGGCAAAACTATCGGCTGCCTTCGGATTCCTTTTATAGAGGCTGAGCCTCGCACGTACGCGGGGCGTACGCCAGTACGCGGGGCGTACTGGTCCGAAAAACGTCACTGCGTGCGTCATCCGAAGCCACTTGCTGCGAATGTCGACACTTCGGAGTACGCGGGGCGTACTCGAGTACGCGGCGCGTACCTCGGATCAGACCGGTGACTCCTTCGGATAATGCTTCCGAATTAAAGATTAAAAATAAATACAAATTATTTAATAATCTTCGGAAATTCATATCTTCTTCATACGAACTCCGTTTTCGACGTTCTTTATATCCACGCGAAGGTGAGACTACGCTCTATAACTTTCGTTTAGACTCCGTCGGCTAATTTTGACTTTATTTTTATTAATTATTTTTAATAGGCCGCGACATAAACTTTCGTTATAAATTCATAACTTCTTCGTTTGACGTCCGTTCTCGCCTAACTTTTTATCGCTTCGATACCAACAATGAGATCTTCGATTCTCATTTAGATTGCTTCGGCTAAATACCGCTCTAACGTAAATTCACTTTTTACGTTGCATTGCGTCGTGCCGGTTCTGTCGCGAAACTTCGACGGGCCATAACTTCTTCGTTATAACTCGGATTTTGGCGTTCTTTATATGCACGGAAACCTTGTGACATATACTACAACTTGGTTAAGATTAATCCTTCTAGATAATCTTCCATCAAAAGTCATTTTTGACGCTTATTGTTTCTAAATTGACTAGCCCTGATCTACAGGCGTTACAAAGAGCAAGAGGATGAAGAATGATAAGAGAGGAGGCACCCAAAAACATGTAGAAAACCTAAGGAATTAGTTGGCCATGTTTTTGGTGCTCTAGGGATCTTTAAATAGTGAGGCTATTAGGGTTATCTAACAAGGAAACCCTAATTTGACTGCTTAGGCCCTAAGCAACCCATGGACTCCCTCCTTAGAGGCCTTGGATGATTTCTAATGGATTTCCGCATAGAATTCGTCCACTCCATCCTTTATGGAGTCCATTAGCCCAATATTCAACTATCACACAATTGACAGTTCTAGTCCTCTTTATTTAATTAATATCTTTTAGCCACAAAATTAATTCTTATTAATTCTTGACTAATATTAATTAAACAATATGATTTCGCCTTTAATATATTATTCTTATAATATATTAATAAATCATAATTAATCCTCTCTCTCTTCATAATTCATCCTATCAAGTTGCTTTGATGAAGGCAACCCAAAAGGACCATGCACCATCAGGTCAAGTACATACCAAAATAGTTATGGACTTAGACACTAATCCAACAGAAAGTTCCACCAACCCTGCAGCACTCGTGTATGCTAGCCATACATAATGCTGGACCCTATAAACTTTCGAATACCTAATCCTACCCTAAGCCCTTAATCAAACAAGAACAGGAAATAAGGCCAAACCAAACATTCTCAGGCTATAAGACTTTAATTATGTACAATCGTGATGCATACTATAATATCTGGGAAATTGGGTATATATGTTAAACCCTTCCTCTTCTCCAAATTGTCAAGAGAAGCCCCTAAATGGAAAATGTTGCAAAGGAGTATGTTGGGCGTACTGAAGAGTACGCTGCGTGTACTCATTCGCTTATAATAAACGCGGAATCCATGAAGGAGGTTGGGCGTAGCCGGCCCAGATGCAAAACCCTAATTTAGACTTGAGCCCTATATAAAGAAGGCTATGGCCTTATCCCCAGTCACCATTTGAATGAGTGAAACCCTAAAAGGAAGCCAACCTTCGTTCTAAGTTGGTGTGAGTGTTTTTAGAGCTAAAAGTGCCTTTGTGTGTTAGTAAAGAACAAAAGGAGATTCTTGTGAAGGCTAGAAGTTGGAGTGCAAGCTTGGATCTGAGTTCTACAAAGGGAGAAGCTTCACTTGGAGGTAAAAAGCTCAGAAATACCCTTGTTATTATGGTTGTGTGCTTCTTGGACCAATTTTTAGGGTTTTTAGTCCCAAGATGGAGACTTTTTGAGCAAATGGCCTCCATAAGCTAGAATCTGCCTTATTTCAGTTTATTATGCATTATGGGTTCATAAAAATCCAATCTTGGACGTTGAGACTAAGTCATGCATGAGATTAGGGCTTAATGTAGAAAGATGTTATATGTTGGAAGTGGTTGGTGACCTTTACAGCCACACAAAGGCTTAAAGGTTTCGACTTTATGACTAAAGAGGCAGTAGAGAGCCTAGATCTGTGATATGAGCCAATGACTTAACCTGTTCAGAGCAAAAATAGAGGAAGGATAAGTCTGGGACTTACGTTGGGCGTAAGTCTCAGAACGCGCGGCGTAGTAGGTGGAGGTTCCCAATCATTTTCAGGCGCGCTTGATTACGCTGAGCATACCAAGGAGGTACGCCTCGTGTAACTCCTTCTGTGGGCTTTTGAATTATGTTTTGGGCCTTGAGTGTTGGGCCTGGAGTTTGGGCTTCATGCAATAGATTCTTGGACCAGAGAAGTGTATATATGTGCTTTGGGGCCCTTGGGTTGGGTTTGCCTTTTTGTTTGGGTTTTGGGCCGTGTGACGGCCCATTTATTATTGGGCCTTAGTGGGCCCAATGGGTTAAGGGCAATAATGTGCTGGTAGGTGGTCTATCTTTAGACCCGAAAAGTGAGAGGTTGGACTTAACTCCTAATTGAGATAATTGTGGGTTTAGCACAGAGTTAGAGGTTGGTGTGTGGCAGCAGTGTTTATAGGAGCTGTTCTTCATCCGAGGTGAGTCTTCTCACTATAATTTACCTAGAGTGGTAATTAGAGTTATGTGACAGAGTATTTTGTATGCTATTTATGTGATGTGATGCACTGCATTATTTCTATGTGATTTATGTTGTGTGTGTGTTCCAGAGTTTACAGAGTTAGGACTGAAAGGTCCACAGAGTTAGGACCAGAGGGTCCATAGAGTTATAGCCTCGAGTGGCCAATATGTGTTTTATGTGGTATATTGGGGAACTCACTAAGCTTCATGCTTACCATGTTATGTGTTATGTGTTTCAGGTTCTTAGGATCGCGGGACGACACAAGTTGATTATACACACCAGAGAAAGAGTTATGAGGATTCTGGATTATTAATTACTAAAACATGGAGTTATGTTTTGTGAATTGAACAAATGAGATTTTAATAAAATGTGTCATGAGGATTTGTATGATTTAAAATAAAAAATTTATTTTGAAAATTTACGTTGTTACAAGTTGGTATTAGAGCCTTGGTTTGAGGGATTCGGACGTGCCTTCGGGTATATCTGGACTCAAACTAAGGAAATGAGAAAATTTTCAAAATAAATGACTTTTCTAAAATGAGCAAGAGTTTCTAAGAGAAAGCGGGAAGGAGCAGTGTGTACAATCAGCCAGAGCCCGAACGGTGATTTCCCAAAATACCATTGCTTTTATGTTATGAAATATGTTATGATATATTATGCATGCTAGAGATAGGCTAGGTATTTCATATTTTAGGACTAGAGTGGCCTGATTTGTGACGCCTTAGCCTAGGAGTTTCTGTTATCTGTGATGCACTTTCGAGTATCTGCTGTGTAAGAGTATCCAGCAGGAATCCTATGTAGAGAGGGATTTGGGTAGAGGAGTAATCTAGGAGAGATACCTAGATGAGCATTTGTGAAGCCTATCGAGAGAGTAGCTAGATACCCGCGGGGGTAGACTTGCATAGTTCGGTGATATCTTTTGAGTATGAGGAGAGCTAGGGAGTTATCACCTAGAGCGGATTATATGTGTTTATTCGACGCCCGAGTGCTGCTTGCTTCGTGCTTTGTGGAACTCCAGATGATGGGAGTCAGCTACCAAGTGAATGTGACGATATTCAGGAGGTAGATGACTGGCATCATAAGGAGTTTCTCAATAGATGATGGCGGAGAAGTGTGAGAACCTAGGAAGAGCCTAGGAAGTGGCCTTAGTCAGATTAGTACGCTGGCAGAGTAGAGCATTTCGCTGGGAAGCGAGTACGCGTATGGGGATTGGTGATTGAGAGGGTTGAGCAGCTACTTAGGGAATTTGGGATGGTCCGTGTAGAGAGTATGGGCCCATACTACTGAAAGCAGAGTAGATGTGGCAGGTAGTATGGGCAGATACGGCAGGTAGTACAGGCCCGTACCACTGAAAGCAGAGGACCCATACTCGATACAGGGAGTATTCTAGACATTCTGAGTAGCAAATCGAGAGGTGATGTCATGGTTCAAGTACCATAATCAGTAGCAAAGTGAGAGGTGATTTCATGGTTCGAGTACCATGATTAGTAGTAGAGCGAGAGGTGATGTCATGGTTTGAGTACCATGATCAGTAGCAGATCGAGAGGTGATGTCATGGTTTGAGTACCATGATCAGTAGTAGATCGAAAGGTGATGTCATGGTTCGAGTGCCATGATTAGTAGCAGATTGAGAGGTCATATCATGGTTCGAGTACCATGATCAGTAGCAGAGCGAGAGGTGATGCCATGGTTCGAGTACCATGATCAGTAGCAGATCGAGAGTTGATTTCATGGTTTGGGTACCATGATCGGCAGCAGAGCGAGAGGTGATGTCATGGTTCGAGTACCATGCTTCGTAGCGGATAGTGTTTGTGCTTTTTCCAGTTATCCTGTCGTGTTTGAGTTATTCTATGATCGGATGAGATAGAATATGGGCCCAGAAGGCCATGATGAACGAGTTTTAGTGGAGCATCTCTTGATAGGGAAATCGAGTTAGCTCCGAGGGATTGTTGGTGATATTCCAATAGAGTCGCAAGACTCAGAGATGAGTAGGGACAGTGCGTTATGGAAGAATACGGTCTGATCTGGGTAACCGGCCGATAGTAGAGATGTCACCTTCTTTGGCCCGAGTGGTGCTATTTCCGTTTCCAAAGGGAGACGTAAGAAGGTGTTAAGATTTCGGTTTCTGAGTTGGGGGAGAGCCTTGTAGGATCGCACTGATGGTGATCTTCAATCAGAGTATCTGGCAGTAGGTCTGTCGCGAGGGGATGATATAGCTTGAGCAGGTTGTCAGTGGGGACTGAGATGGTCAAGGACCAAGATACGCCCTATTAGAGTATAGTAGCGCATGTGTTAGCTGTAGCGTTGGACGATCAAGAGGAGTATATCAGGGTGGTGACTCTTATTGTATTTGATGGGTATAGAGAGTGGAAATGTGGTTTCTGCTCATATGATAAGGGACGTGTTGGAGCATTAGGCGAGGAGTCGAGGATGAGGAGTATGATAGTTCATTTTTTCCAGATTAGGAGTCAGGGTTAAACCAAAGGGCCAATGTCCTAGCGGTAAGGAGTGGTCCTCTCATAGGAGAGGTCATGGGTTCAAGTCTCGGTAGAGACATAGGTGGTTATTTAGGAGTAGGTTAGTTAATTTTCTGTTTCAAAAAAACAAAAAAAGGAGTCAGGGTTAATACTTGACATTTGGGAGGTCCGGTGAGGGTATGATGTGAGATTTTGAATGACTAGAGGCGGTCAGGATGGTAAGTTCTGAGGATTTCCTATGAGATTTAGGTATTTGGAGTTGTTTGATCTCTATCAAGGAGATCATCGAGCGTTGTGTAGCACCTTGTGGGATTGGGTGCGATGTTACTGGTGGAGAGAGTCCGTGGGATAGAGTGTTGGTGCACCAATTGGGGATGGTTCTAACCCTAAGTGGGAAGGACTGGGTATTTTGTTGAGAGGATCAGAGATCTGTTCGAGATCGGTTAGAGATCTGGATATAGAGACCTGCGATGTGGATTCATGTGATCAGGGTTATTGGTGTTTGAAGTAAGGTACAGAGCGAGATAATGCATGAGGAATATGTTTGGTAAAGGCTGAATGGCTCCACGGCAAGTGACCGTTGGTCGGAGACCTTGTGGTGGATAGGATTTCTTTGAGGTTATAATGATGAAATCAAGGTGGTTGGCTCGTAGGGTAGTTCGTTGGTTGAGGAATGCTGGTTCAATGATGGGTTGTTATGTAGTTTAGGAAGGGTAGAAGTTGATTAGTCAACCAATTTCAAAGTCATTATGATTATTCTAGCAAGGGTATGAGCAAAATAGGAAGAAGTTTCGGATTACCATCAATATGTTCTGGGTCGTTGACGATCCCTCCATATTTCAAAGTGAGAATTTGAAATATTCCAAATTTCGGGTTGTATATCAGGAAGATCAGTGGCCGAGGCGAGACATTGTGAGGTTCTAGGGTGGTGTATCGAGGTATCCGAATTTAACGTCTTGGGTTTCGAATAATTTTGGGGTCGTGAGTTGAGACGGCAAGTGGATTATCTAAGGCTATGGATTGCAGCAAGGAAAGGTGTTTTGTTCTGAAGATTGTCGTCAGTTAGTGGTGCATAATTTGGGTAGGTGCGTGCACCTATCTACGGATGGTCCATAGATCATGAGTAATGATCACAGTGTGGCGTCGATCTGAGGATGAAATTGTGAAGCGGTAAGAGTTAGTGGGGTGAGACTGCGAAGAGCTGCAGTTTAATGAGTTGGTACAAAGGGGTATGGTGATACTATGGGGAGCTGTAGTATCCACCAGATAGCGAGAGGGTGTTGTGATGCTACGGGAAGCCGTAATACTCACTAGTCAGAGAGAGGGTGTTGTGATGCTATGGGGAGCCATAGTACTCACTAGTCAGAGAGAGGGTGTTGTGATGCTACGGGGAGCCGTAGTACTCACTAGTATGAGAGGGGGGGGGGTGTTGTGATGCTACGGGGAGCCGTAGTACTCGCTAGTCAGTAGGAGGTTGTTGTAATGCTATGGGGAGCCGTAGTACGCACTACTTAGCGAGAGGTTGTTACGATGAAGCACTCTTGATCAGAGCATGACACAGAAGAGTTTTAGGCTTGAGTAGCCCTAATTTATGAGTTTTTGGGAGCATGGTGGTCGGACCAGGGGCGAGACCGGGGTCTCCTCAATGATCGGGAATCATTATATTATGGGTAAGGTGTGGAAATCGCAATCTAAAGGAATTGGATAAGTGAAGTACGCATGGGTTGCGGGTCACGAGTCATAAGTTGAGTGGGTCTTTAGGACGAGTGGTTCTAACTATGGGTCGGACCAAACTCTCGAGTTGATTTGAATCCTGGTGGTGTGTTGGATAGACAATATGAGATTTTGGAATCGAAGGTGGGTTCCATGTGAGGGGTATTGTTCGTCATCTGATGTCTAGACTTGAGTAGGTCAGGGCCTTGGTTCGAGAGGTGCAGTGAGATGCACGGAAATATTGAGCAATAATCAACAGAGTTTAGCGGTGATCCGATCTTCAATAGAGTGTAGTGTTCGATTGAGGGAAAGCGAACTGCGTGACTTGTGCATCACGAAGAGTTGAGACCGTTATTATCAGATGGGAATTGGTGAAACCTTTTTGGTTATGGGATGGGTGAGCATGAGGTTTATCTATTGGGTTTATAAAAGTCAGAGAATATTCCTAGGCGAGCATGATCATTTTTTGGTGTCCAAGATTAGTGTTTTGGGTTCATCCCCTCTAATGAATCCTGATGTTGGTGCTTGCGGTAGGTCCTGGAGAAAGGGGGAGATTATGATCTTTCTGTCCTTTCGAAATTGCAATCGGGATCGAGTAGGGAATCAGGATTGGAAGAGTCTTCTTAGAGTCTGTTAGTTGGTGGGCAGTTAACAGGATGATGATTCGAGTATGATCTGGCAAGGAGATAGACCGCAAGACTTTTCTGTGACAACCCGTAATTTATTCCGTCACTGTAACCCGTTCCCGTTAATAAAACCGTTCGTATTCCAATTTTTCCATAACTTTTGATTTAAATTAATTAAATTGGCACTTTTTATTATGACATCATAAGTGTCGGAACGCAATAAAAACACGTGAAAACGCCCCAAATTATTATTTGGAAAATTTTTAATTACGACTAAGTCGTAATTACGGAAATTTAATCGGGTAAAATTTTAAACCCCGTCTAACGTCGGTATCGGGTAGATTTCCACCGGGTCTCAAACCCAACCCCTATATAAAGGTTGAGTGGTCATCTTTTGAAGACTTTTTACCCACCTCATAAACTTTCTCTCTCTACTCTCTCTCTAAAACTCGAGTTTGAGCCAAAAACACCCCTTTCAAGCTTCAAATTGGTAAGTAATCTATCCTAGCATGTTCTAAGCTTGTTTATCATGCAAACTCATGTTTAAACCACCCAAAACCATCAAAAACTTGTGTTTACAGTTTGGAAACACCTCCCAAAACCGTAAACTCCCTTAAAGGGGGTTTGAAGCCCCAAAACCCTTCCAAGTCCCTTCTAGAGCTTAGATATGCTTAAGGACTTGCATGTACGAGATTTGAGCACCAAAATCACATCATTTGGGTAGTAAACATGAGTTTACGGCCCAAGAACATTCTTGGACCGTAAACACACCTTCAAGGACCATAAACACCTTTTAAAGTGTTAAATTGCCCCTTAAACACCTCCAAAAGCTTCCATGAGTGCCTAGAACCTTATATTCCTTCATGAGATGCACCAAATCATACACAAATGAGTCACACTTGATTTTACGGTTTGGGAAGGTCTCCCAAAACCTTAAACACCTCCAAAGGGTGTTTAAATGCCCAAAACACCTTGTATGACTTAGATTTGGGTCTAGAACCTTGTATGCTTAACCTACAACCACCAAAACACATGATTCATGGACAAACATGAGTTTACGGCCATAAAATCATGTGTTTACGGTAGTAAACTCCCCAAGTGCCATTCAAGAACCGTAAATTCCTTTTCCAAGGTCAATTCAAGTCCCGATCACTTCCTAATCCATGGAATCAACCCTAGAACCTTCCTTTGTGCATTGTAAGACCTTTAAACATCCAAGAACACTCCACCCATGATTTTACGGCCATAAACTCACGGGGATATGGTCTTTGGACCATAAACACCCATAAGGGCTTACTCTTGAAGAGTAAACTCCTTATCTAGGCCCTACACATCCTTACGTGCTACCCAGATCACTCCTAACACTTGAAATAAAGTGTTTTCGCGTCTTAGGGTGTATTGTCTTACTTAATTGGTAGTTTAAAGTCTAATTAGATACAATTATGTATCTCTTCATATTACATAGGAACCTCGCGTGTATTCAAGCCCCGAAATGACACTTAACATCCTAGCCGGCATATTTCTCGACTGGTGAGTTCATACCCCTACACCTTTTTCTATGTTTTTCAATGTTTTCAGGGGGGAATACAAGCAAAAGTACAAGGAAATCTTGTACTCAAACTTATGATTTCATTAGAAATATTTCATATTATGTATGCTTTTAACATTGGAAATTGTATTAACCTACCGTTTAACTTGCAAAGTTAGTTTTCAAACTATTTGTGAAACTCATTATAAAATGTTGTATTTTATATTTCACAAATGATTTTCCACATTTTTACTGTTAAAAGCATCAACTTCAGAACTTTCGATACGTCCTTGGTAACACTCCCCTTGATACGAGAGTGAAGGACTAAACAACATGATTTTTAAACGTCCTTGGTAACACTCCCCTGGATACGAGAGTGGAGGAATAAACAATAGGATTTTCTAACATCCTTGGTAACACTCCCCTTGATACGAGAGTGAAGGACCAATTTCATTAATCTTAAGATTGGAGACACGTCCTTGGTAACACTCCCTCTAGATACGAGAGTGTAGGACTACCCCTGTAACCAGAATCTCCTGGAGGGAGAACGTTACTTGAGTGTATAGATCTGTACGGGATTGACTACCCCGTACCTAGCTGCTAGCTATAGTCGGACCGACAGGTCTACGGGTGACAAAAGTCGTATCAACGATATTGGCCTAGTACGAGCCTTATCTAGTCTAATGTATGGTTATGGAACTCGCAACTTAGATTATGAGAACTGTTGAGAGAAAAACTTGGAGACACACTTGAACAAACGTTTGTACAAGTATATTGCGGAATAGAGTTAATCTCAAAGGATCAAAAGCTCAACAATAATATAGTTAGATAGTTAGATAGTTAGTTGCGGAAAGTAAAGAAATGTAAATGACAACAATTGTTATATCAAGAATACACTTAAACTGATTCATAACAAGGAATGCATTCAATCCAAGTTAGTAAGTGAGATCAAGTTTAGTGATTAGATCTAGAAGACTTGCTCCAGAGAGAGATTATGTTCCAGTAGCAGTTTGAGTGTGAAGAGTAATAAGATAGAGAAATGAAGAAGATAACTTAGAACAATATATTCATAAGTTAACAGTAAGAAGTAAGAAGTGAGAAGTAAGGAGTTGTATTAAGAAGTGTTGAAAGAATTTAGACATATTTTGATACAAGAGAATGAGTCTCTATTTATAGAGATTCAGAAATAGACTACTCTATAAGCAGCCGTGCAAGGCATGCTGGAAAATAGAGTACATTACATAAGATAAGTAAAAGAAATAACTAAGACTGTGGATGCTGAAGAATTGCTGACTCCGGATGCTGAGATTGGCTGCAGGAGCTGAACCGTTGTGGTAGTAAAGAGACGGTTGCGGTAGTTGAGTTCAAGAGGGTCACTTTTATGATTCAACAATTTCCCCTAAGTGACCTCTTTAACTCCGGTTCAATTATCAAGTTTGAGGAAATTGATCAAAATCCCCCAAAATTTTCTAACATTTTCCAGCCAAGTGATTCTTCTTGTGATCTCAAACTTGACTTCAACAGTAGTGTGCTTCGATCTTTCTACTGCGGTCTTGCAGATGTCAAGTTGCTTCTTGGGCAGGCGGTGCATGGCATTCATCAGATGGTGGTTCAGCATATGTGAGATGAGGAGTGTAGTCTTCATCTAGCAGCCTGCGGTGCGGATTGACCCATGAGTTGATCAGCGATTCATCGATCATAGTATCGAATCCGCACTCTCTTCAGATAAGTTCAGCTAACTTGGTTGCTTTCCAGTCTTGTTTTCTTTGAGCTGTGGCAGGGGAGTATGTGGAGCTTTCTGAAGACATATCTTCCTCAAGGTTTTTGAAATGAGGAGGAGTCTCAGGTCTGTTGAGGTTATTTTTGGGTGATGAGTAGGGAGATGGGATATTTTAAGATGGTGGAGGTGAAGGCTGCGGGGTGGGAATTTTTGTTGTGGTGATTGGAGGACTCTGACGAATGGTTGTATCTTAGCGATGGCCTTCTTCATCACTTCCCCCTCTTGAGGAACGCAACCTTGGTGCCTCCTCAAGCCATTTTTTGAGGCCATCCACCTTGGCACAGACTTTTCCAAAGTGAGTTTTCATAGTTTTGGCCAGTTGGGAGTTGTCTGGAATGGAAGAGTTGAAGAGTTGAAGAGTAGTTGGTGAATAGCCTTTGTAAGTTGAAGAATCTCAGGGCCATGGAAATTGGAGGTAAGGGATTTTTGCATCCGGTTGATCGTAGCATGAAGAACAGAGATGGTGGACTCATAGGCAGTATGAGTCTCATCTATCACTCTTTGAGATAAAGCAGCTTGGTCCGCAATGGCTGTTTGTAAGCCTTGTTTGATTACGGTCACCTCAACAATGAGGCATTCCGCAGCGGCCATAAAGTCTTGATGATCTGCCCTGCGGTTGTTGTCAAGCGATCGAATCCCCATTTCGACTTTGAGAGAGATGCGCTCAGCAGCCATACGCTCTCTTGTCTCAAGTCGTTCAATGCGTTCAATGAGGGACTGCGGTCCTGGAATATCTTCAGGTGGAGGTTGAGTAGGCTTGACTGCAGCTAAAATCTGATCGACTTTAGCTTGGAGATTGAGGAACTCTTTTCTTGTGACAACGACTTTCTTCTTTTTCTTTTTCTTCTCCTTGGGCTTGGAAGTTGAGTGTTGTGAACCGCTGGACTCTTCTTCTTCTTCTTCGAACATCATTAGGTCATCGTCGGAAGGACTTGGTTTGTTGACCTCTTGGATGTCTTCATCATCAAAACCGAAGGTTGGGGCCGAGCTGAGTTCAATAGCTGGCTCTTCTTCTTGAGATGGGTTGCCTGCGGTAAGTGGAACAGGAGTTGAAGTAGGAGGAACAGTAGATGTACCTGCGGCTGCGGTTGAGGCTTGAGCTTTCAATACAGTTTTCGCCATTTGATCCATCCAGTTTTGAACCTTTTGGATTGTAGCAGCAGTATGAGCATTGTTGATGGCATTTGCCCAGTAGTTGGCCACAGACAGGATTTCTTGTTCCTTCTGTTGTTGTTGTTGTTTGACCAGTTGCTCCGTGCGGGCTTGGAATGCTCTTTTGAAAGCAACATATTTCTTGATTGCAGCATCAGTAGTTGGCTGATACCGAGTCCAAGAATCACTAGAATCTTCGCCTTCAATTCCTTGTGTTCGCACCAAGGTGTCCCTTGGGTTCACGGATCCCGGCACATTATTGCTCACGGTGCCTAAACCACCTGATAAAGATGTAAGCAGAGTAGGATTTCCTAGGCTTCCTTGGCCTCCTTGACCCGTGGTCAAGTCTGGCCTCGGCCCAGTTCTGGCATGGGCGAAAGAGATGCCCTGCGGATGGAATGGTGTTTGAAGTTTTTGGGATACTTGCAAGAGGATGGAGTCTAACTCCTCAGAAGAAAAAATATGCAGTCTGGAAGCCCTGGAGACCTTAGGGCGAAGTCCAGATTTATCTACTTGAGATAAAACTGGGGGGCTGTCTCCACGTTCAGATGAAGAAGAAGATGAAACAATCTCACATGATGAGGTTGAGTGGTATTCGATTGTGGTATTAAATGGATGTGCGGCCGTCCCAAGGACTACCGGAGCCTGTTGAGAGGCTGCAGTATCAGTCCGATCACGCATTTGGCCAGTGGTTGCGATTGTCTTTCTTTTCTTGCTGATAGTTATAGGTTGTCTATCTTCATCAGAATCACTTCTCGATATAGTGGTGGTTTTGGTTTTTCGTTTCTTAGAAGGAGCAGTTTGTTTTGGAGTTTCTTCTTGGATGTGGTAGCTTTCTTTTTAGAAGCCACAGATTTTCTCCATTGAGAAATGTTAGAAAGTGTAGTGGAAGAGGGGAATGCGGTACCCTCAGGAAGAATGGTAGTAAAAGGAAGAGGTGGAGTAGAAGGGTATGGGATAATACCCTCTGTAGCCTCTATGCGATCTGAGACATCAGCAGTCTCGAGACCAAGCAAGGTAAGGATGTGAATGGGGAGCCTGTGGATAGGTCCAAAAAGAGTTTGATCAAAAGAAGGATTGTACCTTTTGAGATCCTTGGTGACAAAAAAGTTGATGTCACTGCCCATGTCGAGACCAACATCCGCATGTAGATCAGAAATGCATAGAGACCAGAATCGAGCAAAGGTGAGCTCGGTTGGGTTCTCTCTGGGGTGCTCTTTGGGAATGTACTGGAGGAAATCATCCCCAAGAATTTGGCCGTAGTTGACATCGTGGCTTGTGAAGATGCTCCATACCAATTCTAACAGCTTTAAGCCCATGTTATCGATGCCTCCGGTCCTGCCAGACAGACAACGTATGAAAAAGTGGCATACGAACTGCGAAACCACAGGAAGTTGGTTCTTCTTGAATTCACAAATCCCTCGGATTGGTTTCTGGTAACCCATTTGGTAGAGTGCGATGGTGATGTCAGATAATGATGGTGTGAAGAACTTGATGGAGCGATGAATCAGAAGGTTTATGGCATTCAAGAACTTCTCTTTGGTCAAGATGACCAAGGAATCATTGATGAGGTTGAGATGCACTTCTTGAGGGTTTTCTAGTGGTCTGTATGCAGAAAGAGCACACTTGAAGGATGTAGAAATGGGAACAACATTAATGAATGCATCGAATGGGCCAAATACGTTGTGGTTCTTGAGATGCTTGATCATCATTTTTTTGGAGCATTATATGATTGATGATCTTCAAACACTGCACAAAAGTTGCTTGAAGCGATTGATGGTGTTGTGCAACCAGTCTGAGTCATGGAACCTGAAGCCTTAGATTGCTTCTTGGATGCACCAGATTTCGCCATTGAGAGATTGAAATTGGAGTTCTTGAGAGCTTTTGGGAGTTCTGGAGAGTTTGAGAGAGAATAATCGATTAACAGAGAGCATAAACGATTTTAGTGAAGAAGATGGGTTTATAAAGGGGGTAAAAGGATTTTAATCCTAAGTAAAAGATAGAAGGGGGTAAGAAGTTGAATGGGGTTTTTGGGGGGAATCAATGATTCTGGGATTGAATCTCAGCTACACGAATATGAAACGGTTATTTTGGAGAGATTTTGAGAAATCTTAAAAAGGGGTTTGCATTTAATGGCGGATTAGACGCATGGTAATACGTCAGGTAATCGTGGGGTGAGGAGAGAGAAAGTTGTAGCTGATGGGACGTGTTTGGGAGAAGAAAAGACAAGTTGAGGATGGATTGATTTGGAAATCGTTCTTTTTGTCATCATCCCTAAAATAGATCTGATCCTGGGTTTATTCAGAAAGAGAATGTGATAGTTTCTAAAGGGAATGTTTGTATTTTATTTAATGAAGGATCATTGAATACTACACAAGGATTCGAGAGTTAATGAACTGTTGGAATTTATTTAAGGTGATTGTGGATGAAAACATCATTGCGGTTGAGAAACTACATCGCGGATGAGCAAAAGAAAGATTTCAGAGAGAATCTGTGAGAAAGCACTTGTACAAAGAGTTAGAAATAAAAGAACATTAAAACCCATGAGAGATACGTATGATATATGGTTGCGGTACCCAGATTGCGGTATCAAAACCATCTATCACATGTAATTCTCAGTTAGAACCGCAATGGAGACCAATGATGGTCTGCGGTAGCTAACACTTCATAAAGAATTGTGGGTCCGAATTCATCATTCCTAACATTTGTAAGAATGCATTGAGTTTTGTAGATTCAAGAGCTTTTGTGAACACATCAGCAATCTCTTCATGAGTAAGAACAAAGATGAGTTCAATATTACATTTCAAAATATGATCTTTGATGAAATGATACCGTAACTCAATATGTTTTGTCTTGGAGTGCTGAATAGGATTATGAGAGATTGCTATAGCACTTTCAGAGTCACAGTAAATTCGTATCCGCAGCATTCTGTACCTGTAGTCTAACAATTGTGTCTTTATCCAAAGAACTTGGGAACAGCAGCTGGCTGTGGCCACATATTCTGCTTCTGCGGTAGATAGAGAAACACACATTTGTTTTCTTGAGGACCAACTTACAAGTCTTCCGCCTAGGAATTGGCATCCACCCGATGTAGTTTTTCTATCGAGCTTACATCCAGCATGATCCGCATTGGTGAAGGCTTGAAGACCAAAGTTATTGCCTGCGGGATACCATAAGCCCATTGATTTGCTTCCTTTAAGATACCGAAGAATTTGTTTGGCTGCGGTCATGTGAGACACTTTTGGATCAGCCTGGTATCTTGCACATACACCAGTTGCAAAGACAATGTTAGGTCTGCTTGCGGTGAGGTACATCAGCGAACCAATGATACCTCTATAAGTCTTGTGATCCACAAATTCACCAGAGGGATCAACAGAGATCTTATAACCGAAGGCCATATGGACCTTAGCAGAAGAGCAGTTGTCCATTGAATATTTCTTCAGAAGTTTGGTGGTGTATTTCTCTTGGTGAATGAAAATTCCTTGCTGAATTTTTTTGACTTGAAGACCTAGAAAGAAATTAATCTCTCTATTCATACTCATTTTGAATTTGTTGGTCATGAGCTTTGCAAATTCATCTACCATGCCTTGATCAGTAGATCCGAAGATGATATCATCCACATAAATTTGTACCAACATAAGATGGTCACCATTTGTCTCATACCAAGCTCTTGGGGCTTGTTTCAGACCGTAGACTGCTTTTTCAAGCTTGTAGCAGTGGTCAGGGAATTCAACATTTTCAAAGCCTGGAGGTTGCTGAAGATAAACCTCTTCTTTTAGTTCACCATTGAGGAAGGCACTATTAACGTCCATTTGGTGTACCTTGACATTTTTGTGCGCTGCGTATGCTAGAAAGATCTGGATGGCTTCCATGCGTGCTACCGGAGCATATGTTTCATCGTAGTCAATGCCTTCTAGTTGACTGTAGCCCTTGGCAACAAGTCTTGCCTTGTTTCGGATGACTGAGCCTGATTCGTCTAGCTTGTTCTTGAAAACCCATCTTATACCAACAATAGTATGACCTTGTGGAAGAGGAACAAGTTTCCAGACTTTGTTTCTTTCAAATTCTTCTAATTCTTCTTGCATAGTGGCTATCCAATCTGGTTCAAGTAAGGCTTCTTTGATCGTTCGAGGTTCAACCGAAGACATAAATGCTGCATAATGGCAGTGGTCAGATAAATCTTTGTAAGATCGATTCTAGATACATGCGGATGGGTTACCGATAATTTGACCTGGTGGGTGGTCTCTTGTCCATACATGAAGACATGGCATCAGATGATCAGCAGCTGCAGCAGAAGGAATATCTTGGATGTCAGAAGAATCTGCGGTTGGGGAAGGCATTTCCCCCTGGACTTGAGAACAACCTGTTGAATCATCTTGATCTATTGAAGCAGAATTTACTTGAGGAGTTGGCAGAGATTGAGGTTCCCCCAGGATTGCGGATGGGAGTCCCTCTAGAACCTGAAATGCGGATGGGAGAGTGACAATTCTAGGATCGGATCTAGTGTCAATATTCTCTATGAGTTCGTCATCTGAATCCTCCGAAGGTTCGTTAGATGGAGAAGCTTCACTTCGGGCAGGAATGTAAGCAGCATCAGGTACTGGAACCTCAACGGTTGCAAAATGATCTGGAGTAGAGCTTTCCCCCTCAACCGGATGGGTGGAAGTATTGAGCGATACTACTTCAGATAGAGATTGTCCAGATACGTCGACCTGTTGTTCTTGAGCTGCGGGTGACACTAGGACTTCGGATAGTTTCTCCGTTTCAATGGGATCAAACAGATCATCATAATTGATTTCAACTAGATTCAGAGGATCGGAAGTGGCTAGAATGTCACTTTCCATGATTGTAGTTGTTTCGGTGGATGGAGGTGCACTGCGGATGTGAGAGTCATCAAATTTCACATCGAAGCTTTCGATGATCAACCTTGTTCTTCTGATGAGCACTCGATATGCAACCTTGTTAGTAGAATAACCAAGGAAGATACCTTCGTCTGACTTTGGTGCAAACTTGTTGAGTTGGTCTCTGTTGTTGATCACGAAGCATCTACATCCAAAGATATGAAAGAAGCGAACATTGGGTTTGCGATTGTTGAGACCTTCATATGGTGTTTTATTGAGATGCTTGCAAATAATACTTCGGTTTTGAACAAAGCATGCAGTTGCTATGGCTTCGGCCTAGAAGTAGAGAGCAAGTTGGGCGAAGTTAAGCATGGATCTGGTTGCTTCAATGAGAGTGCGGTTCCTTCTTTCTACTACACCATTTTGTTGCGGTGTATAGGGTGCTGAAAAGTTGTGAGAGATGCCTTTGGAAACTAGGAAACTGTTCAGAAGATGAATAGTGAACTCAGTTCCATTGTCACTGCGGATGCGTCTGACTGGAAGCTTGATTTGAAGTTCGATTTCTTTGATGAAGTTAATGAAGATCTGCGGTGTCTCTGATTTGAGTCTGAGAAAGAAGACCCATGTGAAGCGTGTGTAGTCATCTACAATAACTAGTATATACCTTTTTGTGGTGAATACTGGCTACGGTTGAGGGACCGCAGAGATCAATGTGTAATAGTTCTAGTGGTTCAGAGATAGACGAATCCATTATCAGAGGATGGCTTGCTTTTGATTGTTTACCGCATTCACACGATGGAAAAAGAGTATTGTTGCTGAATTTGAGAATGGGAAGACCACAGACTAGTTCTCCTGTGATGAGGTTGTTGATGTAGCGAAAGTTGAGATGAGCTAGCTTACGGTGCCATAGCCAACAGACTTCGGATACAGTTTTGGATAGAAAACACAACTGCGGTTTACCAATGATGAGAGAAACATCAAGAGGGTACATCGTGCCTTCGGAGCGAGATTTGATTAAGCAAGTGCTGCGATCACTCGTCATTATGTAACAAAATTGATTGTCAAATTCAACACGATGTCCTGCTTTACATAGTTGGCCAACACTGATGAGATTGTGTTTAAGACCTTCTACATAAGCAACCTTCTGAATGGAAAAGTTTCCTGTAGTGAGAACACTGTAACCTCGGATGACACCATTTGCATTGTTGCCAAACGTGACATTTCCAGCATTGCATATAGGCCTGAAATCCCGAAGGTACTCTAACCTCCTGGTCATGTGCAAGGAGCAGGCACTGTCAATTAACCATTCTTCTTGTTGTTCCTCCTTGCACAAAGCCTGAGAATTACACGGTTAGTTTAGGCATCCAAACAAGTTTGGAGCCAGGGACGATTGATGTATTCTTAAATGATGCATGGTCCGAGGTTGCATGGACAGGTCTTTTGTCAACTTGTAGACCTAATCCTAGGTGTTTGTTCAGATTTGGATTATTACGAGGTTTCTGAAAATTATGAGATTTCTTACTTTTATTTGACTTGTCATGAGATAAAAACTTTTGACAGCTGCACTGACATTTACAAAAAGAGGGTTTGTCATTGAATCTGACATTGTGCTTGGTTAGCGATTTATGGAGTGAATTGGACTTGAAATTGGTCCGAGGTGGGTAATTTTTTGAAATGTAATTTGTAAAAACAAATTTTTCTGGACTCCTAGATTTTGGAATTCTTACATGTTTCTTATTTTTTGAAAAGCTTTGTCTATTTTTGTTTCAAGATCTAATTTCTTCTTTGAAAGCTCTTTTTGCCAAAAATTTTGGTGAACCGCAGTCATTGTTATTCAACTGCGGTTTTCTGAGATTTTTTGAACAATTTTGAAAACGCGGACTAGAATCATTAGAACTTGAGGATTCTGGAATTTGAGAGCATTGACCTACTTCAAAATTTTCTATAGGTAATTCGTGAAAAATCGGTTGAAGAGTTGTAGTTCCTTGAACTGAAGAGTTGTAGTCATTGTTTTTCAACTGCGGTGAAGATGATTTGACTACCGCAGAGTAAGTTCTTGACGAGACTGCGGTGGGACATTTCTGGGACAATTGACTATAGTGTGGAATACTATGGTTTGAGGACAAAGATGGAAAGTCTTTTGAGACTTCGAAGTTTTCAATAACAGTTTCTTCATCAACTTCGGATGAAGTTTGAGAATTTGAATGAGTGGTGCCACTGATGGGAGTTTGATCACATGTGTGACTAGAATCCTCGGGCACAAATTCCTCAATGACACAATTATTGCTCAAATTGTGCAATCTACCAAAGTGAGTTTTGATATCTTTGGGTAAAGTTTTGTCATTGACAGGGAAATGAAATTCTCTATCAGGAGGGACATACGCTCTGTCTTTGTTGAACCGGGGTGAGGAATCCATTGCGGTAGGATACCCATTTGACCAACCCCAATTATATGTATTGTCCACGGTTCCATTATTTACCAAATTTTCAATAGCCTCACTTTCATTAAACAATTTTTCAATTAAGAGATTCGATCGTACAATTTCTCTCGGAGCTAAATCTCTTTGATTCAAGGCTATCTCTAACTGGGTTTCACTTAACATTCTAGCATCTTTCTCTAATTCTAGATCCTTCTCTAACATTGCCATCTGAAGTCTCTTGTTATCCAGTCTTCCTCTCACATGGAACATCTCTTGGGACGCAATATTCTTCTCATCTAGGGCTTTGTTATAGTCTGTAAGGACGGCAGCACAAGTATATGTATTGTCTACGGTTCCATTATTGTCCACGGTTCCATTATTTACAAAAATTTTCAATAGCCTCACTTTCATTAAACGATTTTTCAATTAAGAGATTCAATCATACAATTTATCTCGGAGCTAAATCTATTTGATTCAAGGCTATCTCTAACTGGGTTTCACTTAACATTCTAGCATCTTTCTCTAATTCTAGATCCTTCTCTAACATTACCATCTTAAGTCTCTTGTTATCCAGTCTTCCTCTCACATGGAACATCTCTTGGGACGCAATATTCTTCTCATCTAGGGCTTTGTTGTAGTCTGTAAGGACAGCAACACAAGTGTCATTAAGATCATCTATGTAGGGTTGACAGTCATGCATGCTATAATTTAAAGTTTGGATCATGAGTTTTACCTTTTCAACGATGCTTAGAGTCCCATCTTTCGCCATGTAGCAGTAGTTTTTGTTCAACATTGCTGACCCATCATCATCTGCAGTGGCCAGCATGTAGATTTCCCCTTTTCCCTTAATACTGTTGATGGTCTCTTCTTCATCCCCTGATGACCAAACTGGATGGTCTCTTTTAACTTGAGCCACATATGCCCTTGCCTTTTCTTTTTCTTCCAACTCTTGAGCCATTATAAGATAAAATGCTCTGTCCTTGACTACGTTGGCCTTACAGTCTTTTGCGAAGTGATTTTCTTTGTTGCATTTGTGACAAATCACAACATCAATCTTGTCTACTGATTGAGTACCGGAGTCATTGTTCTGAGGAGACTGCGGTATCTCCTTGGGTTGATTGTTCTGAGAGCCTTTAGGATACCGAGAGTGGTTGTTCTGAGAACCGAAGTTACGGTTGAATGGAGGTTTGTTGAATTGTTGATTCTTGCGGAAAGAAGAAGGTGGTATGTGGTTGAACTGTTAGCTAACTAGAGCAATAGCCTTCTGAAATTCTTCTTCATCATCATACTCAGAATCTGCTTTGTATGACTGTGGTGGGGTGTCATACGATGAAGAGTAAGGTGACTGCGGTGGAGCTTGTGCTATGAGGGCAAGTGGGCCTCTGAAGTCAGCACAGTCTTTGAGCACAGTGGATTCTTGTGCTTGAAGTTCTCCATAGATATTGTAGAGTGATAAAGAGTGAATCTTCCTGTCACCTTGGACTATCATTTTGGCCGTAGTCCAATGTCGTCCTAAGCCATTAAGGAACTGGAGAATGGTTTCATGGTTGCTGCGGATGGTACCAACATTTGATAACTTTGTCACTTTAGGTTGAATCTCTTGAAGGAGTCTTCCAAACTTTCACTAGCATGAGCTTTGAAGTTGTTGATGTCGTTGAGTGCGGTAGTGAGCTTCTTATCTTGTGCTTGTTCTGAGCCTTCATACAGGTTTTTGAGTACATTCCAGATCTCTTTTGCTGACTTGCAGTTTATGATAATATCAAAGTTGTCAGGAGCGACACCACAAGAAATTTCATAAAAAGCAATAGCATCATTTTCCATTTTATCGAGATTATCCTTGGTAGGACGGCTCATGGTTGGTTGACCTCCACCTAGCCTGGTTGCTGCGCCTTCAGTTTGAACTGGTGTAAGGACTGGAACATGTGGTCCTTCTTCCATGGATCGCCATACATCTCTGCCCAGTCTTCTTAAGTACCTTTCCATTCTTTGTGACCAGTGATGATACTCATTTGCTACCAGTATCGGATCTCGGTTAGAACCACCAACATTGTTGGAGATATTCAGAGATAACGATTGTGCCATTTTTTTTAAGAAATGAGCTTTAGTGGTATAGAGGGCTTAATGAGAAAATCAGAGTTCCGATATCCAAAAAGCAACCACTTTGGCTATGATACCAATTGTTGAGAGAAAAACTTGGAGACACACTTGAAAAAACGTTATTACAAGTATATCGCGGAATAGAGTTAATCTCAAAGGATCAAAAGCTCAATAATAATATAGTTAGATAGTTAGTTGCGGAAAGTAAAGAAATGTAAATGACAAAAGTTGTTATATCAAGAATACACTTAAACTGATTCATAACAAGGAATGCATTCACTCCAAGTTAGTAAGTGAGATCAAGTTTAGTGATTAAGTCTAGAAGACTTGCTCCGAAGAGAGATTATGTTCCAGTAGCAGTTTGAGTGTGAAGAGTAATAAGATAGATAAATGAATAAGATAACTTAGAACAATATATTCATAAGTTAACAGTAATTAAGAAGTAAGAAGTGAGAAGTAAGGAGTTGTATTAAGAAGTGTTGAAAGAAGTTAGACATATTTTCATACAAGAGAATGAGTCTCTATTTATAGAGATTCAGAAATAGACTACTCTATAAGCAGCTGTGGAAGGCATGCTGGACAATAGAGTACATTACATAAGATAAGTAAAAGAAATAACTAATATTGCAGATGCTGAAGACTTGCTGACTCCGGAAGCTGAGATTGGCTGCAGGAGTTGAACCGTTGCGGTAGTAAAGAGACGGTTGCGGTAGTTGAGCTCAAGAGGGTCACTTTTATGATTCAACACTTTTCCACTTACTTATTAGTTTTATATACGTGTTAAAACTAATGTACTTCACAAGGATAACCAGGCTTTCAGAATACTTCTCTTAACGCTACAACTATGGTAGATACTTGTACACTTCATACCGGATCGATAACCAACTTTCAAGGAAACTAAGGGTTTTTCCTGGGATAACTTGACTTTCCTTAACTAGGCTGTGTGATCAAAGGGATAACTAGACTTTTCTTATAAGAAAATATGGGATTTTCTTGGTTAACACTTTTTTAGAAAACCAAAGGAAACTTGTTCTTTTACAGAAACAAACCTCTTATGAACTCACCGGCTTTATGCTGATATTTTAAAAACTGCTTGTATTCTCAGGTCAAAGTTAGACAGGTACCCCGCAATCTTCTGGGAAAGATGGAGCATATAGAAGTCTCGTCTCTACTTTTGTTCATTTTGGATGTATATATCTATAATCATGTATAACTTTATTTTCAAACAAATGTAAATACTTCTATGTAATGTAATGGTTGTGTTTACTATGCTTACTATGTACATTGGTTGTGATACTTTACATGACGTCCTCTACCCCGGAATGTTTTCGCCTTTGGTTTCGGGGTGCGACAGATTGGTATCAGAGCCCTTGTTTATAGTGAACTAAGTATACCGAACCTTACATGGTATAAGACTATAAACACTAAGGGGCCGAAGAGCTCTAAACTAAAAGTATACTTTAAAATATAAGTATTTTTCAAAAGTATACAAGAATACCTAAATGTCAGAGACCGTAACCTCGAGTAGAACGAAACATAAGTAATTGGGTGTTGTATGCTGCAGTTAAACCTGGGCAGTTATGTAGTCGTGTCTAGGGTCAATATAGCCTGATCAACTATATTCATTCGAGGCACGGCCAATATGTGCTTGGTAGTGACTGTGGTGTGCAGCATGCCTAAAACTTACCTAGTATCCAAACAATGATTCATCGTTTCCGTGAAACATAAAATACTATGGGAGTATTTTAGCCAAAGCCGATTACGTGTAGAAATTCATTCCGAGTATTACTACTCACTCCTTCCCTAGCGATAGTTTATCTGCTTTGATAACTCTTTCCTGTTTTATCGTTTAATATAACTCTATATCTGTTATAATGAGATATCTCTTGTTCCATATCTCTTGATTCAATTCAGAGGACTTACAATCCTCTCTTTCCTAATCATTTTAGATCAAGATGCCTCCGAGGAAGAGACCTAGCTCAAAGAACAACAATCCTCCTCCACCACCACCTCCCTCTCCATTTGATCCCGCCATGTTTCAAGCAGCTATTAATGCTGCTGTGGCTGCTACCATATCACAAATGAACCTCGGTGGTTTAGGCGGGCCAGAAGGTGGTACTCAGCCTCAAAACCAGGAAAGTAACCAGGGACACCGGAAGGAGTGTTCCTACAAAGATTTTATGAACGCAAAACCCACGCCCTTCAATGGCACTGGAGGTGTCATTACCTTAACCCGATGGTTCGAGAAAATCGAATCTATATTTGAAATTTGTGCCTGTTCAGAATTAGACAAAGTAAAGTTCGCAGCCTACACTTTCACTGACAAAGCCCTGACTTGGTGGAATGGCCGAGTCAAATCCTTAACCCTACCTGTGGCCAATGCAATGGGTTGGGAGGTCATGAAGGAACTTCTACTTGCGGAGTACTGCCCTCGGGGAGAAATGCAGAAGCTAGAACACGAACTCTAGAACCTGAAGATGAAGGGTTCTGATATTGCCGCTTACACTTCAAGATTTGATGACTTGGCGCTTCTCTGCCCGAGAATGGTTACCCCTGAGAGTATAAAGATTGAGAGATTTATCTGGGGGCTGACCCAGCCAACCAAGGGTAATGTCTTGGCTGCGAAGCCAGACACATACGACAGCACCAAATGCCTAGCGCAAACTCTGATTGACCACAGTGATCACCTTGATGAAGCAGCCACCACTCCTAAGCCGACAAAGAGGAGTGGTGAAAACAGGAAATTTTGGAAAAAGAACAAGAGTAATTCTATGCAGGAGTCCTCAAAGAAGCAGCAAACCGTGGCAGTCCATGCTGCAACTACCCCTGTTGTTGTTTCTGCCGTCGGATCCATAGCCCAAGCACCTACCAGTAGGTATGCTGGTACTCTTCCTCGATGTGACAAATGTAACTTCCATCATAATCCCGGTCCATGTCGTGAACCCTCATGCTCCAACTGTGGCAAAAAGGGGCACACAACACGAAACGGCAGAACACCAACCCAATCAGACAATCAAGCTTCCGGAGCAGGTGTCAGTCAGGCCTGTTATGGTTGTGGTGAAGTCGGGTATTTCAAGCGAAATTACCCCAAGGCAGCAACAACTGGTAACACCAGGAGAGTCCTAGCTAAGGGACGAGAGGAGGCAATCCCCGATCCCACCGTTGTCTCGGGTACATTCCTTCTCGACAACTCTTATGCTAGTATCCTTTTCGATTCTGGTGCTGAGCGAAGTTTTGTTAGTAATTCATTCAAACATCTTATTAAGCATAATCCCCAAACATTAACCGAAACATTTACCGCCGAGATGGCTAATGGTGAGAAAGAGAACGCTAACGATATATTCATAGGTTGTACCCTTACCCTGAACGATCATTCTTTTCCCATTGACCTGATGCCAGTTTCCATAAAAAGATTTGATGTCATCATTGGCATGGATTGGTTGAGTCCCAATCATGCTGATATCCTTTGTTATGAAAAAGCCATCCGTCTCAATCTCCCCTCTGGCCAGACTCTCATGATCTACTGTGACATCCCCAAAATCTCGGCCAGAAAAGACCGATTTCATTTATGCTTTTAAAATAATTTCAGAGTAAATCCTTTTGATTTGAAAGAGTTGCGGAATTTGTTCCCAAAAACAAAACATGATAAAACAATGTTTACCAAAGCATTTCATAAAAGAAATATATTTTTCATTATATAATCAAAACTCGGGGTGTCATGTTCTGATACAGACCAATAATCATAAACGATAACATTACAAGTCATTCAACAAATATATACATATACAGACTTGTAAACAAAACAACTGATGGTTCATCCATCTTATGCCCTCGCGCCACTTCCTGTAATACAAATAAAACTGAGTGGGTCAGGCTTGGGAGCCTGGTGAGCATATAGGGTTTTCAACCCACAATAAATAATCATATTTAATTTTCACCAACCAACAATAACCCAATTACCCATTCCCATTATTCTCACTTTATGTCCCTAAGACAACTATCATAAGGGACCTAGTCTAAGAATATTTCATCGGGGCGACAACACATGCGTCGGGGGTACCTCAGCAATATAAGTCAAATAAGGCAACCATGAGGGGGATGGAGTACAGCGAATGAACACCCAAGTTCATTAACACCTACAGGTGGCGAACCTGCTAATGTTTCCACAAGACTGTCTAGAATAGCCCGTGGTCATCATCTAAACTCCGCTAGATGACTAAATAAAACAACAACGAGGCCTCTCATCTGTTTATTACACACCAACTATCTATCCATGTTCTACCCAACATATTAGTAGATAAAAATATACATTTTTATACATAGATAAAAACCTATATAGCACGCTTTGATCAACATATATTTCACATAATAGATGAGGCACACACACACATAACACATATTTCATAGAGAATAACTCAGATCTATGAGATAGAAGAGAGTGAATATACAGTCACACATATAACAACAAAATATATACACATACCACGTATTTTATATAAAATACTCTATAATAATGAGTTGGAAGAAGGTAACTACACACTCACTTGATCAGAAGATGATCGGACAACACTACGACTTGCAGAAGTAGTAATCCTCAGCAGATCTGGAAGATATTCACAAAAATCGAACTTCTCGCGGACAGAGCTTCGGCTCGGGAACCGCACTTCTCGGGATCTTCGGGATCTCGGGACTTGCCTCGGGGCTCGAGTATGATACCGGGGCTTCGGGGTATTTCTGGCACGCAAAACGATGCAAAACGGGAGAGAGAAGAGAGAAAATGAACAAAAGAATCGGCTGCCTTCGGATCCTATTTATAGGAGGCTGGAGCCTCGGAGTACGCGGGGCGTACTACGTTACGCGGGGCGTACAGCCCGAAACGTCATTGCTTACGTATCCGAAGCCACTTGCTGCGAGTGTTGACATCTTCGGTGTACGCGGGACGTACTTCGGATCGGATTGCTGACTCCTCTTCGGATAATGCCTCGGAATTAAAGATTTAATTTAAATACAAAATATTTAATAAACTTCGGAAATTCATATCTTCTTCATACGAACTCCGTTTTCGACGTTCTTTATATCCACGCGAAGGTGAGACTACGCTCTACAACTTTCGTTTAGACTCCATCGGATATTTTGACTTTATTTTTATTATTTATTTTTAATAGGCCACGATAGAAAAACTTCGTTATAAATTCATAACTTCTTCGTTTGACGTCCGTTCTCGCCTAACTTTTTATCGCTTCGATACCAACAACGAGACCTTCGATCCTCGTTTAGATTACTTTGGCTAAAAGCCGCTCGATCTCAAATCGAGTATTTCGGGCTGCACACCGCTAAGCCGAAACTTCGATAAATCATAACTTCCTCATACGAAGTCAGATTTGGGCGTTCTATATATATTCGGAAACCTCGTTTCAACTACTACAACATTATTCAAAGATATTAAGTTTATTTTACACTTAAATTTTGAAGCTTATTTTAATTCTTAATTAATCAAACCACATAATTAAGCAATTAGGCACAAAACACACAATACTTAAATAATACAATCTTTATTATTTCAAAACGGGTTACAGAGGTTAACCTAGACTATTACATTGCTAAAAATGGCAAGCCCGGAAACACAGGCGTTACGATTCTCTCCACCTTAGAATGATTCCTTCCCCGGAATCACACATCAACAAACAAATGCAGATAGCGACTCAACATGTCACTCTCCGTCTCCCAGGTGAGATTCAGCCCATTCGTGTGTTTCCATCGGACAAGCACTAAACCAACCATTTTGCGTCGCAACTTCTTAGTCTTTCGGTCAAGAATTGCCTCTGGTTCTTCAATCAACATTTTGTTCTCATCAATTCTAAATTCAAAAATTGGAATTATATCGGGAACTTCTCCAGTGAACTTCCTCAAATAACACACATGAAAAGTGTTGTGAATTCCATTCAGTTCTTCGGGTAATTCGAGCTTGTAAGCTTGGTTCCCAATCCTCTGAAGAACTTTAAACGGTCCAATAAACCTTGGACTCAACTTTCCCCTTTTTCCAAATCTTATAAGTCCCTTCCACGGTGAGACTTTAAGCAAAACCGAATCTCCAATTTCAAAAGTCATCGGTCTTCGCTTCTTGTCAGCATAGCTCTTTTGATGATCTTGAGTTGCTAACATTCTTTCCCTAATTATTTTCAACTTTTCAGCAATTTGATGAACCATCTCCGGTCCCATAAACTGCTTTTCCCCAGCCTCAAACCAACAAGACGGCATACGACACTTATGTCCGTACAAAGCTTGATAAGGTGCCATCTTAATGCTCGAGTGGAAACTATTATTATAGGAAAATTCTACCAAAGGTAAATGTTCATCCCAATTACCTAGGAATTCCAAGGTACATGCTCTCAGCATATCTTCAAGTGTTTGTATCGTTCTTTCACTCTGACCATCAGTCTGCGGATGGTAAGCTGTACTTAAACATAACTTGGTACCCATTTCCTCTTGTAGACTTTTCCAAAACCTTGAGGTGAAACGGCTATCACGATCCGATACAATCGTTAACGGAACACCGTGAAGCCTCACAATTTCCTTCACGTAAGAATTCGCAAGCTTTTCCATAGACCATTTCTCCTTGGCTGCTATGAAATGCGCACTCTTAGTGAATCGATCAACGACCACCCAAATCATGTCGTGACCATTCTTTGTTCTGGGAAGTTTAGTGACAAAGTCCATAGCAATGTCTTCCCACTTACCCATAGGCACAGGCAATGGTTCTAAACTCCCGTAAGGTTTCTGATGTTGTGTCTTGACTCTCGCACAAGTCACACACTCGGCCACATACTTTGCAACATCAAGCTTCATCGTCGGCCACCAGTAGTACGGTTTCAGGTCCCTATACATTTTAGTGCTACCCGGATGAATTGAGTACATGGTCTTGTGAGCTTCTTCCATCAGAAGATCCCTAATTCCTCCTGATTTAGGTACCTAAATACGATCTTGGAATACCTTCAGTCCATGACCGTTTGTACCAAACACCAACGTTTTACCCAAACGTTCATCCTTTCGGTCATTTTTCTCAGAAGCTTCCTCTTGAGCTTTCTTTATACTTTCCACAATGGTCGAGACAATTTCAATTCTCAACGCTCTTGGCCTTTTCCTTTCAAGATTGACTTTTCGACTAAGAGCATCAGCAACAACATTAGCTTTACCGGGGTGGTAAAGTATCTCGCAATCGTAGTCTTTAAGTAATTCTAGCCAGCGTCGTTGCCTCATATTCAATTCCTTCTGATTAAAGAGATATTGGAGACTCTTATGATCAGTAAAAAGTTTGCACTTCGTGCCATAGAGGTAATGCCTCCATAATTTCAGAGCGAAAACTACCGCTGCCAACTCCAAATCATCAGTCGAGTAATTCTTTTCATGCTCTTTCAGCTGTCGAGACGCATATCCTATCACCTTTTCTCTTTGGGTCAAAACACAACCCAATCCAACCCTAGACGCATCGCTATAAACAGCGAAGTCTTCAACTCCAACGGATAGAGAAAGTATCGGTGCCTCGCATAGCTTCTTCTTTAGCTTCTCGAATGCTTCTTTATGCTTATCACTCCAAGCATAAGTAGCTCCTTTGTGGGTCAAAGCTGTCAATGGAGTAGCAATCGAAGAAAAGCCTTGGATAAACCTGCGGTAATATCCGGCTAATCCTAAAAAGCTTCGAATCTCCGTGGGACTTTTCGGTTGTTCCCACTTCATCACAACTTCGATCTTCGCTGGATCAACCATTATCCCTTCTTGGTTGACCACGTGACCCAAGAATTGGACTTCACGAATCCAAAAATCACATTTGGAGAACTTTGCATACAGTTTCTCCTTCTTCAAAACTTCTAACACTTCTCGCAAGTGTCTGCCATGTTCCTCCTGGCTTTTCGAGTAAATCAGAATGTCGTCTATGAACACTATCACAGATTTATCAAGGAAAGGATTACAAACCCTATTCATTAAATCCATGAATGCTGCCGAAGCATTGGTTAGTCCAAACGACATAACCAAGAACTCGTAGTGTCCATATCTAATTCTGAATGCAGTCTTCTCGATATCTTGCTCTTTTACTTTTAGTTGATGATATCCTGACCTTAGATCGATCTTCGAGAAATAGCTCAAAACTTGCAATTGATCAAATAAGTCATCAATCCTCGGCAACGGATATCTATTCTTTATTGTTGCCTTGTTCAGTTCTCTATAATCGATGCACATTCTCATACTTCCATCTTTCTTCTTCACAAATAACATCGGAGCTCCCTAGGGCGATGAACTAGGTCTAATGAAACATTTATCCAATAACTCCTGAAGTTGCATCATCAGCTCCTTCATCTCCGTCGGTGCTAATCGATAAGGTGCTTTTGCTATTGGCGTGGTCCCTGGTAGCAAGTCTATTCTGAACTCCACTTGTCTATCAGGTGGTAATCCAGGAAGATATTCGGGAAATACTTCCGGATAATCACACACCACTGGAATACTCTGCATCACCTTCTTTTCCTTCTTAGCATCGATCACGAAGGCTAAATATGATGTACATCCCTTGGTCAAACACTTTCTGGCTTTCATTAGAGAAATGATTCCTGAATTTACTCTGTGTTTGTCCCCATACACCATAAATGAATCCTTCCCAGGCGGGTTTACTTTAACTATCTTTTTCCTGCACAAAATTTCGGCATCATTGGCGCTAAGCCAATCCATTCCCAACACGATGTCAAAACCATTTAGCTCGATAGGCAATAATTCCTCGTGACTCTTATTCCTATTAAGATCAATTAAGATGTTTTTCATATGATGGCTAACATGTACAAACTTGCCACTAGCTACTTCGACTAATAAAGCATCATCTAGTCTATCAATAGGCAAAGCTAGCTTTCTACCAAACTCATGCGAAATAAAGGAGTACTTGGCTCCAGAATCAAACAAAATTTGAGCAGGTAATTCGTTAACAAGAAAGGTACCTGAAGCGACATCAGCTTCATCTTTCGCAGCTTCGAGTGTCATCTGGAAGGCTCTCGCCTTCGGATTTGGTGGAATGTTGGGCCTAGCTGCCTCCTTCTTCTTTGGACAGTCATTCAAAATATGCCCCTCTTCATTACAACCAAAACACATCCTTTTGTTTTTTAGACATTCATTGGAAAAATGTCAAACCTTTCCACACTTGTAGCAGGTTACATCCTCGCTACATTTCCCAAAGTGCTTTTTCTTACACTTATCACACCACTTCACTTCGCCTCCTTTTCCTCCAAACTTTTTCGAATAAGATTTCGAAAATTTGCTTTTCTTACCGGAATAAGATGTTCCCTCAAACTTTCTTTTCTCACCAACCTCAAACTTGTCGGTGGTTCTTCCCTTTATCATGTTCTCAATAGACTTGGCAGCCCAGATAGCTGCCTCTAGAATAAGTGCCTGACGTACTGGCACCTCGTACTCCCATGGAAGTCCCTTCGCATACCAGTCCACCTTTGGCAGCTCATCTGGAACGATACGCAAGGCAAACTCCATCTTATCGGTGAAGTTATTGGTGTATTCATCAACTGACATGCTGCCTTTCGTCAATGTCAGGAACTTGTTCTCCAACTCCAACAAATTTTGAGCCGAACAGAACTTGCGCTTGAACTGCGCCAAGAATTCTGCCCATGACAATTGCAGTGGCTCATTAGGGCTTAAGGTCTTCCCTAGAGTGTTCCACCAACGAACAGCTCCACCTTGGAACTGACGCACGACATAGATAGTCTGCAACTTACCTCTGTAGCCACAAGTCATAAAGGCCAATTCCATTTCGAAGATCCAATCCATAACCCCAATCGGATCCTCCTTTCCATTGAAGGTCGATGGTTTGCAAGTTAGAAAGTCCTTGTACTTGCATCCCATTCCATCATTCCTTCCATCATGGTTATCTTGCCTAACTATCAGTGGGTTGGCTTGACCAATAGACCCCACTGAAGTTTCCACCTTCCGAGTGCCCTTCATTTAATTCAGGCTCCTCCACACGAATTGACAGTTCTTCACGATTCTGTTGAAGCAACCGTCTAGTTTCATCCATCTGAAGATCCAACATCGTCTGAATCATCATTTGCACACCAGCCATGGTTATTGGCTCAGGTGCTGCTGCTACGACAGGTACTTGCTCAATCACTGGTGGTTGATTCCTGTTTTCATCAGCATTTCCAACTCCACTTCTGGTTCTCACCATTTTGATCTACACACCGAATAAGGTGAAATTAGATCCTCAATCATGATAGATATTCAAATCTTCCTTACCACTCCGAAACGTTTACATGCTAGTTCTAATATCGTAGACGTACGTTTAGAATCCTACACACATAAGGTTTCTAGATCCGGTCAGCAACAGACCATAGATCCGAACAAATAATATCATATATGGCAACATATAACATTTAGCACATAAAAGCATTTTAGGCAACTTTCCTAAAATAAACCAGTGCTCGTGTCTAAAACATAACAGACACACATCTCAACAACTTCACTTAGCATTCTAAGTTTATGTCTAGAAATCCTACAAATTCCTAGTTCGCTTAAACTAATGCTCTGATACCAACTGGGACATCCCCAAAATCTCGGCCAGAAAAGACCGATTTCATTTATGCTTTTAAAATAATTTCAGAGTAAATCCTTTTGATTTGAAAGAGTTGTGGAATTTGTTCCCAAAAACAAAACATGATAAAACAATGTTTACCAAAGCATTTCATAAAAGAAATATATTTTTCATTATATAATCAAAACTCGGGGTGTCATGTTCCGATACAGACCAATAAGCATAAACGATAACATTACAAGTCATTCAACAAATATATACATATACAGACTTGTAAACAAAACAACTGATGGTTCATCCATCTTATGCCCTCGCGCCACTTCTTGTAATTCAAATAAAACTGAGTGGGTCAGGCTTGGGAGCCTGGTGAGCATATAGGGTTTTTAACCCACAATAAATAATCATATTTAATTTTCACCAACCAACAATAACCCAATTACCCATTCCCGTTATTCTCACTTTATGTCCCTAAGACAACTAACATCAGGGACCTAGTCTAAGAATATTTCATCGGGGCGACAACACATGCTTCGGGGGTACCTCAGCAATATAAGTCAAATAAGGCAACCATGAGGGGGATGGAGTACAGCGAATGAACACCCAAGTTCATTAACACCTACAGGTGGCGAACCTGCTCATGTTTCCACAAGACTGTCTAGAATAGCCCGTGGTCGTCATCTAAACTCCGCTAGATGACTAAATCAAACAACAACGAGGCCTCTCATCTGTTTATTACACACCAACTATCTACCCATGTTCTACCCAACATATTAGTAGATAAAAAATATACATTTTTATACATAGATAAAAACCTGTATAGCACGCTTTGATCAACATATATTTCACATAACAGATGAGGCACACACACACATAACACATATTTCATAGAGAATAACTCAGATCTATGAGATAGAAGAGAGTGAATATACAGTCACACATATAACAACAAAATATATACACATAGCACGTATTTTATATAAAATACTTTATAATAATGTGTTGGAAGAAGGTAACTACACACTCGCTTGATCAGAAGATGATTGGACAGCACTACGACTTGCAGAAGTAGTAATCCTCAGCAGATCTGGAAGATCTTCACAAAAATCAAACTTCTCGCAGACAGAGCTTCGGCTCGGGAACCGCACTTCTCGGGATCTTCGGGATCTCGGGACTTTCCTCGGGGATCGAGTATGATACCGGGGCTTCGGGGTATTTCTGGCACGCAAAACGATGCAAAACGGGAGAGAGAAGAGAGAAAATGAACAAAAGAATCGGCTGCCTTCGGATCCTATTTTTAGGAGGCTGGAGCCTCGGAGTACGCGGGGCGTACTGCGTTACGTGGGGCGTACTGCCCGAAACGTCATTGCTTACGTATCCGCAGCCACTTGCTGCGAGTGTCGACATCTTCAGTGTACGCGGGCGTACACGAGTACGCGGGGCGTACTTTGGATCGGATTGCTGACTCCTCTTCGGATAATGCCTCCGAATTAAAGATTTAATTTAAATACAAAATATTTAATAAACTTCGGAAATTCATATCTTCTTCATACGAACTCCGTTTTCGACTTTCTTTATATCCACGCGAAGGTGAGACTACACTCTACAACTTTCGTTTAGACTCCGTCGACTAATTTTGACTTTATTTTTATTATTTATTTTTAATAGGCCGTGACAGAAAAACTTCGTTATTAATTCGTAACTTCTTCGTTTGACGTCCGTTCTCGCCTAACTTTTTATCGCTTTGATACCAACAACGAGACCTTCAATCCTCGTTTAGATTACTTCGGCTAAAAACCGCTCGATCTCAAATCGAGTATTTCGGGCTGCACACCGCTAAGCCGAAACTTCGATAATTCATAACTTCCTCATACGAAGTCAGATTTGGGCGTTCTATATATATTCGGAAACCTCGTTTCAACTACTACAACATTATTCAAAGATATTAAGTTTATTTTACACTTAAATTTTGACGCTTATTTTTATTCTTAATTAATCAAACCACATAATTAAGCAATTAAGCACAAAACACACAATACTTAAATAATACAATCTTTATTATTTCAAAACGGGTTACAGAGGTTAACCTAGACTATTACATTGCTAAAAATGGCAAGCCCGGAAACACAGGCGTTACATCTACGGTGATAAACTTAGTTCCAATCTTCGCATCATATCTTGCATCAAAGCTCAAAAGCTTTTGCGAAAGGAGTGTTACGCATTCCTAAGTCATGTAATCAATGAGAAACAGGAAGTTAAAGACCTCGAGAGCATCCCCGAAGTCTGCAACTTTCCTGATGTCTTTCCCAAAGAGCTCTCGGGAATTCCTCCCGAACATCAAGTCGAGTTTCGCATTGACCTAATTCCTGGAGCTAACCCTATAGCCAAGTCTCCATATCGCTTAGCTCCAACAAAAATGCAGGATTTATCCAGTCAGCTCAATGAGCTGCTCGACAAAGGGTTCATCAGACCAAGTTCCTCACCCTGGGGATCCCCGGTATTATTTGTGAAGAAGAAAGATGGATCCTTTCGGATGTGCATAGACTACCGTGAGTTGAACAAATTGACCATCAAAAACCGATATCCTCTTCCTCGAATAGATGACCTTTTCGATCAACTCTAGGGAGCTAGTTACTTCTCGAAGATAGACCTCAGATCAAGGTACCATCAGCTTCGAGTCCATGAGAATGATGTTTCCAACACATCATTCAAGACTTGATATGGTCACTACGAGTTTGTAGTGATGCTCTTCGGTCTAACCAATGCACCGGCTGTGTTCATGGACCTGATGAACTGGGTGTGTCGTCCTTTTCTGGACAAGTTCGTCATCGTGTTCATTTACGACATACTTGTCCATTCTAGAAGCAAAGAAGATCACAAACAACACTTGAGGTTAGTATTGGAAACACTTAGATCGGAGAAACTATACGCAAAATTCTCCAAGTGCGAATTCTGGATTCGGAAAGTAGCCTTCCTTGGTCACATGGTAAGCGAAGAAGGTATCCACGTGGACCCATCTAAAATCAAGGCGATAGAGAATTGGTGAGCACCGAAGACACCTACAGAAATCTGTCAATTCTTGGGTCTCGACTATCGTAGATTCATTCAAAAAATTTCCAGAATTGCCAAACCCCTAACCACTCTGACACATAAAGGTGTACCCTTTTGTTGGAGTGAGAAACAAGAAACTGCATTTCAAACGTTGAAACGAGCCCTGTGCAGCGCACCTATTCTGTCCCTGCCCGAAGGAATAAAGGACTTCGTTGTCTATTGCGATGCGTCCAATCAAGGTTTAGGCTGTGTGCTTATGCAGAGAGGAAAAGTTATCGCTTATGCCTCAAGACAACTGAAGGCACACAAAGTTAACTACATGACTCATGATCTGGAGCTAGGAGCAGTGATCTTCACACTGAAGATTTGGAGACATTATCTCTACGGAACTAAGTGCACGATTTTCACTGATCATAAAAGCCTGCAGCACATCTTCTATCAGAAAGACTTAAACATGAGGCAACGACAATGGGTAGAGCTGCTCAGTGACTACGAGTCCGAGATCCGCTACCATCCCGGCAAGGCCAATGTGGTAGCAGATGCCCTGAGCCAAAAGGAGAGTTCAAGCCACAAGACAAAGACACTGACGATGACCATCCATTCCCACTTATCTGTACAAATCCGAGAAGCCCAATTAGAAGTCCTAAAACTAGAGAACTTGTTGAATGAAGCCTTGAGGGGAATGAATAAGAAGCTTGAGATCAAAAGTGAAGGAGTCTATTGTTTCATGGATCGAGTATGGACCCTAAAGTTCGGAGGTTTCAGAGAAGTTGTTTTGACCAAAGTTCACAAGACCAGATACTCTGTTCACCCAGGTTCGGACATGATGTACCTGGATCTCAAGAAACAGTACTGGTGGACAAACATGAAAGCCGAGATCGCTACCTTCGTGGGCAAGTGTCTGACTTGCGCCAAGGTAAAAGTCGAGTATCAGAAGCCCTCGGGTCTGCTCCAGCAGCCTGACATACCTGAGTGGAAATGGGAGATGATTACCATGGATTTCATCACCAAGTAACCTAGATCTCCAAGTGGGTACGATACCATTTGGGTAATTGTCGACCGATTGACAAAATCCGCTCACTTCCTTCCGATTAAAGAATTGTTCAAGATGGAAAGACTTACACGAACCTACATCTAATAGATAGTCCGACTGCACGGTGTACCTGTGTCCATTATCTCCGATTGAGATAGCAGGTTTACTTCAAGGTTTTGGCAGTCTCTTCAGAAAGCTCTTGGAACTAAGCTGGATATGAGTATAGCTTACCATCCTCAGACTGACAGACAGAGTGAGAGAACTATCCAGACCCTAGAAGACATGCTGAGAGCATGTGTTATCGATTTCGGAAAGTCATGGGACACTCACTTACCCTTGATCGAGTTCTCGTATAACAACAGCTACCATACCAGTATCAAGGCTGCCCCGTTTGAAGCCCTCTACGGTCGCAAGTGCAGATCCCCTCTGTGTTGGGCCGAGGTAGGGGACACGCAGCTAGCCAAGAGTCGAGTCCCTGACAGTGCTCTCACTGGTCCTAAAATCATCCGAGAAACCACCGAGAAAATCATCCAAATCCGAGAACGATTGAAAGCTTCACGAGACAGACAGGAGAGTTATGCCGATAAACGATGGAAACCTCTAGAACTCTAGGTTGGAGATCGTGTCTTGTTAAGGGTCTCACCCTGGAAAGGCATGATACGCTTTGGAAAGCGTGGAAAACTTAACCCGAGGTACATAGGGCTTTTCGAGATCCTCACTAGGATCGGTCCCGTAGCCTATAAACTCCGACTACCTCAAGAACTTAGCAACATCCATCCTGTCTTCCACGTCTCAAATCTTAAAAAGTGTCTATCCGATGAAACCCTTGTGATCCCTCTTGAAGAGATCGAGGTCAACGAAAACCTAAACTTTGTGGAAGAACCGATCGAAATCATGGATCGAGAGATCAAACGTACGAAACAAAATCGCATCCTAATAGTGAAGGTTCGCTGGAATGCCATGCGGGGACCCGAATTCACTTGGGAGCACGAAGACTCGATGACACAGAAATATCCGCATCTCTTTCCAAATCCATGATTTGTATCTTAATTTGAAATTTTGGGACGAAATTTTCTCTAACGGGGGGATAATGTGACAACCCGTAATTTATTCCGTCACTGTAACCCGTTCCCGTTAATAAAACCGTTCGTATTCCAATTTTTCCGTAACTTTTGATTTAAATTAATTAAATTTGAACTTTTTATTATGACATCATAAGTTTCGGAATGCAATAAAAACACGTGAAAACGCCCCAAATTATTATTTGGAAAATTTTTAGTTACGAATAAGTCGTAATTACAGCAATTTAATCAGGTAAAATTTTAAACCCCGTCTAACGTCGGTATCGAGTAGATTTCCACCGGGTCTCAAACACAACCCCTATATAAAGGTTGAGTGGTCATCTTTTGAAGACTTTTTACCCACCTCATAAACTTTTTCTCTCTACTCTCTCTCTAAAACTTGAGTTTGAGCCAAAAACACCCCTTTCAAGCTTCAAATTGATAAGTAATCTATCCTAGCATGTTTCTAAGCTTGTTTATCATGCAAAATCGTGTTTAAACCACCCAAAACCATCAAAAACTTGTGTTTACGGTTTGGGAACACCTCCTAAAACTGTAAACTCCCTTATAGGGGTTTTGAAGCCCCAAAACCCTTCCAAGTCCCTTCTAGTGCTTAGATATGGCTTAAGGACTTTCATGTACGAGATTTGAGCACCAAAATCACATCATTTGGGTAGTAAACATGAGTTTACGGCCCAAGAACATTCTTGGACCGTAAACACACCTTCAAGGACCATAAACACCTTTTAAAGTATTAAATTGCCCCTTAAACACCTCCAAAAGCTTCCATGAGTGCCTAGAACCTTATATTCCTTCATGAGATGCACCAAATCATACACAAATGAGTCACACTTGATTTTACGGTTTGGGAAGGTCTCCCAAAACCGTAAACACCTCCAAATGGTGTTTAAATGCCCAAAACATCTTGTATGACTTAGATTTGGGTCTAGAACCTTGTATGCTTAACCTACAACCACCAAAACACATGATTCATGGACAAACATGAGTTTCTGGCTGTAAAATCATGTGTTTACGGTAGTAAAATCCCCAATTGCCATTCAAGAACCGTAAACTCCTTTTCCAAGGTCAATTCAAGTCTCGATCACTTCCTAAGCCATGGAATCAACCCTAGAACCTTCCTTTGTGCATTGTAAGACCTTTAAACATCCAAGAACACTCCACCCATGAGTTTACAGCCGTAAAATCATGGGTTTATGGTCTTTGGACTGTAAACACCCCTAAGGGCTTACTCTTGAAGAGTAAACTCCTTATCTAGGCCCTACACATCCTTACGTGCTACCCGGATCACTCCTAACACTTGAAATAAAGTGTTTTCGCGTCTTAGAGTGTATTGTCTTACTTAATTTGTAGTTCAAAGTCTATTTAGATACAATTATGTATCTCTTCATATTACATAGGAACCTTGCGTGTATTCAAGCCCCGAACTGACACTTAACATCCTAGTCGGCACATTTCTCGACTGGTGAGTTCATACCCCTACACGTTTTTCTGTATTTTTCAATGTTTTCATGAGGGGAATACAAGAAAAAGTACAAGGAAATCTTGTACTCAAACTTATGATTTCGTTAGAAATATTTCATATTACGTATGCTTTTAACATTCGAAATCGTATTAACCTACCGTTTAACTTGCAGAGTTAGTTTTCAAACTATTTGTGAAACTCATTATAAAATGCTGTATCTTATATTTCACAAATGAATTTCCACATTTTTACTGTTAAAAGCATCAACTTCAGAACTTTCGATACGTCCTTGGTAACACTCCCCTTGATACGAGAGTGAAGGACTAAACAACAGGATTTTTAAACGTCCTCGGTAACACTCCCCTGGATACGAGAGTGGAGGACTAAACAACAGGATTTTCTAAAGTCCTTGGTAACACTCCCCTTGATACAAGAGTGAAGGACCAATTTAATTAATCTTAAGATTGGAGACACGTCCTTGGTAACACTCCCCCTAGATACGAGAGTTTAGGACTAACCCTGTAACTAGAATCTCCTGGAGGGAGAACGTGACTTGAGTGTATAGATCTATACGGGATTGACTACCCCGCACCTAGCTGCTAGCTACAGTCAGACCGATAGGTCTACAGGTGACAAAAGGCATATCAACGATATTGGCCTAGTACGAGCCTTATCTAGTCTAATGTATGGTTATGGAACTCACAACTTAGATTATGAAAACTTTTCCACTTACTTATTAGTTTTATATACGTGTTAAAACTAATGTACTTCACAAGGATAACCAGGCTTTCAGAATACTTCTCTTAACGCTACAAGTATGGTAGATACTTGTACACTTCATACCGGATCGATAACCAACTTTCAAGGAAAATAAGGGTTTTTCCTGGGATAACTTGACTTTCCTTAACCAGGATGTGTGATCAAAGGGATAACTAGACTTTTCTTATAATAAAATATGGGATTTTCTTGGTTAACAGTTTTTTAGAAAACCAAAGGAAACTTGTACTTTTACAGAAACAAACCGCTTATGAACTCACCAGCTTTATGCTGATATTTTAAAAACTGCTTGTATTCTCAGGTCAATGTTAGACAGGTACCCCGCAATCTTTTGGGAAAGATGGAGCATATAAAAGTCTCGTCTCTACTTTTGTTCATTTTGGATGTATATATCTATAATCATGTATAACTTTATTTTCAAACAAATATAAATACTTCTATGTAATGTAATGGTTGTGTTTACTATGCTTACTATATACATTGCTTGTGATACTTTACATGACGCCCTCCGCCCCTGAACGTTTCCACCATTGGTTTCGGGGTGCGACATTTTCAAACTCTGAAGATTTAGATTAAGTACCGCAGCGGTAGTTGGGTCTGCCCTTTTGGGTCAAGAGACCCTGGTGGGATCGAGTATCTGTGGAAGTATTGTTGTATGGTTCAAGGACCTTCGGTAGTGCATCTCGGGTAGTTGGTTTCGATCTATGTATGGTAAGGATAGATTTCGGGGGCGAAATCTAATTCAAATGGGGGAGAATTATAACATCCGGGAAATTGGGTATATATGTTAAACCCTTCCTCTTCTCCAAATTTTCAAGAGAAGCCCCTAAATGGAAAATGTTGCAAAGGAGTATGTTGGGCGTACTGAAGAGTACGCTGCACGTACTCATTCGCTTATAATAAACGCGGACTCCATTTAGTAGGCTGGGCGTACCAAAGTTTCGCTGGGCGTAGCCGACCTAGATGCAAAACTCTAATTTAGACTTGAGTGTTTTTGAGTTAGTGAAACCCTAAAAGGAAGCCAACCTTCGTTCTAATCTGGTGTGAGTGTTTTTGGAGCTAAAAGTGCCTTTGTATGTTAGTAAAGAAGAAGAGGAGATTCTTGTGAAGGCTAGAAGTTAGAGTGCAAGCTTGGATCTGAGTTCTACAAAGGGAGAAGCTTCACTTGGAGGTAAAAAGCTCAAAACTTTCCTTGTTATTATGGTTGTGTGCTTCTTGGACCAATTTTTAGGGTTTTTGGTCCCAAGATGGAGACTTTTTGAGCAAATGGCCTCCATAAGCTAGAATGTGCCTTATTTCAGATTATTATGCATTGTGGGTTCATAAAAATTCAATCTTGGATGTTGAGACTAAGTCATGCATGAGATTAGGGCTTAATGTAGAAAGATGTTATATGTTGGAAGTGGTTGGTGACCTTTATAGCCACACAAAGGCTTAAAGGTTTCGACTTTATGACTAAAGAGGCAGTAGAGAGCCTAGATCTGTGATATGAGCCCATGACTTAACTTGTTCAAACCAGAAATAGAGGAAGGATAAGTCTGGGACTTATGTTGGGTGTAAGTCTCATAACATGTGGTATAGTAGCTTTAGGTCCCCGATCAATTTCAGGCGCGCTTGAGTATGCTGAGCGTACCAAGGAGGTACGCCCCCGTGTAACTCCTTCTGTGGGCTTTTGAGTTATGTTTTGGGTCTTGAGTGTTGGACCTGGAGTTTGGGCTTCATGCAATAGAGTCTTGGACCAGAGAAGTGTATATATGTGCTTTAGGGCCCTTGGGTTGGGTTTGCCTTTTTGTTTGGGGTTGTGGGCCATGTAAGGGCCCATTTATTATTGGGCCTTGGTGGGCCCAATGGGTTCAGGGCATTATTGGGCTGGTAGGTGGTCTATCTTTAGACCCAAATAGTGAGAGGTTGGACTTAGCTCCTAATTGAGATAATTGTGAGTTTGGCACAGAGTTAGAGGCTGGTGCATGGTAGCAGTGTTTATAGGAGCTGTTCTTCATCTAGGGTGAGTCTTCTTACTATACTTTACCTAGAGTGGTAATTAGAGTTATGTGACAGAGTATTTTGTATGCAGTTTATGTGATGTGATGCAATGCATTATTTCTATGTGATTTATGTTGTGTGTGTGTTCCAGAGTTTACAGAGTTAGGACTGAAAGGTCCACATAGTTAGGACCAGAGGGTCCACAGAGTTAGGACTACAGGGTCCATAGATTTATAGCCTCGAGTGGCTAATATGTGTTTTATGTGGTATATTGGGGAACTCACTAAGCTTCGTGCTTACTGTGTTATGTGTTTCAGGTTCTCAGGATTGTGGGACGGCACCGGTTGATTGTACACACCAGAGAAAGAGTTATGAGGATTTTGGATTATTAATTACTAAAACATGGAGTTATGTTTTGTGAATTGAACAAATGAGATTTTAATAAAATATGTCATTAGGATTTATATTATTTAAAATGAAAAATTTCTTTTGAAAATTTACGTTGTTACACATACATTAAGCAACTGCAGTAATGATGTCAATTTCATATAAGGTAAAAAAACCTACACTACCAGGCATCATATAGTCAGGAAATTCTATCATGTAATTCCTGAAGATCCCTAGCCTAGTACTAGCATGTGGTTCTAACATATCACAGAATCAAATAATCCGTAAGGTATTTTGGGGTCTACTTACTAGCTCCGGCTGATCGTGCCCTCTACATCCTCCTTTAGAAATTTGAAAACCATTTGAAATTCATTTTGAAAATCTTTTCCTTGGTTTGAGACTGAATTCACACGAGTGTTCCTCCAATTCACTCAAACCAAGGCTCTGATACCAACTTGAAACTCCCATAAAAATCATGCCAATTTAAAACTTTTTAAATTATTCAAAAACCAATAATTTTTACAATTTTATTTTTAAAATGGTTTAATGTCAGAGTATCCTAGAATCAAATCAAAAAATATAAGGAGGTGCACGATCACGCCTTCGCCTTCCCGCAATCATCAGAAGTACCTGAAACAAAATCAAAAACTGTAAGCCTGAAGCTTAGTATGTCCCCCTAAAATACCAATGACATACAATCATAATCATATCATATAAAAAAACTGTAACGATGTGAAAATTTAAACAAATTTTCATTTTTAAAATGCATACTCTTCTTAACATATCTTATAAAAATCTTTTTTATTTAATTACAAAACACAACTCCATTATTAATCCAAGATCCTCTTAACTCTTTCTCTGGTGTGTACAATCAAACCGGTGCCGTCCCGCAATCCAGACAAGAAAACCTATAACACATAACACAGTAAGCACGAAGCTTAGTGAGTTCCCCAAAATACCACATATAACACATATTAGCCACTCGAGGCTATAACTCTGTGGACCCTCCGGTCCTAACACTGTGGGCCCTCTAGCCCTAAGTCTGTGGAACCTCTGGTCCTAAGCTCGTTGGACCCTCCGGTCCGGTCTGCTTAAGCCTTCCGGCCTCATAAATCATTGGACCCTTCGGTTTGGTCTATAAACTCTGCATAGCATAAATCACAAAGACATAATGCATAGCATGTCTCATACAACAGGATAACATAATACTCAATGTAAGCACATAAGACCTTCTGGTCACACATATCTACCACTCATGGTAAAGTATAGTGAGAAGACTCACCTCGGATGAAGAACAACTCCTAAAAATACTGTTGCCACGCACCGGCCTCTAACTTTGTGCCAAACCCACAATTATCTCAATTAGGAGCTAAGTCCAACCTCTCACTATTTTGGTCTAAAGATAGACCACCTACCAGCCCATTAATGCCCTAAACCCATTAGGCCCACCAAGGCCCAATAATAAATGGGCCCTCACATGGCCCACAACCCCAAACTAAACGACAAGCCCAACCCATGGACCCAAAGCACATACATATGATTCTCTTATCCAAGGCTCTATTGTGTGAAGCCCGAACCCCAGTCCCAACACATCACTTAGTCTAAAAGCCCACAGAGGGGTTACGCGGGGTGTACCCCCTTTGGTACGCTCAACGTACTCAAGCATGCCTAACTCTGATCGGGGACCTCAACCCAATACGCAGGGCGTACTAGAATTACGATGTGCGTACTCTCGGTTTTGCTTAAATCAATTTCTGGGTCTTAACCCGTTAAGACCTTAACTCATCTCTTGGATCTAGACTTCCTAACATCTCCTACTCCATAAAGTTATCGATTTTAAGCCTTTGCATGGCTGAGGAAGTCACAAGCACACAAAACACTTATTCTCTTTACCCATTAAGCTCTTCTCTCATGCATAACTTGGTTCCAACACCCAAGGTCCCATTTTTATGACATTACACCAGAAATAAGCGTAAAAGGGGAGGGTCTTAGTCTCTAGAGTTCAGGATCTCATCAAGTCTCCACCTTTTTGGGACAAAACCCTAATATACCCCATTAACATACTTAAAACAAAAGAAAGGTAATGTTTGAAGCTTTATACCTCAAAAAGAAGCTCCCATCTCAGATATGCTCAGATCTAGAAGCTTGGACTCCAACTGCTTCTTCTTCAAGGCTTCCACCTCTCTTCAAGAGCACACAAAACTCTCAAAAGCTCTTAAATACACATACAAGCTCCAAAAATGAAGGACTTGGGTTTTGGAGGGTTTGTTCTCTGAGAAAGGTGGACAGGAATGAGGCCATCTCATTCTTTATATAGGGTCACTGAAAATATTAGGGTTTTCCTTCTGTGCCTAGTACGCCCAACGTACCATATGGTATGCCTAGCGTACTAGGTGGCTCTTCCTTAAGGAACACACGCAATTGTATGCTAAGCGTACGCATGCGTACGCCCAACATACTTCGCTGCCACACTTCTCCACTTAGGGACTCATCTTGCCAAATCTTCAAACTTCCATAGCTTCTTTGATATAACTCTGATTCCAAAGATCCTCATACCTACGGAAAGGTGATGAGATGCCTTACGATCCCGCAACTCGCCACAAACTGAGACTTCCTCATGGCCGGCTCGTGGCCCACGAACCCTAATCATGGACAATCCGAATCAGGATGTTACAATTCTCCCCCACTTAATTAGATTTCGCCCTCGAAATCGCTTCTTATGAACACTTAGATTGAAACCAAAAACCCAAGAAGCACCAATAAAAAGGACCATATATCCCACCACTATCTTTCCATGAATGCCTGAGTCCCAATAGGAACTCCAAATCCAGAACCAAAATCGAACCCTGATAAGTCACTACTCCTCTGTTTTCACAAGACAAAATTCAACAATTGGCTATCGATCACTCATACCAATGAACCAAACAATATGGATCACGCCTCAAGGAACAGAAGGGTTCACATCCCACCAAGGCTCATTCACTGAACTGCTATACTAACCCATCCGAGTAGTGAATTCTCAACACTCTGCCCTCATACACAAGAGAAATATCATGCTCGCTCAGAAGTGTCCTTAGACATAAAAATAACTATAAACCTCAGCTCCATTTCACAAACCCCTTTTTAACATTGTGCACCAGGTCTGAACTTGACCCAACCGTTAAACCCCTAAGGTCCATTGCATTATCTCAACTGTCTCAATGGTTCCCTTCTTACAATAACTACCTCGACCCATTGTGAAACACAATTCATGAAGTTCGCCTTACCCCAAGAGAATACTACACTCCCAACTAAAGGTTGACTTAGCCCCGACCTATGTCGTTTACTGCTCATAGTTCCATGCATCTCGTGGTACTTCCCGTACCCGAGTACTGACCTACACAGGTCTAAGACCTCAGATGATAGAAATACCCCTCAATATGGAATCCATCTCTGATTCCGGCATCTCATTCCACCTACTCAATACACCGCTAGAATCAAACTTAACTCGAGAGTCTAGTCTGGCACAAGATTGGAACCACTCATCCCAACGAACACTCAACTCGTGACCCATGACCCGCAACCTACGCGTACATCACTGATCCACTTCCCTTTGGTCACGAAAACCACCACTTAATCAGAATATAATGACTTCCGACAATCATGGATACTCCAGGCTTTCACAACTCAAATATTAGGACTACCCAAGCCTAAAACTCTTTTGCGTCAAGCTCTGATCAAAGAGTACTTCATCACAACATTATCTTACTGACCAGTGGGTACTACGGCTCCCCGCAGTATCACGACGACCTCTCACTGAATGGTGAGTACTACGGCTCCCTCGTAGCATCACCACAACCTCTCACTGAATAGTTAGTACTACGGCTCCCCGTAGCATCACTACAACCTCTCACCGAGTAGTGAGTACTACGGCTCCCCGTAGCATCACCACAACCTCTCAATGAATAGTGAGTATTATGGCTCCCCGTAGCATCACCACAACCTTTCACTGAAAAGTTGTCACACCCCCGAACCAGACGGCGGAAACGTCCGGGGGCTGTCGTGACTCAATTGAATACCATAACATTGAATATATATGAAACAAAACAACATTCGTCACCATTCATCAACATAGTACAACCAATAGTGTTTACATGTCATACATTGTTTAAGACATTACATTTCCAAAAATTAATGTTGTTTGGTTCATTCAAAAATAAACTGCAACCGTCGCTGAGTATGATTTCCCTTGGTTTACTGGTTCCCTGAGAATACAAGTATTTTGAAAAACGTCAACATATGAAATGTTGGTGAGTTCATAAGTAGTGTTTGAAATCGAATGTTTATACTTCTTGAAAAACCACCAGAAAATCCGATATTTTCTGAAAAGAAAAGCTTTCGAAAACGTTTGTGAAGATCCATAGGTATGCTTGTTTGTTTCTATACTAAAAAAAATGTTCATTTAAAATGTATGCGTTTCAAATCTGTATGTGATAAAAACCCTAGGGAAACCCGATGTTCCCCTAGCTCTTTTGGAATCCATTAAGTTGCGTTGAAAACATTATAAAAATAGCAGTATCGGTCCCAAGCGACGTTGGAAGGTTCTCGAGCATTGATTATTTACTACAAACCCGCATTACACAAACGCCCAGTTTATAGTTATACTAACGAACCCGAAGGCGTCGTCCGTACTAATCACGTTATCCAATCGCCCGGACTATGTGTAGTCCCACATCCGAAGAGAAAGAGGTCACGAAGACCCCGGTAACTCCATTAACCGGCTGGGGAAAATATGCGTGCGAGGGGTCCCCGACCCGCCTCGTAAAATGTGTAGACTTTTCTAGCAATACCATGGACCCTTGGGGACCAGTGGTACAAGCCATTGAAAGTCACCCTACGTTGTGCCAAGTCGGTGAAACTCAACACTTCGTAGAAAAAAAATGTCTTCGGGCCTTAAGATCAGGTCATTGGGCTAGCTAGGCCCAACAAACAAGATTTTACACTTTTGGGGCCCGAAGATGGTGCGTAGACGTCTGTGCACACTCGTATGTATATGTGTTACCAATCGTTATTTGTATGTAACAAAGAGTTAGTAGTTGTAGATTTCCATTGGCTCGAGACCGAGCCAATTCGTTTAACAACGACTTTTGGTATTGTAATGAGTTGTATTTCGTTGATAGTCGAGATGTCATTATTTGATCAAATTGTACACATTGAATCAGCCTTGAAATATTTCTGTTTTCAGCCTCTCATTATTTGTAAAATTTACATTTTCAACCCTTTTATTTAAATATTTCCCGGTTTGGTCCTTAAACTATTTTTCTTGACATTTTAACACCAAAAATTATTGAAATTAATATTTTCCAGCATATTTTTCAAAGAAAGCAGTTTAAGTCCCTGAAATGCAGTTTTTCTCGGTTTTAGCCCATCTTTTCGCAATTTTGACAATTTTGGCCCAAAATGGAAAATTTTTGCAACTTTGGTCCTTTTTAAATTTAAAAAGCATTTTAAACCTTTGAAAAGGATTTGGAACACTTATAGTCCACTGTTTTACAGAAAGTTACAGTTTTGGCCCTCCAAAACAGAAAAATTCGCATAATGGGCCTTATTGGGCCGAAATTTTCATTTTTAGCCCAATAAGCTTGAAATTTATGTTTTTAATCCCCCAAATGAGTATATTTCTAGAAATTTATTTATAGAAACTGTTTTGGCACACTTCATCCATCAGAATCTGTGAAATGTCAATTTGGGCCCTTATTTTTGCATTTTTCACATTTTAGGCCCAAAATTTGTGTTTTTAACCCAAAGAAAATTATCACTAACCCACTTAGCCATTTTTCTTGAAGCTCTTTGTGTTTAGAAATATATTTGAAGCTAAAATCATTTAACACAAGATATATCTCGGTTTTGATGAGTTTTAAGGCTAGATCCAACATAAAAACACATAAAAGCATACATATAAGCATGGAAATCATACAAGGCATACAAATACATATAGATCTACACTTTCACTTGTATTCCCCCCCACAAAAACTCATAAAAACAGAAAATAGGGGTATGAATCTCACCTTGGGTGTGGGGGCTCGGTTTTGTAAAGAAAATGGAAGGAAAATGAAGTGATTTTCGGCCCTAGCTTTCCTTGATGTAGATCTCGAGTTTAAGGAGCTTTCTAGGAGCATGATTACCAAAATTGTTTAAGAGAGAGGATCTAATAATGAGAAAAAGAGTTATAAATTCCTTAGATATGTGTGACTTACCAAGAAGTGATGATATTTTCTTGAAATCCTCTTGATGCACAAGCAAAGTTTCGAGATTTTAAGTGAAGAGGGAGGATGGTTTCTTGAGTAATCTAGAGAGTGTTTGTGAGATATTTGTGTGTGTGTGTGTGTGTTGGGTTTTGGCCGAGAGCAAGAAGAAAAAGAGAGAGGAATAGACATGAAGTGATATATGCATAGAGATATGAGATATGTTGCATGGAAAACCAAGAGATAAAAATGAGGTGGCATGGTAATAGTCAACTCCTCCTCTTGGGCTTTTCTTGGGCCGAAATTTGGGAAGGAAGAAAAGGTTTTTGGGCTCTATTGCCCCTAAGCCCACATAGGAGTTAAGTTGAATGATTTTTGGTCCAAAAAAAAAATATAATATGATTTTTATATTTTGTTGGGCTAGTTTAGGTTATCCTTGGCCCAAATCTTCCAATTCATTTCATTATAGGTCTAACATGACCTAAAATGTTAAAATAAATAAGAGTGGGTCCAATTAGAGCCCAATTAGGGTTCTAAGCCCATGATAGTCTAATTGGAAGCTTATTGGTTCATTTGGATCCAATAAGGAAGTCTTAGTCCAAAATGGACTTAACCAAAACTTCTAGGGTCTCCAATTGTTTGATGACTATCTATAGTACTTGTGTCTTGTATTTGATTAAAGTTTTTGATTCACATTAACTTGAATGTATAGATTACATAGCTTAAAATTCACAGTTGTGACACCATCCCCCCGTTAAAGGGAATTTCGTCCCGAAATTCTGTTTGAAAGCTAGATTTGAGAATTATTAGAATAGGTGAGGGTACTTCTGCTTCATTTGATCTTCGCGTTCCCACGTGAATTCTGGCCCACGCTTTGCGTTCCACCGTACCTTCACGATCGGGATGCGACTTTGTTTAGTACGCTTCACCTCCCTGTCCTTGATTTCGATTGGTTCTTCGACGAACAGGAGATTCTCATTGATTTCGATTTCGTCAAGAGGAATGACAAGGGTTTCATCTGATAGGCACTTTTTCAGATTAGAGACGTGAAACACAGGGTGTACACCGTTTAGCTCCGCGGGTAGTTGTAGTCTGTAGGCTACCGGACCTATTCGGGCGACGATTTCGAAAGGTCCAATGTACCGTGGGTTTAGCTTTCCTCGTTTTCCGAAACGTATAACTCCTTTCCAGGGTGAGACCTTCAACAATACTCGATCACCGACCTGGAACTCCAAGGGCTTTCGCCGTTTATCAGCGTAGCTCTTTTGCCGGTCACGCGATGCCTGTAATCGAGCTTTGATCTGGACAATCTTTTCTGTGGTCTCGCGAATGATTTCCGGTCATGTCATTGCTCTATCCGACGTATGTGTTCTTGCTAGCTGGGTGTCACCTACTTCAGCCCAACATAACGGTGATCTACATTTACGCCCGTACAGTGCTTCGAAAGGGGCCACCTTAATGCTCGAATGATAACTATTGTTATATGAAAACTCGATCAGCGGTAAGTGGGTATCCCAAGACTTTCCGAAGTCTATCACGCATGCACGAAGCATGTCTTCAAGCGTCTGAATGGTTCGTTCGCTTTGACCGTCCGTTTGTGGGTGATACGCGGTGCTCATATCAAGATGAGTTCCCATGGCCTTGTGGAGCGACTGCCAAAAGCGTGACGTGAACCTACTGTCCCTATCCGAGATGATAGATTTTGGCACTCCATGAAGTCTTACAATCTCTCGTAGGTACAAACGCGTCAGCCTCTCCATCTTGTAGGACTCTTTGATGGGCAGGAAATGGGCAGATTTCGTCAGTCGGTCGATTATTACCCATATGGTGTCCAATCCGTCCGACGTCTTGGGCAGCTTGGTCACGAAGTCCATAGAAATCCCCTCCCATTTCCACTCAGGGATTGCCGGTTGTTGTAACAATCCGGAAGGTTTCTGGTATTCCACTTTTACTTTGGCGCACGTAAGGCACTTACTAACATAAGTTGCGATTTCCGCCTTCATGTTAGGCCACCAATAGTGCTGCTTAATGTCCAAATACATCTTGTCCGAACCAGGATGAATGGAGTATCGTGTCTTGTGGGCTTCCTTCATAACGATCTCCCTGAATCCTCCGATTTTTGGAATCCAAATACGGTTCATGAAGTAGTACACCCCATTCTCTTTGACTTCCAGGTTCTTCTCCATTCCGCGTAGTGCCTCGCTAGTTCTATTTTCCGTTTTCATAGCCTCTGCCTGGGCTGATGCAATTTGAGTGGTCAGATGAGACTGAATGGTTATCGAGTGCGTTTTCGTATGACGATTTGTATATTCCTTTCGACTTAATGCGTCAGCTACCACGTTGGCCTTGCCTGGATGGTACTTGATCTCGCATTCGTAGTCGTTTAACAATTCCACCCATCTTCGTTGTCTCATGTTCAGCTCCTTCTGATTCAAAATGTGCTGGAGGCTCTTGTGGTCCGTAAAGATGGTGCACCTTGTACCGTACAGGTAGTGCCTCCAAATTTTTAGGGCGAAGACCACAGCTCCCAGTTCTAGGTCATGGGTTGTGTAATTTACTTCGTGCGTCTTTAGTTGACGGGACGCATATGCTATCACTCTTCCACGTTGCATGAGAACGCAACCTAAGCCTTGATTTGACGCGTCACAGTAAACTACAAAATCTTCCGTTCCTTCAGGTAGAGATAGTACAGGAGCGCTGCAAAGAGCTTGCTTCAAGGTTCGAAACGCAATCTCTTGTCGGTCTGTCCACTTGAATGGCACACTCTTTTGCGTAAGCAAGGTAAGTGGCTTGGCGATTTTTGAGAAGTTTTGGATGAATCTCCTATAGTAGCCTGCTAGGCCTAAGAACTGACGAATTTCTGTGGGCGTAGTCGGAGTTGCCCATCCTTCCACAGCTTTGACCTTAGAGGGATCCACATGAATTCCGTCTTGGCTAACTACGTGGCCTAAGAAATTCACACTCCGAAGCCAGAACTCGCACTTGGAGAGTTTGGCGTAAAGCTTTTCCGATCGCAACGTTTCTAGGACTTGTCGGAGATGTTGGCCATGCTCCTATTTGCTTCGAGAATAGACGAGGATGTCATCGATAAACACAATGACGAAGTTGTCCAAGAACGGTCGACAGATTCGGTTCATTAGGTCCATAAATGCAGCAGGTGCATTTGTTAGACCGAAGGGCATTACGACGAATTCATAATGTCCATAGCGGGTTCGGAAAGCGGTTTTAGCAATATCTTCTTCTCGGACCTTGAGTTGATGGTATCCGGACCGTAGATCTATTTTAGAAAAATAGCTAGCTCCTTGGAGCTGGTCGAATAGATCATCGATTCGCGGGAGTGGGTAGCGGTTTTTAACAGTGAGTTTATTCAACTCTCTGTAATCGATGCACATTCTGAAAGATCCGTCCTTCTTTTTGACAAAGAGCACCGGAGCTCCCCATGGCGAGTAGCTAGGTCGGATAAATCCCTTGTCCAGAAGCTCACTGAGTTGGCTGGACAATTCCTGCATTTCAGCAGGAGCCAGTCGATATGGTGATTTAGCGAGGGGAGTTGCTCCTGGAACGAGGTCGATTCGGAATTCAACCTGTCTCTCTGGGGGTACTCCTGGAAGATCTTCGGGAAACACGTCCGGATATTCACACGCTACCGGAATGTCTTGGATGTTAGTTTCTTCTTTTGTCTTGTCCACTATGTGGGCCAAGAACGCTAAGTTGTTCTTTCGCAGATGTTTTTGTGCTTTGATGCACGAGATAAGGCGGAGATTCGTACTGGGTTTGTCTCCGTAAATTACTAGGGTTTCGTGATTTGGGAGACGAAGGCGAACGGCCTTCTCGTGGCACATAATCTCAGCATGGTGGGGGCTTAACCAATCCATGCCGATAATCACATCGAAACTCCTAATTGATACTGGCATTAGGTCTATTCGAAAGACGTGCTGGTTAAGGGTTAGGGTACATCCGATGTAGATCTCCCTAGTGGATTCGGTTTTCCCATTGGCCATTTCCACCGTATAGGTTTCATTTAGCTTCTGGGGTTGTTGTTTTAGTAAATGTTTAAACTTCTCGCTTATGAAACTTCGCTCCGCTCCGGTATCAAATAAGATGCATGCATAAGTGTGGTTTAGGAGGAACGTACCGGTCACAACTGCGGGGTCCTGAACTGCATCACTCTGACCCATAGTCAGCATTCTACCTGCTCCTCTGTTTCCTGGGTTGTTGTTGTTGTTAGGGCAGTCTCGACGGAAATGTCCCGTCCTTCCACACCCGAAACAGGTGTGGCTAGGCCCTGCGTTGTTGCCGCCGGCATTGGTGTTGTTGATGTTGCGGTGATTGTTGTTGTTGTTCTGGTTGTTTCCCTGACTCTGGTTCTGAGAAGGATAAGTCCTGCAGAACTTTGCAGTGTGTCCCCTTCGATTGCAACTGGTGCAATGGAACTCCCTACATTCTCCTTGGTGATGGAAACCGCACTTGTTGCATTTGGGTTGAGTGCCGGAATAGGGTCTTGAAGTATTTGAAGCAGCTGAGGCTGGAGCATGTGAGGTGACTGGAACCGGCGCAGTGACAGCGTGAACTGCCACCGTTTGCTGCTTTTTAGAGGTCTCGGGACCTTGACGCCCCTTCCTCTTGTTGTTCCATCCTTTCTTACCATCACTCTCCTTCTTCTTCTCAGTCTCTACCGGTTTCTCGCCCTTTTTGTGGTTATGATCATACAGCCTCTTGGCCAATCTCTTCGCACTGTCAAAAGTTTCAGGGTTCGCAGCTATCACATTCCCTTGAATGGGGGATGTCAATCCCCAAATGAATCGTTCAATCTTCTTCCCCTCTGATGTGATCATACCCGGGCACAACAGAGATAGTTCGTTGAATCTCGATATGTAAGCATCGATGTTCCCATTCTGCACCGTGAGATTCCATAGTTCCTGCTCCATCTTCTGTATTTCGCCTCGGGGGCAGTACTCAGCCGTCAACATCTCTTTCATCTCTGCCCAGGGAATAGAGTTGGCGACAGGGAGTGTCATAGCTTCCACATGCCCATTCCACCAAGTGAGTGCTTGGTCCACAAAAGTGCAGGCCGCGAACTTCACTTTCATCTGCTCGGGGCACTCGCATATCTCGAATACCGACTCTACCTTCTCGATCCATCGCTTTAGGGCGATCACTCCTCCGGTACCGTTGAAAGTTCGGGGTTTAGCGTTCGCAAAATCCTTGTAGGTGCACGTTTTAGTGAGTCCTTGGTTCGTCCCGTTGTTCGAACTTCCAGATCCTTGCCCGTTACCTCCTCCGTTGTTCCCTCGGTGAAGTTGTGCCATAGCCGCTGTGACTGCAGCAGACACGGCTGCCTGGAAAGCAGTGGAGTCAACTTCCGGCGGGGTTGGTTCGGGATTTCCGCGAGTAGCTGGGCGAGGCATCTTTCTGTCATGAAACGGAAAGAGGTTGAGTGTACGTGGTTTCGGTGAGGTTATGATCCTACTAACTAGGTGTAGGGTACGAACCTAAGCATTACTATCATCAAGCATACAATAACATCGCAACACATAACAAGTTAACAACTGAGAATATCATAGCAAAACACACAAAGGTTTATTAATATTATCCGTGTTTAGTACAAGAAAATTTGCTCGTAGGAGCATACATAAGTAACACTAATCTGACAGCATAACGGCTCCATGAGTAGTGTAGTCACTTAAACATAGAGCCGGAGTACATAACATATTTACTAATATCCTACTACGATAGGTCTATCCCTAACCGCGATGAGCTGCGTCAGGAGGTGGTGCCGAAGATGTGGACGCTCCCTGAAGACGAGCCACCAGGCGTTCTGCATCCTGGAGTCGAGATTCCCACCTTACCTGCCTCATGTGAAACTCCCGGAGGACGTCACGCGTCTCCTGTTCCGCACGCTCGACCCTAGTCCACAGCTGGCGTACCTGATCAGCAGTGTCCTGAGCAAGGTCGCCGGTGTCCCGTAACCGTCTCACCATGACCGGTAGGGCTCGGTCGGCCGGTCCTCCGTCCCTCAAGTCAAAGAACTCACGTGACATGCCAAACGGGGGTCGCTGTCCCTGATGTCTGCTCCATCTCCAAAGATCCATGCCCCAAGGAGGGGTAGGTCCAGTGGGTCCCACACGATAAGCAGGCACCCTGATCGGGTAAGGGGGATCGATGACCTCGGACTCTGCGTCCGAATCACCCCCTTCGCTGTCATCAAGCTCCTCTACGAAAGGTTCTTCATCTTCTTCGGGTTCGACAGGCTCGCCCTCGACTTCTGCCTCCGGTTCCCCATCTGATTCCTCTTCGGGGTCCTCCTCAGGTTCTTCTTCAGGCTCTTCCTCAGGCTCCTCCTCCTCTAGCCACCCGTTGTTTCCCTGATTAGGGAAGTAGGGGTCTCCAGGGTGATGAAAACCAGCCATACTGTCTGCGCGGGTACGTAATTATGCTACATTATTCCTAGGGTACTATGACTATTACACAGACTAAGCAAATATTCTCTTTTTGGGTGATAAGGGTATAGTTTTAGGTTCCCTGGCTATTCCGATCTCATCAAGACGTGTGTTAGTTTTGCCTTGGAGAGAATGTAGTTGATCAGGCTACATTCGCCCCTTGGCATCACTAAGAACAGTCCCGAGTTGACCGAGATACCAGCATTAGGGTGTTTGATTCAGCGTTAGGTCCTTACTCCTAATGCATGCAAGTGTATTTTATTCATTTGTTTTGTTCAGAGTTATGTTAGTCCCTCTTTTTGGTTTATAGTTGCATATCAATGTATGGCTCGACATGCTAGTTCACTATAAACAAAGCTCTGATACCAACCTGTCACACCCCCGAACCAGACGGCGGAAACGTCCGGGGGCTGTCGTGACTCAATTGAATACCATAACATTGAATATATATGAAACAAAACAACATTCGTCACCATTCATCAACATAGTACAACCAATAGTGTTTACATGTCATACATTGTTTAAGACATTACATTTCCAAAAATTAATGTTGTTTGGTTCATTCAAAAATAAACTGCAACCGTCGCTGAGTATGATTTCCCTTGGTTTACTGGTTCCCTGAGAATACAAGTATTTTGAAAAACGTCAACATATGAAATGTTGGTGAGTTCATAAGTAGTGTTTGAAATCGAATGTTTATACTTCTTGAAAAACCACCAGAAAATCCGATATTTTCTGAAAAGAAAAGCTTTCGAAAACGTTTGTGAAGATCCATAGGTATGCTTGTTTGTTTCTATACTAAAAAAAATGTTCATTTAAAATGTATGCGTTTCAAATCTGTATGTGATAAAAACCCTAGGGAAACCCGATGTTCCCCTAGCTCTTTTGGAATCCATTAAGTTGCGTTGAAAACATTATAAAAATAGCAGTATCGGTCCCAAGCGACGTTGGAAGGTTCTCGAGCATTGATTATTTACTACAAACCCGCATTACACAAACGCCCAGTTTATAGTTATACTAACGAACCCGAAGGCGTCGTCCGTACTAATCACGTTATCCAATCGCCCGGACTATGTGTAGTCCCACATCCGAAGAGAAAGAGGTCACGAAGACCCCGGTAACTCCATTAACCGGCTGGGGAAAATATGCGTGCGAGGGGTCCCCGACCCGCCTCGTAAAATGTGTAGACTTTTCTAGCAATACCATGGACCCTTGGGGACCAGTGGTACAAGCCATTGAAAGTCACCCTACGTTGTGCCAAGTCGGTGAAACTCAACACTTCGTAGAAAAAAAATGTCTTCGGGCCTTAAGATCAGGTCATTGGGCTAGCTAGGCCCAACAAACAAGATTTTACACTTTTGGGGCCCGAAGATGGTGCGTAGACGTCTGTGCACACTCGTATGTATATGTGTTACCAATCGTTATTTGTATGTAACAAAGAGTTAGTAGTTGTAGATTTCCATTGGCTCGAGACCGAGCCAATTCGTTTAACAACGACTTTTGGTATTGTAATGAGTTGTATTTCGTTGATAGTCGAGATGTCATTATTTGATCAAATTGTACACATTGAATCAGCCTTGAAATATTTCTGTTTTCAGCCTCTCATTATTTGTAAAATTTACATTTTCAACCCTTTTATTTAAATATTTCCCGGTTTGGTCCTTAAACTATTTTTCTTGACATTTTAACACCAAAAATTATTGAAATTAATATTTTCCAGCATATTTTTCAAAGAAAGCAGTTTAAGTCCCTGAAATGCAGTTTTTCTCGGTTTTAGCCCATCTTTTCGCAATTTTGACAATTTTGGCCCAAAATGGAAAATTTTTGCAACTTTGGTCCTTTTTAAATTTAAAAAGCATTTTAAACCTTTGAAAAGGATTTGGAACACTTATAGTCCACTGTTTTACAGAAAGTTACAGTTTTGGCCCTCCAAAACAGAAAAATTCGCATAATGGGCCTTATTGGGCCGAAATTTTCATTTTTAGCCCAATAAGCTTGAAATTTATGTTTTTAATCCCCCAAATGAGTATATTTCCAGAAATTTATTTATAGAAACTGTTTTGGCACACTTCATCCATCAGAATCTGTGAAATGTCAATTTGGGCCCTTATTTTTGCATTTTTCACATTTTAGGCCCAAAATTTGTGTTTTTAACCCAAAGAAAATTATCACTAACCCACTTAGCCATTTTTCTTGAAGCTCTTTGTGTTTAGAAATATATTTGAAGCTAAAATCATTTAACACAAGATATATCTCGGTTTTGATGAGTTTTAAGGCTAGATCCAACATAAAAACACATAAAAGCATACATATAAGCATGGAAATCATACAAGGCATACAAATACATATAGATCTACACTTTCACTTGTATTCCCCCCCACAAAAACTCATAAAAACAGAAAATAGGGGTATGAATCTCACCTTGGGTGTGGGGGCTCGGTTTTGTAAAGAAAATGGAAGGAAAATGAAGTGATTTTCGGCCCTAGCTTTCCTTGATGTAGATCTCGAGTTTAAGGAGCTTTCTAGGAGCATGATTACCAAAATTGTTTAAGAGAGAGGATCTAATAATGAGAAAAAGAGTTATAAATTCCTTAGATATGTGTGACTTACCAAGAAGTGATGATATTTTCTTGAAATCCTCTTGATGCACAAGCAAAGTTTCGAGATTTTAAGTGAAGAGGGAGGATGGTTTCTTGAGTAATCTAGAGAGTGTTTGTGAGATATTTGTGTGTGTGTGTGTGTGTTGGGTTTTGGCCGAGAGCAAGAAGAAAAAGAGAGAGGAATAGACATGAAGTGATATATGCATAGAGATATGAGATATGTTGCATGGAAAACCAAGAGATAAAAATGAGGTGGCATGGTAATAGTCAACTCCTCCTCTTGGGCTTTTCTTGGGCCGAAATTTGGGAAGGAAGAAAAGGTTTTTGGGCTCTATTGCCCCTAAGCCCACATAGGAGTTAAGTTGAATGATTTTTGGTCCAAAAAAAAAATATAATATGATTTTTATATTTTGTTGGGCTAGTTTAGGTTATCCTTGGCCCAAATCTTCCAATTCATTTCATTATAGGTCTAACATGACCTAAAATGTTAAAATAAATAAGAGTGGGTCCAATTAGAGCCCAATTAGGGTTCTAAGCCCATGATAGTCTAATTGGAAGCTTATTGGTTCATTTGGATCCAATAAGGAAGTCTTAGTCCAAAATGGACTTAACCAAAACTTCTAGGGTCTCCAATTGTTTGATGACTATCTATAGTACTTGTGTCTTGTATTTGATTAAAGTTTTTGATTCACATTAACTTGAATGTATAGATTACATAGCTTAAAATTCACAGTTGTGACAAAAGTGAGTACTACGGCTCCCCGTATCATCACCACAAACTTTCTGCACTGATTCATTGAAACTGCAACTCCCCGCAGTCTTACCGCACTTACTCTTCGCAATCTCATCCTCAGGTTGACATCACACTACGATCATTAACTCATGCTTTGCGGCCCAACATAGATAGGTACACACACACACCCATCCAGGCTAAGCAATACTACTTCAGACGACCACCGTCATGAAAAAACTTCTTTTTCTCGTTGCAATTCACATTTTCAAATAAATCCCTTGATGCCAATTAGCTGAAGGGCCTCCCACCGAAACCATAGACACTCGATACCCCACTTGGCATCTCAAGCTCAAAACTCAAAATAATCCGAGATTTAGGACATTAAACTCGGATACCCCGGAATACTCCATCTCCCAAATTAAAACACGTAGAAATTGCCAATGACTCAAAACACGAAGATGACAATCCGAAACTTCCTCCTCTATTGCCCAAAACTCATGCCAGAATACTCATAATGACTCTGAATTAGTTGACTAATCAGCTTCTGCCCTTCCCAAACTGCATAACGACCCAAACCTTGAACCAACATTCCTCAACCAACGAACTATCCTACGAGCCAACCACCTTGATTTCATCATAATGACCTTAAAGAATTCCTATCCACCACAAGGTCTCCGATCGATGGCCACTTGCCGTGGAGACATTCATCCTTTACCAAACACATGCCACATGCATTATCTTGCTCTGTACCTCGCTTCAAACACCAATAACCCTGTGTTGGGTTGAAGATTCGTTTAAGTATTGCATCATTGGGCTCGGCTGTTTGTCCAATTGTTTTGTGCTCCAGTTTGGGCCTGTCCAACCACGAGCTTGTTAAGTTTACTATATAAAGTATATGCTTGCATGCATATTAGGTCAACGAATGATTAAGGGTTAACGATCTAGAATACAATAGAGAATTACGATAGCTTTAATTTTCTTCATCGTTCCTGTAAACATTTAACCCTCTACAGTTGATGTTCTTTGTCGAGCTCTTCTGAGGGTTGTTTTATAATCATTCGACACGTTTGATTCATTCTTGAGTTGTTCATTATTTTTGCGTTCTTGCTGTTTAATCTTTATTTACCTGTTTAAGATCTAATCGATCTTCAAGATTATGTTTTAATCTCATCAATTGGTATCAGAGCAGGAGGCTATGTAATTGATACACTTCTTTTCTGTGAAAAGGTTTCAATTAGGGTTTTCCGCAATTACTGATATTTATTGAGCCGTCATCTCATTATTGACGTATCTTGATATTTATTGTTTCGCCCTAATCTGATTTATTACAAGTCTGATCTTTAAACAGGTTATTCGATCATTATGGACGAGTCGCAATCGGATCCCATCAATATTTCGAACAGCATTGGATCTACCACGAAGATTCCCATCCTATACACCCATGATTATGAAGTCTGGGCGCATCACTTTGAAGACTATGTTATAGGATCTGAAGATAATGGATACCTCATCTGGGAAGCAATTATTAATGGACTGTTTTCTCACTCTGCAACGTCAAGGATTATTAAAACTCAAAAGGAGTATAATGATCTACTGAAGGATGTTAAAGATATTGCGCAAGATGAAAAGGATAAATTCCAGTGCAATATCAAGGTGTTAAGATTGATTAGATTCGCCCTTCAGTCCGACACTTTCAGGTTGGTAAGTTCATGCACGACGGCAAAGGAAGTTTGGGATAGGCTACGTGAATTGTACTCTACAGACGAGGATCTTGAACACTCTATCCAAACCTTACTCATGTCTGAGTTTGGAGAATCCAGGCAAGGAGCCGAAGAAACTGTGACCCAAACGTTCGATCGCTTCAATCATCTTCTCAGCAAGATGATCAAACATGACATCGAAAGGAAGATTATCGAGCAGAAGGTTACATTTTTAAATGGTCTAAGATCAGAGTGGAGAGCAGTGGTGTCTACAGTTAAAGCCCATGAGCAGTTTAAATCATATTCTTTGGCGAAACTGGTGGGTATTCTCAAGTCTCAGGAGAAAATTGTGCTGCAGGAAAAGAATGTTGTCTCAAGCCTAGGTTTGCTGGCCCTCCTATCAAAAAGTAAAGTTGTGATGGAGGACGAAGACCTCAACTTGGAGGAGTATGACCTCACGTCTGAGGATTATGCTATGATGGTGTCTAACCCCAAGAGGTTCATTAAGAAGAGATTCCCTAGCAACAAAAACCGAAACTGGCAGGGGACTTATAGTTCAGAAAAAGTTAAAGATGAACTGAAGGTTGAAGAGTCTAAGAAGGAACCGAAGGCAGATGGTGATTCTGGAGTAAGTTGTTACTACTGTGGAGGGAAAAACCACTATGCTAAGGATTGTGTCCTCAAAAAGATGGCTGAAAAGGATGAGGAAGCTTTGCTGCAGAAAAAGCTTGTTGAGATGAGGAAGAAGAAATCTACCGCTAACCCTTCCATGAATGTTCTAATTGTGAAGGGTTCGGTTGTTGATGACGAGTTTGGTGGCGTGGAAGTTTGGTCAACCGACTCTGAAGACGATGAAGTGAGGAAGCCTTCTCATGGAAAGGCTTGTGTGGCGAAAGAGGAGAGCAGTGGAGGAAGGTGCTTGATGGTGTCCGAAGTATCTCAGATGAGGGGATACAACACTGATGGTGGAAGCAATGAACCGAAGGAGCAACATGATATGTGCTTTACAGCCAAACCGCTCAGCGTGCAGTTCAACGAACTCGATGAAATGATCAAGAAGGTACAATCGGTTTTTGTTTCATTTAAAGTACCACAATGCTCATATGAAAAAGAACTAAAAAGTGTTAATTCTCGAATTTATCATCTAGATAGTAGTTTAACTCAAACTCAAGTCACCAATTCTAACCTAACTGATCAATTAAGCAGGGTGTCTTCGAAGAGTGAGGAACGGCGCATGTGGATCGAGTTAAAGGAGTCAGAATTAGTTAAAATAAAAGATGAAAACATTTATTTACAGAGAGACAATTTAAAGTTGTTGAAACAGCAAAATGTTTTTTGTTTAATTGCCAAACGTCTTTACACTAATATTACTCAGCTTCACTTGGACTGTGAAATAGGACAAAAGATTCATCGCATGATTTTGCCCTTCCTTGAGTTTAAGGAGGATGAAATTGATGTTGAAGCTTATAATTGTGAGAGTGTGATATCATCTGATGACATCAATCCGACCTATATGTATGGACTGGACAAAATACAATCTTTCATTAAATCCAAGGACCATAAGGACATGCTTAAAAACCTTTTGGATGAAAATGATAGACTTAAACTGAGAACCGAAACCATACAAAAATTTGACTCTTTAAACTCCAACTTGAGCTCACAAACAAAGTTGATGTTGAAAATGCATCTGAGCTTAATGAGGATGACAATATGAGTGAAATTTCTGTAGAGGACACGGTTGACTGCTCAGAATTTGTGAAAAGCGAACCTGAAAACCACAAGAATCTAATTTCAGAAAATTCAGTGGAGTTCGCTCGATTGTCCCAACAAAAGTCCCCGATCTTAGCAGAGAAAGCGGTTGTATATCAAAAGGTCAGGACCACTCCAAATCAAGTGTACAAGGTCACAGGAGTAACCGAACATCAGACTGCTGAACTCACAGCAATTGTAAACGAAGACAATGCTGATGGCTGCGATGAGTTCTTTTGGTCAGCTCCAATCGATAATGCAAATGAAACGGAAGGCTTATCAGAAAGGACTTCATGGATAAGTAAAGGTAGATACATACCAGAACCCTTGAACAAGCCAGATAGTTTCGATGTGCCAAGTACCAGTGGTACGAAAGATATTCCTCAAAAAAATGGAAGTTCGGCAAAAGAAGACATTCCTTGTAGTTTCTCAGTTCAAAGTGAAACTTCCACAATTCAAAGTGAACCAGCCAAAGAGAAACCAAAAATGAAAGCCAATATCCATCATCAACCAAAGCAGATGAGGAATCAGAAACGTCAAAGGAACCAGAGATACAGGAAGAATCTCTCTGAAAGGAAACAATTCTGGCAATCCCAGAATGCATATTTCTCACATCAAGACAAGAATCTAAAGTTTGAGAATAACCCTGTTAAAAAGGACGAGAGCCACAACAACCGAAAGCAGAGGTTCGGTTCAGAGAACGAAACCAACCGAAAGCAAAGGTTCGGTTCTGAAATCAAAAGAGATCAAAACTCTAAGGTCAGTCCCACCAATGATCAAAAGCAAAAGGGCCACCTAGAGTCTCCAGCCAAGAAGTCATCTCAATCTAAGCCCTCTCAATCTCACTCATCTAATTCTTCTAAGTCTTCCAATTCATCTCCATCTCGCTCTAAAGTTTAGTCTGTTCATTCTCAAAAATCTCATTCGTCAGCTGAACAAAAAGGCAAACAGAAGGTTTCTACATCCAAACCAGAGTCTAAACCGAACGCACCTAATCCTAATAAAATCAAAGTTTTTACCATCAAAAAGAAAGATGAAACAACACTAATAAAACGAACATATCTTGTTGACATCTCTCTTGCTATTCCTGTACCTGTGAAAGGCTCACGTGGACCCAAGAAACTTTGGCTTCCTAAATCTGCTTGATTTTTGCAGGTTATAAGTGACGAGCAGTTTGACGAAGAATGGTACATCGATAGTGGCTGCTCGCGTCACATGACAGAGAGGAAAGAAGAGCTCAGGGAATACAGGTCTCTTTCAAATGGTGGCAATGTCAAGTTTGGAAACAACTCCTTCGGCACCATAAAGGGATACAGAATGATTACCAATGGTGATTTCACTATAAGGAAGGTGGCATACGTGGAAGGAATACAACACAACCTCATCAGTGTATCTCAGCTTGTTGGAGGTACAGGTCTTAAAGTCTCATTTGACGATGAAGGTTCTGAAATTATTGAGAAGAAGACGAAGAAAGTAATTCTCAAATCAGAGCATAAGGGTGAAATGTTTCCTCTAAACCTCAAACCCATCAAAGGAAACCCAGCTATATGCCTGTTATCAAAAGCACAATCTGACGAAAGCTGGTTGTGGCACCGAAGACTCTCTCATCTCAACTTTAAAGATATCAACAAACTTGTCACTGGAGGTCATGTACGAGGTCTTCCATTGCTCAAGTTTAACAGAGATCATTTGTGTGCTGCATGTGAAATGGGGAAGCAGAGTCGTCAAAGTCATCCATCTATAATTAACACTAAAGTTGTTGAACCACTCGAATTACTTCATATTGATTTATGTGGTCCATCATCTATCGAAAGCATCGGTGGTAGCAAGTATATTCTTGTTATTGTTGATGGCTTTTCGCGGTTTACATGGGTGTTCTTTCTAAAGCTCAAATCTGAAGTGACTCATAAGCTGAAAGTGTTCATCAAGCAGATTGAAGTACAGCTCAAGAAGGTCGTTCGCAACATCAGGAGCGACAATGGTCTGGAATTCAAAAACAGAGAATTTGAAGAATTTCTGGCAGAAAAGGGAATAAGTCACAAATTCTCAGCTCCCTACACACCTCAACAGAACGGAATTGTCGAAAGACGAAACCGATCTTTGTGTGAAGCTGCCCGAACAATGCTAAGTTTTGCTTCCTTACATCTTTATTTTTGGGTTGATGCTATTTCTGCTGCTTGTTTTACACAGAACAGGACATATCTCAACAAGCGATTCACGCTCACACCTTATGAGATTCTCAACAACAGGAAGCCCAATGTGAAATTTTTCCATGTGTTCGGCTCACGGTGTTTCATCTTTAACTCTAAAGAACACCGCAACAAGTTTGATGTGAAAGCCGACGAGGGAATCTTTCTGGGCTACTCTCTCACTTCCAAAGCATACATAGTTCTGAACAAGCGTTCGAGAAAAATAGAAGAGACTTATTACGTGACTTTCGACGATAGCTATGTCAAAAAGCTACAGGCCAAAGAAGAAACAGTCGGGGAAATCTTTCCTCAAACTGGCCAAGTCACAGTCTCGATCGCTAATCTATTCAAGAAGTTTATGGAGCTATTTGACGAACCAGAGAAAGCTACTCTCTCAGAAGCAGGCGCAACAGACAACAAGGTAGACCAAATGAAGCAAATTGTCGAAGAAGCTGCCAGGAAAATGAACGAAGGAGGATCGAATTCTGACGAACCTCCATCAAACGATGCTTCAGTCGAGGGGGAGGATCAACCGTCATCAACTCAGCCGACCTCACATGTTGAAGGGGAGCCAAGCTCTCCAACTGCTCCCGAAAGTACTTCTCCAACCGAAAGTACTTCTTCAACCGAAAGTGCTTCACCATCCGATGGTGCATCAACGCCTGAAAGCCCAGCACCACAAGAAACCTATGAACCTCAAGTTTCTCAAAGCATTCCGGAAAGCTCATCTATCGAGGGGGAGCAAGCTGATATGTCATTCGACTACGAAAGCCAATCCGAGCCAGAAGAAATGATCAATGCTGAACTGGACCCAACCTTTGATCCAAACTACCCTCCCCTCACCAAATAGACCAGAGATCATCCTATCTCTCAAGTGATTGGGGATGTCTCTGAAAAGGTTCTGACCCGATCACCTACCCAGACATGGAAATTCATGTCTCACCCATTCCCTCTCCTACTCAAACAATCCCTACTTCCATTCCCACCATAAACCCCACTACCACCATTCCTAAAACCTCTTTCCCTATACCACCACCCATTTTCACAGATACAACAACCACAACTGCAAAGGTTACAACCAATGTATCTGATACGGGGGTTCATACCGATGCAACCGAAACACCACCTGTAACCGAACCTCCTCATTCAACCGAAACCCAGCATACAACCGGACCTATCCACACTCAACCACCACCCGAAACTACCCCCACCAACACTCAACCTGAACCTACACATACCACCACACCCCCAGCTTCCCCACCCCTAACATCTCCAGATCATGCCTTTGATGGAGATAACCCTTTTCTTGGAGGGGAAAATATGACCTTCGATTCGGTCTACTTTAGTCCGTTTCAAGTTCAAAGCGACGACGAGGACGATGCTCCAGTAAAAAAGAAGCATCTTAAGGAGCTAAACGAGAAGGTCGACTTGCTTCTTGCTGCATCCTCCAACACTCAGTCCTCTCTCTCTGAAGCTGCTCTTCAGAAGATTGTTGATGCCTTCTCCAGGGCTCAGCATGATTCCGTCGTCTCAGCCACTGCAACAATAGACGCCTCTACAAAAGCTTGTGAGGCTGTGACCGCAAAAGTCGATAAACTATTCTCTGAAGCCTCTTCCCTGTTCAAGTCCTTACAGGAGAGCGTTGATGCAACAAAGACAACGTTGGAACCAATTGTTCAACAATTGGCCACGTTCGTCTCAACGGAGTTGAAGTCGTTCGCTACCCTTCGCCAATCCATCAGCGACGACAACTCGGCCCTTCGTGCCTCCATTGACGAGCGCCTCGCTAAACTTCAAGAGGATCTCGCTGCCGAAAACTCGTTAATGGACGTTCTTGCTAATAAAACCACCGCCCTCAAGGTCAAGAGCGCTCAACTTTCAAACTCTCAGCAACAGATTGAAGCTCTTCGATCCGAACGGGAGGTTATTAAAACATGTGTTTCAGATGTACACTCTGCCCTATCCAACATCCTGGAAGCACACGATCCGATTCTCAATCATTCGGTGAGGCGAACCCTTGCTGAAAAACTTGCTCCTGCCCTGGACCTCCTCAAAAAAATAGAAGGGCTACCTAGTTTCGTGTCCGATCCGAAACAAGGGGGAGAAGTGAAGTCCGGATCGAAACCACCTCCTTCCTCAAAAGCTGCTCACATAACCGAACCTCCTACTGGTCAAACTTCGGGTTCTGGTGTGAAGGATATAGGAAAGAAAATAGTTGAGGAAGAAGATGAAGATGATAAAGAAACCATTGCGGACATGTTGAAGCGCAAAAACAATCGCAATGTTGATGATGACAACATTCGTGTGGCGCGAGAAGCTGAAGAAGCCGAACGCAAGAAGAAAGAAGCCCACGATCTCCTTGAGAGCAGGAAGACTCTTTTCCCTGCCTGGACTCGGGAGAGAATGATAAAGGAGGCCATAGATACTCCTAGCATCCTATTGCTCGAACCGGTGATCTCCTTCGACTGCTACAATTATGTCGATTCGCAGTTCGATATGCCCTTGACCCGAAAGGCGTTTATCTTCCACGCCTTCTCCAACATTTTTGAAGTCCCTCATCCTAATCCTAAGGTCGATAGGGAGTTAATGGATTTCTATCTGAAAGCTGCTCAACCACAGTACCAAACATGGAGCGCTCAGAAGATCGTTAATGTTCGGGTCTTGAAGCCATATTCTGAAGGAAGATTCATGAACGTTCGGTTCAGGGTGATTCGAGGGTCTGCTAGAACCGAACATCTAATATCTTTAGTAGATCTACCGAACCTAAACCCCCATGATTGGATTGTTCTGCATAACATCCTTTTGACGAATGAAGCTGAATATGGTCCGATTATAGACCATCTCAAGAGGATGTTAGTCTGTTACATCATGGAGGTCGCCTTGATGGATCAGGAGGTAGCCACAGTCTTCAAGAAGAAACCGAAGATATCTCCTGTGGGATCGGCCAGTGATCTCAATCAAATGAAGATGGGCAAGATCGACCCGAAGCGTAATTCGGTCACGTTCACTAGAGTAGAAGGACAGAAATGTCTCTTTGCTTTAGCGGATAAACATCTTTATACCACTGCTTGTCTAGAGCATGTGCTGGAGATCATCCGTCGGTGTAAAGAGAATGCAGTGGACGATGTCAAATACTTCAACGATATGATCCAATGGTACATCAGGTTTAGACAGACGATACTAGCTCTTATCTCTCGTCTGTTTCAGACAGTTAGGAAGAAGGTACCTGCCACCGCTGCTGGCCCAAGTAACAAGTGAAGATCTTGCTCCAATTGACGCAAAGGGGGAGATTGTTGGGTTGAAGATTCGTTTAAGTATTGCATCATTGGGCTCGGCTGTTTGTCCAATTGTTTTGTGCTCCGGTTTGGGCCTGTCCAACCGTGAGCTTGTTAAGTTTACTATATAAAGTATATGCTTGCATGCATATTAGGTCAACGAATGATTAAGGGTTAACGATCTAGAATACAATAGAGAATTACTATAGCTTTAATTTTCTTCATCGTTCCTGTAAACATTTAACCCTCTACAGTTGATGTTCTTTGTCGAGCTCTTCTGAGGGTTGTTTTATAATCATTCGACACGTTTGATTCATTCTTGAGTTGTTCATTATTTTTGCGTTCTTGCTGTTTAATATTTATTTACCTGTTTAAGATCTAATCGATCTTCAAGATTATGTTTTAATCTCATCACCCTGATCACACGAATCCACACCGCAGGTCTCTATATCCAGATCTCTAACCGATCTCGGACATATCTCTGATCCTCTCAACGAAATACTCGGTCGTCCCCCACTTAGGGTTTGAACCATCACCAATTGGTGCACCAACATTCTATCTCACAGACTGTCTCCACCAATAAGATCGCACCCAATCCCACAAGGTGCCCTGAAATGCTCGATGATCTCCCTGACAGAGATCAAACAACTCCAAGTACCCGAATCTCATAGGAAATCCTCGGAACTTACCATCATGACTGCCTCTAGTCATTCAGAATCTCACATCATACCATCATCGGACCTCCCAAATGTCCAGTATCAACCCTGACTCCTAATCTGGAAATAATGAACTATCATGCTCCTCATCCTCGACTTCTCACCTAATGCTCTGACACGTCCCTTATCATAAGAGCAGAAACCATATTTCCACTCTCTATGCCCATGAAAGACAATAAGAGTCACCGCCCTGATATACTCTTCTTGATCGTCCAACGCTACAACTAACACATTCCTTACTATACTCAAATAGGGTGTATCCTGGTCCTTGACCATCTCAGTCCCCACTGACATCGTGCTCGAGCTATATCATTCCCTCGTGACAGACCTACTGCCAGATACTCAGTTTGAAGACCACCATCAGTGCGATCCCACAAGGCTCGCCCCTAACTCAGAAACCAAAATATCAACACCTCTTACGTCTCCTTTAGGAAACAGACCGTATTCTCCCATAACGCACCGTCCCTACTCAACTCTGATTCTTGCGACTCTACTGGCATATCACCAACAATCCCTTGGAGCTAACTCGATTCCCCTATCAAGGGATGCTCCACTGAAACTCGTTAAACCTAGCCTCCTGGACTCATAATCTTTCACATCCGACCTTGGTCTAGATAATCTCTGCGGAACAACTGGTAAAACCAGAAGCACTGATCGCCACATATCTTGGTACTCGAACCATGATATTTCCTCTCAATTTGCCACCAATCATGTTACTCGAACCATGATATCTCCTCTCAATCTGCCACCAATCATGGTACTCGAACCACGATATCTCCTCTCAATCTGCTACCAATCATGGTATTCAAACCACGATATCTCCTCTTAATCTGCTACTTAGAACCCCTGGAATACTCCCTACATCGAGTATGGGTCCTCTTCTTTCAGTAGTACGGGCCCATACTACCTGCCACATCTACCCACACTCTCTACACGGACCATCCCAGATTCCCTAAGTAGCTGCTGAACCTTCTCATCACCAATCTTAACACGCGTGCTTGCTCCCCAGGACAATTCTCTACTCTGTCAGTCTACTTATCTGACTAAGGTCACTTCCTAGGCTCTTCCTAGGTTCTCACACTTCTCCGCCATTAGCTGCTAAGAAACTCCTTATGATGCTAGTCATCTACCTCCTAAATATCGTCACATTCACTTGGTAGCTGACTCCCATCATCGGGAGTTCCATAAAGCACGAAGCAAGCAACATTCGGACGTCGGATGAACACATATAACCCGCCCTAGGTGATAACTCCACTAGCTCTACTCATACCCAAAAGATGTCACCAAACTTTACAACTTTACCCCCGTGGGTATCTGGCTACTCTCTCGGTAGGCTCGACCAATGCTTATCTAGGTACCTCTCCTAGATTACTCCTCTACTCAAATCCCTCTCTACAAGGATTCCCGTTAGATACTCTTACTCAACACATACACGAAAGCACATCACAGATAACAACAACTCCTAGGCTAAGGCATCACAAATCAGGCCACTCTAGTCATAATATATGAAATACCTAGCCTATCTCTAGCATGCATAATAGCTCATAATATCTCATAAAACATATGATAAGGGTATTTTAGGAAATCACCGTTCGGGCTCTGGCTAATTGTACACACTGCTCTTTCTCGTTTTCTCTTAAAAACTCTTGCTCGTTTTAGAAAAATTATTTATTTCGAAAATTTTCCTCCATTCATCAGTTTGAGTACAGATGTGCCCGAAGGTGCATCCGAATCCCTCAAACCAAGGCTCTGATACCTACTTGTAACGACATGAAAATTTAAACAATTTTTCATTTTTAAAATGCATACTCTTCTTAACATATCTTATTAAAATCTCTTTTATTTAATTACAAAACACAACTCCATTATTAATCCAGGATCCTCTTAGCTCTTTCTCTGGTGTGTACAATCAAACCGGTGTCGTCCGGCGATCCAGACAAGAAACCTGAAACACATAACACATAACACGGTAAGCACGAAGCTTAGTGAGTTCCCCAAACTACCACATATAACACATATTAGCCACTCGATGCTATAACTCTGAGGACCCGCCGGTCCTAACTCTATGGGCCCTCTGGCCCTAACTTTGTGGACCCTCTGGTCCTAAGCTCGTTGGACCCTCCGGTCCGGTCTGCTTAAGCCTTCCAGCCTCATAAATCATTGGACCCTTTGGTCCAGTCTATAAACTCTTCATAGCATAAATCACAAAGACATAATGCATAGCATGTCTCATACAATAGGATAACATAATACTCAATGTAAGCACATAAGACCTTCTGGTCACACATATCTACCACTCATGGTAAAGTACAGTGAGAAGACTCACCTCGGATGAAGAACAGCTCCTAAAAATACTGTTGCCATGCACCGGCCTCTAACTCTATGCCAAACCCACAATTATCTCAATTAGGAGCTAAGTCCAACCTCTCACTATTTTGGTCTAAAGATAGACCACCTACCAGCCTATTAATGCCCTGAACCCATTGGGCCCACCAAGGCCCAATAATAAATGGGCCATCACACAGCCCACAACCCCAAACTAAACGACAAGCCCAACCCATGGGCCCAAAGCACATACATATGATTCTCTGATCCAAGGCTCTATTGCGTGAAGCCCGAACCCCAGGCCCAACACTCAAGGCCCAACACATCACTTAGTCCAAAAGCCCATAGAGGGGTTACGCAGGGCGTACCCCCTTTGGTACGCTCAGCGTACTCAAGCATGCCCAACTCTGATCGGGGACTTCAACCCAATACGCGGGGCGTACTAGAATTACGTTGGGCGTACTCTCAGTTTTGTTTAAACCAATTTCTGGGTCTCAACCCGTTAAGACCTTAACTCATCTCTTGTATCTGGACTTCCTAACATCTCCTACTCCTTAAAGTTATCGAATTTAAGCCTTTGTATGGCTGAGTAAGTCACAAGCACACAAAACACTTATTCTCTGTACCCATTAAGCTCTTATCTCATGCATAACTTGGTTCCAACACCCAAGGTCCCATTTTTATGACATTACACCACTAATAAGCTCAAAAGGGGAGGGTCTTAGTCTCTGGAGTTCAGGATCTCATCAAGTCTCCACCTTTTTGGGACAAAACCCTAAAATACTCCATTAACATACTTAAAACAAAATAGAGGTAAAGTTTGAAGCTTTATACCTCAAAAAGAAGCTCCTATCTCAAATATGCTCAGATCTAGAAGCTTGGACTCCAACTCCTTCTTCTTCAAGGCTTCCACTTCTCCTCAAGAGCACACAAAACTCTCAAAAGCTCTTAAATACACATACAAGCTCAAAGAATGAAGGACTAGGGTGTCGGAGGGTTTGTTCTCTGAGAAAGGTGGCCAGGAATGAGGCCATCTCATTCTTTATATAGGGTCACTGAAAATATTAAGGTTTTCCTTCTATGCCTAATACTCCCAGCGTACCATCTGGCATGCCCAACGTACTAGGTGGCTCTTGCTTAAGGAACACGCATAATTGTATGCTAAGCGTACGCATGCATATGCCCAACGTACTTCGCTGCCATACTTCTCCACTTAGGGACTCATCTTGCCAAATCTTCAAACTTCCATAGCTTCTTTGATATAACTCTGATTCCAAAGATCCTCATACCTACGGGAAGGTGATGAGATGCCTTACGATCCCGCAACACGCCACAACTCGAACTTCCTCATGCCCGACTCGTGGCTCACGAACCCTAATCATGGACAATCTGAATCAGGATGTTACACAAACAACATGCATAATGAGCCATCAGCCTGACTGGACCGCCTCGCATGGCCATCAGTCAATCTGGACCGCTCTTCGATCCATCAGCACGTCTAGACCACCTCTCAGGGGCTTCAGCCTATCCGGACCGCTCGACGGGCCTTCGGCCAGACTAGTATTCCCTAACCGGGCCTGGAGTTTATCTGATCTGCCCTGGGTATGTTGGCGTTCAGCACAAAGCATGTTCGCCTCAACCCAACCCCTAAATCAAACAATCATGTGCACATAAATATTATACGCTAGCATATATAACAGTCAAGCCGATCTAACAGATCACTAATCATAACATCATCCTATATACCAGGATACCAATCTAACCGGTCACAAATCAAACAATCAAGTGCACATAAATAATATACGCTAGCATATATAACATTCAAGCCGATCTAACATATCGCTAATCATAGCATCATCCTATATACCAGCATACTAATCTAACTGATCATTAATATAGCATTATCCTATATACCAGGATACCGACCTAACCGGTCACTAACACATCTCCATCCTAACTACCAGGATGCAAATAAATAAGCATATCATACAATAAACCCAGATACAAATCCGAAAAGGGATGGCATTGGTGCCTTCGACCCTATTAGTATAATGAGGACAACTCACCTTGCAAGTAGTGCGGAACTGGACTGAAAGTCTCAGACCGCTGTCTCACCAAAAATCATGAACTATCCAAAATAACGAATACTAAGTCAACACATCGGATATTAATCTTGACTAAGGGTCCACATAGTCCATTTTTCCTTTTCTAAAATTTGGTCCAAGGCCTAATGTCAAATTCACTATCCAAAAGTCCATATACATAAAGCCCTTTATTGGCCCAATTTTCCCAATTGGGCCCTAACTCCCAAATCGGGCCTCATTTTAAGATCTATTACCACTACTGGCCCAAAGCACATTTATTTAGAAAACCCAACAAGGCCCATGTCAAATTGGCCTAAAAAGGAGCCTAACCCCGAAGCCCAAATTGTCAAAAGCCCAACAGAGGGCGTACGTGGGGCGTACTCCTCTGGTATGCTAGGCTTAATTTCGTATTATGTTGACTACCATTGGGTTGGTTAACTTAGTACGCTGGGTGTACAGAAATTACACGAGGCATACGAAAGGTTTCACCAAAACCCTAATAAGTGCTTAATGGCTTAAGCACTTAAGCCCAAACTCCAGATCCATCGGCCAAATATGCCTTAGAACCATAAAGTCCTTTCTACTAATCCATCGGCCAAATATGGCTTAAGCACTTTAAGACTTTGGACGTCAAGAAATTCTTAATGCATGGTCCTAATCCATTAAGACCTTTCTACTACATGCATGGGTCACTTTTAGCCATTGGGACATCATTTTAATCACTTCGGACCATTTCTAGGGTCTAAAAGGACAGCTTATCTCGTTCAAAACATAACACACACCAACTTAGCACTTTTAGGAGAAGAAATAGTTTCATAAAGGTAGCATGGCAAGATCTAAGTCATACAAGCATAAAGGTTGGAGCTTTTTACCTCCTGGAGCTTTTAGAACACAAAGAAACCTCAGGTCTCCAAGCTTGTCTTCCTTCTCCGACTTCTTGATGTAACACCTTCTTCTCCAACTACTCAAAACACACATTTTTAGCTCACACACTCAAGAAAGGGGATAGGGTTTGGGGAAAATGGCTCAAAACTATGGAGGCTAAGATGATGGAGATTTTTGAGCTCATAAGGATGTTTATATAGAACCCGAACCCTAAATATTAGGGTTTCCATCTGTCGTGAGTACGCCCAGCATACACAAGTGTATGCCCAACGTACTAGGGTGTGTCTAGTACGCTTAGCATACTCGTCTTGTTCTCAAAGTTTCAACTTTAGCTGTTAGGCTTCTCATGGACCGACTCTTCCAATCCCATGGACTATACATGACAAAATAAATAGAGAGGGTTCGAAATACCTGCAAATCCCGGAATGTTACAATGGATCAGCCAAATCTGAACATGAGCCAGCGTCGTTGGTTGGACGTGGTGAAGGATTATGACTGTGAGATCCTTTATCACCCAGGGAAGACTAATGTGGTGGTCGATGCTCTTAGCTGGAAGGCTTTCGCAGCTCTAATTCGGGATATATGCTTGAGGATGAAAGTGATTACTCCGCTGCTAGAGAGGATTCGGGAGGCTCATGCCGAGGGTATGAACGAGGAGCACCAGAAGTGTGAGCGGATCATAGGACAGGTGGCTTTATTTGATTATGACAGTCATGGGTTGTTGACCCTGCATTGGAGGGTCTGGGTTCCTTACTGGGGCGGTGGACGTCAAGTTCTGATGGAGGAGGCTCACAAGTCGAGATTCTCCATCCATCCCAGGGCGACGAAGATGTATCGGGATCTTCGCCCTGGTTATTGGTGGCCCTACATGAAGCGGTACATAGCTTGGTATGTAGGGAGATGCTTGACTTGCAACAAAGTCAAGGCTGAGCACCAGCAAACTCACAGCAAGATGCAACCATTGGAGATTCCCATGTGGAAATGGGAAGACATCACTATGGATTTTTTCACAAAGCATCCCAGGACTGCACGTGGAGTGGATTCGATTTGGGTCATCGTGGATTGGTTGACCAAGAGTGCACATTTCATCCTGACCCGGGAGAGTATATCGATTGAGAAACTAGCCAATATCTACGTACGCGAGGTGGTGGCACATCATGGAGTTCTGGTGTTTGTTGTGTCATACTGAGATGTTCGCTTCGGTTCCATATTTGGAACCAGTTTCATGACGAGATGGGTACTCGTCTTAACTTCAGTATAATGTAGGACCCTAATCTATTGGGGCGACGTAGGTTAGAGAGTCATGGGGAGTACCAAAGTGGTACTCAAGACTACTGAGAAGATCCAACAGGTCCGGAGCCGGCTCCAATCTACTTAAAGTCGGCAAAAGAGCTATGCCGACAAAATCCGGTCGGACCTGGAGTTTCAGGTAGGGGATATAGTTGTCCTGAAGGTGTCACCTTGGTATGGTGTCATCCGGTTCAGGAAGCGAGGCAAGCTGGGCCCCAGGTACATTGGTTTGTTCAGGGTATTGGCTCAGGTGCGCCAGGTTGTGTATCCACTAGATCTGTCAGCCGAGCTTACTTAGATCCACAACACTTTTCATGTATCTATGACATCCCCATTTTCACGGCCAGAAAAGACCGATTATGGTTTATGCTTTATAAAAAAATCAGAGTATCTCTTTTAATAAAAACGTTGCGGTATTTGTTCCCAGAAAAACATGATAATTTCATTATCAAAGCATTTCCGAAGAAATATATTTTTATTCATTTCAAAACATTTGGGGTGTCATCGCCAATACAGAAACATAAGCATAAATAGAACTTACATTCATTTACACTAGTGATCTATATCTCCTTAATCTCTCAGTTTAATGTAACTTCACATCGTCACCTGTGATACAAGTAAACTTAGTGGGTCAGGTTGGGAAACCTGGTGAGTGCATAGGGTTTTCAACCCATAATAATATAATTATTATGTTTAATCAAAAAACAATTAACCCAATTACCTATCCCCATTATCTTCTTTATTCCTAAGTACCTTCCCTAAGGATTTATCCTAAGGGTCGTCTCCTACATCATATTTTCCTCTCATCTCCTTACATCACATTTCCTTATATGTTTGTTCCTAAGGACTCTCCCTAAAGATCATCACCTACATCACATAGACAGTATTGATTCAGGGATTACTCCCTCAATATGTGCCCAACAAGGGTTAGGGTATCATCGCATGAACACGTAGTTACAACATCGCCTGAACTCGTAATTCATCACCTATAGGTTGTGAGCCTGCTAGTGTTTCCATGGGGTTGTCTAGAATAGTCCGTCGTTGCCATCTATACTCTGGTAGATAACTACATCTCCAAATTGTCGGACGAGGTTGTAGTATCCTACATCAACGATTCATCATCACCTATCTATCCTCACCAAATTATCATCACCTATCTCTCATTATTTTATTTCATCATACACCAACTATTTCATCTACCCATGTTTTATCCCAACATATTTGTTGATATAAAATAAATATACAGTTTAAATCATTTAAAACATGTATAAAATCATTCATCCAGCATAGACAACAAGTATTCAGATAATATGCACACATAGCACGTAATTTATGTAAAATACTTCATATCTATGTGTAAGATGAAAGTAACTATGCACTCGCCTGAGTAGGTGGTGAGTCGGTTCTCGGACAGTACTTCGTAACTCTTAAAACAATTTTCCTCGACAAAACCTAGTATCAATACCACTAGGGTTTAGTCTAACGTTAACCACGACTAATTAATAGTCTAGCTATTATTATTATATAAGCGTTAAACAACACTATATAACTCATAATAATAGCCCAAATAATTATTTTAAGGTCCTAATAATGTTACTAAAATTAATTAGAAGCTATATTAAAAATAGCGTAGGCGTAGCTCACTTACAGCGGATTTTAAAGAAAACCGGGTTTTACCGGAGCAGCGTTTCGAAACCGAAAGACTCTTTTTCTCGGGACTCCGAGAGCCTCGGGGCTTCCTTAGGGTGCTAGGGGATCACCTAGGCTTAGGGGAGGGTTAAAACCCTTAGAGAGAGAAAGTTTAGAGAGAAGAAATGAAGAAAGGTGTGAGATTTTCGGAATGGCTCGCATGCTATTTATAGTAAGTTTTTATGACACCCACGTCGTGAGTGTCATAAGACTCACGTCGTGAATCTCATGATTCACTCCGTAGACTTGCCATTTGCATCCCTAGCTTCGGATGGTGGCCATAACACCTCACGTCGTGAGTGTCATAAAGCTCACGTCGTGAATTGGATCTTATCCTCTCGCAGCTTCTAGATTTCGAATTATGACAGAGTGTCGTGAGAGTCATAATTCTCACGTCGTGAATTGGATCTTATCCTCTCGCAGCGTCTAGATTCCGAATTATGACAGGATTTTTTGAGCGTCATAATTCTCACGTCGTGAATTAGCTAGTTTAGGGTTTTTAAAAGCTAAATCTTCGGAATGCCATAACTTTTGCATACGAACTCCATTTTTGATGTTCTTTATATCCACGCGTAGGTGGAGACGTATTCTGAAACTTTGATTTAGATCCCTAAGGCTAAAATGTCCTCTATCTTAAATTCACTATTTACGTCTCCCGGTGTCGTGCCGGTTTTGCCGAAAAACATCGACGGGCCATAACTTCTTCGTTATAACTTGGATTTCGGTGTTCTTTATATGTACGGAACCCCTGATACATATTCTACAACTTGGTTAAGATTATTTATTATAAATAATCTTTTGTCGAAAAGTTGTTTTCGACCCCTATTATCTCTAAATTTATTAGCCCGGATTTACGGGCGTTATAGTATCCCAGCTGCAGAAGTGCTTAGTGGATGACTACGTAGTTGTGCCTTTAGAGGATATTCAGGTGGATGACAGTCTGAACTACATGGAGAAGCCAGTGGTGATTCTGGATCGGAAGACAAAAACCTTGAGGAACAAGGCTGTGTAGTTAGTGAAGGTGCAGCAGTTGCACCGCAAGCGGTCAGAGTGGAGGTGGGAGCCAGAGGAGGAGATGAGGCAGCACAATCCAGGATTATTGGAGACAGTGGACTTCGAGGACGAAGTCTGAGACAAGCGGGGGAGAATTGTAACGTCTTGTTCCTGGTATGTATTTAATTTGTAGTTTATTCTATTTCATAGAGCAACTCGACGAGTTGGGAGCCCTAAAATTGTCGAGTAGAGATCATAAGGGCCTCTTATTTTAAGTAACCTACTCGACGAGTTGGGAGGCCTCAACTTGAAGAGTAGGCTGGCAGATATGAAACCCTAATTTCTGGGGTTTGCACCCAATTTAAACACCTTAACCCTAAGGTGTTGGCATCATTTCCATCCTCCACTGTCAAAAACCCTAATCTCGAAGCCTTAATGCTATTGTGAGTGTTTGTGAGCCTTTCTAAGTGTTTTAGTGTGTGCATTGAAGCCACTGAAAGAAGGAAAAGCTTGAGGAGACAAGAAGGAGTTCAGAGATCCAGAATCCTTGCCTCATCCACGACATTTTGCTGGTATAAATCTTGAACCTTGCTTTGTAGTTATTAAGATCTTCTTTTAGGGTTATTTTGCTTGGTTTGTTCCAAATATCATGAACCTTAGGATTTGGACGTCCCAAATGGGTTAACACTTCATATCTAAGGTCTTGAGGGGTTTTCATGGCATAAAGATGGCAACTTTATGGCCATGGAAGTCCCATGCAACCTTTAGACCATCATTTTGGCCTTTTGGAGCTTCTAATGGCTATGCATGTAGAGAAAGCTGGGACTTTACGTGATCTTTTTCTCCACAGAGTCCAGATCCAAGACCTCATGGTCTATCTTGTAGTTTTGTGGGATTTTGATTAAGACTTTGGCCTTTTGGGTTAGGGTTTGAGCTTAATCGCTTTAGGAAAAGTATTAATGGGTAAAGTTGGAAACTTTACCCTTCTAGAGGAATTTCTAGTTTAGATCTAGAGTAAGGGGTGTAGATCTGAAGAGTAAGGGATTAATGTATTAAGAAAGGCTATCAGATGTAAGAACTTGACGAGTTGGGTCGGAGTGTCTTGATTCTGTTAAGAAGGAAGAACTCGGCGAGTTGGGGGAAAACTCGACGAGCTGGATCGCGAATTCACGATTCTGTGATTCATGGGAACTCGATGACTTAAAGGATAACTCAACGAGTTGATTCAACTCGGAGCGTTGACTTTGCCTTTGACTTTGACCATAGTTGACCCTAAAGGGGTATGAGTATGAAAAGGTATCTAAGGGGTTGTTTTGGTTCAGGGAGTGAGTAGAGCTGATTCTGAGGCAGAGTTGTTTTAGCTATCGTCCGACATTTTAGGTGAGTTTTCTTCCTGTTTGAATGGGTCGAAGGCACCAATGATGGCCCATATTTATGACTGTATGTATTCTGGACTAAGGTTCGATGTCGGGCGGTGCCCGATGTAGGCTTATATGTTTTCTGGATTATGATCCGATGTCGGGCGGTGCCAGAGGAATGTTTATATGCTTGATGTCTTCGGGATTATTGCATGTGTCTGTTTTATATGTTTCCAGATTACGGTCCGATGTCGGGCTATGCCCGAGGAATGTTTGTGTGTTTTTCGAATTTTGGTCCGATATCGAGCGGGGCCCGAGGAATGTTTATATGCTATGTTATGTGATTATTCTATGTGTATTTGTTGATATGTTAATATATATACGAAGTTTTGCTCAATGTCGGGCGGAGCCTGATGAAGGGGTGGGGCCCATGATATGTTTATGTGATTATGTGATTATGTGTATGCTATGTGGTAGTTTGGGAGGACTCACTAAGCTTTGTGCTTACAGTTTTCAGTTTTTGGTTCAAGTACTTCCGGTAGCAAGGGGAAGAGCTCAGGATAACTACATTGCACACACCATGATGTTTTTAGGCTTGGATATTTACTCTGATTTATTTGCCAGATGTTTGATATGGATATATCGTTTATGATGTTTAGAGATACTATGGCTTATGTTTTGATGAGATGATTTCAATAATTATGGCTTTATCTAATAATTAAAAATGAAATTTTGGGTCATGAATTTTGGGATGTTAGACAAACGCTCGTTGCTAAACACGTCCATATGCTCATGATGAGCATTATTAAACCCACATAAGATTATTAACAACATTATCATATCCCGCATAAGCTCATCAAAAGCGTTATCACCATCTCCTTCTATGTGGAATCTAAGTAGGTTTCAGTTTAATTGTAATCTTAAATTTAAGAAAAAATTCTATAAAATCCTATCATTAATAAAGAATACAAATATAAAGAAAACAAGTACGTGGAAGCTCATATTTGATTTAGGTTTGTTTTAAAATTAAAAAGGAAATGGATATGAACCTAATCGGTCTTTTCTTAATTCTCTTTTCTCTAAATCAAACCTAAAAACTTAATTTATGTCATGAATTGGTAAGCATAGTATTTTAGATTTTGTCTTCATCACTAACTGGGATTTGAGCGACGGCTAGTTCGTTGGCTATGGTTCTCATCTCGTGTAAGAAATCTGCAATAGGTTGACACCCTTTGGGATTTTTGGTGAGTTTTGATTTTAGGGATATTATGAGAGACCGAAAGGTGTTAGCATAACTTACATTTAGTCGACTCTAGGATTCACGAGCGGTTTCAACAGATGAAAATAGCGGTTGGATGGCATCTAAATAGCTTTCGAGGATTGCGCTTATGATGATTTGATCATGACGGTACCATATAGTGTAATCAGGGTTCAGTTTGGACTCAACATGGATCTTGGATGGTGGTTTGGTCGTTCATGTGATGAATGAATCGAGGTCTAGCCCGATTAGGATGGAAATGCATGTTTTTGCCGCACTCGAAAATTTGAAGCTGTTAGTTTGATTGGAAAATGAGTATTTATTGTTATTTGAACATTTGATGAAGGTGCCATAGAGGTGGAGAGTTGTTTGCAGGTTCTTTGTGATGATAGGAGGTAGGATCGATGGCTCAAAGAAGCATGTTTTTAAGCTCTGATACCATGTAGGAAGAGGGGCACAAATAGGGTTGAATGTATATTGATTATTGACAATCTATAATAGTTTATATACACCTATGTACAGTAAATACAAATAGGTAACAAGAGTTATTCTACAGACCTAATTATAGAGTAATATACCATTGATTGAGGACAATTAAATAGAATTCCTAATTGTGTGGTGTTTTCATTATCCTCTCTAATAAATGAATGTTTTTTTGTCACTTGTCATGTTTTCATTTAATTTGCCAAATGTCATTTTGTGATTATTTTCAATTAATTTTTTTGCACGTATCATTTTATGGGTTTTTCTATTTTATTAAATTTCACATAATATATAATATTTTAATATAATAATTGCAATAAATGTAGTAATAAATTAATATCAATTTCATTAATGAGCTTACATTTTAATTTCAAAATTCTCACAATTAAAGCTTATTAGTTTATTTTATTTATTTATATTATTTGCTTAGATTTAAAAAATAAAAATCATTTCGATTATAATAATTCGTTATTTTTCTTATTTTCTTATAAATTAAAAGTTGTCAAATATTTTGACATTTATATTTAACATTTTTTAAAATTAACTCATGTAATACATGAATCTCATAACTAGTTAATGTTAATATGATAGGGTTGCCCAGCCTTATGCGAACCATGAACCAACATCATCTTTTTCATGGCAACTATGTGTGATTTTTTTCTTTTTCTTTTATTTATATTTATTAACCTTTTATATAAATTAATTAAGATACAAAACCGTGTACTATACAAGTGAGATATAATAAATGTTATAGATATATTAAATTGTTTGATTTTCAATATTATGATGAATATGTTTAAATAATTGTATGAAGAATATCAAAAATAAATTGTTATTCAGTTTTAAACTCCTTAAATTTAGGGATTTATATTAAGTGAATTAAAAATGGCAAAATAATAAGAAAGTGAGACGTGTCTATATATATATATATATATATATATATATATATATATATATATATATATATATATATATATATATATATATATATATATATATATATATATATATATATATATATATATATATATATAAAACGTAAAACATATAGTAAATTAGAAAATGTTCGAAGCAAATGTTTGACAATCTCATAAAAACTCTACCATATATCTACATTTTAATAATAAATGAAGTGATTTAATAAAAACTTTAGATATAACACTGTTTCACCGCCATCTCATCGATATCTGCTAAATATCAGTCAAATAGAGATCAAATACCGGTTAATATCGTCAATATTTGCAGTACCACTATTTTGGACCGCTATTTTGCCAACTACCACTAACTATTATCCTACCGTTATTGACTGCACATCGTGTTATGAAGATTATCCTGAAAAAAATTCAATTTTAACTGTTTAAAATTTGAGACTTATATCAAATGAAATAAAAAGTAAATACATGGACATGTAGCATCATTGTATATAAAAGTATAAAAATATATCATGTGTCAATCAAATCTTTGTTTTATTATAATAGGGTTAACAATAATAAAGAAAATGAATTCATGGAAGTTCATATCTGATTTAGGTTTGTTTTTCAAATAAAAAGAAAGGGATATAAACCTAATCGATCCTTTCTTGCTTCTCGTTTCCCTAAATCCAACCTAAAAAACTTAAATTATTTAATGACCCTCGCCTAAAAGTAGCTGGAGGATGGTTACAGTTGTGGTGGCCCTCGCCTAAAAGTAAAGAAGCTCTCACCAAAAAGTGTAAAGTTAAGCAATTTCGTTGCGTATCCACGTTTATTTTCATTCCCTCACCCAACTGAATTTTATATTATGGTGGATCTTGTTGAAATGTAGTCGATTTTTCAAAAAGGATATGTTTCTTGATTTCTTCAGCAATTACACAACCCTCAACTTCATCTCATTCCCCTCCACCAAGGACTTTATTTCTATGTTTTTAATATTTAAATATAACTAACGTGATTTTATTTGATTTGGGAGCAGATCATTCCTTTATTTTGCATCAATTTGGTAGAAAACTTAGTTTATCACCACAAAGATTAAATTGTCCAGTACCGTTAGAATTGATAGAATTAACTGGTGGTAGGAATGTATATGTTAGTAATAAATTATAAAATGTAACCATCAACCTCAACGGGAACAAATTCCATAAAGGTTTATTACCCTTTGAGTTAAATGAGTTCAATGTCATTTCGGGAATGGACTGGTTGGGAGAGAATTTTGAAAACATCTTATATCGAAGAAAGATGGTGCGTATCAATCCCCCTGGAAGAGAAGCATCCGCCATATACAGGGATAAGAGTAGAGTGAAGTATGAATCATTACAATAATGAAAACCAGAAGATGTCTTAACAAAGCATGTACAATATTCTTGGCCTGTATGATTGACGGGAAGAATGAAAAGAAGACAATGACTGAAATACCAATGGTGTGTGAATTTCTAGAGGTATTTCCAGATGATCTACCAGGATTATCCCCAAAGAGATAAGTAGAGTTCAGAATTGACATAATGCCAGACACAACGTCTATTTCAAAAGCACCATACCGATTAATGACTACATAGATGAAAGAGTTAATGACACAACTCCATGAATTATTAGACAAATATTTCATCAGACCTAGTTCATCACCATGGGGAGCTCCAATACTCTTTGTAAATAAGAAAGATGGTGCGATGAGAATGTGTATTAACTATCAAGAGCTAAACAAAGCTACAATAAAGAACCGATACCCACTACCCTGAATAAATGACTTGTTCGATCAATTGCAAGAATCGACTTGCTTTTCCAAAATTGATCTTAAGTCAGGTTACCATCAGTTGAAAGTAAGAGACCAAGATGTTGACAAGAAAACCTTTAGAACAAGGTATAGACACTACAAATTCCTTGTTATGTCATTTGGACTAACAAATGCTTCTGTTGGGTTAAAGATTGCGTCATTGGACTCGTTTATAAAACCTTTTATTTTGTACTCCGGTTTGGGCCTGTCCAACCGAGAGCCTTTTAGGTTTATTATATAAGTATATGCTTGCATGCATATTAGGTTATCGATCTAGAGTATAACGATAGCATTACAGATTTCTTTGATCGTTCTTGAAAACCTACTAATCCTCTACAGTTAATGTTCTTAATCGAGCTCTACTGAGGGTTTTGTTTTAATCATTCGACACGTTTGATTCATTCTTGACTTGTTATTTATTTTCGTGTTTTTGCTGTTTTATATTTACTTACCTGTTTAAGATCTAATCGATCTTCAAAATTAAGTTTTAATCTCATCAATTGGTATCAGAGCAGGAGGCTGTGTAATCGATACACATCTTTTCTGTGAAAAGGTTTTAATTAGGGTTTTTCCGCAATTACTGATATTTATTGAGCCGTCATCTCATTATTGACGTATCTTGATATTTATTGTTTTGCCCTAATCTGAGTTATTACAAGTCTGATCTTTGAACAGGTTTTTCAATCATAATTGACGAGTCGCAATAAAATCCCATCAATATTTCCAACAGCATCGGTTCAACCACGAAGATTCCAATCCTATATACCCATGATTATGAAGTCTGGGCACATCACTTCGAAGACTACGTTATAGGATCTGAGGATAATGGATACCTCATATGGGAAGCAATTATCAATGGACCGTTTTCTCACTCTGCAACATCAAGGATTATCAAAACTCAAAAGGAGTACAATGATCTGCTGAAGGATGTTAAAGATATTGCACAAGATGAAAAGGATAAATTCCAGTGCAATATCAAGGCGCTAAGATTGATCAGATTCGCCCTTCAGTCCGACACCTTCAGGTTGGTCAGCTCATGCACGACGGCAAAGGAAGTTTGGGATAGACTTTACGAACTGTACTCTACAGACGAGGATCTTGAACATTCTATCCAAACCTTGCTCTTATCTGAGTTTGGAGAATTCAGGCAAGGAGCCAAAGAAACTGTGACCCAGACGTTCGATCGCTTCAATCATCTTCTCAGCAGGATGATCAAACATGACATCGAAAGGAAGCTTATCGAGCAGAAGGTTACGTTCTGAAATGGTCTAAGGTCAGAATGGAGAGTTGTAGTGTCAACAGTTAAAGCCCATGAGCAGTTTAAATCATACTCTTTGGCGAAACTGGTGGGTATTCTCAAGTCCCAGGAGAAGATTATGCTGCAGGAAAAGAACGTTGTCTCAAGCCTAGGTTCACTGGCCCTCCTTTCAAAAAGTAAAGCTCTAATGGAGGATGAAGACCTTAACTTGGAGGAGTATGACCTCATGTCTGAGGATTATGCTATGAGGGTGTCTAACCCCAAGAGGTTCATTAAGAAGAGATTCCCCAGCAACAAAAACCGAAACTGGCAGGGGAGTTATAGTTCAGAGAAAGTTAATAATGAACCGAAGGTTGAAGAGCCCAAGAAGGAACCGAAGGCAGATGGTGATTCTGGAGTAAGCTGTTACTACTGTGGTGGGAAAAACCACTATGCTAAGGATTGTGTCCTCAAAAAGATGGCTGAAAAAGATGAGGAAAAGGATGAGGAAGCCTTGTTGCAGAAAAGGCTTGATGAGATGAGAAAGAAGAAGTCTACCGCTAACCCTTCCATGAATGCTCTAATTGTGCAGGGTTCGGTTGCTGATGACGAGTTCGGTAGCGTGGAAGTTTGGTCAACCGACTCAGAAGACGATGAAGTGAGGAAGCCTACTCATGGAAAGGCTTATGTGGCAAAGGAGGAGAGCAGTGGAGGAAGGTGCTTCATGGTGTCTGATGTATCTCGGATGAGGGGATACAACACTGATTGTAGAAGCAATGAACCGAAGGAGCAGCAGGACATGTGATTTACGGCCAAACCACTCAGCCAGCAGTTCAATGAGCTCGATGAACTGATCAAGAAGGTACAATCGGTTTTCGTTTCATTTAAAGTACCACAATCCTCATATGAGAAAGAACTAAAAAATGTTAATACAAGAATTTCTCATCTAGATAGGAGCTTAACTCAAACTTGAGTCACCAATTCTAACATAACTGATCAATTAAGCAGGGTGTCTTCGAAGAGTGAGGAGCGGCGGATGTGGATCGAGTTGAAGGAGTCTGAATTAGTTAAAATAAAAGACGAAAACATTTATTTACAAAGAGACAATTTAAAGTTGTTAAAACAGCAGAATGTTTTTTGTTTAATTGCAAAACATCTTTATTCTAATATTACTCAGCTTCACTTGGACTGTGAAATAGGCCAAAAGATCCATCGCATGATTTTGCCCTTCCTTGAGTTTAAGGAGGATGAAATTGATGCCGAAGCCTATAATTGTGAGAGTGTGATATCATCTGATGATGTCAATCCGAACTATATGTATGGACTGGACAAAATAAAATCTTTCATTAAATCCAAGGACCACAAGGACATGCTTAAAAACCTTGATGAAAATGATAGACTCAAACTGAGAACCGAAACCATACAAAAATTTGAATCTTTAAACGCCAACTTGAGCTCAGAAAACAAAATTGATGTTGAAAATGCATCTAAGCTTAATGAGGACGACAACATGAGTGAAATTTCTGTAGAGGACACGGTTGACTGCTCAGAATTTGTAAAAAGCGAACCTGAAAACCACAAGAATCTTATTTCTGAAAATTCTGTGGAGTTCACTCGATTGTCCCAACAAAAGTCCCCGATCTTAGCAGAGAAAGCAGTTGTATATCAAAAGGTCATGACCACTCCAAATCAAGTGTACAAGGTCACTGGAGTAACCGAACATCAGACCGCTGAACTCACAGCTATTGTGAACGAAGACAATGCTGATGGCTGCGATGAGTACTTCTGGTCAGCTCCAATAGATAATGCAAACGAAACGGTAGGCTTATCAAAAAGAACCTCATGGATGAGTAAAGGTAGATACATACCTGAACCCTTAAATAAGCCAGATAATTTCGATGAGCCAAGCACCAGTGGTACGAAAGACATTCCTCAAAAAATGAAAGTTCGGCAAAAGAAGACATTCCCTCTAGTTCCTCAGTTCAAAGTGAAACTCCTACAGTTCAAAGTGAACCTGCTAAGGTGAAACCGAAAATGAAAGCCAATATTCATCATCAACCGAAGCAGATGAGGAATAAGAAACGTGAAAGGAACCAGAGATACAGGAAGAATCTCTCTGAAAGAAAACAATTCTGGCAATCCCAAAATGCATATTTCTCACATCAAGACAAGAATCTGAAGTTTGAGAACAATCATGTCAAAAAGCATGAGAGACACAACAACCGAAAGCCAAGGTTCGGTTCAGAAGAGAACAACAACTGAAAGCATAGGTTCGGTTCTGAGAATGACTCCAACCGAAAGCAAAGGTTCGGTTCATAGAACGATTCTAACCGAAAGCAAAGGTTCGTTTCTGAAGTCAAAGGAAATCCCAACTCTAAGGTCAGTCCCACCAATGATCAAAAGCAAAAGGGTCACCTAGAATCTACAGCTAAAAAGTCATTTCAATCTAAGCCCACTCCTTCTCATTCATCTAATTCTTTCAATTCATCTCCATCTTGCTCTAAAGCTCATTCTGTTCGTTCTCAAAAATCTCATTCGTCAGTTGAACAAAAGAGCAAACAGAAAGTTAATAAATCCAAACCAGAGTCTAAACCGAACGCACCTAATCCTAATAAAATCAAAGTTTTTACCATTAAAAAGAAAGATGAAACAACACTCATAAAACGAACATATCTTGTTGACATCTCTCTTACTGTTCCTGTTCCTATGAAAAGCTCACGAGGACCCAAGAAACTTTGGGTTCCTAAATCTGCTTAATTTTTGCAGGTTATAAGTGACGAGCAGTTCGACGAAGAATGGTACATCGACAGTGGTTGCTCGCGTCACATGACAGGGAGGAAAGAGGAGCTCAGGGAATACAGGTCCCTTTCAAATGGTAGCAACGTCAAGTTTGGAAACAATTCTTTCGGCACCATAAAGGGATACGGAATGATAACTAATGGTGACTTTACTATAAGGAAGGTGGCTTATGTGGAAGGACTACAACACAACCTCATCAGTGTAGGGAGGACAATGGTCTGGAATTCAAGAATAGGGAGTTTGAAGAATTTCTAGCAGAAAAGGGAATAAGTCACAACTTCTCAGCTCCCTACACACCACAACAGAACGGAATTGTCGAAAGACGAAACCCATCTTTCTGTGAAGCTGCCCGAACTATGCTAAGTTTCGCTCAAGAAGGTCGTTCGCAACATCAGGAACGACAATGGTCTGGAATTCAAGAATAGGGAGTTTGAAGAATTTCTAGCAGAAAAGGGAATAAGTCACAACTTCTCAGCTCCCTACACACCACAACAGAACGGAATTGTCGAAAGACGAAACCCATCTTTGTGTGAAGCTGCCCGAACTATGCTAAGTTTCGCTTCCTTACCTCTTTATTTTTGGGCTGATGCTATTTCTGCTGCTTGTTTTACACAGAATAGGTCCTATCTCAACAAACGATTCACGCTCACACCATACGAGATTCTTAACAACAGAAAGCCCAATGTGAAATTTTTCCATGTGTTCGGCTCACGATGTTTCATCTTTAACTCTAAAGAACACCGCAACAAGTTCGATGTCAAAGCCGACGAGGGAATCTTTCTAGGCTACTCTCTCACATCCAAAGCATACAGAGTCCTAAACAAGCGTTCGAGAAAAATCGAAGAGACCTATTACGTGACTTTTGACGACAGCTATGTCAAAAAGCTTCAAGCCAAAGAAGACACAGCTGAGGAAATCTTTCCTCAAACTGGCCAAGTCACAGTCTCGATCGCTAATCTATACGAGAAATTTCTGGAGCTCTTTGACGAACCAGAGAAAGCTACTCTCTCAGAAGCAAATGCAGCCGACAACAAGGTAGACCACATGAAGCAAATTGTCGAAGAAGCTGCCAGGAGAATGAATGAAGGAGGATCGAATTCTGATGAACCTTCATCCAACGATGCTTCAGTCGAGGAGGAGCCAAGCTCACATGTTGAGGGGGAGCCAAGCTCTACAACTGCTACCGAAAGTGCTTCTCCAACCGAAAGTGCGTCTCCAACCGAAGGTGCATCAACGCCTGAAAGTCCAACATCACAAGAAACCTCTGAACCTCAAGTTTCTCATAGCTCATCAATCGAGGGGGAGCATGGTGATATGACGCTCGACTACGAAAGCCAATCCGAGCCAGAAGAAATGATCAATGCTGAACTAGACCCTACCTTTGATCCAAACTATCCTCCTCTTACCAAATGGACCAGAGATCATCCTATCTCTCAAGTGGTTGGTGATGTCTCCGAAAAGGTTCTGACCCGATCACAACTGAAGGCAAAATAGACATCCTTATTTTCAAAGGTTGAGTTTTGTATGTTTAACTCATTCGTATCAAAAGTTGAACCGAAGACAGTTAACACTGCTCTCGATCACTGCGATTGGGTTCAAGCAATGCAAGACGAACTGAACGAATTCGAAAGGAACAAAGTCTGGCGCCTCATTCCAACTCCTCCAGATGCCTCGGTTGTTGGTCTCAAATGGGTCTTTAGGAATAAAATGGACAAGGAAGGGAATGTTATAAGGAACAAAGCTCGTCTGGTAGTAAAGGGATATTGTCAGGAGGAAGGGATTGATTATGAAGAGACTTTCGCTCCCGTAGCTAGGCTAGAATCAGTCAGAATATTTCTTGCTTACGTTGCCCACAAAAACTTTGAAGTTTTCCAAATGGACGTCAAATGTGCATTCCTTAATGGAGAACTCGAAGAAACCATGTATGTGGAGCAACCTCCTGGGTTCGTGAACGAAAAATATCCAAATCATTGCTACATTCTGGATAAAGCTGTGTATGGCCTCAAACAAGCTCCGAGAGCTTGGTATGAAACGCTAACTAAATTCTTAAAGATGTCTAAATTCAAACAAGGTTCGGTTGACCCAACCTTCTTTCACAAAAAGGAAGGTAACCACCTTATGATAGTTCAAATTTATGTCGATGACATCATCTTTGGCTCTACGAATCCCATCCTAACAGCTGAATTCAGAAAGCTGATGGAGACTAAATTTGAAATGAGCTCAATGGGTCCTATTAACTTTTTCCTTGGTTTAAATATTAGACAGGGACCCGAGGCATCTTTATCCATCAGGAAGCTTACACGAAGACTCTCCTAGCAAAGTTTGGTATGATGGGAGACTCCAAAGTCAAAGTCCCAATGGCATTCGGCACCAAGCTAACTCCATCTCTAGACAAACCGGCTGTTGATATCACGCTCTATCGTCAAATGATAGGCTCACTAATGTATCTCACTGCTAGCAGGCCTGACATCATGTTTTCTGTGTGTTATTGTGCTCGATTTCAGGCAAACCCACGCGAACCTCACATGCTTGCAGTGAAGAATATTCTACGCTATCTCAAGCGAACCACTTCCTTAGGTCTATGGTATCCTTCCAACTCAGGCTTCTTCGTTCAAGCCTATTCAGATGCTGACCTTGGAGGATGTGGACTCGACAGAAAAAGCACCACTGGCGGCTGTCAATTCCTTGACGGGAAGTTGGTTAGCTGGCAATCCAAGAAACAAACGTGTGTGTCGTTGTCTACTGCCGAAGCGGAATACATAGCCGCTGCATCCTGCACCTCTCAAGTGATTTGGATCCAGAGTCAACTTCGAGACTATGGACTCAATATGAAGAAGATCCCACTATATTGTGACTCTGAAAGTGCAATTAGGATCTGTCATAACCCAGTGCAACACTCTAAAACCAAACACATAGCACTGAGGTATCACTTCATCAAAGATCACGTGGAAGATGGAAACGTCGAAGTTCATTTCGTAAGAACCACTGATCAACTGGCTGACGTCTTTACCAAAGCTCTTCCTGAAGCATCATTCAACAGAATACTGCAAGGGCTAGGTATGATGGAATCAGAGTCAGTACCTCACACTACCTCTCAATCTCAAACGTAAGAAGCGAAACCAACCGAACGTTCGGGTTCGGTTAAACCATCTGACTCGCTCATCACCTCAAAGGTAGTTTTTCTTGGTTGTATATTTCTTGTACATAATTGTTTTTCTTAGTGTTGAAAGTATTTTCTGATTGCATGTCTAAATTCCTTGGTTTTCTAAAATTTTCCAAAACCGAAACCTACCGAAGGTTCGGGTTCGGTTTCTCAAAATTTTCCAAAACCGAAACCTACCGAAGGTTCGGGTTTGGTTTTTCAAAATTTTGTTGAACCGAAACCAACCGAACGCTCGGGTTCGGTTTTTCAAAATTTTGTTGAACCGAAACCAACCGAATGCTCGGGTTCGGTTTTTTAAAATTTTCTTCAACCGAAACCAACCGAACGCTCGGGTTCGGTTTTTCAAAATTTTCTTCAACCGAAACCAACCGAACGTTCGGGTTCAGTTTCTCAAATTTTTCCAAAGTTTTTTTTACTCTTTCTAAGTCTTATTTTTCTTATTTTTTTATTATTATTTTTTATTTTCTTTTATTTTTTTCTCTTTAATATATCTCAAAACTCCAAAAATATTTTTCTCTTTTAATTTTGTTTGTGTGTTCGTTCGTTTATGGGGATATAATTGTTGGCTTACTTAAGTGTCCCTAGAAGCATGCTGCTGTATGTGTCCCAAGCATCATAAGATTTTGAATAATAGCCTTCATGACCTGGTATAAACAAACCTTGTCTTCCCAATAAGGCTACTGCATTTATTCTAATTGTGAGCTACCTCACTCTCTTCTCACATGAGTTAAGAGTTTTCTGCTTGGTCCTTAATTTCGCAGCAGAGGTACTTTATTTTCTTACACCATCTCCATTACATTTCTCCATTACATTCGTTTCATCAACGTAACCCTTGAGACTCTCAGAAATTACCACTGAGGTTTATGGTTACACAACATCTGTGTTTATGATCTTAGTTTCGTGCCACTACGAGCTGAGTGAAACCCAAAATTCAACACCAAATCTGAATTGACGGTGAACAATTAATTTGCTCAAGTTTTCACCAAAGAATTGACGAATGTACCTTCAAGAAATCTCATATTTTATTTTGTGTGATTCCTATGAAATTGTTAAACACCATAACATTTCTTCCCTTGGGATCCAGTTTTTATTTTTTTGAGATTTTATTTTTTCCAAGCCAATTTAAAATTCATTCCTACCTACTTGTTCAACAGACTACACCGGTCTCACAAGTACTTTGTTCACTTTCTTTCTTATTTCAAGATTAAAATTGTTGAATCAAAGCGAAAGCCACCCTTACTTAGCCTAATTAAAAGAAGCCTTTCAACATTTATTAATAAGTGTTTGATCGTAATTCAACGGGAATCCACATTAACACTTTAAGGTCTCTCTTGACCTTGAAGGAAGAGATTCGTGCCCGGGATCATTTGTTTCGTGTCATTATTGACATCACAGTCATTCCTAAAAAGAGTTGCTTTATTTCTTTTCTTTTTACACTCTTCGCACGAAAATCTTTGATTTTCCAAAAATTTCGTTACTAATTATTACAGGCTGTATTATTACTTTGGTGGTTAATTATCAAGATGTGGTCAAAAATCATCCACGTGGGTATTTACTTCAAAAGATGCCATTTACAAGATAAGACGAAAGGTTGCTGACTCAGGCGGGAAATAAAAGGATTGAATTTCAACCGGTGGTAAAAGTTAAAAAGGGGCGCGTGTGAATTTTAAACGCCTATTCTTTTGCTGACATAATGGACGCGTGTGCGAATTTCAAGCGACACCCCTCTGGCACTTAAACGATGGTGCTAGTCGACTGTTCTTGTCGATTATGTACGCAATTTACAACGGCGTCAACCTCGACTTTGGGTTGGTCCTCTGGCAACAGCTCATCCAGAGTCTTTCTTCTTCATCACGACATTCTGAGGTGTCGTATGCCCGGTTCTGGACTCTCATTACAAAGTGGGCAATGGATAAGTTCGACATCCCCACTCCTGCAGGTGCATCGATGTCTTCGATCGGTACGTTTCATACCACGAAGATCATCGTCTCTGATGCATCCAAGTTTTTCTTCATTGGATTTATTCCGGAGACAATGTATGGTGACGTCCCATCCGACAGCAGGATCATCCGGACGATTAAAGAGTTCAAGGCGTCTGGTCCTAGGGAACTTACACCGGAAATGCTAAAGTCCATCCATGATGCTGACAAACCGGTTCCCAGGGGTAAAAAGGCGGATAAAGGGAAGCAAGTGACCAAAGCTCCTAAAGGTCCTTCTCCCAGGAAGAGGAAATAAACAAAAGCTGCACAGTCCCCACAGCCGAAGAGAAGGAAGACTCAACCGAAGCGAAAGCTTATCATTCCTTCCTCTTCGAGTGACTCAGAAAACGAGAGTTCGGATTCGGACGGCTCTCAAGGAGGCGAAACCCCTCCAAGAGGCAACACCCCACCCCGATCTCCTACCCTAGACATGGAAATCCATAATTCACCCATTTCTTCACCCACTCAAACAATCCCTACTTCCATTCCGACCATAACCCCCACTACCACTATTCCACCAACCTCTTTCCCTATACCACCACCCATTTTCACTGATACAACCACAACCACTGCAAAGGTTACAACCAACGTATCTGACACGGGGGTTCATACCAGTGCAACCGAAAAACCACCTCAAACCGAAACCCAACATACAACCGAACCTACCCATACTCAACCACCACCCGAAACTACCCCACCCCACACTCAACCTGAACCCACAAAAACAACCTCACCCCCAGCTTCACCACCCCCACCATCTCCAGATCATGCCTCTGATGGAGATAACCCGTTTCTTGGCGGTGACAACATGACCTTCGATTCGGTCTACTTTAGTCCGTTTCAGGTTCAAAGTGACGAAGAGGATGATGCTCCAGTGACAAAGAAACATCTTAAGGAGCTAAACGAGAAGGTTGATCTTCTTCTTGCCTCATCTTCCAACAACCAGTCCTCTCTATCTGAAGCTGCTCTTCAGAAAATTGTTGACGCCTTCTCCAGGGCTCAGCATGATTCGGTAGCCTCAGCCACTGCCGCCATAGAAGCCTCCACAAAAGCATGTGAGGCTGCGACCGCAAAAGTCGATAAACTATTCTCAGACGCTTCTACCCTGTTGAACTCCTTACAGAAAAGCGTTGACGCCACTAAGACAACTTTGGAACCGATTGTTCAGCAATTGGCAAAGTTCGTCTCCACGGAGTTGACATCGTTCGCTACCCTTCGCCAATCCATAAGCGACGACAACTCGGCCCTTCGTGCCTCCATTGATGAGCGCCTCGCTAAGCTTCAGGAGGATCTCGCAGGTGAAAACTCTTTAATGGACAATCTGGCAAGCAAAACCACCGCCCTCAAGGTCAAGAGCACTCAACTTTCAAACTCACAGCAACAGCTTGAAGCTCTTCGATCCGAAAGGGAGGTCATCAATTCATGTGTTTCGGATGTACACGCTGCCCTATCCAACATCCTAGAAGCACACGATCCGATTCTAAACCATTCGGTGAGGTGTACCCTTGCTGAAAAACTTTTTCCTGCCATGGACCTTCTCAGCAAAATCGAAGGCTTACCCAGTTTCGTGTCCAATACGAAACAAGGGGGAGAAGAGAAGAAGACCGGATCGAAATCACCTCCTTCCTCCAAAGCTACTCACACAACCGAACCACCTCCGACTGGTCAAGCTTCGGGTTCGGGTGTGAAGGATAAAGGGAAAAACATAGCTGAGGAAGAAGATGAAGATGAAGATGATGAAACCATTGCGGACATGTTGAAACGAAAGAACAGTCGCAATGTTGATGAAGATGTCAATCGTGTGGCGCGAGAGGCTGAAGAAGCCAAACGCAAGCAGAAGGAAGCCCACGATCTCCTCGAGAGCAGGATGACTCTGTTCCCTGCCTGGACTCGGGAGCGAATGATTAAGGAGGCCATAGATACTCCCAGCATCCTATGGCTCGAGCCGGTGATTTCATTCGACTGCTATAATTCTGTCGATTCGCAGTTCGACATGCCGTTGACTCGAAAGGCGTTTATCTTCCACACCTTCTCAAATATTTTTGAAGTCCCTCATCCGAACCCTGAGGTGGATAGGGAGCTGATCGAATTCTATCTGAAGGCTGCTCGTCCTCAGTATTTAACATGGAGCACCCAGAAGATAGTGAACGTTTGGGTACTGAAACCTTACACCGAAGGAAGATTCATCAATGTTCGGTTCAAGGTGATTCGAGGATCTGCAAGAACTGCACATCATATTTCTCTGGCAGATCTACCGAACTTAAATCCTCATGATTGGATCGTTTTGCATAACATCCTCTTGACGAATGAAGCTGAATATGGTCCGATTATAGACCATCTCAAGAGGATGATTGTCTGTTACATCATGGAGGTAGCCCTTATGGATCAGGAGGTAGCCACTGTCTTCAAGAAGAAACCGAAGATAGCTCCTGTGGGATCGGCCAGTGATCTCAATCAGATGAAGATGGGCAAGATCGACCTGAGACGCAATTCGGTCATGTTCTTTAGAGCAGAAGGACAGAAATGTCTCTTTGCTTTGGCTGACAAACATCTTTACACCACTGCTTGTCTAGAGCATGTGTTATCGATCATCTGAAGGTGTAAAGAGAATTCAACGGATGATGTTAAGTACTTCAATGACATGATCCAGTGGTACATCAGGTTTAGGAAGACGATACTGGCTCTTATCTCTCGTCTGTTTAATACCGTGAAAAAGAAAGTACCTGCCACCGCTGCTGGCCCAAGTAACAAGTGAAGATCTCGCTCCAATTGACGCAAAGGGGGAGATTGTTGGCTTAAAGATTGCGTCATTGGGCTCGTTTATAAAACCTTTTATTTTGTACTCCGGTTTGGGCCTGTCCAACCGAGAGCCTTTTAGGTTTATTATATAAGTATATGCTTGCATGCATATTAGGTTATCGATCTAGAGTATAATGATAGCATTATAGATTTCTTTAATCATCTTGAAAACCTACTAATCCTCTACAGTTGATGTTCTTAATCGAGCTCTTCTGAGGGTTTTGTTTTAATCATTCGACACGTTTGATTCATTCTTGACTTGTTATTTATTTTCGTGTTTTTGCTGTTTTATATTTACTTACCTGTTTAAGATCTAATCGATCTTCAAAATTAAGTTTTAATCTCATCAGCTTCAGCCACATTCATGGATTTGATGCATCGAGTTTGTAAACATTTTCTTGATAAATCAGTTATATTGCTCATTGATGACATCTTGATTTACTCCAAGAACAATCAAGATCATGGTAAACACCTTCGAGATGTATTAGAAGTCCCGAAGAAGGAGAAGATTCACGCAAAGTTCTCTAAATGTGATTTATGGATTCGAGAAGTAAAATTATTGGGTCATGTTGTTAGCCATAATGGTATAATGGTCGACCCGACAAAGATTGAAGCTGTTATGAAATGAGAGACACGAAAGTTTCCCACGAAAGTACATTGTTTTCTGGGATTGGCAGGATACTACTAAAGGTTCATTAAAGACTTTTCTTCTATTTCTACTCCACTTACAACCTTGACTCAAAAAAGGATTACCTACACTTGGAACACCAAGAAGAAGCTTTTGGTGAAATAAATAAGCAATTGTGCGAAACACCAATCCTCGTCCTACCGGAAGGAACTGATGAATTTGCAGTTTTTAGTGATGCTTCTGGAGTTGGATTAGGATGTGTTGCTACCTACAGAGACAAAGTGGTGGATTATGCCTCAAGAGAATTGAAGATTTGTGAATGAAACTATCCAACACATGATCTAGAGCTTGGAGAAATAGTTTTTTCCTTCAATATCTATAGACATTATCTTTATAGAACAAAATGCAAATTGTTTACAGATTGTAAAAGTCTTCAATATATATATTTACTTAGAAAGAATTAAACATGAGACAGAGACGCTGGTTGGCATTACGCAAAGACTACGATTATGAAATACTTTACAAGAGCTTTATAGAGAATATCATTGAAGATTGAAGTAATATCAAAGATTATAGAGAAGATCAGGAAAGCTTAGACAAGAGCTTTAGCAGAAGATGTAAAGAAAGAAGAACGTCTGGGAAAGGCTTTAGTGTTCGAGGAAGACAATCAAGGGTTGAAGATATTCAAAAATCGTATTTAGGTGTCAAATATGAATGGAATATAGGATATTTTCATCGAAGAGTCTCATGAAACGATGTATTATATACACTCAAGCAACACCAAAATGTATTTGGACATTAAACCCTACTACTGATGGCCAACAATGAAGACTGATATGGCAACATATGTGGCTGAATGTGTGACTTGTTTAAGAGTGAAATCAAAACATCAAAAGTTGTATGGAGAATTGGAACCTTTACCGGTACCCATAGGTGAGTGGGATGACATTAGAATAGACTTCGTAACCAAGTTACCAAAGACAAGAAAAGGCCACGACATGATCTGGGTTATAGTTGACCGATTGTCAAAACGTGCATACTTCCTAGCTTCACAAACGACCTGATCTATCGAAAAGTTGACAGATACCTATGTAACGGAGATTTTTCAAGATTCATGGTTTACGCTTTTCAATTGTATCAGATAAAGATAGTCGATTCACTTCCAGATTTTGGAGGTGTATGCAAGAAGAGATGGGTATGAAGTTGTGTTTAAGCATTACCTATCATCCATAAAAAGACCTACAAATTGAAAGAACTAACCAAACATTGGAAGATATGTTGTGGAAATGTACTTTACTTTTCGTTAGACATTCCACAGATAGACCCTCATTTACGTTGTCGTTTAAATACAAAATGCATTATAAATAAATTTAAATGAGAATTTTTCTTATGTGTTATGTTTTTACAAATTGTACTTTGTATATAATATTGTATTTATGTTATACAGATAAATATGATAACAAAATAATATTTGTATAAAAATACGTTTATAATTGAGATGAAAGGCTAAAAATATGAATAAAAAATAAAAGCATAATTAGGACAAATGATCTAAACAAAAGTCGTAGTACTCTTCAATAGCTAGGTGTGGATATAAAGATGCCTAAATGCAACTCTGTATGAGGAAATTATGTTTTTTCAAAGTTTTGATTGTGACACGGTACATCAATGTGCGACACAGAAATAGAAATATAAATTGGTTGATTGTTAGCCGAAAAAAATCTAAATAAAAGTTGTATTATTATTCATTATGAAGTCAACGATATAAAGAATGTTGAAAAAGGAATTCGTATGAAAAGCTTAAGAATTTCACAACATTATTTATAGACTAAGCTTTCTTGGACCGTAAAATGAAAAATAAAGTGAATATTAACTGACAAAGTCTAAATGAAAATTCTAGTACTCATCGATGGCTACATGTGAATATAATGACCATCAAAAATGAAGCCCGTATGCGAAAGTTATGAATTTTAGAAAAATAATAAAATGGGGTCGTTGGATGAGAAAAACATGGCACCTAGCGACAAGTGTCACCATCTCCTTCCACCCTTCCAACCCATAACATAGACTTAGTGACTTGGACTCGATCTTAACATTTGTATAGGATGCGGCACGCCCTATAAAATTGGCTACATATAAAGACGATTACTAGCTTATTTCCTTGCAAATTCACTCATAAACACTTCCAAACACTCCTGAACCCTCGATGCCGGACTCTAGTACTTCATAGGAATTAGTAGTGAAGCTATGGAGCATTAGAGAGCCCGGAGAAACAGAGTTTCGGTTTTGAAGTTATGCCCGTGCAATGTCTGGTTTTCCGCTAAACAACTTGTAAATTGAGTTATGCTTACTGTGCTTTAATTATAACTTATATTTATGTTTATAATCGTTATTCTGAACTTATAAAAAAAAGATTTATTAGTAATATCAGTATAACTACTGATCGACATATTTATGGAAACAATGACAAGCTAAGATCAGTGAGGTGTTTCAAGGATTTTCCAAACTATATATATATATATATATATATATATATATATATATATATATATGTGTGTGTGTGTGTGTGTGTATACATATATATATATATATATATATATATATATATATACACACACCAAACGGATACTAGCTTCGATACGATCTTATCGGGTTGTTTCTTAGCAACTATAATGTGACAACCATCAAAACTCAGGTTAGGACTCATGTAGAACCTTGTCATTTCCTTGTGTGCACTTAACTTTTCTTTAGAGTTACAAGTTGAACTAGGTTCACGGCTTAACTGATCCTTCAGAACAATTAGTGTACCTTAGCTTGTATGGAATAATCACATTGACATGTGAATGAACCAACTATGTGATAAAGTTCCAAAGTTGAACCTTAGGTCTAAACACAAAACTATGTTCGGTAGATCACAACTCAAGGGTATGCTATCAACCCTAAATTTCCATATTGGAACAATCTAATGCTTAACAAGGTTAAGTATTCTAAGCAAATATGAACAAAATTAAATCATAATATGAACTAATTATAAATTTGGGACAATGTTCATGCAATTCATAATTTAATTTATGAATCAAAAGTATAATTCAAGGATTGTCTAATTCTTATATTATGAGCCCTTATTTCGTTTACATGAACTATACATTTTATTTTTTTAGAAAATTTAAATCACAAAATAATTAATTCCTACAATTATAAATTAAATTTCAAGTATATGAACTTTTTTTAAAAAATACTTGAATAAAAACCAAGAAAGAAACTCTTGGAAGTTTATATAAAAAAATCTAGAACTTTTGTAAAAACTGAAGATTATTTTTATAAAATTTGAAATGGGGCCATATTTATAATCACCACTTATCAAGAGGTCTTTAATCCCTTCTCTCCTCCCAAAATTCGTTCATAGGCTATTTCATCCCCATTTACTCTCTCTCACTCATTATAACTTGCTTCTTTAGGCAAAATCTCGATGTCAAATTTTGCATGCCCTTGAGAGAGAGGAAATCCGATCATAGAGACATATTCTATGGGAGAGATTTTCCCATTTCATTTTTTATAAGTTCACTCACATTACAGTAGTTTTTTAGACGAATATAATGGAGTATAGCCCCAAAGAGACGACAATAGAGATGGTCTATCCAGAAAGATAAAATCTCACTTTCTCTTTTCCTTCTCTCTAGGAACCTCACTTTCTCTCTATAAAAGTCAGCCCCTAAAACATGAATTTTCAGCCTCATTTTGGGTGTTCTTGAAGCTTCATATAAAAGGGTAAGTTATTATCATACACCTCTTGAAGATCCCTAACAAATTTTACAAGTTCTACTCACTTTCTCCTCTAATTTTCAATTTCTAAGGCATGTTCTTGCAAAGAAACTTTGTTTGATCTTGATGTTTGTAGATCACCACCAAAAACATGTTTCATGTTCTGTAAATGATGATGATCCATGATCAAACCAAAGTCAAGAGCAAAGGTGAGCACATGCAAGCCTTATCTAGCACCAAAAACCGATTTTTCAAAAGTTTAGTCTCATTTAGCATGGTTTCACGTAAGGTAAAATGGTTAGAAACAAGTATTTCTACAAAATATATTTAATATAATGTTTTCTATCTCAATCTAAGCAAAAGAAACCTATATCATTAGGTAAAATAGGAGTTTGAACTATGTTTTCATGAGTTTTACTCTTCAACATTTTGTCAGATTTGTTTAGATGACTTTAAAAGGTCATAACTCACTCATTTCTTGACCAAATCATGATATTATTTTTCTGACACGTATTTATCTGAGTTGGATTTTGAGCCCAAGTGGTCTTACGGTAAAAAATGAATAATTTGATTTTTGATCATTTTTACAAAAAAGTTGCTCAAACATCACTTTTTTGTGACCACTAGTTTTGCATATTGGTTCTAGCCCTTGGGGTCTTATAGAACATCACTCGAAACCATGGGGTTACATAAAAAAATTTGGATAAAAATTATTTCGGAGCAAAATGGGGGTAGTCAACCCCAATAATTTTAGATATGTAGCGCTAACTAGTGCATGAGTTCCAAATGTAGCTGGAAGTTCAACAATTTATGTAGAAACCTCTATAACGTTTTAGTTCATAAAATTTTTAGTCTTCTGAGATAGATGTGTCAAGTTCCTAAAATAATTTTCTCCAGATTTATTGTGGGGTACAACCTTGTTCCTCAAAGTTTTCACCTTTCGATCCAAAATGGCCATAGGCTTCTCCACATAATTCAGAAGATCATGGACCTGGATGTCCTCCAAAGGGACCACAGCTATTTCGCCAGCTATACACTTCCTTAGCTGGGAAACATGGAAGGTATTATGAATTTGTCTTAGCTCCTTCGGTAGCTCCAACCAGTAGGCCACCTTGCCCACACGGGCCCACACTCAGAAATGGCCAATAAACCCGGGGCCCAGCTTGCCCTGCTTCCTAAAGCGAATAACACCCTTCCAGGGCAACACCTTCAGGAGAACATGATCCCCTACCTGAAACTCCAGCTTAGAGCGTTGTCGGTCAACGTAACTCTTATGTTGGCTCAGCACTGTCACAGCAATCACTGTCTAACCTACTGTATAATCTCAGTTGTCTTGAGCACTACCTCTGTGCTCCCCATGACCGTCTGTCCCACCTTGCCCAAACAAATAGGAGTTCGACCTCTCCTTCCATAAAGAAGTTCAAACGGTGGCATAACAATACTGGCATGATGGCCATTGTTATAAGAAAACTCGGGCAGCGGGAGATAGGAGTCCCAACTCCCACCAAAATCGATGACACAGGCACGTAGCATATCCTCGAGCGTCTGAATAGTCCGCTCGCTCTACCTGTCCGTCTGTGGATGGTATGTTGTATTGAAGTTTAGTCGGGTACCCAATTCCTCATGAAATCACTTCCAGAACCTGAAAGTAAAGCGCACATCCCGGTCTGACACAATATACGTAGGCACCCCATGCCGTGCCACCTCCTCTCGGACACAAATCTCACCCAACTTCTCTACAAAAGATTTCTCACTAATAGCTAAGAAGTGAGCACTGTCACAACTGTAAATTTTGAGCCATGTAATCTATACATTCAAGTTAATGTGAATCAAAAACTTCAATCAAACACAACATGCTAGTACTACAAATAGTCCTCAAACAATTGGAGACCCTAAAAGTCCTTGTTAAGTCCATTTTGGATTAGGACTCCCCTATTGGATCCAAATGGACCAATAAGCTTCCAATTAGACTATCATGAGCTTAGAACCCTAATTGGGCTCTAATTGGACCCACACTTATTTATTTCAATATTTTGGGCCATATTGGGCCTAGAATGAAATAAGTCACAAGCTTTGATCCATGAAATACCCTAAACTAGTTCAACAAAAATGGAAAAATCATACTACATTCTTTTAGGCATAAAACACACTCTAACTAACTCTAATTTTGGGCTTAAGGGAAAAAGCCCAAATTTTTCTTTTCCCTCTCTAAAATCTCGGCCCAAGGCCCAAATCCAAGGAGATAAGGAAGAGTTGACTATTTGCTTGCCACCTCATTATTACCCAACATGTTTCCATGCACCTTAGTCCATATCTCCATGCATATCACTTCAAAAGTCATTTCTTCTTCTCTCCTCTCTCACTCTCGGCCACAAGCACACACACACACCTCCACAAATCTCTCAAATTCTCTCTAGATCACTCAAGAACACTCCCTTCTTCCCTCTCCAAAAATCTCAAAAATTAGGGGCTTTCAAGAGGATCTTGCAAGTTAATCATCATCTAAGGTAAGATTATGCATAGATCTATGATTTAAATTCTTTTTGTTATCAAAATCCTTTCCTAAACTATGCAAAAATCGTGATCTTGCACCCTAGAACCATCTCAAACTCGAGATCTACCAAGGAAAGGAGTTAAGGCCCAAAAATCACCAAGTTTTCTTCCATCTTTTCTTCCAAAAACCGAAACCACACCCAAGGTGAGCTTCATACCCCCTATTTTCTGTTTTTATGAGTTTTGTGGGGGGGGGGGAATACAAGTGAAAGTGTAGATCTATATGTGTTTTGTATGCCTTGTATGATTTCCATGCTTATATGTATGCTTTTATGTGTTTTAATGTTGAATCTAGCCATAAAACCCCTCAAAACCGAGATATAACTTATGTTTTATGATTTTAGCATGAAATGTATTTCTACATACAAAGTGTTACAAGAAAAATAGCTAAGTGGTTTAGCAACAATTTTCTTTAAGCTAAAAACACAAATTTTGGGCCAAAAATGTGAAAAATACAAAACTAAGGGTCCAAATTGACATTCCACGAATTCTGATGGATGAAGTGTGTCAAAACAGTTTCCATAAAACAATTTCTGGAATTATGCTCAATTAGAGGATTAAAAACATAAATTTCAAGCTTAATGGGCTAAAAATGACATTTTTGGCCCAATGAGGCCCATTATGCGAATTTTTCTGTTTTGGAGGGCCAAAACTGTGATTTTCTGTAAAACAGTGGACCATAAGTGATCCAAGTCCTTTTCAAAGGTTTAAAATGCTTTCCAAATTTAAAAAGGACCAAAGTTGCAAAAGTTTCACAATTTGGGCCAAAATTGTCAAAATTGCGAAAAGAAGGGTTAAAACCGAGAAAACTGCATTTTCAGGGACTTAAACTGTTTTCTATGAAATACATGCTGAAAAATATTAATTTCAATAATTTTTGGTGTTAAAATGTCAAGAAAATTAATTTAAGGACCAAACCGGGAAGTATTTAATAAAAGGGTTGAAAATGTAAACTTTACAAACAATGAGGGGCTGAAAACAGAAAATTCTCAAGGCTAATTCAATATACACAATTTGATCAAATAATGGCATCGCGGCTTTCGACGAAGTACAATACATTATAATACCAAAAGTCGTTGTTAAACGAATTGGCTCGATCTCGAACCAATAGAAATCTACAACTACTAACACTACGACACTACTACACTACGGCTCATACAAATAACGTTTGGGAACTTAGCTTACATACGAGTGTGCACAGACGTCTACGCACCATCTTCGGGCCCCAAAAGTGTAAAATCTTGCTTGTTGGGCCTAGCTAGCCCAATGACCTGATCTTAAGGCCCGAAGACACATATTTTCTACGAAGTGTTGAGTTTCACCGACTTGGCACAACGTAGAGGGACTTTCAATGGCTTGTATACCACTGGTCCCCAAGGGTCCTTTGGTATTGCTAGAAAAGTCTGCATATTTTTGCGAGGCGGGTCGGGGACCCCTCGTACGCATATTATCCCCAACCGATTAAAAGAGTCATCGAGGCCTTCGTGTCCTCTTACTCTTCGGATGTGGGACGACACATAGTCAGGGCGGCTGGATAACGTGATTGTACGAACGACGCCTTCGGGATCGTTAGTATTGCTATAAACTGGGCGTTTGTGTAATGCGGGTTTGTAGTAAATAATCATGCTCAAAAATAATCCAACGTCGCCTGGGAATGACACATCTCTCTTGGTAACGGTTTCAACGCAACGTAATGGATTTCAAAGGATTAGGAAAACATCGGGTTTTCCTAGGTTTTTTCAAAACACATCGGATTTCGAAACACATATAATTTTTTTTTAAACAATTTTCACAAGTATAGAAACAAACAGGCATACCTATGGATCTTCACAAACATTTTTGAAAGTCTTTCTTTTCAGAAAATATCGGATTTTCTGGTGGTTTTTCAAACAATACAAACATTGGATTTCAAACACTACTTATGAACTCACCAACATTTCATATGTTGACGTTTTTCAAAATACTTGTATTCTCAGGGAACCAGTGAATCAAAGGAAATCATATTCGGTGACGGTTGCAGTTTATTTACGTATGAATCGAACAATTTAATTTTTGGGAATGTAATGTTTAAACAATGTATGACATGTAAACACTGCTGGTTGTAATATATTAATGCACGGTGACGAATGTTGTTATGTTTCATATATATTCAATGTTATGGTATTCAATTGAGTCACGACAGCCCCCGGACGTTTCCGCCGTCTGGTTCGGGGGTGTGACAGGTTGGTATCAGAGCTTTGTTTATAGTGAACTAGCATGTCGAGCCATACATTGATATGCAACTATAAACCAAAAAGAGGGACTAACATAACTCTGAACAAAACAAGTAAATAAAACACACTTGCTTGCATTAGGAATAAAGACCTAACGCCGAATCAAACACAATAATACTGGCATCTCGGTTAATTCGGGACTGTTCTTAGTGATACCAAGGAGTGAATGTAGCCTGATCAACTACATTCTCTCCAAGGTAAAACTAACACACGTCTTGATGAGATCGGGATAGCTAGGGAACCTAAAACTATACCATTTATCACCAAAAAGAGAACGTCTGTTTAGTCTGCAATAGTGGAAGAGGCATAGGATAATATTAGTGAACTTTTACGTGTTTTGCTATGTGTTGCGAATCTATGATTGTATGCTAAATGATAGAAGTACTTAAGTTCGTGCCATACACCTAGTCAGTAGGACCACAACCTCACGGAAACCACGTACACCCAACATCTTTCCGTTTCGTGACAAGAAGATGCCTCTCCGACCTACTCGCGGAAATCCCGAACCAACCCCGCCCGAAGTTGACTCCACTGCTTTCCAGGTAGCCGTGTCTGCTGCGGTCACAGCAGCTATGGCACAGCTTCACCAAGGGAACAACGGAGGAGGTAACGGGCAAGGATCCGGAAGTTCGAACAACGGGACGAACCAAGGACCCACTAAAACGTGCACCTACAAGGATTTTGCGAACGCTAAACCCCGAACTTTCAACGGCACTGGAGGAGTGATCGCTCTGAAGCGATGGATCGAGAAGGTAGAGTCGGTATTCGAGATATGCGAGTGCCCCGAGCAGATGAAGGTGAAGTTCGCGGCCTGCACTTTCGTGGACCAAGCACTCACTTGGTGGAATGGTCACGTAGAAGCTATGACACTCCCTGTCGCCAACTCTATTCCCTGGGCAGAAATGAAAGAAATGTTAATGGCAGAGTACTGCCCCCGAGGCGAAATACAGAAGATGGAACAGGAACTATGGAATCTCACGGTGCAGAATGGGAACATCGATGGTTACATATCGAGATTCAGCGAACTATCTCTGTTGTGCCCGGGAATGATCACATCAGAAGGAAAGAAGATCGAACGATTCATCTGGGGACTGACATCCCCCATTCAAGGGAATGTGATAGCTGCGAACCCTGAAACATTTGACAGTGCGAAGAGATTGGCAAAGAGGCTATATGATCATAACAACAAGAAGGGCGAGAAGCCAGTGGAGACGGAGAAGAAAAAGGAGGGTGATGGTAAGAAAGGGTGGAACAACAAGAGAAAGGGGCGTCAGGGCCCCGAGACCTCTAAAAAGCAGCAAACAGTGGCAGTTAACGCTGTCACTGCGCCGGTTCCAGTCACCTCACATGCTCCAGCCTCAGCTGCTTCAAATGCTTCAAGACCCTATTCCGGTAATTCTCCCAAGTGCAATAAGTGCAGTTTCCATCACCATGGAGAATGTAAGGAGTTCCATTGCACCAGTTGCAACCGAAAGGGACACACTGCAAGGTTCTGTAGGACTTATCCTTCTCAGAACCAGAGTCAGGGAAACAACCAGAACAACAACAACCCCCGCAATAACAACAACACCAATACCGGCGGCAACAATGCAGGGCCTAGCCACACCTGTTTCGGGTGTGGAAGGACGGGACATTTCCGTCGAGATTGCCCTAACAACAACAACTCAGGAAACAGAGGAGCAGGAAGAATGCTGACTATGGGTCAGAGTGATGCAGTTCAGGACCCCGCAGTTGTGACCGGTACGTTCCTCTTAAACCACACTTATGCATGCATCTTATTTGATACCGGAGCGGAGCGAAGTTTCGTAAGCGAGAAGTTTAAACATTTACTAAAACAACAACCCCAGAAGCTAAATGAAACCTATACGGTGGAAATGGCCAATGGGAAAACCGAATCCACTAGGGAAATCTACATCGGATGTACCCTAACCCTCAACCAACACGTCTTACGAATAGATCTGATGCCAGTATCAATTAGGAGTTTCGATGTGATTATCGGCATGGATTGGTTAAGCCCCCACCATGCTGAGATTATGTGCCATGAGAAGGCCGTTCGCCTTCGTCTTCCGAATCACGAAACCCTAGTAATTTACGGAGACAAACCCAGTACGAATCTTCATCTCGTCTCGTGCATTAAAGCACAAAAACACTTGCGAAAGAGCAATTTGGCGTTCTTGGCTCACATAGTGGACAAGGCCAAAGAAGAAACTAACATCCAAGACATCCCAGTAGCGTGTGAATTTCCGGACGTGTTTCCCGAAGATCTTCCAGGAGTACCCCCAGAGAGACAGGTTGAGTTCCGAATCGACCTCGTTCCAAGAGCAACTCCTCTCGCTAAATCACCATATCGATTGGCTCCTGCTGAAATGCAGGAATTGTCCAGCCAACTCAGTGAGCTTCTGGACAAGGGATTTATCCGACCTAGCTACTCGCTATGGGGAGCTCCGGTGCTCTTTGTCAAAAAGAAGGACGGATCTTTCAGAATGTGTATCGATTACAGAGAGTTAAATAAACTCACTGTTAAAAACCGCTACCCACTCCTACGAATCGATGATCTATTCGACCAGCTCCAAGGAGCTAGTTATTTTTCTAAAATAGATTTACGGTCTGGATATCACCAACTCAAAGTCCGAGAAGAAGATATTCCTAAAACCGCTTTCCGAACCCGCTACGGACATTATGAATTCGTCGTAATGCCCTTCGGTCTAACAAATGCACCCGCCGCATTTATGGACCTAATGAATCGAATTTGTCGACCGTTCCTGGACAACTTCGTCATTGTGTTTATCGATGACATCCTCGTCTATTCTCGAAGCAAAGAGGAGCATGGCCAACATCTCCGACAAATCTTAGAGACTCTGCGAACGGAAAAGCTTTACGCCAAACTCTCCAAGTGTGATTTCTGGCTCCGGAGTGTGAATTTCCTAGGCCACGTAGTTAGCCAAGACGGAATTCATGTGGACCCTTCTAAGGTCAAAGCTGTGGAAGGATGGGCAACTCCGACTACGCCTACAGAAATTCGTCAGTTCTTAGGCCTAGCAGGCTACTATAGGAGGTTCATCCAAAACTTCTCTAAGATCGCCAAGCCGCTTACCTTGCTTACGCAAAAGGGCGTTCCGTTCAAGTGGACCGACCGACAAGAGATTGTGTTTCGAACCTTGAAGCAAGCTCTCTGTAGCGCTCCTGTGCTATCTCTACCCGAAGGAACGGAAGATTTTGTAGTCTACTGTGACGCGTCGAATCAAGGCTTAGGTTGCGTTCTCATGCAACGTGGAAGAGTGATAGCATACGCATCCCGCCAACTAAAGACGCACGAAGTAAATTACACGACCCATGACCTAGAACTGGGAGCCGTGGTCTTCGCTTTGAAAATTTGGAGGCACTACCTGTACGGTACAAAGTGCACCATCTTCACGGACCACAAGAGTCTCCAGCACATCTTGAATCAGAAGGAGCTGAACATGAGACAACGAAGATGGGTGGAATTGTTAAACGACTATGAATGCGAGATCAAGTACCATCCAGGCAAGGCCAACGTGGTAGCTGATGCACTTAGTCGGAAGGAGTACTCTAATCGCCGTACGAAAACACACTTGATAACTATTCAGTCTCATCTGGCCACTCAAATTGCACTAGCCCAGGCAGAGGCTATGAAAGCGGAAAATAGAACTAGCGAGGCATTGCGCGGAATGGAGAAGAACCTAGAAGTCAAGGAGAATGGGGTATACTACTTCATGAACCGTATTTGGGTCCCAAAAATCGGAGGATTTAGGGAGACCGTTATGAAGGAAGCCCACAAGACATGATACTCCATTCATCCCGGTTCGGACAAGATGTATTTGGACATCAAGCAACACTATTGGTGGCCTAACATGAAGGCGGAAATCGCGACTTATGTTGGTAAGTGCCTTACGTGCGCCAAAGTAAAAGTGGAATACCAGAAACCTTCCGGATTGTTACAGCAACCGGCAATCCCTGAGTGGAAATGGGAGGGGATTTCTATGGATTTCTTGACCAAGCTGCCCAAGACGTCGGACGGACTGGACACCATATGGGTAATAATTGACCGACTGACGAAATCTGCCCATTTCCTGCCAATCAAAGAATCCTACAAGATGGAGAGACTGACGCGGTTGTACCTACGAGAAATCGTAAGACTCCATGGAGTGCCAAAATCTATCATCTCGGATAGGGACAGTAGGTTCACGTCACGGTTTTGGCAATCACTCCACAAGGCAATGGGAACTCATCTCGATATGAGCACCGCGTATCACCCACAAACGGACGGTCAAAGCGAACGAACCATCCAAACGCTTGAAGACATGCTTCGTGCTTGTGTGATGGACTTTGGAAAGTCTTGGGATACCCACCTGCCGTTGATCGAATTCTCATATAACAATAGTTACCATTCGAGCATCAAGGTGGCCCCTTTCGAAGCACTGTATGGGCGTAAATGTAGGTCACCGTTATGTTGGGCTGAAGTAGGTGACACCCAACTAGCGAGAACGCATACGGCAGACAGGGCACTAACAGGACCGGAGATCATTCGCGAAACCACAGAAAAGATCGTTCAGATCAGAGCTCGATTGCAAGCTTTGCGTGATAGACAAAAGAGCTACACCGATAAACGGCGAAAACCCTTAGAATTCCAGGTCGGTGATCGAGTACTGTTGAAAGTCTCACCCTGGAAAGGGGTTATACATTCCGGAAAACGGGGAAAGCTAAACCCACGGTACATTGGACCTTTCGAAATCGTCGCCCGAATAGGTCCGGTAGCCTACAGACTACAACTACCCGCGGAGCTAAACGGTGTACACCCCGTGTTTCATGTCTCTAATCTGAAGAAGTGCCTATCAGAAGAAACCCTTGTCATTCCTCTTGACGAAATCGAAATCAATGAGAATCTCCTGTTCGTCAAAGAACCAATCGAAATCATGGACAGGGAGGTGAAGCGTACTAAGCAGAGTCATATCCCGATCGTGAAGGTACGGTGGAACGCGAAGCGTGGGCCAGAATTCACGTGGGAACGCGAAGATCAAATGAAGCAGAAGTACCCTCACCTATTCTAGCATTCTCAAATCTAGCTTTCAAACAGAATTTCGGGACGAAATTCCCTCTAACGGGGGGATGATGTCACAACTGTAAATTTTGAGCCATGTAATCTATACATTCAAGTTAATGTGAATCAAAAACTTCAATCAAACACAACATGCTAGTACTACAAATAGTCCTCAAACAATTGGAGACCCTAAAAGTCCTTGTTAAGTCCATTTTGGATTAGGACTCCCCTATTGGATCCAAATGGACCAATAAGCTTCCAATTAGACTATCATGAGCTTAGAACCCTAATTGGGCTCTAATTGGACCCACACTTATTTATTTCAATATTTTGGGCCATATTGGGCCTAGAATGAAATAAGTCACAAGCTTTGATCCATGAAATACCCTAAACTAGTTCAACAAAAATGGAAAAATCATACTACATTCTTTTAGGCATAAAACACACTCTAACTAACTCTAATTTTGGGCTTAAGGGAAAAAGCCCAAATTTTTCTTTTCCCTCTCTAAAATCTCGGCCCAAGGCCCAAATCCAAGGAGATAAGGAAGAGTTGACTATTTGCTTGCCACCTCATTATTACCCAACATGTTTCCATGCACCTTAGTCCATATCTCCATGCATATCACTTCAAAAGTCATTTCTTCTTCTCTCCTCTCTCACTCTCGGCCACAAGCACACACACACACACCTCCACAAATCTCTCAAATTCTCTCTAGATCACTCAAGAACACTCCCTTCTTCCCTCTCCAAAAATCTCAAAAATTAGGGGCTTTCAAGAGGATCTTGCAAGTTAATCATCATCTAAGGTAAGATTATGCATAGATCTATGATTTAAATTCTTTTTGTTATCAAAATCCTTTCCTAAACTATGCAAAAATCGTGATCTTGCACCCTAGAACCATCTCAAACTCGAGATCTACCAAGGAAAGGAGTTAAGGCCCAAAAATCACCAAGTTTTCTTCCATCTTTTCTTCCAAAAACCGAAACCACACCCAAGGTGAGCTTCATACCCCCTATTTTCTGTTTTTATGAGTTTTGTGGGGGGGGGGGGGGAATACAAGTGAAAGTGTAGATCTATATGTGTTTTGTATGCCTTGTATGATTTCCATGCTTATATGTATGCTTTTATGTGTTTTAATGTTGAATCTAGCCATAAAACCCCTCAAAACCGAGATATAACTTATGTTTTATGATTTTAGCATGAAATGTATTTCTACATACAAAGTGTTACAAGAAAAATAGCTAAGTGGTTTAGCAACAATTTTCTTTAAGCTAAAAACACAAATTTTGGGCCAAAAATGTGAAAAATACAAAACTAAGGGTCCAAATTGACATTCAACGAATTCTGATGGATGAAGTGTGTCAAAACAGTTTCCATAAAACAATTTCTGGAATTATGCTCAATTAGAGGATTAAAAACATAAATTTCAAGCTTAATGGGCTAAAAATGACATTTTTGGCCCAATGAGGCCCATTATGCGAATTTTTCTGTTTTGGAGGGCCAAAACTGTGATTTTCTGTAAAACAGTGGACCATAAGTGATCCAAGTCCTTTTCAAAGGTTTAAAATGCTTTCCAAATTTAAAAAGGACCAAAGTTGCAAAAGTTTCACAATTTGGGCCAAAATTGTCAAAATTGCGAAAAGAAGGGTTAAAACCGAGAAAACTGCATTTTCAGGGACTTAAACTGTTTTCTATGAAATACATGCTGAAAAATATTAATTTCAATAATTTTTGGTGTTAAAATGTCAAGAAAATTAATTTAAGGACCAAACCGGGAAGTATTTAATAAAAGGGTTGAAAATGTAAACTTTACAAACAATGAGGGGCTGAAAACAGAAAATTCTCAAGGCTAATTCAATATACACAATTTGATCAAATAATGGCATCGCGGCTTTCGACGAAGTACAATACATTATAATACCAAAAGTCGTTGTTAAACGAATTGGCTCGGTCTCGAACCAATAGAAATCTACAACTACTAACACTACGACACTACTACACTACGGCTCATACAAATAACGTTTGGGAACTTAGCTTACATACGAGTGTGCACAGACGTCTACGCACCATCTTCGGGCCCCAAAAGTGTAAAATCTTGCTTGTTGGGCCTAGCTAGCCCAATGACCTGATCTTAAGGCCCGAAGACACATATTTTCTACGAAGTGTTGAGTTTCACCGACTTGGCACAACGTAGAGGGACTTTCAATGGCTTGTATACCACTGGTCCCCAAGGGTCCTTTGGTATTGCTAGAAAAGTCTGCATATTTTTGCGAGGCGGGTCGGGGACCCCTCGTACGCATATTATCCCCAACCGATTAAAAGAGTCATCGAGGCCTTCGTGTCCTCTTACTCTTCGGATGTGGGACGACACATAGTCAGGGCGGCTGGATAACGTGATTGTACGAACGACGCCTTCGGGATCGTTAGTATTGCTATAAACTGGGCGTTTGTGTAATGCGGGTTTGTAGTAAATAATCATGCTCAAAAATAATCCAACGTCGCCTGGGAATGACACATCTCTCTTGGTAACGGTTTCAACGCAACGTAATGGATTTCAAAGGATTAGGAAAACATCGGGTTTTCCTAGGTTTTTTCAAAACACATCGGATTTCGAAACACATATAATTTTTTTTTTAAACAATTTTCACAAGTATAGAAACAAACAGGCATACCTATGGATCTTCACAAACATTTTTGAAAGTCTTTCTTTTCAGAAAATATCGGATTTTCTGGTGGTTTTTCAAACAATACAAACATTGGATTTCAAACACTACTTATGAACTCACCAACATTTCATATGTTGACGTTTTTCAAAATACTTGTATTCTCAGGGAACCAGTGAATCAAAGGAAATCATATTCGGTGACGGTTGCAGTTTATTTATGTATGAATCGAACAATTTAATTTTTGGGAATGTAATGTTTAAACATTGTATGACATGTAAACACTACTGGTTGTAATATATTAATGCACGGTGACGAATGTTGTTATGTTTCATATATATTCAATGTTATGGTATTCAATTGAGTCACGACAGCCCCCGGACGTTTCCGCCGTCTGGTTCGGGGGTGTGACAAGCACTCTTTGTCAAATGATCCAATATCACCCGGATAGTTTCGACACCCCTTGCAGTCCTCGGTAACTTGGTAATAAAATCCATGGTGATCTACTCCCATTTCCATAGGGGAACCTCAAGAGGCTACAACTTTCCATGAGGGTGTTGGTGCTCTGCCTTGACCTTTCGGCAAGTCAAACATCGCTCCACAAACCATGTGATGGCTCTCTTCGTGCATGGCTACCAATAGTTATGCATCAGATCGAGATACATCTTGGTATCCCCTGGTGGATGGAAAATCTTGATTTGTGGGCTTCCTCCATCAAGTTCCATCGGGCCTCACCCTCATATGCTACCCAAATCAGCCCATGAATGGTCAACAGTCCCCGAATGTCCATATCAAAAGTTGAAATCTGACAGATCACCCGCTCACTATTCCGGTTTTCCTCTTTTATGGCCTCTGACTGAGCCTCCTTTGTAATCTCTAAAACCGGAGTCACCACAGGCATCCTCATACACACATCCTGAATCAGGGAACTCACTACCCTCCAACTCAAGGCGTCGGCCACCATATTGGCCTTGCCCTGGTGATACAAAATCTCACAATCATAATCTTTCACTACATCCAACCACCTCCTCTACCTCATATTCAGGTTAGGCTAATCCATAAGATATCTCATGCTCTTATGGTCCGTGTAGATGGTACATCAAACACCATAGAGATAGTTGCACCAAATCTTGAGGGAGAAAACCACTGCCCCCAAACTCTAAGTCGTGTGTGTGGTATTTCACTTCATGAGGCTTCAACTGCCTCGAAGCGTATGCTATCACATGCACTCTTTGCATCAACACATCACCCAATCCTGCAATGGATGCATCATAGTAGACCACAAAGTCATCAACTCCCTCTGGGAGGGAAAGTATTGGCACCTCACACAATCTCTGGCGAAGTGTATCAAATGATGCCTATTGCTCAGGCCCCCAAGAAAAAGTAACATCCTTCCTTTTCAACTTAGTTAGAGGAACATCAATCTTGGAGAAGTATCTAATGAATCTCCGATAATATCCCGCCAATCTGAGGAAGCTCTAAACTTCAGATGGAGATCTAGACACCTCCTACTGCATCAATTCCTCAATCTTTGTTGGGTCAACCAAAATACCATTCTGGTTGATGAGGTGTCAATAAAATGAACCTCACTCAAACAAAAGTCACACTTGGATAATTTGGCATTTAACATATCCATCCACAGTACCCCAAGAACCTCTCTCATTAATGCTCCTCATGTTGTTCCCTGGTCTTCGAATCAACAAGAATGTCATCTATGAAAACAATTAATGATCGATCTAACATAGGCCTGCACACCTGGTTCATGAGGTCCATGAACACTGCCAGTGCGTTGCTGAGCCTGAAATGCATCACCACGAACTTGTAATCCCCATATCGAGTTCGAAAGGTCATCTTCTGAATATCCTCCTCCCATACCCTTATCTGGTGATAACCGGATCTCAAATCGATCTTGGAAAACCAAGACGCCCCCGGAAGCTAGTCGAAAAGATCATCAATCCTTGGCAATGGGTAACGGTTCTTCACCGTTAGCTTGTTCAACTCCCGATAATCGATACACATCGGGTGTTAACGATCCTTCTTTCTAACAAATAGGATCGGCGCTCCCCAAGGAGAGTTGCCTGGCCGAATAACCCCTTTTCCAACAGCTCCTACAGCTGAGAGGAAAACTCCTATATCTTAGGAGTTACATGATGGTATGGTGCCTTGGCGATCGGCGCCGCACCCAGAATCAGATCGATCCAGAACTCCACCTGCCTTTTAGGAGGCACACCCGATAAATCCTCGGGAAAAACATCAAGAAAATCGTGAACCACCGGAACATCAGTAATAAAGGTCAAACCTTTCTTCTCAACCCGAGTATCCACAACATAAGCCAGGTAACCCATACACCCATGCTGCAAACTCTGTCTTTCCCTGTCGGTAGAGCAGAAAGTTGATAATGACCTAGTATCCTCTCTATAGATAGTCAGTACTCCCCTACTAGGATCTTGTATCGTCACCAACTGAAGCTCATAGTAAATCAGAGCCCCAAACCGACTAAACTAATCCATACCCACAATAGTGCACACACCCCCATCGCGATGCGGATAAGATCTATCGGATAACCAACGCGGAAGATCTCCACTACACAACCTCGGTAGACATCAGTGGTAGAGATTGGGCGCTTATCAGGTATGGAGACTGTCAAGGGCCTGCTCAAGGTCTCTTGTGCAATACTAAAACTACGACAGGAAGACATTGACACAAACGATCGAGTCACACCCGAGTCAAACAGCACAAGCGCATGCACAAAATTCACTAGAAAAGTACCTACACAATCGATAATATACGCAACATAAATAAATCAACAAAAATATAAAGAACACATACTAGCCATGATGTCTAGAGTTGTACGAGCCTTCTCTTCCGTTAGTTGAAAGGATCACCCTCGAGCCCTGGGTGCCTCGGTCTTCCCCTGCCAACCATCAGTGATGTGTAGGGTTGCGGGAGCCAGGTTCTGAACCGCCCTAGATGGAAGCTGAGGACAATCTACCTTCATGTGGCTTGTCTAGTTGCAACTGAAACAAACCCGAATCCCCTTGGGGAAATCCCAAGTCAAATGCCCCTCCTTGCCACACAAGTAGCAAGCTGACCCGAACCGACAAGGTCCCTCATGTCTCTGACCTCACTTTCTGCAAGTGTGGCCCTTCTGGCCTCCAACTCTCTGATCAGCAGGTTTAGTCCGCTTAGTCACTAGTTTTGACTGTACTGACCTCCTGTCTCTCCCCTGGGTCTCCCTCTCCTCTCTAGCCTGAGTCTCCATCTCAATCTCCTTCCTCCTAGCATTGGTTTGCAACTCATCCAATGTCCGATAAGTGGTATTCACCATAAACTTGCGAATATCCCTCTTCAAAATGCTCAAATACTGACTCACATGGGCCTGCTCCATGGAAACCTGCTCATGACAAAACAAATCCCTCTCATGAAACATGTTGGTCATCTTCGTCACTGTCTTTTTCCTCTACTTAAGGGACAAGAAGTCCAGGGCCAACCTTTCCCGCTCAACTATGGGTACAAACTCATCCCTGAACACCGTACTAAACCACTCTCAAGTCATCACAGCATGCCCTAAAAGCGTGTTGTCAGCTGTCACAAACTACCACCAGTCCTTCACTCCCAAGCGAAGTAGGTTCAGTGTAAACGAACCCTCAAATTCTTCAGACAGGAGCAAGTATAAAAACATCCCTCAACATCAGAGATCCATTTCATGGCCGCAATTGGATCCTAGGTCCCATCAAACATGGGTGGCTTCGTGTTGGTGAACTTCCGGTACCACAACGAATCACCCCCCTGTGGTCTAGCAGTAGCAACAATTGTAGTGGCTGCGGCAACAGCATCCTCGGTGATATCAGCATAGCGCTCATCAAACATCTCAATCAAAGTGGTCTTGACAGACCCAAACACCTATGGAATAGCTCCTTTAACTGATGTGGCCACCTATGCGGCAACAATCCTACGGATCTCATCAGCACTGGCACTTGGCCTTTTGGGGTCGCTGGAGCCTGAACCTCAGGTAACCACCATACTGAAACACATAAGAAAATCATCAAAAATCAGGCTAAAGCACACAAACTACACACACTACTACGAGCTCCTCATTTCCTTAAGGTTCCTCCTAAGCCAAATATGGATCCAGTACTTTTAGTAGTGCAGGCCTAATACTAACTACCACACCAACCTATATTTGTCTCGAGTTACCCCCTCAAGACTCTAAGTTACCAGGATTCTACTCCCTCACATCAACTAAGAACTCGCCATGTATCTTCCTTGGAACAACTACTAAGCATCTAGACACTAACTCTAGACTTCTCCCCAACAATTGATCTGTCTCACAAGACCTCCGTTGTCCTCGCCATTTGCTTCGTGTATGCCAATTGTACATAATACGAGACTCGATGGACGTTCAAATAAATGATCCTACCTCAAACCCACAACTAAACAAGGAACATGAAGAAAGGCTAAATCAGACATTCTAAGGCTATAAAATCCTTACTATGTACAACTATATAACATACACAGAGCAAACAGTAATGACAGATTCAATCCTATAAGAATGAACTCCTAGGCTAAGGCATCATGTAACACTCGATTCCTGGTACATATTTAAATTCAAGCAGTTTCATGTTTTGCCCTAGGACTCGGCGAGTTGGAGGCACAACTCGTCGAGTAAACTTGATTTTGACCGGGAGGTTTAGTGACCTACTTGACGAGCTGGGGGACTGACTCGACAAGTAGAAGTTGTCTGGATGAAACCCTAATATTTAGTGTTTGCACCCTAGTCTTGTTTGAGTGTTCTTAAGCCATTTTTGTGAAATTTTGGTGGTTGTGAAGCTTGAGAAGGAGGAAGGTGCTTGGGAGTTCAATTTGAAGCTAGTAGATCCAGAGTTTATGTTCCATTTCCAGCTCATTTGAGGTAAAAAGCTTCAAACTTGACTTTCCATTTGTTAGATCCTCTTTTGGGCTTTAATCTTGTCATTTTTGGGGCATTATATAGAAGAATAACTTCAGATCTGGAACCTAAGAGGGTTCTCATGGCATAAAGGTGCCAACTTTACTACCATAATAGCCCCATTTCGCAACTCTTATCTGAGTCCAACCGTTGTAGGGCAGGACATCTCATTTCGAAGCATTATCTGGTCTTAGTGATATGTAATGGTATTTGCGAGTTAGTTAGGTGAAGGTAGCAGGAACTTCTTATATAGCTGATGGCGGAGAGTGGGTTGGAGAGTTACCCTAAGGGAAGCTAGAGAGAGAATGAAGAAATGTGTGAAAAAGTCGGAAGGGTTCGCACCCCTTTTATAGGCACCAGCCTCGGTCTACAATGGGCATTCCTACGAGGGTACGCGGGGCATACTTTGCACGCAGGGCGTTCCGGCCTTACGTTGCGCGTTCGTACAGCCACTTGTCCGAGCCTGCTTGGTACGACGTGGACCTTCCGAAGCCAAGTGATTATGAACGCGAGGCGTTCTCTTCTTGTATGCACTGCGTTGCGAGCCAGCTGTCACCCATCCGAAGCGAGTCGTGGGCAACAAGGAACGACCTAGATCATGCCACGTCATCATTTTTGCATCAGATTTCGCAAATTTCACTCTCGACTTCTAAAAATCATAACTTTCGCATACGAGCTCCGTTTTTGACGTTCTTTATATCCACGTGAAGGCGGGAACGTACTCTACAACTTTCATTTAGACTCCGTCGGCTAATTTTGAATTTATTTTAAAAGTTACATTATTAACAGGCCGAAACAGGATTGGTCCGTTAAATTCTCATAACTTCTTCATCCGATGTCCGTTTTCGCCCATATTTTTCTCGTTACGCTACTCTTAACGAGATCTTCGATTCTCGTTCAGGTCGTGTCGGCTAAAAACCACTCGATCTATTATTCGAATTTCGGGTTGTACACTGTTAATCCGAAACTTCGAAAAATCATAACTTCCTCGTACGAAGTCAGATTTGGGCGTTCTTTTTATGGACGCTCTTGGTTTAACATATTCTATGACTTTCATTTAGATTTCTAAGGCTAAATCTTTCTCTATCGTAAATTCACTATTTACGCTTCCAGGTGCCGTGTCGGTTCCGTCGCGAAACTTCGACGGGTCATAACTTCTTCGTTATAACTCGGATTTCGGCGTTTTTTTATATGTACGGAAACCTTGTAACATATACTACAACTTGGTTGAGATTATTTATTCTTAATAGTCTTTTGTCGAAAATTCGTTTTTGACCCCTATTGCCTCTAAATTGATTAGTCCAGATCTACGGGTGTTACAATTATCTCCCCCTTAGGATGATTACATCTCGGAATCATCAACGAAACAGGGCTCGTATAATGACTCCATACATCATCTCTTCATCCTAGGTAATAATTATAACTTCTATATTCCTTCAAGTCTATCTCTCAGACTTATTGACTGTAAGCAGTACTCGATCGTGCACCTGCTCTCTACCTAAGGTTAGACTCCAAATTATGACCTATCATCATGTGATGCACGTTTAGACTCAGGTCTCTTAGTGTCAAATTCTAAAACAGACTATGCCTTTCATCATGTTCTAATGTGATATAATCACACTACCAACTTCTTTAACAACGAGCGCGATACTTCGATTGATCACTTTGATTTCAGTTGTTTGGTTTAAGTCGGACGCTACATCAAACTTGGTTCTCTGAACCACGTAACCTACTCATCATAGTCGGACTTAATGTGATATGACCACTAGGGTCGGGATAACAACAATTTTTCTTAGTCATTACCGAAACAATGGTAACGCCATACTTGAATAAAACGAAATCAATTACTAGCTTCTTGGTAACCTTGTGACTTTCCCTGATCCAAGTGTGAGTCCTGTGCTTTCGGTAGTATAGGCCTCTACTACCATTCACACCTACTCATACTCGTCCCAAGTATTGTCCCGCGGTTTTTCCAAGTCACCATACAAAAAAAATCACATAACAGCTTAACACATCAAATATCAAAACGAAGGTTTTTATTATTCCTTGAAACTATTACATAGGTGTTCAAGTTCACCCTAGACTATGCCTCTAATAGGCTACATCATATGATTCTATGGCTACTTCATAACTCAACCTTTGGATGTCAAGCCTTCACTCCTGAATCCTTGCATTGTCATCTGCCTCGTCAAGGATCATTTGAAATGCTCTCGCCTTTGGCTTTGGCGGCCCATTTGGCTTTGTAGCCCCCTCTCTCTTTGAGCAGTCTTTGTGACAACCCGATATTTCAACTCTATGTAATGACCTAAAAAGTCAAGTATTGTAACCACTTTTGATATAATGAAATTAACTTCGAAAATAAAATGTCCAAAAACTCTCTAATTAATTACCTACTATGTTAGATGTCATTAAACCGTGATCGTACGTAAAAAGAACGCCCAAATCTGACTTTGTATAATGAAGTTATGATTTTTTCCAAGTTCGGCTTAGCGACAGACAGCTAAAAACTCGAATCGAAGATCGAGCGAGTTTTGGCCGGAATGACCTAAACGAGAATCGAAGGTCTCGACAATGGTATTACAACGGTAAAAAGTCTGGCAAACAACAGAAGTCAGATAATGAAGTTATGAATTTCTAACGAAATTTTCTTACCGCGACATTTTAAAAATAAATAATAAAAATAATTTCAAAATTTGCCGACGGAATCTAAACGAATGTTGTAGAGCGTAGTCTCACCTACGCGTGGATATAAAGAACGTCGAAAATGGAGTTCGTATGAAGAAGATATGAATTTTTCAAGTTTATGAAATATTAAAAATATAATTTTTAATTGAAATTTCGGTATTATCCGAAGGCTGAGTCGCGCACGAGTACGCCCAGCGTACTCAAGGCCTAGGCCTCGGATCGTCCACGTTGCTCCCTATGCGAGCCTATGTCTAGTCCCATCCGGAGTCCGAAGCTGTCGAGGATGCGCTCATGCGTGACGCACGAGTACACCCAACGTACTCAAGTACGACCCGCGTACGGAGGCAGTTCCCACCCCCTATAAAAGGGATGCGAGGTTTCCGAAGAGAAGAGCCATTTCTTGTTTTCCGTGCACGTACTATCTCGAAGCCCCGGTTTCCGTGCTCAAGTCCCGAAGGTAGTTTGTACTCCCGAGATTCCCGAGAAAATCCGCTTTCTCGAGTCGAAATTCTACTCAGTTTTCATCTCGCCTTTTCCGATCTTTCAAGTGAGTTCATACCCTTATAATCCACACTTTTAAATGTTTAAAAATGTTTTTATATGCTTTTAAGGGGGGAAATACAAGTAAAACACACGATTATTATCGTGTGTTATATAAAGTTTCATTATACACTTTTTATCAACGAAATCATATGTGATTTATAACTATTATAGGAAACTTTCATATACAAAATATATCACGATAATATCATATCTTTGGAAATGAAAAGTGTTATTATATATGTATAAATCAAACACTCTGTTCTTACTATATGTATATGTGTCCATCTTAGGCACTACAAAAATTATACTTTTCATAACAAGAGAGCATTTCACTAGGGTTTACTAAACAAACGAGACACACTTTTAGAAAACTATAATAGGTATAGTTTTACGAGAACATCACGAACTTTTACATACTAGAAACACTATTTCATGAAGTTTACTTTCACATACAAGAACAAACGAACATTTTCACACGTAAATTTGTTCTTATACTAAGTTTTGTGAGACATTAACTTCACATACGTTCAAGTACACATTTCAAGTCCTGTATTATATACCAGAATCCCTTGGAGGGGGAGCATGGTGTTTGTGTATAGATCTATACGGGCTTGACAACCCCACACCCTGACTGTTAACTATAGTACACCATTTTGGGTGACAAACGTCAGAACATTCCAACGCCTGAAGAACGTTGTGTATAGGCATTTCTAGTCAATAGCATGGTTATAAAAACTCACATGGAGTATTAAAAACACATTGATTACGGGGTTTCTCAGACGTATTGGAAATTTTATACGTACATACATTTTCTAAAAACAAACATTGGTCTTAATAGAAGGCTACATTTATGCTAGTAGAAAATATGGGATTTTCTAGGAGCAAAAAAAACATTTCATTTCATACAAACATTGTCATTTAATACTTATGAAACTCACCAGATTAAATGTTGATCTACTCTTTCAAAACTACTTGTATGTCCCATGGATTCAGTAATTTCAGGTAACAAACAACTTTTGAAGAAGGGACGCTGCGGCGCCAGTTTAAATTCATATTTTGGCATCATATTGTAATTGGTTTTGAACATGTACCTTTTAACAATGTAAACTTTCAATTATATATATGATGGTTGTATTGCTTTCTTTACTATGTATTCATTTGTTACGTTACCACATGAGGTCATCTGCCCCCGAACGTTTCCGCCGTTCTAGTTTGGGGGTATGATAGATTGGTATCAGAGCAATGTTTATAGTGAACTAAGTATATCGAACCACATAAGATATACAAACTATGAATGCTTAAGGGACTAATACTCTCTGACAAAACATTTTTTTGTTTTACGTCTAAGCCGCGTTTCGTTAAACTTAAAATGTTAGATCATTTAAGTACAAATACATGCATACTGTTGGAATAGTGTCTAAGGATGCAACTATATTAGGCAAGTATTTGACCCGGTTGTGCATGGTCCTTTTGGGTTGCCTTCACCATAGCAACTTGATAGGATGATTTATTAAGAGAGAGTAAATATTATTAATATATTATGGGAATAATATAAAGAATAATATATTGTTATTTGATTAATATAAGTCATAGAATTAATTGGAATTAATTTGGTGACTTAAAGAGGTTAATTAAATAAAGGGGTATAAACTATCAATTGTTTGATAGTTAAGCTTAAGACTATAAATCCTTATAGATATATAGGGGACGGATTCTAGAAGCTAGGATAGCTTCAAAATCGTCCAATGAGTTATCTAAGGAAAGGATTTGGATAGCCTTAAGTGAAGATTATCCAATTAGGGTTTAGGTTGTAACCCTTAAGGAATCTACAAGTATAAATAGACCCTATGGGCAAGGGAAATCGGTACCTCACCTAAAGTAAGAGAACCCTGGCCGATTTCCTCCCCTCTCCTCTCTCCTAACTCATCTTCCTTGATATTGGTGTTTGTAAGCCATTAGAGGAGTGACATTTGTGACTCTAGAAGCTCCAAGACCACAAGATCAACAAGGAATTCAAAGGTATGGTTCTAGATCTTTTTCAATGTTGTTATTTAACCTAATTAGCCATTAGAAGTCTTGGATTCAAAGCATGTTTAATTAGAAAGCCTAGATCCAAGCATTAGGGTTTTGCATGCGCACATAGGAAAGTTCTTATGGCTAAAACCCATCACATACAACAACTTATTTTCATGATTATAGCTTTACAACAAGTATTTAGACAAGTTGGACACTACAATTAAGACTCGATATATGTAATCAGATTTGGGACAAATATAGCATGATCAACTATATTTGCCCGAGATCGGACCAATGTATATCGAGGAATGCTCGTACTGAGCAACAAGTCAAAACTTACCAAAACATCACAAGGATCAAACACACGAATTTAAATACTATAGGAGTATTTGCTACATAAAATAGCTTAACTTACATGTTTAGTCTTACATGTTCCAAATTTTATTCAACTCTTATAACCCTATTCTCGTACAGTCAAATGGCTGGATTTCATCACCCCAGCGTCCCTTACTATCCCAACCAAGGCAATGGGGATGGATCGAAGAGGATCCCGAGGAAGACGAAGAACCCATAGAATTGGATGAAGAGGATGACTCCGGTGCCGACTCAAAGCCGGAAGTGATCAACCCACCACTCGCACAACCTCCCGCCTTCGTAAGGAACTTTCAAGGACCGACTCCCGTTTGGGGAAGTCACCTCCACCATTGGAGCCAACAACAAAGTCTACGCCCTCCCTACGGCATGTGCCGAGACTTCTACGATGTCCGCGGCGGAGGTTCAGCCGATCGGGCACTCCCAGTCATGGTGGGCAAACTAGCCAACCAGTCCTACCAATCCGGAGTTCAAGCTAGCCGGATTCGGGAAGTCAACGTGGAAGTACAGGTTCACACTTCTGACATCCGTAGGCTGGACAGAGCTCAGGACAATGCCCAACTCCAAATCGAGGCATTCCAAGCGCAAATGATTGCAGCCCTCGCCGAATTGAGGGAACAACAAGCCGCCTTCGATAGGTGTCTTATGGAATCGAAGCAATCGGATGCGGAGTCAAGCTCCAAGCGCAACCTACGTCGCAAGTAGTGCTTGCCAAAATCCCAAATTTTGTTATAAGTTAGGACCTCGGCTAAAAGTTTTCAATTTTCTTAAACTTTGTAACCGGAGACCCTTATAGGGGTCAAATTTTTGTGATCGTTGTATCAACTATTATATTAATATAAGTGGCACACTATTATTACTACGATGAGTATTGCGTTCAATCCTTAAAATGTTATGGAGAAACCAAATGCTTGTTTCATATATTCAGTATTACAAATAACTTTCATTCTTCTATCTTTGAGACTCATACTATCATCTGTTGTTGAACTATAGCAATTTAGTTGATGAGACACATTCATTTTTCTATACTATGGAATTCTTATCTTTATCTTTTCCGATCTTTCAATTGAAGGATGCCTCCGCGTAGAAACCCGAGACGAAACAACGGTGGGGAAGCACCTATACCACCACCGCCTCCACCTCCTCAATTTGATGCTGCCATGTTCCAAGCAGCAGTCACAGCAATTGTGGCGGCTGCCATGTCACAACTCAATACCCCTGTTACTATTGGCTCGGGGATTGGCACGCTTCCTTCCAACCATGGCGAGAGTCATGGACAACCCCGAGAATGCACCTATAAAGAGTTTACGAATGTCAAACCCCAGATGTTTAATGGGATAGGTGGTGTAATGATTTTGAGGCAGTGGATTGAAAGGACAGAGTCAGTCTTTGAAATCTGCTCTTGTCCCGAGCACAGCAAAGTTAAGTTTGCCACTTTCACGCTTACTGATAGAGCTTTAACTTGGTGGAATGGCCACGTTAAGGTACTTACTCTGATAGTGGCGAATTCCATAAGCTGGGAGAGCTTAAAAATCATGTTGATGAGAGAATACTGTCCACGAGGAGAGATTCAAAAACTCGAACACGAACTCTGGACTCTTGGAATGATTGGTGCCGACATAGCAACTTATACCAATAGATTCTGCGATCTGGCAATCCTTTGCCCAGATATGATTGCTCCTGAGAGCAAGAAAATAGAGAGATACATTTGGGGACTGTCGCCCCAAATTCAGTCAAGCGTGTTAGCTTTAAACCTGACACTTTTGAAAGTGCCAAGGAACTGGCACAATCTCTTGTTGATCACGGAAGTCATAAGAACTCAACAATTCCTGCACCAAAACCACAAAAGGGAAATAACAACAACAATAATAGGAAGAGGGGGTGGAATAAAGGGAAGGGTGGATCTTTCCAAGAATCCTTGAAGAAACAACAACTAGTTTCAGTGAATGTTGCTACTGTACCTACTACCGTTCCTACAAATCCCTACCCAACAAATTCTTATGTGGGTAACCTTCCAAAGTGCACCAAATGCACTTACCACCATCATGGACCTTGTCGAGAAATGCAGTGCTCCAACTGCAACAGAAAGGGACACACTGTCTGTTTCTGCAAGGCCCCCGTAAAGCCGATCACTCAAGTTCCCAACGCTGGTGTAGGCCAAGCTTGCTACGGTTGTGGCGAGGTGGGCCACTACAAGAGAAACTTCCCAAAGGCAGAAAATACCGGCGGGGTGGGACGAGTTTTGGCTATAGGCCACGAAGAAGCCGTAGCTGATCCTACAGTAGTTGCTAGTATGTTTCTCCTCGATAATTCATATGCATGCATACTATTCGATAGTGGAGCGGAGAGAAGCTTCGTGAGTCAAAACTTTATTCACTTACTTAAACATAAACCTAACATGTTAGAAAAATCATTCACTATAGAAATGGCAAACGGAAAAACGGAGAACACTAATTGCATATTCATGGGTTGTACATTAACTTTAGACGGTCATTCTTTCCCAATCAACCTCATGCCGGTCCAAATTAAAAGTTTCGACGTCATAGTCGGCATGGATTGGTTAAGTCTTCTTCGCGCCGACATCATGTGCTTTGAAAAAGCAGTTCGTCTTAATCTCCCTAAAGATGAAACATTAGTGATTTACGGCAACAAATCAAGTACAAACCTTCACATCATTTCATGCATCCAAGCTCGAAAGTGTTTGCGGAAGGATTGTCAAGCATTTCTTGCACACATCGTCGATACGAGTCAAGAATTAAAGGACATCAAGGGCACTCCAGAAGTACGCGACTTTCCCGATATCTTTCCAGAAGAACTACCGGGATTACCACCACCACGCCAAGTCGAGTTCAGAATCGACTTAGTTCCAGGGGCTACCCCAGTAGCGAAATTGCCTTATCGCCTGGCACCAGCAGAGATGCAAGAACTTCTCTAGCATTGTGAAACCTCTCACTACATTGACCCAGAAAGGTGTGGCCTTTGACTGGGAAGCAAAACAAGAGAAGGCGTTCCAAACACTGAAACAGGCTTTGTGCACCGCCCCGATACTATCCCTCCCCGAAGGGATAGAAGATTTTGTAGTGTATTGCGATGCATCAAACCAAGGACTTGGTTGTGTTCTTATGCAAAGAGGGAAGGTTATTGCTTATGCCTCCCGTCAGCTTAATACACACGAAGTAAACTATACAACACACGATCTTGAGTTAGGAGCAGTGGTATTTGCTCTGAAGATCTAGAGACACTACCTGTACGGAACAAAGAGCACTATCTTCACCGACCACAAGAGCCTTCAACACATTTTTTATCAGAAGGAGCTCAACATGCGACAACGACGATGGTTCGAGTTACTCAATGACTACGAATGTAAAATTCGTTATCATCCTAGCAAGGCCAATGTGGTAGCTGACGCCCTCATTCGAAAAGAATACACTGGTCGGAGAGTCGAATCTCTGACTATGACTATCCATTCCCACTTATCCACCCAAATTAAGGAGGCTCAACTGGAAGCTTTGCAACCTAAAAATGTGGCGGGTGAATCCCTAAGAGGAATGGAAAAGAATCTAGAAATCAAGGGTCGTGGAGCATATTATCTCATGGACCGTATCTGGACACCGAAACATGGTGGTTTCAGAGACGTAGTCATGGCCGAAGCACACAACACGAGATATTCCGTTCACCCATGTTCAGATAAAATGTATCTAGATCTTAAGAAACTGTACTGGTGGCCTAACATGAAAGCAGAAATTGCTACCTTCGTAAGTAAATGCCTTACTTGCGCTAAGGTTAAGGTCGAGTATCAGAAACCGTCAGGATTACTACAACAATCGCAAATACCAGAATGGAAATGGGAACGGATTACTATGGACTTCATAACCAAGTTGCCCAAGACGACGGGTGGACTCGATACCATATGGTTCATCATCGACAGATTGACCAAATCCGCGCATTTCCTACCAATCAAGGAGACTGACAAGATGGAAAGGCTTACAAGAACTTACATAAGAGAAATAGTGCGACTGCATGGTGTTCCGATATCCATTATCTCCGATAGAGATAGTAGATTCACTTCAAGGTTCTGGCAGTCACTACAAAGTTCCCTGGGGACTAGGCTAGACATGAGTACAGCCTACCATCCACAAACAGACGGGCAAAGTGAGAGAATGATACAAACTTTGGAAGATATTCTGAGAGCCTATGTGATTGACTTTGGAAAGGCATGGGATATCCATTTACCCCTTGTCGAATTTTCATACAACAATAGTTATCATACGAGCATAAAGGTTGCTCCATTTGAAGCCCTCTATGGCCGTAAGTGCAGGTCCCCTCTGTGATGGACTGAAGTTGGCGACACCCAGTTAGCTAAAGGACGAGTTCCTAAAAGCACTCTCACCGGTCCGAAAATCATACGGGAAACGACAGAGAAGATCGTTCAGATTCGTGAACGGCTGAAAGCCTCTAAAGACCGACAGAAAAGCTACGCTGACCAAAGTTCTATTGAAGGTCTCACCGTGGAAGGGCTTAATACGCTTTGGAAAGCGTGGAAAGCTAAATCCAAGATACGTAGGACCTTTCGAGATTCTCGCCAGAATCGGCCCTGTAGCTTACAAGCTTAATCTACTACGTGAACTTAGTAACATACATCCAACCTTCCATGTCTCGAACTTGAAAAAGTGTCTGTCCGATGAGACTCTTGATATTGCACTCGACGAGATCGAGATAAACGAGAGCCTCAAATTTGTGGAAGAACCGGTAGAAATCATGGACCGAGAGGTCAAACAAACGAAACAAAGTCGCATACCCATCGTGAAGGTTCGCTGGAACGCCAAGCGAGGACCTGAATTCACATGGGAACGCGAAGATCAGATGAAACAAAAGTACCCTCATCTTTTTCTTTGATCCACAAGTATCTTTCTTACTTTAAATTTCGGGACAAAATTCCCTCTAACGGGGGATGATGTGACAACCCGATATTTCAACTCTATGTAATGACCTAAAATGTCAAGTATTGTAACCACTTTTGATATAACCACTTTTGATAGAACGCCCAAATCTGACTTCTTATAATGAAGTTATGATTTTTCCAAGTTCGGCTTAGCGACAGACAGCTAAAAACTCGAATCGAAGATCAAGCGACTTTTGGTCGGAATGACCTAAACGAGAATCGAAGGTCTCGACAATGGTATTACAATGGTAAAAAGTCTAGCAAAAACAGACGTCAGATAATGAAGTTATGAATTTCTAACGAAATTTTCTTACCGCGACCTTTTAAAAATAAATAATAAAAATAATTTCAAAATTTGCCGACGGACTCTAAACGAAAGTTGTAGAACGTAGTCTCACCTACGCGTGGATATAAAGAACGTCAAAAACAAAGTTCGTATGAAGAAGATATGAATTTTTGAAGTTTATGAAATATTAAAAATATAATTTTTAATTGAAATTTCGTTATTATCCGAAGGCTGAGTCGCGCACGAGTATGCCCAGCGTACTCAAGGCCTAGACCTCGGATCGTCCACGTCGCGCCCTATGCGAGCCTATGTCCAGTCCCATCCGGAGTCCAAAGCAGTCGAGGATGCGCTCATGCGTGACGCACGAGTACGCCCAGCGTACTCAAGTACGCCCCGCGTACGGAGGCGGTTCCCACCCCCTATAAAAGGGATGCGAGGGTTCCGAAGAGAAGAGCCATTTCCTCTCATCTTTCTTGCGTTTTTGCCTCGTTTTCCGTGCACGTACTATCCCAAAGCCCCGGTTTCCTTGCTCAAGTCCCGAAGGTCGTTTGTACTCCCGAGATTCTCGAGAATCCCGAGAAAATCCGCTTTCTCGAGTCGAAGTTCTGCTCAGTTTTCATCTCGCCTTTTCCGATCTTTCAAGTGAGTTCATACCCTTATAATCTACACTTTTAAATGTTTTATAAATGTTTTTATATGCTTTTAAGGGGGGAAATACAAGTAAAACACACAATTATTATCGTGTGTTATATAAAGTTTCATTATACACTTTTTATCAACAAAATCATATGTGATTTATAACTATTATAGGAAACTTTCGTATGCAAAATATATCACGATAATATCATATCTTTGGAATTGAAAAGTGTTGTTATATATGTATAAATCAAACACTCTGTTCTTACTATAAGTATATGTGTCCATCTTAGGCACTACAAAAATTATACTTTTCATAACAAGAGAGCATTTCACTAGGGTTTACTAAACAAACGAGACACACTTTTAGAAAACTATAATAGGTATAGTTTTATGAGAACATCACGAACTTTTACATACTAGAAACACTATTTCAAGAAGTTTACTTTCACATACAAGAACAAACGAACATTTTCACACGTAAATCTGTTTTTATACTAAGTTTTGTGAGACATTAACTTCACCTACGTTCGAGTACACATTTCAAGTCCTGTATTATATACCAGAATCCCTTGGAGGGGGAGCATGGTGTTTGTGTATAGATCTATACGGGCTTGACAACTCCGCACCCTGACTGTTAGCTATAGTACACCAATTGGGGTGACAAATGTCAGAACATTCCAACGCCTGAAGAACGTTGTGTATAGGAATTTCTAGTCAATAGCATGGTTATAAAACTCACATGGAGTATTAAAAACACATTGATTTACGGGGTTTTTCAGACGTATTGGAAATTTTATACGTACATACAGTTTCTAGAAACAAACATTGGTCTTAATAGAAGGCTACATTTATGCTAGTAGAAAATATGGGATTTTCTAGGAACAAACAAAACATTTCATTTCATACAAACATTGTCATTTAATACTTATGAAACTCACCAGCTTAAATGTTGATCTACTCTTTCAAAACTACTTGTATGTCCTAGGGATTTAGTAATTTCAGGTAACAAACAGCTTTTGAAGAAGGGACGCTGCGGCACCAGTTTAAATTCATATGTTGGCATCATATTGTAATTGGTTTTGAACATGTACCTTTTAACAATGTAAACTTTCAATTATATATATGATGGTTGTATTGCTTTCTTTACTATGTATTCATTTGTTACGTTACCACATGAAGTCATCTGCCCCCGAACATTTCCGCCGTTCCGGTTTGGGGGTGTGACAGTCTTGCTTGATGTGCCCTTCCTCATTACATTCGTAACACACCCTTTTGTTGAATTTACACTCGTTGGCATAATGCCCATGCTTCCCACACTTGAAACAAGTCACCTCCTCACTGCATTTTCCAGAGTGTTTCTTTTTGCACCATCTTTCTTCACTCCCTCCTCCTTTAAATTTCCTTGTACTGGACTTGCTTCTCTCATCGGGCTTCGCAGACCCCTCAAACTTCCTCTTTTCACCAACCTCGTTCTTGTTGGCGGCTCTTCCCTTGATCATCTCCTCAACCGACTTGGCAGCCCAGATAGCTGCCTCCAAAGTAGGTGTCTGACGTACTGGCACTACATATTCCCATGGAAGTCCTTTTGCGTACTTGTCAATTTTCGTCAGCTCATACAGAACAAGACATAAGGCGAACTCCATCTTCTCTGTGAAGTTGTTGGTGTATTCATCAACAGACATGCTTCCTTTCTTCAAGGTAAGGAATTTGTTTTCTAGCTTGAGCAGATTTTGGGCAGAGTAGTACTTACGTTTGAACTGCACCAAAAACTCTGCCCACGTCAGTTGTAGGGGCTCATTGGGTTTTAGAGTCTTCCCCAGAGTGTTCCACCATCGAACCGCGCCTCCTTTGAACTGGCGTACCGCAAATGTGGTTTGTAGTTTGCCTCTGCAACCACACGTCATGAAAGCTAACTCCATCTCTGAGATCCAATCCATGACCCCGATCGGATCTTGTTTTCCAGTGAAAGTTGATGGCTTGCAAGTCAGAAAATCCTTGTACTTGCATCCATTCCTCTCGATTCTGTCATCTTGGTTGTTTTGTAGAACTATTGGTGGGTTGACTTGACCAACAGTTCCACTGTAGTTCCCCTTCTCAGTCTGCCCTTCATTCAACTCGGGCTGTTCGATCTGTATGGTCGCTTCCTCTCAATTTTGTTGGAGCAAACGTCTGGTTTCCTCCATTTAATGATCCAACATCGCCTGGATCATCGCTTGCACTCTGGCCATCGTTATTGGCTCAGCAGCGGCTACCACAACTGGTATTTGCTCAATCACTGGGGGTTGGTTTCGGTTCCCATTTGCATTCACGTTTCCGATACGGGTCCTTGCCATCTTGATTTATACACTGAATAAGGTGAATCTAGATCTTTATTTAGGATTGACGTTTAAATCATCCTTATCGTTCCGAAATGTTTATATGCTAGTTCTAATATCATAGTTAAACGCTTAGAATCCTAAACACATAAGGTTTCCAGATCCGGTCGGCAACAGACCATAGATCTGAATAAATAACAGCATATAAGGCATAAAGCATTTAGCACATAAAAGCATTTTAGGCATAATTCCTAAAATAAGCTAGTGCTCACACCTAACAATCATCGCTTAGCATTCTAAGTTTAAGTCTAGAAATAAATCCATATTCCTAGTTCGCTTAAACTAATGCTCTGATACCAACTGTGACATCCCCATTTACACGGCCAGAAAAGACCGATTTTATTTATGCTTTAAAAAAATCAGAGTACTTCTTTCATAAAAATGTTACGGAATTTGTTCCCAAAAAAATACGATAAATACGTTATCAAAATTTTTTCGAAGAAACGTATTTTATTCATTTTAAAACGTTTGGGATGTCATCGTCAATACAGGAACATAAGCATAAACGGAACTTACACTTATTTACACTAGTGATCTACATCTCTTTAATCTCTCAGTGTAATGTGACTTCGTATCAACACATGTGATATAAATAAACTGAGTGGATCAGGTTGGGAAACCTGGTGAGTACATAGGGTTTTCAACCCACAATAATATAATTATTATGTTTAAACAATTAAACAATCAACCCAATTACTCATCCCCATTATCTTCTTTATTCTTAAGGATCTACCCTAAGAATCAGCTATTCCTCATTCATTTATTCCTAAGGAGTATCGAAAGGAATAGGTATGAATTCCATCGTTGTAAATGACACATCTGTCAAGCACAACTGCTAGTTCTGTCACTAAGGAGTAGTTGCCAAAATTGTGACATTCTCTATAGGGCGCATCTGCCGGAATAGTCATTGAGGCCCATCTGCCGGGGTTATGAGGTTCTCTATTAGGTGCTTCTGCCAGTAGAGTCCTTTAGGCACATCTACCGGGTTTTATTGACAGTATCATTTTCGAGAGTCCACTCTCAATACATATCAATGGGTTTTTAGAGTACACCGGTGAACATGTCGTTCACAACACCTATAGGTTGTGAGCCTGCTAGTGTTCCACTGGACTGTCTAGAATAGTCCGTGGTTGTCACCCATACTCTGCTGAATGACGGGGCCATCATTTGGAAAAAGGCTTCTCACATCGTCCACCTCTCACCCTCACCTCACGGTCTATTTCACCTCTCAACTTATCATCCAACTCATATTTCATCTATTACATCTACCCATGTCTTACCCTAATATTTTCGTAGATATAAAATACATATACAGTTTAAATCATTTAAAACGTGTATAAAATCGTTCATCCAACATAGACAGCAAGTATTTAGATAATATGCACACATAGCACGTAATTAATATAAAATACTTCATACCTATGTGTAAGCTGAAAGGGACCATGCACTCACCTGAAAGGTAGTGACTCAGCACTCGGAAAGCGCTTCGATACTCTCAAAATAATTTCCTTCGATAAAACCTAGTATCAACACCACTAGGGTTTAGTCTAATGATAACCGCGACAAATTAATAGTTTGACTATTATTATTATATAAGCGTTAAATAACACTCAATATAACTCATAATAATAGCCCAAATAATTATTTTAAGGACCTAATAACATTACTATAATTATTTGGAAGCTATATTAAAAATTGCGTAAGCGTAGCTCACTTACAGCGGATTTTAACGAAAACCGGGCTTTGCTCGGAGCAGCGTTTCAAAACCAAAAGACACTTTTTCTTGGGACTCCGAGAGCCTCGTGACTTCCTTTAGGGGCTAGGGGGTCTACCTAGGGTTTAGGAGGGTTTAGGGAAGCTAGAGAGAGAAAGAAATTTGAGAGAGAATGAAGAAATATGTGAAAAAGTTGGAAGGGTTCTCACCCCTTTTATAGGCACCAGCCTCGGTCTACGCTGGGCGTTCCTGCGAGGGTACGCGGGGCGTACTTTGCACACAGGGCGTTCCGGCCTTACGTTGCGCATTCGTACAGCCACTTGTCCGAGCCTCCTTGCTGCAACGTGGACCTTCCGAAGCCAAGCGATTCCGAACGCAGGGCGTTCTCTGCTTGTACGCACTACGTAGCGAGCCAGCTGTCACCCATCCGAAGCGAGTCGTGGGCAACAAGGAACGGGCTAGATCATGCCACGTCATCATTTTTGCATCAGATTTCACAAATTTCACTCTCGACTTCTAAAAATCATAACTTTCGCATACGAGCTCCATTTTTGACGTTCTTTATATCCACACGAAGGCGGGAACGTACTCTACAACTTTTGTTTAGACTACGTTGGCTAATTTTGAATTTATTTTAAAAGTTACATTATTAACAAGCCGGGACAGGATTGGTCCGTTAAATTCTCATAACTTCTTCATTCGATGTTCATTTTTGCCCATCTTTTTCTCGTTACGCTACTCTTAACGAGATCTTCAATTCTTGTTCAGGTCGTGTCGGCTAAAAACCGCACGATCTATTATTCGAATTTCGGGATGTACACCGTTAATCCGAAACTTCGAAAAATCATAACTTCCTCGTACGAAGTCAGATTTGGGCGTTCTTTTTATGGACGCTCTTGGTTTAACATATTCTACGACTTTCATTTAGATTGCTAAGGCTAAATATTGCTCTATCGTAAATTCACTATTTACGCTTCCCGGTGGCGTGCCGGTTCCATCGCGAAACTTCAACGGGTCATAACTTCTTCGTTATAACTCGGATTTCGGCGTTTTTTATATGTACGGAAACCTTGTAACATATACTACAACTTGGTTGAGATTATTTATTCTTAATAGTCTTTTGTTGAAAAGTCATTTTCGACCCCTATTGCCTCTAAATTGACTAGCCCGGATCTACGGGCGTTACAAGGATCGGGATCAGGGTCAGGATCAAGATCAGGTTCAGGTTCGGGTTCGGGTTCCGAGCCAGTGGATGAGAGACTACATGATTTCATAGCATCAGAGATCACGAGAGGTATCCTTGAGGCAACCCCAGTTATCTTTGGGTCGATCAAGGAAGGGATCATAGAGGTGATGGAGGATCGCCTCAGGGTGTTCAGGAGCGACATGGCGTCTAGCCAGTCAGGTTCGCACACACTATCCTTCAAGGAATTCAGGGGGAGTGGTGTGTCGAATTTCCTTGGGCCGAAGGACCCCATCGTGGCTAGGAGATGGATTGCAGACATCGAGTCTGCACAATTGACAAGCTTCTGTCCTGAGGGTTCGAAGGTTCGATATGTTGCAGGTCGTTTGAGGGACAGGGCTAGAGACTGGTGGGAGTCGGTTGGTGACTCTCTGGGAGCCTCATCTATTGAGGCTATGACCTGGTCAGACTTTATGACCCAATTCAGGGCTGAGTTCACGCCAGTTGTGGAGCTTCAGCAGCTGGCCAGGGAATTTCTTGATATGAGATAGACAACCGAGACAGTGGTGGAGATTACCGCCAAGTTCTGGGAGAGGGAATTGTTGGTGCCCCAGTATGCGGGGGACAAGGAGATGCGGAAAACCTGTTATCATGACATGCTGAGGGCTAATATTCTGGAGCATGTCAGCTACTCAGCTTGCCCGAACCTGGATTCTATGATTGCAAGGACAAGGGAGAGGGAGATTCACTTGGAGCACATCCGGAAGAAAAAAGGCAAAGGAGGGGCAGGTGACTGGGGCTTTGGAGAAGAAGCCAAAGGGATCCGACACTAGGCTGAAGGGCCAGCCGAGCCAGAGTCGCTATAGGAAATGTGGCAAGCCGCATGAGGGAGCTTGTAGATTGGGATCGTTGGGCTGCTACAAGTGTAGCAAGATGGGGCACTTCAGTAGGGGATTGTACCGCCCCTGATCCCACTGTTCAGACATCATAGTTTTTGTGTTTCCACTGCAACTAGCAAGGCCACAAAAGGGCCAATTGCCCGAGGTTGACAGCAGCAGCGCCAGTAGCGGCGCCAGCTCCAGCGACCGTGCAGATGACTGATGGCTGACAGGGCAAGTTAGAGGCTCCAGTGGTGATGAGTCGAGCCTTCTAGTTGATTACCAAGGAGGCACGCGCTACACCCGATGTGGTGAAGGGTATGATTTCTTCTCCCTAGCTTTCATTTTGTATTGCTTATGATATTGATGTGCCATGTTAGATGTTTTGTTTAGGACCGTTCCATGTGAACCGTATCCCAATTTAGGAGTTGTTTGATTCAGGTGCTACCCGATCATTTTTCTCTCTTGCGCTTAGCAAGAGGTTCCCTGAGTCTTCGGGCATGTTGGATTTCCCTCTAGAGGTCGAGATTGCGGACGACCAATCAGTGCGACCATCATAGGTTTTCAAGGATTGTGTTTTGAGTTTGTTCGAGGAGCACTAGTTGGTAGAATTGGTTCCCATACCATTGTAGGGGAACAAGGTTATTATAGGCATGGATTGGTTGATCCCTAATGGGGCAGTGATCGACAGCGCGCAACAGTTGGTCCGGGTCAGGACCCCCAGTGGGGAAGAGCTGGTGATTCAGGGCGAGAGGCCACAATATGGACCAACTTTATGTTCAGCAGTGAGGGCTAGGTGCTACCTTCAACATGGTTGCGTAGGATATGTCGCCTATGTTATGGATACCCGGGAGGCGGGTCAGGCGACGGTGAGCGATGTACCGGTGGTGCGAGAGTACGCAGATGTATTCCCAGAGGAGCTACCCGGGATACCTCCGGAGAGACAGATGGAGTTCAGGATCCACCTAGTCCCTGGTGCGGCTCCGATAGCCAAGGCACCATATCGGTTGGCTCCTCTTGAGATGCAGGAGTTGTGTACGTAGCTGTAGGAACTGTTAGACAAGGGATTCATCAGATCGAGCAGTTCACCCTGGGGATTGATGACTTGTTCGACCAGCTTCAGGGAGCATCTTGGTTTCCCAAGATAGACTTGCGGTCAGGCTACCATCAGATGAGGGTCAGAGAGGAGGATTAACAGAAGACTACTTTTCGGACTCGCTATGGCCACTACGAGTTCGTGGTGATGCTCTTTGGGCTCACCAATGCTCCTGCCACGTTCATGGACCTCATGAACCGCGTATGCAGACCGATGCTAGATCGGTCTGTGATAATTTTCATTTACAACATCTTGGTTTATACCAAGACGCAGGAGCAGCATGAGAAGCACTTGCCGGAGGTGATAGATATCCTGAGGAGGAAGAGCTTGTATGCCAAGTTCTCCAAGTGTGAGTTCTGGTTGCGCGAGGTGTAGTTTCTTGGGCACGTTGTCAACCAGAACAGGATTATGGTTGACATGACCAAGGTGGAGGCCGTGATGAGGTGGGAGGATCTGAAGTCTCCATCTGAGATTCAGAGTTTCCTGGGATTGGCGGGCTACTACCGAAGATTCATTTAGGATTTCTCCAAGATGGTCGTGCCCTTGACTCGGCTGACGAAGAAAGTTGTTGTATTTCGTTGGGGGCATGAGTAGTAGGCAGCATTCGAGACTTTGAGACAGTGACAATGCGAGGCGTTGATCCTCGCCCTGTCAGAGGGCGTGGAGGATTTTGTAGTGTACTGTGATGCGTCCATTTCGGGTTTGGGTGCAGTACTGATGCAGAGAGGGCACGTCATCGCCTACACCTCGAGGCAGATGAAGAATCACAAGGCGAACTACCCGACGCATGATCTGGAGTTGGGGGTGGTCGTCTTTGCCCTCAAGATCTGACGACATTACCTCTATGGGGTCCATTATACCATTTACACAGATCACAAGAGTTTGAGGTACCTTATGGATCAGCCGAATTTAAACATGAGGCAGCGTCGATGGCTAGATGTGGTGAAGGATTACGATTGTGATATCCTCTACCACCCAGGGAAGGCCAATATGGTGACCGATGCTCTTAGCCGAAAGGCTGACCCGATCAGAGATATTTGCTTGCGGATGACAGTAGTAACTCCATTGTTGGAGCAAATCCGAGAGGCCCAACAGGAGGCGATGAAGGAGGAACATTGGAAGAGCGATCGTATTGTGGGGCAGGTTTCCTCCTTCGACTATGATAGTCGTGGGTTGTTGACACTACACCGTAGGGTGTGGGTCCCGTATCATGGAGGTGTGTGCCAGGTACGGATGGAGGAGGCGCACAGATCCAAGTTTTCTATTCATCACGGGGCGAAGAAGATGTATAGGGATCTTCGTCCTGATTACTAGTGGCACTGCATGAAGCGGGATATGGCCTGGTATGTCGAGAGGTGTCTGACCTGCAGGAAGGTCAAGACAGAGCACCAGAGGCCTCACGGAAAGACACAGCCGTTGGACATCCCCATGTGGAAATGGGAAGATATTACTATGGATTTCATCACCAAGCTTCCCAGGACCGCATGGGGAGTTGATTCGATATGGATCATCATGGATCGGTTAACCAAGAATGCCCATTTCATACCGATCCAGGAGACCATATCGGCCGAGAAGCTTGCCAACATCTACAATCGGGAGGTTGTGGCCCGACACGGAGTGCGAGTCTCCATGATTTTTGACAGAGATGTGCGGTTTACATCCAGATTTTGCAAGAAAATCCACGACGAGTTGGGTACTCGTCTGCATTTTAGCATTGCCTTCCACCCGTAGACGGATGGTCAGAGCGATCGGACCATCCAAACATTGGAGGATATGCTGTGGGCCTGCGTTTTAGACTTTGGTGGTAGCCAAGATACCCATCTCCCTTTGGTTGAGTTCTCCTACAACAACAACTATCACACGAGTATCGATCGTCCTACCTTCAAGATGTTGTACGGGAGGAAGTGCAGGACCCCGATATGCTGAGACGAAGTTGGACATCGTGTCATGGGGAGCACCGAAGTGGTGCTCAAGACGATGGAGAGGATCCAGTAGATTTGGAGCAGGCTTCAGACTGCCCAGAGTCGGTAGAAAAGTTATGCCAGCAAGCGTCGTTCAGACCTGGAGTTCCAAGTCGGAGATATGGTCCTCCTGAAGGTCTCACCTTGGAAAGCTATCATTCGATTCAGGAAGCGGGGCAAGTTGGGCCCCAGGTACATTAGCCATTTCAAGGTTGTAGCCTGGGTGGGCAAGGTGGCATATAGGTTGGACCTGCCATCCGAAATTAGCCAAATTCATAGTACTTTTCACGTCTCCCAACTGCGGAAGTGTCTGGTAGACGATTCAGCAATGGTGCCTTTGGAGGACATTCAGGTGGATGACATCCCGAACTACATCGACCGGCCAGTAGCTATCCTCGATAGGAAGTTGAGGGATCTGAGGAACAAGAGGGTGGAGCTGGTAAAGGTGCAATGGCAGCACTGCAAGGGCTCGGAATGGACTTGGGAGCCGGAGGATGAGATGAGGGAGCACTACTCCGAGCTTTTTTCGGATTCAACAGCAAACTTCAAGGACGAAGTCTAAAATAAGTGGGGGAGATTTGGAACACCCAGTTCTTGGTACGTATTTAAATTCAAGCAGTTTCATGTTTTTCCCTAGGACTCGGCGACTTGGAGGCCCAACTCGTCGAGTAGACTCAATTTTGACCAGGAGGTTGAGTGACCTACTCGACGAGTTGGGGGACTAACTCAACGAGTAGAAGTTGTCTGGATGAAACCCTAATATTTAGGGTTTGCACCCTATGTAAACAACTTATCTCATCCCAAACCCGCGTCCATCGTCTGTCTCACTTCTAGAAGACCCTAACTCAAAACGGTAGCCTTGTTTGAGTGTTCTTAAGCCATTTTTGTGCATTTTTGGTGGTTGTGAAGCTTGAGAAGGAGGAAGGTGCTTGGGACTTCAAGTTAAAGCTAGTAAATCCAGAGGTTGTGTTCCATTTCAAACTCATTTGAGGTAAAAAGCTTCAACCTTGACTTTCCATTTGTTAGATCCTCTTTAGGGCTTGAATCTTGTCATTTTTGGGGCATTTCTATGTCACCTTCGGGTTTGGGGCATTATATAGAGGAATCACTTTAGATCTAGAACCTAGGAGGGTTCTCATGGCATAAAGGTGCCAACTTTACTGCCATAAGAGCCCCACGCATCTTGAAGACTCCATTTTAGGGGCTTTTGAGCTAAATGGCCCATGCATGAACATAAAGTTTGAAACTTTACGTACATTATGGACCATAGGAGGTCAGATCTATGGTTTAGATGCTTTTACACCCACTGAAATCGACTGTATAGTTTTGGACAAAGAGGGACTTGACGAGTCATTCATGGGACTTGGCGAGTCAGGTCGTATTTCCCTATCAAATCCTTCTGTTGATGGACCAGATGCTAAGATAGAATAACATTCAGTTTTATAGGCTCATTAGGGACCTAGAAATCATGGAACTCGTCTAGTGTATGAGCGGACTCGGCGAGTTCAAGGCAATATCCCAATCACATGAATACGGACTCGATGAGTTCAAGGAGAAATCGGCAAGTCATAGACTAAACACCTTCATACGGATGAAGATGAACTCGACGAGTACAAGGAAGAACTCGTCGAGTCAGTTGAAGAAGGTCCCGGTGTGTTGTTGAAGGCGAAATCGTCGAGCTCTTGCTAGAATCGATGAGTATGGATGAATTTAAATCATTTCGTGGACATGGGGACTCGACGAGTTGGTGGACCAACTCAACGAGTCTAGTCAACCAGATGTTGATTTTGACCAAAGTTGACTTTGACCAGGGTTTTGACCTTGACTTTGACTTGGAACCTTGCGAGGGTTATAAGTATGAAATGATAATTTGGAAAGACTGTTGTGTAGGGATTGAGGAGTTGAGAAGAGTTAGTTTTTATACCGAGGACAGTGTAGACACTACATGACATCGAGGTGAGTTACCTTCCAGTAGGAATGGGTCTAAGGCACCAAGGTCGGCCCATTAGTAGGTTATTATAGTTGAGATGATTGTCTTTATGATAATTGTCTGGTTTGCTACTACTTGGTATGTTTATGTGCTAGCATGATATGTTATATGTGATAGTGGTAGTAGGAGGGGAATAGTCCACAAGTTCGGTTGTTAGGACCGAAGGGTAGGTCGGGCACCCCAGATATGCTTAACAGTATGATTATGTTATGATATGTGTGGTAGTAGTAGTAGTAGTAGGGGTGAAATAGTTCCCGAAGTTCGGTTGTTAGGAATGTAGGGTAGGTCAGCACCCCTAAACTGCTTGACACGGGTAGGTCAGCAGCCTAGAACTGCTTGATAGGGTAGGTCGACACCCCAGAATGGCCGGACCGGGTAGGTCGGGCACCCCAGAATTGCCCGACAATATGTATGATATGTGATTATATGGTATGTGGTATGATGGGGGAACTCACTAAGCATTGTGCTTACAGTTTTCAGTTTTGTTTCAGGTTCCTCTTCGTCGAAGGGGAAGGAGTTGGCGCGGTAGCAGCGCATCACATACAAACACTGGGTTCCGCATTTTGAGATTCATGGGATTGTACTCTGATTTTATTACTGTTCAATGTTATGATTTCGAGACACGTTTATTATGGTTTTTTGGATTGATATGATATCGACAATGTTTTCAATAAATGGTTTTATAAGTTACTTAATTAAAAACGAGATTTTTGGACTCAAAATTTAGGATGTTACAAGTTGGTATCAGAGCCTTGGTTTGAGGGATTCGGACACACCTCCGGGGGTTTCTGGACTCAAATCGAGGGTTTGAAAGATTTTTCACAAGAAAAATGGTTTTCTAAAAGTTAAACCGGTAAGATTTTGAGAAAGAACAAGGTGTGTGATGTGTGCGACCGGTCGAAATCAAGTTTTCCCCATGATACCCATACATGTGATATTATGTTTTGAGATGATTATGAGAACTGTATGCTAGATTAGGGCTAAGGATCTATGAAGTATGCCTTTTTATTCCTACTATGTGTATATGAGAACTGCATGCTAGAATAGGGCTAAGGATATAGGAAGATTCCTGTTATGCCTTTTGTATATGCTTATTGAGTTGTATGATAGTCTGGATAATATATGCTTGGTTCGGGTTACTCAATGTCCACGTGGTGGATGAGAAACAAGAAGTGAAAGAGATCAAGGATATTTCCGAACTTTGTAACTCTCTTGATGTATTCCCATAATACCTTCCGGGAATACCACCCATACGCCAACTCGAGTTCAGAATCAACTTGATTCCTGGAGCCACCCCCGTAGCCAAATCCCCATACTGTTTAGTACCGGTAGAAATGCAAGAATTGTCTAGTCAACTGAATGAACTACTAAGAAAAGGATTCATCAGACCAAGCTCCTCATCTTGGGGATCACTGTTCCTGTTCGTGAAGAAAAAGGATGGATCATTCTGCATGTGCATAGAATATCGAGAGTTGAACAAACTCACCATCAAGAACCTTTATCCCTACCTCGAATCGACGACCTTTTCGATCAACTACAGGGATCAAGCTATTTCTCAAAGATTGATCTAAGGCTGGGGTTCCATCACCTGCGAATTCAGGAAGGAGATATTCCTAAGACGGCATTTAGAACTTGCTACAGTCACTACAAGTTTGTGGTGATGCCCTTCGGTTTGACTAATGTGCCAGTAGTGTTCATGGACCTAATGAACCTTGTATGCCGACCTTACTTAGATAAATTTGTGATAGTATTCATTGACGACATACTAATCTATTCACAAAGTAAGGAAGAACATAGTCAGCACCTACGACAAGTCTTGGAGACATTAAGGGAGGAGAAACTGTATGTGAAATTCTCGAAATGCGAATTCTGGATTCGAAGAGTAGACTTCTTGGGACACGTAGTCAGAAAGGAAGGGATACACATGGACCCTTCCAAAGTCATGGCGATTGAAAACTGGGCTACACCTAGAACACCGACAGAGATCTGCCAGTTTTTGGGTCTTGTTGGCTACTACCGAAGATTCATACAATTTTTTTCTAAAATTGCAAAGACACTCACTAACTTGACTCAAAAGGGAGTGACTTTCAACTGGGAGGATAAAGAAGAAACTACCTTCCAAATGCTAAAACAAGCCCTATGCAATGCTCCAATCTTGTCCCTCCCAAAAGGAACCGAGGACTTTGTGGTCTATTGCGATTCGACCATGCAGGACCTAGGATGCGTGCTTATGCAATGAGGAAAGGTCATTGCATATGACCCAAGGCAACTCAAGACTCATGTGGTCAATTACACCACGCATGACCTCGAATTAGCAGCAGTGATGTTTGCCCTGAAGATTTGGAGGCACTACCTTTACGGCACAAAATGAACCATCTTCACTGATCATAAGATTCTTCAACACATTCTCAATCAAAAGGGGCTCAACATGAGATAATGATGATGAGTAGAACTGCTAAATGAATACGAATGCGGAATTCATTATCATCCAGGCAAGGCCAATGTAGTAGCGGATGTCCTAAGTTGAAAAGAATACTCGGGTCGTCGGGCAAAATCGTTGACCATGACCATCCATTCACACGTGTCCACATAGATTAAGGAGGTGCAGTTTGAAGCCTTGAAACTCGAGAACGTCGTAGGTGAGGCCTTGCGGGGAATGGACAAATACCTTGAAGCCAAGGAGGACGGGGCTTATTATCTCATGAACCGAATCTGGACACCAAAATTTAGAGGGTATAGAGACGTTGTAATGAATGTGGCTCACAAAACCAAATACTCTGTTCATCCTGGTTCAGACAAGATGTATCTGGACCTCAAGAAACTTTATTGGTGGCCAAACATGAAGGTAGAAATCGTACCTATGTGGGCAAGTTCCTGACTTATGCCAAGGTCAAGGTAGAAAACCAAAAGCCCTCAGGTTTGCTTCAGCAACCGCATATACCCAAGTGGAAGTGGGAGCAGATAACCATGGATTTCATAACTAAGTTGCCAAAGATGATGGGTGGATTGGACACCATATGGGTGATCGTCGATAGATTAACCAAACCGTAAATTTCCTACCAATAAAGAAGACAAAAAAATGGAGAAACTAACAAGGACATACATTAAATAGATTATGCGATTGCATGACATGCCAATACCCATTATCTCCGACAGAGATAGTAGATTTACCTCATGGTTTTTGCAATCACTACAAAAGTCCTTGGGAACCAAACTCGACATGAGTACAGCTTATCACCCTCAAACCGACAGGCAAATTGAGAGAACCATATAGACACTGGAAGACATGTTGAGAGCTTGTGTGATAGACTTTGGTAAAGCCTGGGATACCCATTTACCACTCATCTAATTCTCATACAATAACAGCTATCACGCTAGCATCAAAGTCGTGCCATGCGAAGCTCTCTATGGGTGCAAATGCAGATCACCCCTGTGTTGGGCTAAGGTGGGTGACACGTAGCTAGAAAGGGGGAAAGTTCCTAATAGCACTATCATCGGCCCTGAGATCATAAGGGAGACGACAAAGAAGGTCGTCCAAATTTCGGAACGACTGAAAGCATCTAGGGACCGACAAAAGAGTTATGCGTATAAACGACGAAAACCCTTGGAATTCCAGGTTAGTGACCGCGTGCTATTGAAGGTCTCACCCTGTAAGGGAATGATATGTTTTGGAAAACATTGGAAATTAAATCCAAGGTATATCGGGTCATTCGAGATCCTTTCCAGAATCGGCCTGGTAGCTTATAAACTTCAACTACCACAGGCACTCAGCAACGTACATCCCACCTTCCATGTGTCTAACTTGAAGAAGTGTCTGTCCGATGAAACTCTCGTCATTCCACTTGATGAGATTGAAGTAAATGAGAGTCTTCACTTCGTCTAATAGCCTATGGAAATCATGAACAAGGAAGTTAAAAGGACGAAACAAAGTCACATACCCATAGTGCAGGTCCGTTGGAATGCCAACCGAGGACCTAAATTTACTAAAAAATAACGTGAGGATCAAATGAGACATAAATACCCATAACTTTTCCTCTAGTTCGTAAGAACCCGCTCAAGGTGAAAATTTCGGGATGAAATTCCCTCTAATGGGGGGATAATGTGACAACTGGCAGCTCCGGGTCAGCAAAAGTCAAACAAGTCAATGAAAGTCAACTGGGTAGGACATAAATTATGGTGTATACTTTGCTTTTAGATTTTTCGGTCCGAAGACACTACGATCTCACTTTTAGAGTTCTCGGTCTAGGACCGAAAACACTATGATCTCGGTGGTACTTGGACTGAAATCATCATGTGATTTCGGTGGGCTAATGATGTTTTTGGTTGAAAGAAAAAAAAAAGAGTTGACTTGTGACAGGAATGAAGCATCTTTTCCCAACAAGAAATATTACACAACATATAACAACTCCTTTACCCACCACCCTCCCCCTCCCCCCCCCCCCATTAAAGGTTCGGCCGAGAAGGGTATCCCTCACCCCCATCATCTTCATTCTTCAACCTTCCCTCAAGAACAAGTCCAAATCCTTGAAAGATCAATACTTCCAAGTTGGTTCTTATGATTTTTGGTAAGCATTCCTTATTAATCTAGTGTTTCTACAAATTTCCATACTAGTTTCATCTTATTTACATACATTATCATGTGCTAAAACCTATAGGATAATACCATCTTCAAAGAGTTCTTCAACCACCTTCAAGTGTTCTAAGCTTGAAGATATTCATCTTCATCTCCTTATCCAACCACAAATACACTCAAGGTGAGTTCATACCCCCATATTTTCGAGTTTTTCACGTTTTAAGGGGGGTGAATACAAGAAAAAAAGAAAAGAGTTGATTTATAACACAAATGTTTGCACGCTTCAACTATGTTGTGTTTAAAGCATTTTTCTTCATGAAATATGGTTATTATTTGTTATTAGAACATTTATTTGTGTTATTTTGGTTAATGATACAAAACTAAGAAAAACAAACACAAACTATGTTATATGTTCTTTAGAAAAGGGTTAAAACCACAAAGTTACAAGGATCTTAAGACTTTTTTGGTTAAGATACGGTTTTTCTAGCAAAAGTGGTTAGATTCTTGTTATTTCACCATTTTTGTGGGATATAACCCAAAATATGTTGTTTTGACAATATATTTTGAAACTAGACAAAAATACCAAAGTGTTAGTTACACAAAAAGAGAATTCAAAAATCTAGTATTTTATGTAAAAAATGGATTTTTAAATAAAAGTGGTTATAACGAGTTTATGACATCATTTTGTGGGTTTTAACTAGAAAAATATGGTTTTTAAAAACACATAAAGTTAACTTGAGTAAAAACCATAAGAAAGGTAAAGGTAAGTTTTACCAAGTTATATTTGTTTTTGTCACTGATAAATATCGTTAGAAAGGGACAAAAGCTAGAAATGGATTTTTACATACCAATTTCTCATACTTGTGTTAGATGTAAGTTTATATGATATTCCCTCTAACGCAAATTTCAGGACAAAATTCCCTCTAACAGGGGGATAATGTGACAACTGGCAGCTCCGAGTCAGCAAAAGTCAAACAAGTCAACGAAAGTCAACTGGGTAGGACATAAATTATGGTTTATATTTTGCTTTTAGATTTTTGGGTTTTGGACCGAATACACTACGATCTCAATTTTAGAGTTCTCGGTCTAGGACCGAAAACACTATGATCTTGTTGGTACTAGGACTGAAATTATCATGTCATTTCGGTGGGCTAATGATGTTTTCGGTTGAAAGAAAAAAAAAAAAAGAAAGAGTTGACTTATGACAGGAATGATGCGTCTTTTCCCAGCAAGAAATATTACAAAACATATAACAATTCCTTTACCCAACAATGTAACATCCCGTTATTGATTAGATAAGTAGATAAAGATTTATAAACATATAATAGTCCTGAATTAAATAATATTGAGCGGGGTGTTGGTGTTGGGGAGCAAATTGATTTAATTATGGATTTCAAGGGTTAAATTGTAATTTCAAGGCCACTTTGTAAATATTTCTAGAGGCAGGGGCTGGTGGGTAATTGTTGGGACTTGTATTGTAATGAATTGTTAAAGATAGGGGGCTGATTGGTAAATATGGTACTTAAGTTGAAAATGTTTTGAAGAGGAGGGACCAAATTTGGAGAATTGGCACAAAGTTAGAAATGAGATACGGGACTAAGCCGTATCCCTTCCCCACGTCCTGTTCTATTGAAACAACCCTAAACCTAGAGAGATACACTACAGCCGCCACCCCTCCTTCTTGTTCGTTTCCAATCGGATGAAGCCGCCAGCAACTACCTTGCTAATGTAGCACCGCCACAACGGCGCCGCCGGCCGAAGACGCCATGGGCGACTGGAAGGTCCACCGTGATCAAAGCGAAGCTGGCTCATCATTCGTGGGTGGAGCAGCAACTGGGGAGCCATCGAAAAGTCACCGCAACCCGCCTTCTTTCTCTCCCTCGCTATTTCTGTGGGTGCGACGCTGGGAGCGTTATGGCCGACGTCGGCGGCCGTTGGGCTGCTGTTTCATTTTTTTCCAGCGACGTGTGATGCCAAGTGGTGGCTGATTGTGCTTATATTCGATTGTATTGGTTACTTTCGGTAATTTGTGGTGTGAATTTTGTACATTTGAGGCTGAGAACCCACTGCCACCACCTCATGATGGTGGCTGCCATCCATCTTTGCCTTCTACCGGCCTACGCCACCAGCTGCCATGAGAGGTGGCTGTGGGTGTGTTTTTGAGTTGTGTTTGAGTGAAATAGTTGCTTTCGGGAATTATTGAGGTTGTATGGTGGTTTGTGTGGTCAGAAAACCCCCACCACCACCGTATGGTGGTGGCCGCCGCCGCGAGCCGCCACTGACCACCGCTACCTAAAGTGGTAGTGGGTGGTGTTGACCTAGAGGAACCCTAGTTAGCCCAATTACTTAATATTGGACCGGGTTGGCTGGTGATTGGGCTAGAAGCCCTAATTAGGGTTTAGAAAACCCTAGTTTTGGGTTTGTTGATTTGGACCAGTGGACTAAAGATAAACTCATGACAATTTTTTTATATGATATATTAGTGGAATAATGGACTTAATGGGTTAAGTGAGAAATACTTAACCCTAATCGTCAATTTATGTGAAAAACCCTAATTTCTACTTGGGCCTTGTGTTGGGCCTTCTTATTGGGCTTTGGTGTTTGGGTCATCCAAGAGCAGTCAAATGGACTAGAATATATAGATAGGCTTTAGGGTAAGACCCATATGAGGATTTGGGCCCAATTTGGAAAATTGGGCCATGGTTGGGCCCAATGGACTTGAGTTATTTATGGATCAGGTTGGTGTACCATGTTTAAACATAATATGAGAAGGTTGGTCTTAGATCCTAATGGGGTCATTTGTGGGTTTGGCTTAGAGATAGAAGCCAGAGTGTAGCAGCAGCATTTATAGGATCTGTTCACCATACGAGGTAAGTCTTCTCACTATACTTTACCTTGAGTGGTAGTTATGTGTGACCGGAAGGTCTTATGTGCTTACATTGCGTATTATGTTATCCTGTTGTATGTGACATGTTATGCATTATGTCTTTGTGATTTATGCAATGCGGAGTTTATAGACCGAACCGAAGGGTCCAACGATTTATGAGGCCGAAACGCTTAAGCAGACCGGACCGGAGGGTCCAACGAGCTTAGGACCAGAGGGTCCACAGAGTTAGGGCCACAGGGTCCATAGAGTTAGGACCGGAGGGTCCATAGAGTTAGGACCATAGGGTCCACAGAGTTATAGCCTTGAGTGGCTAATATGTGTTGTATGTGGTATTTTGGGGAACTCACTAAGCTTCGTGATTACCGTGTTATGTGTTATGTGTTGCAGGTACTTCTCAGGATCACGAAAAGGCGACGGTTCGATTGTACACACGAGATAAAGAGTTATCTTTTGGAGGATCCTGGATTATTAATCAAATAATTATGGAATTGTGTTTTGTTAATTTGATGATTGGGATTTTGTGAAATGTTTTATGAGAATTTTTGTAATTTAAAAATGAAAATTTTATATCTAAATTTACGTCGTTACAAACAAACAACAATCCAAACATCACTTCACCCACCACCCTCCACCTCCACCCCCCCCCCCCCCCCCCATTTAAGGTTCGGCCGAGAAAGGTATCCCTCACCCCATCATCTTCATTCTTCAACCTTCCCTCCAGAACAAGTCCAAATCCTCGAAAGATCAATACTTCCAAGTTGGTTCTTAGGATTTTTGGTAAGCATTCCTTATTAATCTAGTGTTTCTACACATTTCCATACTAGTTTCATCTCATTTACACACATTATCATGTGCTAAAACCCATAGGATAATACCATCCTCAAAGAGTTCTTCAACCACCTTCAAGTGTTCTAAGCTTGAAGATCTTCATCTTCATCTCCTTATCCAACCACACATACACTCAAGGTGATTTCATACCCCCCATAATTTCGAGTTTTTCACGTTTTAGGGGGCGGGGTGAATACAAGAAAAAAGAAAAGAGTTGATTTATAACACAAATGTTTGCACGCTTCAACTATGTTGTGTTTAAAGCATTTTTTTTCATGAAATATGGTTATTATTTGTTATTAGAACATTTATTTGTGTTATGTTGGTTAATGATACAAAACTAAGAAAAACAAACACAAACTATGTAATATGTTCTTTAGAAAAGGGTTAAAACCACAAAGTTACAAGGATCTTAAGACTTTTTTGGTTAAGATACGGTTTTTCTAGCAAAAGTGGTTAGATTCTTGTTATTTCACCATTTTTGTGGGATATAACCCAAAATATGTTGTTTTGACAATATATTTTGAAACTAGACAAAAATACCAAAGTGTTAGTTACACAAAAAGAGAATTCAAAAATCTAGTATTTTATGTAAAAATGGATTTTTAAACAAAAGTGGATATAACGAGTTTATGACATCATTTTGTGGGTTTTAACTAGAAAAATATGGTTTTTAAAAACACATAAAGTTAACTTGAGTAAAAACCATAAGAAAGGTAAAAGTAAGTTTTACCAAGTTATATTTGTTTTTGTCACTGATAAATATCGTTAGAAAGGGACAAAAGCTAGAAATGGATTTTTACATATCAATTTCTCATACTTGTGTTAGATGTAAGTTTATATGATATTCCCTCTAACGCAAATTTCAGGACGAAATTCCCTCTAACAGGGGGATAATGTGACAACTGGCAGCTCCGGGTCAGCAAAAGTCAAACAAGTCAACGAAAGTCAACTGGGTAGGACATAAATTATGGCTTATACTTTGCTTTTAGATTTTTCGGTTTTGGACCGAAGACACTACGATCTCACTTTTAGAGTTCTTGGTCTAGGACCGAAAACACTATGATCTCGGTGGTACTAGGACTGAAATTATCATGTGATTTCGGTGGGCTAATGATGTTTTCGGTTGAAAGAACAAAAAAAAAAAAAAAGAGTTGACTTATGACAGGAATGATGCATCTTTTCCCAGCAAGAAATATTACACAACATATAACAATTCCTTTACCCAACAAACAACAATCCAAACATCACTTCACCCACCACCCTCCACCTCCCCCCCCCCCCCCCCCCCCCCATTTAAGGTTCGGCCGAGAAGGGTATCCCTCACCCCCATCATCTTCATTCTTCAACCTTCCCTCAAGAACAAGTCCAAATCCTCGAAAGATGAATACTTCCAAGTTGGTTCTTAGGATTTTTGGTAAGCATTCCTTATTAATCTAGTGTTTCTACACATTTCCATACTAGTTTCATCTCATTTACACACATTATCATGTGCTAAAACTCATAGGATAATACCATCTTCAAAGAGTTCTTCAACCACCTTCAAGTGTTCTAAGCTTGAAGATCTTCATCTTCATCTCCTTATCCAACCACAAATACACTCAAGGTGAGTTCATACCCCCATATTTTCGAGTTTTTCATGGTTTAGGGGGGGGATACAAGAAATATGCTTATTATTTGTTATTAGAACATTTATTTGTGTTATGTTGGTTAATGATACAAAACTAAGAAAAACAAACACAAACTATGTTATATGTTCTTTAAAAAAGGGTTAAAACCACAAAGGTACAAGGATCTTAAGACTTTTATGGTTAAGATACGGTTTTTCTAGCAAAAGTGGTTAGATTCTTGTTATTTCACCATTTTTGTGGGATATAACCCAAAATATGTTGTTTTGACAATATATTTTGAAACTAGACAAAAATACCAAAGTGTTAGTTACACAAAAAGAGAACTCAAAAATCTAGTATTTTATGTAAAAAATGGATTTTTAAACAAAAGTGGTTATAACGAGTTTATGACATCATTTTGTGGGTTTTAACTAGAAAAATATGGTTTTTAAAAACACATAAAGTTAACTTGAGTAAAAACCCCAAGAAGGGTAAAAGTAAGTTTTACCAAGTTATATTTGTTTTTGTCACCGATAAATATCGTTAGAAAGGAACAAAATGTAGAAATGGATTTTTTTCATACCAATTTCTCATACTTGTGTTAGATGTAAGTTTATATGATATAATCTTTTAAAAACATCTAGACAAGATAACTATTAAGTATTTATATAAATGAATATATAAATAGACTTAACAAAACAATCATAATAAACTATAATTGGTATAGTTTGGGGGTCACAAATACTACTTTATCATTTCGGACAAAACATATAATTATTTAAAGGTATAATTATGTTTACACTATGTAACCACTACGGAAGGGTAATACTTTCATTTACAAGAAAAAGGGTTTTCATTACACTAGATGTAAACCAGTTAATACTATTTTGTGAGACATGCCTTCACCGTACATACTTGAGTACATACTAATGTTCCTGAATTATAACAAGAGTCTTGGTAAGAAAGCATGACACTTGTGTATAGATCTATATGGGACTGACAACCCTACACCCAAGTTGTTAGCTACAGTTAGACCAGCAGGTCTAGGGTGACAAATGTCAAACATTCCGATGCCTGAAGCAGTGGCGGAGCCAGAGTCAAAGTAAAAGGGTATCCCGAACCAATGGGTTCAATTTCTCGGTTTTTTAGTTTTCCAAACTCGGTTTCGGGTTTAAACCCAAACCCATTAGTTTAACTTGTTGAGAATTGAGAAGCTTGTGTTGCTTATATAGCAGATGTATAGGGGCTATGTTTCATGTTATAGCCGATGTGAGAAAATTTTAGAATTATAAGAAATAAGAAAGAAGTTGAAGGGATATAGGATAGAAAATAATAAACAAAAAAATACACCTATTGTCAAGGCCATGATTTGAACTTCCAACCTCCAGAAAAACAGCATATCATCGTAACCAACTAAACCAACTAGAACTTTTGTTATTTTTTCGCAAAACACATTTATATTAAGGAACGCAACATAAACGAAATTTTTCAAAAAAAATTATACTTCTAAAATATTTTTGAGGGGCATCCCGGGATACCCCGGGATCCAATGTAGATCCGCCAATGGCCTGAAGAACGTCGTTGCAGGCCACCAGTCGCAAGCATGGTTATAATAACTCACATAGGGTATTAACAATACATTTGGTTTACGGGGCTAACATATTTTAGTGGTGTTGATTATGATGGCATGTGTGGAATTAGAAAACATCTAGTGAATAATCATGTAAACTTAAGAACACAAGGAGTAAATAAATCTTAATCACAATCCAAGAATCATACTCCAAACGCACCATGATCAGAAAAACTTGAAGATTTCTAGAGAGAGAAAGTGATTTTGAATGGGTTTTCTAGAGAAAGAAAGTAAAAATCACTTGAATTCTAGTGAAGAAAATCGAATTTTGAATAGAATCAAAGATGAATTTGATTTCTAGAATCCAAAAACTCTCTAAATCACGAAGATCAAAACACAATGAAGAATCACCAAATCAATATTGCCACCATGGATCAATTCTTGATGAAAATCAAGAACACCTACTCTGATACTAATTGTAGTGGTGTTGATTATGATGGCATATGCAGAATTAGAAAAGATCTAGTGAATCATCATGTAAACTCAAGAACACAAGGAGTAAATAAATCTATGTAAGATCATATTAGATTTAGAAAGGATATACAAATAGGTTTGTATAAATTTCTCTCTCTAGTCTAACACTCCAAAAATGATCATTCTTCTTACATAAAATGAGTGTCACTCACTTCCTTATAAAGGAAAGAAAACTCATTACACATACAAGTGGGTAAAGCCTCATCCAAGAGTGACTTTGCACCATAACTCATACATTCAATTAGTTTTATATAATGATAAAACTACATAATATTATTTTCTATTACAACATTACTTACATTTTTGATCTTTGGGTTTAAGACTTAGAGCTCATTTTTACATAAAATATTGGATTTTGTGAAAGCACACTCTATCATTTTACAAGGAAAAGTTACCGATATTTCTCATACCAACTCTTATGAACTCACCAACTTAATTGTTGACACTATTCAAAATCACTTGTATTATCAGGAAATCAGTAAACAGGTAATCAAAAGAGTTTTCAGGATGGGGTGTCATAATGTCACATCATTTTCTTTTGACATATGTATTTGGTATCAAGTAAATAATGTTTTGGATACAATGTAAACTTCTTAATTATCAATATGATGGTCGTATGGCTTTGATCACTATTATTCATTATGTTATGATACTGTACATGAAGTCATCCACCCCCAGACGTTTATATCGTTTTGGTTTGGGGGTGTGACATACTCCGAACTGCAGAGTACAAGTACTTCACGATGTCATTCAGGATCGGTACAAACAGTGTCAATTCTACCGATACACCTCCCGATTCCCACATGACGTTTGATCCAGCCACACCATAAATCCAAAGCCACTCCAGTTCCCGTACACCGGGGTGCACACGAACCATGTGTCACACGACCATCTAGAAAGTTCGTACAACTAACAACCAATAAGGTTTAAGCTCTTTCAACCTATTAGACTTGCAAGCTTCTACCCATGTCAGCATTACATCCCGCAAAAGCATGCATACTCCAAAATAATTATGTTCCTCATACAGCTTAAACGATCAATTATCATGTAATGAAGTTCATTAAGATGTCACCATACTTTAGCATATAAATACCAATCATGAAACATCATATCCGCATGCAATTTACAATTATCACATAACATGAAATCACCATATCAACCGATACCAAGGCCCAACCATGCACAAGATGCAAACAACATATTTTTCAACAATTATCACAACCATATATATATATATATATATATATATATATATATATATATATATATATATATATATATATATATATCAATGTTGTAAAAATCCCGATTAGGTCCCGATTAATCTCCGATTAATCCCTAGGCGCTACTCAACCGATTAGAGAGCGCCTAGTGATTATTCCATGCATACAAAATGACTGAAACAGTAGAACCCGATGAAATTTTAACACTTTGAAGAAGTTATATCTCAATAGAAACTATTTGAGGTATGATTAGTATTGTATTTATCATATTAACCTATTTTGTTATGATATTAGTGGTATTTATGAACTTTTATATGATATTAGTCCTATTTGATTTTTTAAAATATAACAAATTAGCAATTAATGGTCCCCGATTAATCTCCGCCTAGCCGATTAATCCCTTAACCCCAGTTCACCGTTCACCGACTAGCTAACGTCGAGCGATTTTTACAACCTTGATATATATATATATATATATATATATATATATATATATATATATATATATATATATATATATAGCATGAATCCTAATTTGCATCAACAATCCACCTATGAAATGTGGTTTCCAATTATGCACTAAAGTCAAGAAAAATTGTCGACACACCTTGTGTTTGAAGCGAGTTCTCCTTTTTACTTCAAGTCTTGGCCCTTCTTGAAATTGTCAAGGTTTCACCTAATCATCAAACAAACCAAACGATCATCGAAATGGGGTCCAAGTTCCATTAACACCCTTAATTTATTAATGGGTTGCATATTCTTTTTTAAGTTTCACATCTTGAACACTATTTAGTGTTTTGGTCATAAAACAGAATCTATAACTCCGATTGAGCTGAATCTGGACTTTCTGAAAACTAGACTCTATTTCCTACATTTTATAGGGGTATCGGCCAATTCTACTCAGATTAGCAGCTATAGCCCTTGCAATATGGGGCAAAGTTGTGCAAATTTCCAATAATTGCCAAAAATCACCATATGATTTATGACTTGGACAAAGGATTAAAGACAGACGAATTAACACACCATAAGCGTGAATGAAGGTATTAAGATCTCAATTGAGTGGTTTATGAAAAGACCAATAATTGACTAAAATTTGATTGAAAGTAAGATACCCTAATGCACCAAACACCAAAAATCTACATACACCAATAAAGACTTCTTTTAGTTCAAATCAAGATACATGTAGGGATGAACTTTGAGTGAAATTTAGACGCACATTATGTGGTTTTCAAGTTTGTTGTTTCAGCCTCCAAGTCATGGTTTTGAAGACCAAAGATACAAAAATACTACCAAGAGTTGTGAGAACTTTCAAGCTAGACTTTTTATATAATCTTTGCTAGTCCAAACAAAAACAAAATTACCCACATATTAAAACTACTAGGGGTTGTTTTGAGGCTCTTATGGAGAGTTGAAAATATGATTTCTTGTGAAGAAAATTCTTACATAGGAATGTACATGTTTTGGTGATTCAAGAATCAATAGGAAAATCAACAAAAGAAAACAATTAAATCCATGATTGCATTCAATTCATCAAGCATGAATTCAATCAATTCATCAAACAGTAGGAAGCATGAATTCAATCAATTCATCAAACATGGATTAAAGTGAAAGTGTGCATGATCGAAAACACAAGTAGAAGGTGATTAAACTTTCACATAGCAAGCAATTTGAATCAAATTGAGGTATTGAACCCTATAGAAAGAAAAATCAAAGGATTACCAAGGAGTATGTTTGATTCCTAGCCTCAATTGGAGTCACAACCACCGATTCCTCTTCCTATTGATCGACCAGCACCAAGAATAGTAGGTCCCTTTCTTTTTTTTTCCTCCACATCGATGGTCCTACTCCCAATGTCCCGTCGATCTTCTGCCTTGCTCGATCTCACACAATACCCACAATTCTTTTTCTTTTTTTTTTCTATCGACGTCCAACAATTAACGAAGGCAGGGGATGGGTTTGAGTTCGCTTCATATTTCGCACAATATAGGGAAACAGATGCGGGAACAGAATCGGTTCAATCCTATGCGGGGTTATACCCGATTTTCACCTCCCAACCCCTAAAATTTCAATTTTTAGCACCTTTCAACACTAACCCTAGGCAAGTTTACAATACAAGTTTCTTTTTATGACATATCAACCCTTCAACTTGATTTACATCCTTCCATGAACTATAATAGCATAATTAAATTATTTCATCCTAAATTGTTATTATATATTTTTTCCACTAAATACTATTTAATTTATTTTCTTTTTATAATAAAAGAATGAATCGAGTAATGGAACTAACCTTACTGACGGAAGTAAATTTGGGTCGTTACACTATCGGTAATCTCAATGAGCTAACAGCACACCCGATGGGTTATCAGCCACCCTAGAGAATATTCGGAGTCAAAGTCACATATAATCAGAAATGCATAATAAAAGCAACAAGACCCAACTGGTCATCACAGATACAACTATTCCGCCACACATGTGAGAATAAGTGAGGAGACTCACCTAACACTGACAGCTAGTAAACCTCACGCCCGAACTCCCGAAACTAGACTCCGCCTAATCAACATAATAATTAATCCTAATTAATAATTAAGGTCTCAAATCCAACTCACGAGTCCAACTCCCACAACTAAACTTTCTAAAGTCAAAAAGACCATTTTACCATTCTTATGGTCCAAAACTCCTAAATCTTGACCAAGGGTCAAAGTCAACACTCAGCGAGTATGTTAAGCATACCACTCCCTACGTTGGGCATACTACGAGGCCAACTTTCATCAGGGAAGGATTAGGCTACACTGCATGTAGTCAGGAGTACGCACGACGTACTCCGTTTGCCTCAATTCCATCAAGTTAGTCTCTTAATCCTTTAAGACAACCAACCCAACCACAGATCTGACTAGTCCAACAAATCTTAATCCATAAAGTTGTTGGCTTTACGCCATTGCATATTTGCATGGATAGGAAAAGCTCAAAGCATCATTTCATCCATTCTAAGCTACTATACCATGCATGATCCAAAGGGAAAGATCAACCAAGCATTTTTATGAATCTAAATGTCCTAATATGCATGAAAGGACAACTAAAACCTTCTAGGGAGTTCCAAACTCATAAAGATCCAAACTTGGGGACTTTATCTCGTAAATCTTAAGCCAAAGAGATCTTAAAGGAAACTTGCCAAGGTAAAGACTTTATACCTGAAAATGATGCACAATGATGGGAAGTTTCTGGATCTTCAATCTTGCTAGCACCTTCTTCTTCTTCGCTGACCTCCTTCTTCAACTACAAGAGCCAAGAACACTCAAAACGTGAAATATCTCACACACAAGCAACTCACACGAGATCAAAGTTTATGAGAGGGTTAGAGGTTGATAAGTATGGCGAGAAATGAAGTCATAATGCTCTTTAAATATGGGAAACCCTTAAAATTAGGGTTTAATATTTGGGCTAGTACGTCAGGCGTACCACATGTACACTCAGCGTACTAGTTGGCCATCCGCAATCATGCACCCTGCATGAGTATGATGCGTGTACTCATGTGTATGCCGTGTACAACCATATTGCAATCCTTTTTCCATGAGGGACTAAATGTGACACTTTTGACAAAGGTTCAAGAGATAAAGAACTATACCTAATTTCGGGATGTTACAGATCTAGTGTTGCCATCTTACTATGGGAGATGACCAGACATACTGTTACAATTTCCACATCTGGACCTCCATTTCTGGGCATCTAAAAGGAATACTAAATTGTACTCCAATGCGTAATTCGTACATCGACACCTGATAGTGTCATGAAACAGAACTTTACTCTATGTTCCTAACTTACACACATTATCCAAATGAGACTACCCAATATCAAACATAATTGATCTATGAATCTATAATAAGTTTTATCTCATTAATGGGAAAAACTACAAGGATCATAATCAACTTCCAATACCATCTTTGTTTAGGTAACACTATCCTATTTTAGTGTATATATTTAACATGGAGCATTTGGGTATGAATCATTATTTTGACTTGGAATCATTGATAAATCTTATATATGGATTCATAATAATGACTATGAATATAAATATATGTTACACTTGAAGTATAGTAAGTGCAGCTTAACTTATAGGAATTTAGCAAAAACTGTGAAATTGTGCGGGCATAACTTCGACACCGAAAGCTTCTATTTTCAAGGCTCCTAGACCCCTAAGAACCATGCTAAAAATATCCCAGGTAACCTGAAAAATTGGACTAAAGAAAGGAGATACCTCCACAGAGAATTTGGAGGAAAAATGTGAGAAAGGAAGAAATCTCGGCATGTATATATAAGCCTGGGGAAGGCTCACATTGCGCATTTTGTCTAGTGGGCGCCTCTTGAAGGAAGTGTTGACGTGGCTGCTATGGCGAGCTGCTACATGTTAAAAATCTAGGTGGACCGCGTCCTCTTGTGAGTGCGCGCAAAACTTTTTTTTTTTTCAAAAATTCATATCTTTCTCAAACAAGCTCCGTTCTCGACGTTATTTATATCCACACGTAAATATCAACGAGTACTAGAACTTTCTTTTAGAATTTGTTGGCTATTTCTCAATTTATTTTTGAAGTTATGTTTTTTATAGGCTTAGACTGTTAAATTTCGTATAAAAATCATAACTCTCTCATACGAATTGCGTTCTCGACCATCTATATATCAACAGGTTTATATTTACGAGATCCTTAACTCTCGTTAAATTTTTTTGGCTAAAACTGAACCGGTTCTGATTTCGATTTCATTGCTTACACTGTTGCACTAAAACTTTGAAAAATCGTAACTCCTCATATGAAGTCAGATTTAGACGTTCTTTCTATGAACGAGTTCGCTTTTACAATTAGCGGGTCAGAATACATCGACCCAACCTAACTCAACACACACACACACACACACACACATATATATATATATATATATATATATATATATATATATATATATATATATATATATATATAACTTGGTAGGTTGAAACATTAACCTGAACTTGACCCACATAACCCATTTAATCATATAGGTTCGCGAGTTAGTTTCAGGTTATAAGGTCGACAAGTCAGTTTTGGGTTAACTTTTCACATATTAAATTTATATGGATTATACATGTTCTAAAATTAATTACTAAATATCATTTAAGCATATACGCCAAATATGAAGCAACGTTGGTGACAAAGTGACAAATTACCAAAGTGTTTGATAGTGACGACGGGGCTCGTGTTCGCTGGTGTCGGCACCGAGTACCCAACGACACAAAGGGGATGAGCTAATGAAGACGAGACGAAGGAAGAACGAACTTTGAACTACGAAAGGTGTTGCTGATTTTAGATTCTCGATTCTAAGGCACTATGAAAGGTGTTGTTGATTTGCAACCTATACTCAGAAGCTCATTTTTTATTCAATTTGTGCTTAGAAGTTACAAGCTTGCAAGTTGTAGCCCATGTAGTGTTTACACTTTACACATAATCATTAACAAAATGACAAATTCACATATTAACATAATACCTAATTATTAGTTACCTTCAAGTTCAATATATAATATATGTATGAATTATAATTTATTAGTTTTTTAAATAATATGTATAATTGTATAGTATAAATTAGTGATTTATTTTATTGTTAATAAGCTTGCGGTGCGGTTCGGTTTTGGTGGTCTGGTTTCTAGATAAAAACCACACCGCACAAATAAATTCGGTTTTTCAGAAAAATAAAATCTTCCACCATCGGTTTTTGCGTCGGTTTCGGTTTTTCAGTGACGGTTTATTGCGTTTTTCTTATATCGGTTCGGTCTTTGCTCACCCCAACCGTCCATATAATTTAATGATTATTTAATATTGCATAAGAACCCTCAAAAACACAAAGTCAAAGTTCCAACGAGTGCAAAGATACATGAAATCTAATGGATTAATAAAAATTGATTAAGGTTTGATGAAAATGATCTTTCAAAACACAAAGTCAAAATTCCAACAAATACAAAGATACAAGAAATCTAAGGGATTTGTAAAACTTGATTGCGGTTTAATAATAATAATCCTTATACTAATAAAAGAATAGTCATTTTGTCGTGTGTCACTATATTAGATATCTTAATTAATATAATGTCACTTGTCAATCTATTATTTTTCCCTTTTAAATTTATTAGACCTCCTAATTAATGTGATGTTATTTGTCAATGTATTTATTCTTCATTTTCAATTTTCAATTGGGTAAATGGCACAAAAAACACTATTTTTACATAGAAATTCGATTTTGACACCGTGTTATTTTTTGTGTCAATTTTGACACTGTGTTTTCCAATTCGTTACAATTCTGACCACTTGACCGGTTAACCAGGTTACATGCTGACGTGGCATGATGACGTGTCAGTTTTGATGACGTGGCATGCTGACATGATATGCTGACGTGTCAAAATTGATTTTTTTTCCACAAAAAACACTAAGTTTTCACTTTTTTTTGATTTTGACACTAAGTTTAATTTTTTATTTCAATTTTGACACTATGTTTTTTTTGTTCCAATCGAACATCATTTATCGAATTTTGTTCAATTTTGTCTATTTTCCATTTGAAACCGTATAAATATATTTTTTTTATTACATTTTAAACCGTATAACATATTCTTTTCGTTTAAAAACCACATTTTTATTTAAATACAAGGTGTTTTTTTTCTTACATTCAAAGCATTAGTTATATCATGAGAATCAAACTAACCATAAGCTTCTAATAAGATGTAAAAATTTGATGGGTTGCAAACTTGATATCCAAATTTTGATCAACTACACGCCTATAAACCTTCAAACACATTTTAAAGTTGCATATTAATATAAAATACAATTTTTATATAGTTAATACATATTTATACATAAAAATATGGTTTGAGTGTAAAAAAAAATGTATTTATACAAAACTATGGTTTTTAAATGAAAAAAAAACATATTTATACGGTTTAAATGTATTAAAAAAATATTTATACGGTTTCAAATAGAAAATTGTCAACATTGAACAAAATTGGAAAAAATGATGTTCGATTTGGAACAAAAAAACATAGTGTCAAAGTTGAAAGAAAAAATTAAACATAGTGTCAAAATCGAAAAAAAAATGAAAACTTAGTGTTTTTTGTGAGAAAAAAATTCAATTTTGACACGTCAGCATATCATGTCAGCATGCCACGTCATCAAAACTGACACATCATCATGCCACGTCAGCATGTAACCTGGTTAACCGGTCAAGTGGTCAGAATTGTAACGAATTGGAAAACACAGTGTCAAAATTGACACAAAAAATAACACGGTGTCAAAATCGAATTTCTGTGTAAAAATAGTGTTTTTTGTGCCATTTACCCTTTTCAATTTTATATTATTGTTTTCATTAATTCACAAATAAAAAATGTCTACTATATATTAAAAATTAATTATATATATTTATTTGAATCAACGATTATAATTTCACATAACTAATAAAAATATCTCGTAATTAATAATTTATTTAAAATAATTAATTAATAATTTTGAAGTTTTATTATAAAAAATTAATTAATTTTATACCCATGGTCTCCACAGGTTATAAACTAGTAATAATAATAATAAAGTTAAACTGACAAAATATTGAATATATGTTATTCTATACATTATTTTCCTTAAAATATGAACTTTAGAACCGTAAAATAAGTATAATACACTAAAAATAAATTAAATAATAGAATGTGTTAATATCATTTTTTGTATTTTGCTTTACCAATAATCGGCAATTATAAGATCCGTACACAATGTCAACGGAGCTTGGCGTTAAATAGAACCATATAGCACAATAATGCAGTGATTAAATAAGTAGAGTGACAAAACTAATGAAATAATTCAATAAATTTAGATAGTCAACACCGAGGATTAGTTGACTTTTAAAACACGAAATGAACACGTTATTTGAAAATCCATTATACGAATAAATGAGTGTTCGAAAGACCATTCGTTATACTTATTACATACTATATACGTGGTGGGTGTCACATCAGCACCACATTTTCCTACCATTAACATAGGATACCTACAACTAACTTATCACTCCACCTTATTTTTTTTTTATTTAAATTAAATTCAAAAATACATTAAAACACAATAACATATTTTTTTAATTAAATTTAATTCAAACACACAATCAAACATATTTTTTTTATTAAACTAGCTTTTTATTTAACAAAACAAGATTACATTAAATTAAAACAAACAACATTAAAAAAAACATAAAAAAAACCTTAGAAAATACAACCACAAACAACTTAAAACTACTTTTTAAACCTTATTTTTACTCACTAAATTTTGGGCACTCTCTTAATATTCGTCAAACTTCAACGTGTTTAAACGGTGTGTGTTCTGTGTCTTCATATTGGTTCATGGCCACCGCAAACGGATCGCATTTGTGTACGTTGTTTATAAAAAGTTATAAATACCATTGAATTCAACGCATTTAATTCTCATATCGCAATACTTCGAACATATTTCATCAACACTACGATTTTGGCAACCCATTAATTCATGGAAAATGTTTCCAACCTTTATCCAAAAATTAGGACGTGTTATTGGGTCTTCTAAAGCCGCTACCCATGCTTGTGCTAAGTTCTCTTCTTTATTTTCTACAAATTCATCATTTTAGGAGTCATTGGTTTTGGAACAATGTAAAATAAGTGTGCGATTTTGTGAGAAAAGAAAGAAAAAATTGAGTGAATATGTTTAATAGAAAGTGTGGTATTTATAGAAGAAGGTTAATATGTTTGAAAGGTAAAAAATAAAAAAATAAAATTAGAAATTCCATTGTAATCCAAAAGTAGCCGCTGCAGTATCGAGCCAATAGAAATGCCTGTTTGATTTCGTGGTACACACAACGAACGAACACGACCACGATTGATCACGACCGGCCATGACGATGTGCACAATCGTGGTCGTGGTCCACGTATACCATGATCGACCTCGTACTATGTATACCGTATGGCCTAATAAGTAAATAACTAAGAATGTATAATTTTTTTGGAACAATTTAAATATGCATTAACTACTTTATTTTTGAACTTACATATTTGATATTTTGGTAAGGAGGGAACTTGAACCTTTAACATTGAATTGATAGATACTTATCCGTCAATTCCTGATACAGTTAGACCAAAGACACAGTTAAACTTTTTATAATTAGAGACCATTAGAAAATGGGCATGGAATGACTAATTTTAATAATCGAACTCCTAAATTTGTTGGGATTGTGTAAAATTTAATTTTTTTAAATATGTATTCTAGTCATATACCTTCTAGTTTCAAATTCAGATATAGATTATGTTTGACATAATAGTTGAAAATCTAGCTATTAGCTGAAAAGCTAGCTGTTAAATAAAAAACTAGCTGAAAGTTGAAAACTTAGCTGATAAAAAATAACGTTTTGTAAAACTAACTGAAAAACCAGCTAAAAGATATAAAATGACAAAAAATGACATTCAAAAGAATTTGATTATATAATTAATTACGGTTATATTTGGAAAACTTTTAAAAACTCTTAAAAAGCTTGTCCAATTAGCTTTTTAAAAAGCTAGTTTATAAGTTATTTTTTTTGCTTACAAAACAAGACAACTAAAAAAACTCGAAAAATAAGCTAATTGTGATGTGTCAAATTTAGTCAAATTATAATCCTTAAAAAACACTTCGAGTCCTTAGACACAACAATAAGACACAAATAATATATTCGTTTACAAAATGTTCAAAATTTTAGGATATCCAAAATATGGTGTGTGTGTGTGTGTGTATATATATATATATATATATATATATATATATATATATATATATATATATATATATATATATAGTCAAGATAAAATAAGAAAGAAAATTTTGGTAGGAAGGTAAAAAAAATTTTATATACATATTTTCTTAATGAAATGAATCATTAGATTATTCAAAAATAAGATGATTCACAAGAAAAAATTACGAAAAACACCTTCATGATTCATTTTTAGGTAAATCAAGAAAAAAAATCACTTTTATGATATTTTTAGTGAATATCAACAAAATCATCGTAAAAATGAATCACCGAAAAGTTTTTTCGGGATTTTTCTTGGTGAATCATGTTATTATTGATTCATCTAGTGATTCATTTGTTTTGTTTGCCAAAAAAATAAGTCGAATTTGTATATATATATATATATATATATATATATATATATATATATATATATATATATATATATATATATATATACACATACATATTGTAACGACCGGAAATCACGCTATAATTTTTTTTATTATTATTTTTAGATTTATAAATCGTTAATATATATTCTTCCCAAAAACCAAGGTAACAAAACATTTAACATAACATCATCAAATCAGAGTTGTTTGCAAAATACGGAAACATGTGGTGTGTGCTCTGCAATCATCCAGAGCTTTCCCAATTGAAAAACGAAGTACCTGAAACATAAACTGAAAATCGTAAGCACAAAGCTTATTGAGTTCCCCAAAATACCATACAATATAGAACCGCAAATTATTATACACCATACAAATAGTTTTCATGGGCTCCCCCTCATGGTCTTTATCTAATATGTCATGGGCTCCCCTCATGCTCTTTACCAAGAATGCCATGTGCTTCCCCCTATGGTCTGACATCCAATTGCTACGGGCTCCCCCGGGGGTCTTCCATGCAAATATCACAGAGACAACTAGCATACCACATAACATGTAATGGGCCAGCATTGGTGCCTTCTACCCATGGATATAGTGAGAAAACTCACCTCGCACTAGGCTCATCCTAGCATCAATTCATACATTACACTAGGCTTAGAAACTCTCAAACAAACCGAAAAGAGGGCTAAAAGATAGCATAAATAAGTCTGTCTTTTGATTGAATTGAATGACTATAGAAGATAGAAATTTTGGGTTGTCACATGTGGTGAAGATGATGTTGGTGGCAAAGGGTGGTCGTGACGACAGAGTGTGATGGTGGTGATGTGTAAATATGGGGGCTTTATGACAATGGTGATCGGCTAAGAGGATGCAAAACTTAAGAAAGGTTAAAATGAAAAAAAATGACAAATATGAGGCATTAATGAATATAAAAATAGACTTTTGTTGATTTGTTGTAAGAAGTATGTTTCTAGGCCACATAATGTGTATAATGGAGCTCTATTGAGGAATAACAACCTCTAATAAGCTTTTATTTTCTAAGGTGTCGTTCGATTATGAAAAGATATTTGGTAAGCTATAGTTTTTTGGGAAACGTTTCACACCCAAGACCTAAAAATTCAATAATAAAGTAACATTTAGCGTAGAAATGCACTTCTTGTGACAATTCAACAAATTCCTCTTAAGTTATGTAGGATATAGATGATATATTTATGATTATAGTAATGATATTTATTTAAAAGAATCCTAAAAAATTTCAAAAATGATATATAAATTATAATTATTGTGTTTTTTAATACAAAAAATTATCTTTAATTTGAGTATTTTAATAAATAAATATAAATTTTCTTCAAATAAATTTAATATATATATATATATATATATATATATATATATATATATATATATAATTGTAGTAATGATATTTATTTAAAAGAATCATAAAAAAAATTCATAAATGATATATAAATTATCATTATAGTGTTTTTTAATACAAAAAATTATCTTTAATTTTAGTATTTTAATAAATAAATATAATTTTTCTTCAAATAAATTTAATATATATAATAAAGAAAAATCTTCGGAAAAGTCCTTAAACTTTAATGTTATTAATGAAAAAGTCATTAATGATTTTGTTTTTATAATTTAACCCAAAAAAAACCCTTAAAACCGACACTTTTCGAAAAAATGTTCGGTTTTACCCTTTTATCGGTGATAACAGGATTTCCAGGTTACCATTATATTAAATCCGCAAAAAACCCTTAAGTTTACAATTTTTTTTTTGCGTTTTTACCCTTAAGTTTATATTTTTTTTTACACTTTTACCCTAAATATATTTTTTTCATAATATACATATTCATATGATTTTTCTGCTTGAATACGTATAATATGAAAAAAAAACACATAGGGTAAAAGTGTAAAAAAAATATAAACTTAAGGGTAAAAACATAAAAAAAAACTGTAAACTTAAGGGTTTTTTGCGAAGTTAATATAATGGTAACCTGTTATCACCGGTAAAAGGGTAAAACCGAACATTTTTTGGAAAATGTTAGGGTAAAAACGGACATAAAATTCAACTTTTGGCAAAACCAACAAAACCCTAAAAACTTAAGGGTTTTTATGACATTAACCCTTTAATTAAATAATAAACCTAGTAAAAAAGGTTTTATTTATTTATTTATTTTGTTAAATAACCAAATTCATCTATAATTACAAACCTAGTAAAAAAGGTTTTATTTATTTATTTATTTAAATGGTAAAAAGAGGTTGAAATAAATGTTACTAAAAAATGGGGAATGAACGTTGACCAAATGTGCAATAATTGATTAAACAATTCGTATAATTAACTTTTTTTTTTTATGATTTTATTAAACTAATAAGTCAATGGAGGCATGCTAAATGATTAAGTTATATTATTTTTTTGATTGGTACTAGAATATGATATTATTGTTAGCAATTTCATGTTCTATATGATTAATATTTTAAAATTTGAATATAAGGGTTTAGTAGAGAACTAACGCAAACCAAAAAAAGGGTTTAGTAGAGAAGTAACCTAATCGTGACTTATGTAATGACCCGAGTATCTTTGTAATGACTTGTACGTGCAAACCAACATATTATCATAATAGGTGTGAGACACGTGTATTACATGAGTTTATCTAAAAAAATTAAATATGAAATTTTAACAATTTGAAAAGTTTGAATTTATAAGAAAAATGAGAATAATTTAAATTATTAAAATCAATGAAGCTTTAATGCATTGAATACATTACATATATAAACATTTTCTAATAAATACCTTAAATATATATTATCTTCCTTATTAAATGTGGATTTTAATTTAATACAATAAAATGACAAGTGGAAAATAAAAAATTCAAAAATTATAGAAAATGTCATGTGTCCAAATTAAGGAGAAAATGACATGTGCCAAAAAGATTTTGATTTATTATGGATGATTATATTATAAAGGAAACATTTTTTATTTCACCATGTTCATTTGAAACTCTCATTCATTTTTTCTTTCACCACATTCATTTGAAACTTCCATGACTTTTCAAATTCTTTCTAATAATAATTATAAGTTGGTTAATAAGGTTAAATATATATCAAATCTAAAGTGTAATCATATATAAACTAAATTTCAATATTAAAATAGTATATTTACTTCTACTTATAAAGTTATGTTTTTTTAACTTTTAACATATTATACTTAATTTATTAGTTTTAATATATTGTTGGATGCAAACCATTATCATTTTAAAGATATAATTTTGGAACAATTTCTATAAAATATTTAAATTAATAATTTGAATATAACATTACAAGGTCAACTTAAATATAAATTTTAGTTTAACTTAAACAAACCAAAGAATATTTTGTAAATAGTTAAAAGTGATTAATTGTAGTGTCTTTCTAATAATGATTATAAGTTGGTTAGAAAGGTTAAATAAATATCAAACCTAAAGTGTAATCATAAATATACTATATTTCAATTTTAATATAATATCTTTACTTCTACTTATAAAGTTATGTTTTTAATTTTTAACATATTATACTTAAATTATTAGATTTAATATATTGTTGTATGTAAACCATTATCAGTTTAAAGTTACAACTTTTGAACAGTTTAAACAAAATACTTAAATTGTTAATTTAAATATAACATTGCAATGTCAACTTAAATATAAATTTCAGTTCCACTTAAAAAACCAAAAAATATTTTGTAAATAGTAAAAAGTGATAAATTATAGTGATAAATGCAAAAACTAAATTGTAATATCAATTTAACTAAAATATTTCCTAAAGATATTTTTATAATCGTTAAAAGTTTCCAAATAAGTAGTTTAAAATAACTTACAATAACAATAGTTAAAAATAACTCTATATAAATGATTATATTGTCACCTTTAAAATCAAAAAACAATATTTAATGTTTTAAATAATTATAATGAAAGAAATTAAAACATTAAGCAAATAAATTTTAAAAAATTAATTAACAATAACAACAACTATAAATAACATTAAACCATATATTATATTTAATTTTATTAATGTGTAACTTGCGGATAGAAGTCATTCAAACGATTGAGATTATGTAGTTATAATAGATGTAGATATTGTAACGCCCGTGTTTTTGGGCTTGCCATTTTTAGCAATGTAATAGTCTAGGTTAACCTTTGTAACCCCAATTTGAAATAATAAAAATGTATTATTTGTGAATTATGTGAATTATGTGATTTATGTGTTTATTTTCTTAATTATTATAATTTAATGAATTAAGAATAAAATAAGCGTCAAAATTAAAGTGTGAGATAAGCCCGATATCTTTGCATAAAGTTGTAGTGGTTAAAACAAGGATTCCGGAGATATAAGGAATGCCAAAATCCGAGTTATAACGAAGAAGTTATGACCTGTCGAAGTTTCGCGACAGAACCGACCTGACGCCGAGTGACGTAAAATATGAATTTAAGATAGAGCGATATTTAGCCTTAGCGGTCTAAACGAAAGTTGTAGATTTCTTTAAACCGAGAGCGTGCATAAAAGGAACGCCCAAATCTGACTTCGTATGAGGAAGTTATCATTTTTCTAAGTTTCGACTTAGCGGTATGCAGCCCGAATACTCGATTTGAGATCGAGCGGTTTTTAGGCGAAACAATCTAAATGAGAATCGAAGATCTCGTTGTTAGTAGCGAAACGATGAAAAGTTAGGCGAGAACGGACGTCAGACGAAGAAGTTATGAATTTATAACGAAGTTTTTCTGTCCCGGCCTGCTAAAAATAAAAGTCAAAATTAGCCGACGGAGATTAAATGAAAGTTGTAGAGTATCGTCTGACCTTCGCGTGGATATAAAGAACGTCGAAAACGGAGTTCGTACGCGAAAGTTACGGAATTTAAAAGTTTGACGAGTCAAATTACGCCCAGCGTAATTTGAGTACGCCCCGCGTACTCAGGCGGATGCAAGTTGCCTGACCAATACTCGAGTGCCACAGATCGACGCATGCAGTGACGTCAAAGTATGCCCCGCGTAACCAAGTTACGCCCTGCATAATTTGAGATTACGCCCCGCGTAATCCCAGACCCTCAGCCTATAAATAGAACTCGAAATCAGCCATTTTCTCTTGTTCAAACTCTTCCCTCTCTCTAAGTTTTACCTCGATTTGCGTGCCAATCATATCCCGAAGCCCCGGTATCATTCCAGAGCCCTGAAGCAAGATCCGAAGCCCCGAGGATCCCGAAGAGCGTTATTCCCGAGCCGAAGCTCTGCCCGCAAGGAGCCCGGTTTTTGTGAAGATCTTCCAGATCTACGAAGAGACACTACTTCTGCAAGTCGTAGTGCTGTCGGATCATCTTCTGATCAAGTGAGTGTGTAGTTATTTTCATTCCAACGCAATATTATGAAGCATTTAATATAAAATACGTGCTACGTGTATATATTTTGTGGTTATATGTGTGAATGTATATTCACTCTCTTCTATCTCATAGATCTAATATATTCTCTATGAAATACGTGTTATGTGTGTATGCCTCATCTGTTATGTGGAATATGTATTGATTAAAGCATGCTATACATGTTTTTAAACAATGTATAAAAATGTATATTTTTATCTACTAATATGTTGGGTAGAACATGGGCAGATAATTGGTGTGAAATAAACAGATGAGAGGCCTCGGTGTTATTGGTGTTATTCTAGTCATTCAGCAGAGTATGGATGACGACCACGGACTATTCTAGACTGTCCTGTGGAACACTAGCAGGCTCATTACCTGTAGGTGTTGTGAACGACGTGTTCATCGGTGTACTCTATCCCCCACATGGTTGCCTTTAGGATACTTATTGTTGAGGAAGCCCCTTTGCAGTAATGTCCGTCCCGATGAAAATCCAGAATTAGGTTCCTTATAATAGAAGTTATTTTAGGGACGTAAAGTGAGGATAACGGGAATGGGTAATCGGGTTTATTGTGGATTGTTGAAATTAAATATAATTATTGTGGGTTGAAAACCCTATATGCTCACCTGGCTCCCAAGCCTGACCCACTCAGTTTATTTGTATTACAGGAAGTGGCGCAAGAGCTTAAGATGGGCGAATCATCAAGTTGTTTTTGTTTACAAGTCTGTATATGTATATATTTGTTGAACGACTTGTAATGTTATCGTTTATGCTTTATGATCTATATCGGAACATGACATCCCGACTTTTGATTATGAAATGAAATCATATTTCTATATGAAATGTTTTGATAAATATCTATTTTATCATGTTTTGTTTTTGGGAACAAATTCCGCATCTCTTTTAAAATCAAACGGATTTACTCTGAAAATGTTTAAAAAGCATAAATGAAATCAGTCTTTTCTGTCCGAGATTTTGGGGATGTCACAGTTGGTATCAGAGCATTAGTTTAAGCGAACTAGGAATTTGTAGGATTTCTAGACTTAAACTTAGTATGCTAAGTGGAGATTGTGAGATATGTGTCTGATAAATTTCGGACACGAGCACTAGTTTATTTTAGGAAAGTTGCCTAAAATGCTTTCATGTGCTAAATGTTATATGTTGCCATATATGATATTATTTGTTCGGATCTACGATTTGTTGCCAACCGGATCTGAAGGTTTATGTGTTTAGGATTCTAAGCGTATGTATACGATATTAGAACTAGCATGTAATCGTTTGGAGTAATAAGGTGAAATTATCCGGTGTGTAGATCAAAAATGGTGAGAACAAGAAGCGGAGTTGGAAATGCTGATGAAAACAGGAATCAACCGCCTGTAATTCAACAAGTACCTGTCGTAGCTGATGCACCTGAGTCGATAACAATGGCTGGTGTACAAATGATGATTCAAACGATGTTGGATCGTCAGATGGAAGAAACAAGACGCCTGCTTAGGCAGAATCGTGAAGAACCGTCAATTCAAGCGGAAGAGCCCGAGGAGAATGGAGGGCAGTCTGAAGGAGAAAACTTTAGTGGAATCATTGGTCAAGACGAACAACCAGTGGTTAGACGCAATAACCAGTATGGAGGAAATGATGGTCGTGAGTGCAAGTATAAGGATTTCATGGCATCCAAACCACCATGTCTATCTGGAAGCCCGACGCCGGTTCAAGTTATGGACTGGGTCTCCGAAATGGAGACTATGTTTGAAAGTTGCGAATGCAGCAACATGCAGAAGACCGCTCTTGCGATCCCTCTGCTAAAATCTGGCGTGTTGAGTTGGTGGAAGCTGTTAGCTGACTCTATGACCAAGGGAGAAGCAAGCAAAATGTCTTGGGAAGACTTTGTGGAACAACTAAAAATGCAATACTGCTCCGAGCAGGACCTTCTGGAAATCAGTAATGAGTTTCAGAATTTGAAGAAAGGGAAATTGAGCGTTACTGAATACGCTGCAAGTTTCACAGAAAAGATGAAGTTTATCCCATATTTGTGATGGGTTTTAGGTAAAACAAATAACCTAGAATACAATTCCTAAGTTCACATGCAACCTACTTTGGATCTATGTTTTAGCTATTGAACATACAACTTTGAATTGCAAAATAAGAACCCTAGAGGAGAGAGGCTAATTTCAAAATTAACAAACTAGGGTTTAGTAATTACATACCTTTCAATTGTTATAGTAAACAATTGATAATTCCCTTGATCTTGATCTTGATCTTCTTGGAAGCTTAGCACCACAAGTGTAATGCCTCTAATGGAACCACACCCAAACTAGCAAGAAGGAAAGTAGAAGGAGAGAGAGGGAGTATGCAATTTTCGGCCCTAATGGTTTATTCCAAAGAAAAGAGTGACCAAAATGTGAACCAGGAGGCTCCTTATATAGGTGAGGGGTCTAGGGTTTAGGAAAAACCCTAATGCTCCTTGCTTAGGGCCTAAGCAAAGCCAAAGGCCTTATCCAAGCCCCCTTGGACGAAATCCTTAGGGTTTCCCCTATAGATTTCGTCCACCTCCTTCCAAGGAAGTTCTGGAGCCTTCCACTCAACTATTAGATAATTGCAAACTAGTCCCTGCACTTTATAATTAATTCTTTTAACCCAAAATTAATTCTAATTAATTTCTGGCTAACAATTAATTAAACAAAATGATTTCTTATTAATATATTAATCTTTTAACATATTAATAAATTCATTTATATTAATTTATTAATCTTATAATAAATTAATATCTCTCCTTTCATAATTTCCTTGTCCGATTGCTAGGTTTGAGGGCAACCCAAAAGGACTGTGCTGCTATCAATTCAAGTACATACCAATTATAGTTATGGGCTTAGACACCTAATCCAACAGTCTCCCACTTGGATAAGTCTGTAACTATAATTGCTAGTATGCCTTCTAAATTTGACCAGCAAATTGTAGCTTCCAAAAAGCTGCTGCCGAACTCTGACCCAGTCAGTTACAAGTCCTAAGATAAGTGATCATATAACCCTTCGTTCTACTAGATATCTCTAGACACAAGACATGGAATACAATCAATCTCTTTGTCCAGAATCTATGTTTCCCGATTTCTGATTTGTGATGATATAGGACTTCTAATCGAACACATCAATTAGTCCTGGCTGGGCCCAGCACATAAGTCAACACCAAATCATCGAGGGGCCCACAGATATCGCTTTTCCCGTTAGGGCAAAAGGAACGAATAAACATTAACTCATATGCTTGTATCTTTTACTCATCAAACCATACATGACAATACGTTTTATAACACCAAATTACTGATGCGTTTTCGTATCACCAATGTATAGCCGACTTGCAAATTACAACTCATATATCTTTGTTTCAAGATCATAGATATTATCGCCTCAGTATTACTCGTGATGAATTCCATGAAGTAATACTCTGAGCTTGGGTTTATCCAATACTCAAATCTCAATTTCTGAGTACTCATGAACGTTGCAGCAAATCTATTACCATGTCTATTCTTAGACAATCTACAATCCAGTTCATGACAGTCTTGATTCACTACTTACTTCCAAAAGTACGAGCGACTGTGGAGTTTGAATAATCTTATTATTCGGGAAGTCAAAACATGCAAAGTGAAACGCAATAATAATATTAATCCTATATGGCCCCAAAGCTTTTGAGCATAAATAAAAACACTTTTATTTAAACACCATATTGATTACTCATTATTCATTGCTTACAGTTTCAGAAAATCAACTTATTACTTGAATTATAACCACAATTGTCCCATGCTCCAAGCATGCACACTTTGGTTTCCTATGGTCCATACTTTGTGAAATAAATCAATTGAAAAACCTTTCCAATGATGCTCATTTCACAATTCCCAATCCCTATTATTAGTGTTAGAACACAAGGTTCTTGCAACTACTAGAATATGCTAGATTCTAACATTTTATGCAACGATCCTTTCGCAAAGTCATAGCACAAAAGTCACCAAGACTTTGGCCAATGAAATTACAAAGTACTCTATCGGAAATTGTTACAAGATAATTCCATAGACGTGAAGTCTCACATTCAAAGTATATTCCTTTGAACATCCTTCTTGCATAAAAGTTTCTAATCTAGACACAGACTCTCAACATCCAACTCCCAACATGGAGACATTTCCATATTTTCCATATGACAGCTTATTCTTAATAGAATCTTATCTATTCATAATAATGTCAATATAGCCCATTCAGTACTATACTTCTAACTACTCACAAACGACAAATCCTCAGTGAACCTCAGATTTTCCTTTGATAGTTGTTTAATTATTTTAGTCAAAACCGATTCTAGTTCCTTTTTCCCTCTTAATGCACTAGGCATTTGGAAAATTTTAGAATGGTAAAATATTACAGCATATGCAATCGATCCTATACCCGAAGCGTATTGGACATGATGCATAATGTCTCACATAAAGAAGTGATACTTTATCATCCTTCTGCCATAATATTTTATGTGTCATGTTCCCACAATTCGATCTATGAAGAGGGATTCCATGATCATAATTGAATTTGAGAATGCACTATATATCCTTGACTAAATTTATTAACATTTCTCGATCTAAGCTTTAAAATTTTGAAATGAAGTATAATATTCTCTCCCTTAATTATAGCAAAACAACTTTTCAAACATTACAACTTTGCAAAGTGAATCTTTGTTTTCTATAATTAATATTGCTAACTCGCAATACTTTACCATAATAATCATGCTCCCACTAACATGATGATTATTTTCTTACCAACATAACACTTATGCTCCCACTAGCTTTGACATGTATTCAGAAAACAATTAAACTTCCAGAGAACAATGCTTATTGAATTCCTTAAGTTCATATTTCTAATACCTAACGCTTTGATAAGCCTTTATCAAAGCTTCTTAAAATCATACACCTTTGCCTTAGAAAGCTCATATGTGTGTCTAGACAAATTCAGAACTTATATCACTAAGTCCCAAATGTTCAGACTAATTGTCAAATCTCATAATTCGAACTATGGAAAGGGATGCCGTAACCATAATCGAATTTGAGAATACAATTTCCACAATTGCTATCTTCTTAAAATCTCTCTTAGTGAAAGCATTTCCTCACAGTCATTTTCATGAATGAGGTAATCTTATGACACTTAGATTTTGTGGTGTATAAGTTCCTATCCATGTGAATTTGTCAAAACCAAAGTTTGTGACAAATCCAAACTCATATGGACTGAACTTTCTCAATCTCGATTTCTTGCCTCATGGTAACACGAGTGCCCACCATGTCTTCCAAGTGGTTTATCAACTCATCCTTACTTATCAATGTACTTTCCATTGATCAAGGTGCTATGTCTTTATGCATTCACATGAGAACTCATAGAACTCACTTGCATAATTAATTCAATTGGAATGGCATAGAAAAGGAGTATGTCATCCACGATAGGCTATAAACCTCAAGTCGTGTGCTAGTGATGATCGATAAGGTTTATTCTTGATTAGTTCTTGAAACCTTTTTCAAGATCATTAAAACTCCCACTGACCTCTTGACATATACGATTCTCTTGTCAGCAAACTTTCCTCAACAAAAACAAATATTCAAGAGTTAATGTGGTTCTTATCAAGACAAAACACTTCACAAAATTTGTCCTAGTTGGTCTTTGTCTTATCCAAGACATCACAACTTACAAATTTTAAATGTGCAAGAATAAGAAAACTTTTCCAAATTCCACATTTGATGAGTGTTATAAACCTTCTTTAGACTTGTCACTCAATTCACAATCTTGGAGAATAACTCTAAGACTTGATGTTGGAATGAAGTATGATTGACTTCTTGATTTTAACCATTTCCACAATTCTCGATTCCTCTTCTTAGACATGCAAATGTACTAAGACTTACTTAGAGGATCAATTGAGATATGGTTCCTAATCATTAAGACTTATCATAAAACACAATAAAAGTTACTCTCCCTTCTTCTTAGAATAGAGATACTTTTATCTTTCTGCCTACTTGATTCTTCTTATTCGTTCTGCCATTGATTGAAATTCTTTCAGTCAACTCAGAATTATATTTAATCTTATAAGCATAACCATATTCACTAAACTTTAGTAAATCATGACGAATATCTTTATCACTCTCGTGGTGAACTTGATCAATGTACAACCTAGTGTACTTGATCTCCTAGTCCTTCTCTTGACACTTTGTCAAAGAATTAGTCTAATTTCCAAATATGAAGTTTCTCATTCATCACGCAATCAAGTTGCATGACTCCAAGTTTCTGTCCAATTGAAGCTTGGGCGATGAGAATCTTTCCTTATTTGGCAAACTCTCGACATTTCCACAAATGACATAATTAAGAATCAAATCCATTATTGATAACAATACATCAATTTTTCATAATGACTTCATTGCAAGGATATATAAAATTATTCAAACCAAAAATTTTATTTTATTCATAAAAGCAGCGGAAAACTTGTCCTTACAATGCAAAATCAACTGAAAAACTATGTGTTTATTCCTAACAAATCTATCATAACTTTCTAAGCTCAAAATCTGATCTTCGAATCCATGCGACGGTGATCCATTTCTTCGTGATCAGACTCATCTTGCTTTTCCATCAAGCTTCCTCTCTTTTCTATGATCCTACAAAACATTCAAATGTAATCTTATCACATTATGTATTAAGAATAAATGAATAGGAACTTGATGGAGTTAGATAGTGGATTTTATACCCAAGGAGGAGTCATAACACTAGACTCTCCCATCTCTTAGATCTCTCAGGTAGATAGGGCAGCTTCGTCTCCAATGCCCCTTCTCTTGGCAATAAAAGCAAATGAACTCTTTTGGAATGACACAAGGAACAATCTCAGAGTTTACCTTTTCTGGATCTCCAATGTCATCATTTTCAATGTCCCTTGAAGTTTGGGAGTTTGATTCACCAGACAAATTTGCTTGATTAGCACGCCAAATCATTGCTGATTCAACAGCTATAAGCAAATAGGTGAGATCAATGAGGGTCACGTCGTGATCCATCATATAGTAATCTCTAACGAACTCACTATATGATTCGGGAAGTGACTGAAGAACCCAGTCAACAGCCAACTCACTTGAAATCTCGACACCAAACATGCTTAACCTATCAATGTGTGACTTCATCTCTAAGACGTGTGCACACACAGGTTTCCCATCTTCGTGTTTACTTGCCAAAAGGGCTTGAGTGAGCTTGAACTTTTCAAGCCTTCGAACTTGTGGGTTTGGGAGAACAACGGTAGGAGGTGGAGGAAGTGGAATCAAGTTAGTCCACATGGTAGGGATTGATCTTTCACCTTCATAGTGGAACAAACCTTGAGCAGGAATACTTTTTCCTTTAGATTCGGGAAGACCATGGTTAGATTCAGACATCTACAAAAATGGGAGAAAATTCAAGTTAGTTGATAAGAATCCTTGATGTAACACCCAAAAGAAACATCGAGGCTAGGATCCAACACAACATTCCACAAATTGGAAGAGGGATGCCGTAATCCAATTTGCAGAATATTTGAAGGTAGGTAAATGACGATTTACCAATTTCCACCATGAAAAACGAAAAAGAAGGTTAAGTTTTAAATGTATTGGAAACTCCTAGATTCTTTGAGATACATTGAAACTATTCAATGGCATGTTTTAATCTCGGATTATGCTCTTCTATTTGTGACTGGGATGCCGAGGATCACAAACAAGATGTGAATAACCATGCAAATGTGCTTGGTGACCTCATTGTCTTTATCATTAACTATTGATGTGCCGGTAAACCACACACGCTCCATCAAAATGACAATTATGAGATACCCATTACTACTCTTTATTAGTACCTTTTAGTGTGCCGGTTAACTACACACGCTCCACTAACGACCAATAAAGCATTATGTGTAATTTCATGGATTAGCATACTTTTCACATTTTTTCTAAAGTAACTACAGTTGGGATTTTATAAAATAATGTTCTAGTACTTTCTTTAATAACATTATACTTTTAATGAGATGTAGTTGTCCTATCAAATCCGTTCTGCTAACGACCCTCCACTAATCAAGGAAGCGGTGGGTGAGAGTGGACACCCATTCAACTACCATTTTATAGGCAGTTTCCTTATACCCCCCTTATAGACTAGCTTCGTGAATGAGGCATACTAGCGATTTGACTGACCATATTCTTATACATATATAATATTTAACTTTTAATTATAATATATATATATATATATATATATATATATATATATATATATATATATATATATATATAAGGTGTGTTTTAAAAACATTTTAAAACTTCAAGGGTTTATATAAATTTTTTTTTTCGAAATTTAAACTATTAAATTTTAAATTTAAATAAACCAATTAATTAGATTTAATATTTATCTATTAATTAACTCTTAATTAATTTATTAAATCTTGTAAGGATTATCTAATTAAATTAAACAATTAATGTAATCCTAATCCATATCCCTTTTAGATTTCGAAAATATGGGGATAGGATAATTTCCTTATTTTTCTCAATTATCTAATAAGGCAACTATTATCCAAAACAAAGAAACCTTAAAAGGGGGAGCATATTTCGAAATTACAAGGGGAGGAGGCTAGGGTTTTGGAAACCCTAACCTTAATTTCGACTAGGGCTCATGGAGGCTAGGGTTTTCGAAAACCCTTTGCACCAAAACCCTAAAATCGAAAATTTTGGCCTTTAGGGTTTAATGGCTATAAACCCTAATTTGCAATTCAACTATTATAGCAATTCAATTTAAAACAACAATGGCTCTGATACCACTGATGGGTTTTAGGTAAAACAAATAACCTAGAATACAATTCCTAAGTTCACATGCAACCTACTTTGGATCTATGTTTTAGCTATTGAACATACAACTTTGAATTGCAAAATAAGAACCCTAGAGGAGAAAGGCTAATTTCAAAATTAACAAACTAGGGTTTAGTAATTACATACCTTTCAATTGTTATAGTAAACAATTGATAATTCCCTTGATCTTGATCTTGATCTTCTTGGAAGCTTAGCACCACAAGTGTAATGCCTCTAATGGAACCACACCCAAACTAGCAAGAAGGAAAGTAGAAGGAGAGAGAGGGAGTATGCAATTTTTGGCCCTAATGGTTTATTCCAAAGAAAAGAGTGACCAAAATGTGAACCGGGAGGCTTCTTATATAGTTGAGGGGTCTAGGGTTTAGGAAAAACCCTAATGCTCCTTGCTTAATTATAAGCAAAGCCAAAGGCCTTATCCAAGCCCCCTTGGACGAAATCCTTAGGGTTTCCCCTATAGATTTCGTCCACCTCCTTCCAAGGAGGTTCTGGAGCCTTCCACTCAACTATTAGATAATTGCAAACTAGTCCCTGCACTTTATAATTAATTCTTTTAACCCAAAATTAATTCTAATTAATTTCTGGCTAACAATTAATTAAACAAAATGATTTCTTATTAATATATTAATCTTTTAACATATTAATAAATTCATTTATATTAATTTATTAATCTTATAATAAATTAATATCTCTCCTTTCATAATTTCCTTGTCCGGTTGCTAGGTTTGAGGGCAACCCAAAAGGACTGTGCTGCTATCAATTCAAGTACATACCAATTATAGTTATGGGCTTAGACACCTAATCCAACAATTTGGTGCCTACAGAACTCTCTAAGGTCAACAAGTTTGCCCTTGGACTACCAGCAGACTATAGTCCAATGGTTAAGCAAGCAACCACATTGAAAGCTGCCATCTGGGCTGCTAGAATTGTTGAGACCCAGATTAGGGAAAAAGGTATGGAAAGGTCAGAGGTTGGTGAGAAGAGGAAAATCGATGTATTTTCAGGGTCCAGCAAGAAAAGTAAATTCTCGAAGTCTAGTTCGACGGGAAGTGGAGGAAAGGTAGAGGCGAAATGGTGCGACAAGTGCAAGAAGAAGCATCATGGGAAGTGTGGCGGAGAAACCACATGCTTCAAATGTGGAAAGCCAGGGCATTATGCCAACGACTGCACCTTCACCAAGAATGTTTGTTATGGTTGTGGTGAGGAGGGGCACATCTCAAGGGATTGTCCGAAAAAGAAGGAAGCGGCAAGAACCAACATTCCGCCAAAGCCAAAGGCGAGAGCATTCTAGATGACACTGGAAGCTACTAAAGATGAAGCTAATGTCGCTTCAGGTACCTTTCTCGTTAACAAATTGTCTGCCCAAATTTTATTTGATTCTGGAGCCAACTACTCCTTTATATCGCATGAATTTGGTAGAAAACTAGCTTTGCCTGTTGTTAGACTAGATAATGCTTTATTAGTCGAAGTTGCTAGTGGCAAGTTTGTACCTATTAGCCATCGTATGAAAAACATCTTAATTGATATGAATGGGAATAAGTTCCACGAGGAATTATTGCCTATCGAACTTAACGTTTTCGACATCATTTTGGGAATGGATTGGCTTAGCGTCAATGATGCCGAAATTTTATGCAAGAAGAAAATAGTGAAAGTGAACCTGCCTGGGAAGGAATCGTTTATGGTGTACGGAGATAAACACAGAGTAAACTCTGGAATCATTTCTCTAATGAAAGCCAGAAAATGTTTGACCAAGGGGTGTACATCATACTTAGCATTCGTAATCAACGCTAAGAAGGAAAAGAAGGTGATGCAAAATATTCCTGTTGTGTGTGATTATCCGGAAGTATTTCCAGAAGATCTTCCTGGATTACCACCCGATCGGCAAGTAGAATTTCGTATCGACTTGTTGCCCGGAACAATGCCAATTGCAAAAGCACCTTATCGATTAGCACCAACGGAGATGAAGGAGCTGATGATGCAACTTCAGGAGTTATTGGACAAAGGTTTCATAAGACCTAGTTCATCATCCTGGGGAGCTCCGGTGTTATTCGTAAAGAAAAAAGATAGAAGCATGAGGATGTGCATTGATTACCGAGAGCTGAATAAGGCATCAATAAAGAATAGATATCCGTTGCCGAGGATTGATGACCTATTCGATCAACTACAAGGTTCAAGTTATTTCTCAAAGATCGACCTAAGGTCAGGATATCATCAGCTGAAAGTAAGAGAGCAGGATATAGAGAAGACTGCATTCAGAACGCGATATGGACACTACGAGTTTTTGGTTATGTCGTTTGGACTAACCAATGCTCCAGCAGCATTCATGGATTTAATGAACAGAGTTTGTAATCCGTTCCTAGATAAATTTGTGATAGTGTTCATAGATGACATTCTGATTTATTCAAAAAGCCAAGAAGAGCATGGCAGACACTTGCGAGAAGTGTTGGAAGTCTTGAAGAAGGAGAAGCTATATGCGAAGTTCTCCAAATGTGATTTTTGGATTCGTGAAGTCCAATTCTTGGGTCACGTGGTCAACCAAGAAGGGATAATGGTTGATCCAGCGAAGATCGAAGCTGTGATGAAGTGGGAACAACCGAAAAGTCCCACGGAGATCCGAAGCTTTTTAGGATTAGGCGGATATTACCGAAGATTTATCCAAGGCTTTTCTTCAATCGCTAGTCCATTAACAGCTTTGACCCACAAAGGAGCTACTTATGCTTGGAATGATAAGCATAAAGAAGCATTCGAGAAGCTAAAGAAGAAACTATGCGAGGCACCGATACTTTCTCTACCCGATGGAGTTGAAGACTTCGCTGTTTATAGCGATGCGTCTGGGGCTGGATTGGGTTGTGTTTTGACCCAAAGAGAAAAGCTGATAGCATATGCGTCTCAACAGCTGAAAGAGCATGAAAAGAACTACCCGACTCATGATTTAGAGTTGGCAGCGGTAGTTTTCGCTCTGAAAATATGGAGGCATTACCTCTATGGCACGAAGTGCAAACTTTTTACTGATCATAAGAGTCTCCAATATCTCTTTAGTCAGAAAGAATTGAATATGAGGCAACGACGCTGGCTGGAATTACTTAAAGACTACGACTGTGAGATAGTTTACCACCCCGGTAAAGCCAATGTTGTTGCTGATGCTCTCAGTCGGAAAGTCAATCTTGAAAGGAGAAGGCCAAGAGCGTTGAGAATTGAAGTTGTCTCCACTATTTTGGAAAGTATAAAGAAAGCTCAAAGCGAAGCTTCTGAGAAGAATGACCGGAAGGAGGAACGTTTGGGCAAAACGTTGGTGTTCGGTGTAAACAGTCACGGATTGAAGGTGTTCCAAGATCGGATTTGGATACCTAAGACAGGAGGAGTTAGAGATCTTCCGATGGAAGAAGCTCACAAAACCATGTACTCGATTCATCCCGGTAGCACAAAAATGTATATGTACCTGAAACCCTATTATTGGTGGCCGACGATGAAGCTCAACATTGCGAAGTATGTGGCAGAGTGTGTGACCTGTGCAAGAGTTAAGACACAACATCAGAAACCATACGGGAGTTTAGAACCATTACCTGTGCCTATTGGTAAGTGGGAAGACATTGCTATGGATTTTGTCACTAAACTACCCAGAACAAAAAGTGGTCACGACATGATTTGGGTGGTCGTTGATCAATTCACTAAGAGTGCGCATTTCATAGCAGCCAACGAGAAATGGTCTATGGAAAAGCTTGCGAATTCTTACGTGAAGGAAATTGTGAGGCTTCACGGTGTTCCGCTAACGATTGTGTCGGATCGTGATAGTCGTTTCACCTCACGATTTTGGAAAAGTCTACAAGAGGAATTGGGTACCAAGTTGTGTTTAAGTACAGCTTACCATCCGCAGACTGATGGTCAGAGCGAAAGAACGATACAAACACTTGAAGATATGCTTAGAGCGTGTACCTTGGAATTCCTAGGTAATTGGGATGAACATTTACCTTTGGTAGAATTTTCCTGTAATAATAGTTTTCACTCGAGCATAAAGATGGCACCTTATCAAGCATTGTATGGACAAAAGTGTCGTACGCCGTCTTGTTGGCTTGAGGCTGGGGAAAAACAGTTTATGGGGCCGGAGATAGTCCATCAAACTGCTGAAAAGTTAAAAATAATTAGGGAAAGAATGCTAGCAGCTCGGGACCGTCAAAAGAGCTACGCTGACAAAAAGCGAAGACCGATGACTTTTGAAGTTGGAGATTCGGTTTTGCTTAAAGTCTCGTCGTGGAAGGGACTTATAAGATTTGGTAAAAGGGGAAAGTTAAGTCCAAGGTTTATTGGACCGTTTAAAGTTCTTTAGAGGATTGGGAACCAAGCTTACAAGCTCGAACTACCAGAAGAACTGAATGACATTCATAACACTTTCCATGTGTGTTATTTGAGGAAGTTCACGGGAGAAGTTCCCGACATAATTCCACTTTTGGAGTTGAGGATCGATGAGAACAAGAGGTTGATTGAGGAACCAGAGGCAATCGTTGACCGAAAGACTATGAAGTTGCGACGTAAGATGGTTGAGTTAGTGCTTGTCCGATGGAAACACACGAATGGGCCAAATCTCACCTGGGAGACGGAGAGTGACATGATGAGTCGCTATCCGCATTTGTTTAGCCTTAGCGGTCTAAACGAAAGTTGTAGATTTCGTTAAACCGAGAGCGTGCATAAAAGGAACGCCCAAATCTGACTTCGTATGAGGAAGTTATCATTTTTCTAAGTTTCGACTTAGCGGTATGCAGCCCGAATACTCGATTTGAGATCGAGCGGTTTTTAGGCGAAACAATCTAAATGAGAATCGAAGATCTCGTTGTTAGTAGCGAAACGATGAAAAGTTAGGCGAGAACGGACGTCAGACGAAGAAGTTATGAATTTATAACGAAGTTTTTTTGTCCCGGCCTTCTAAAAATAAATAATAAAAATAAAAGTCAAAACTAGCCGACGGAGTCTAAATGAAAGTTGTAGAGTATCGTCTGACCTTCGCGTGGATATAAAGAAAGTCGAAAACGGAGCTCGTATTCGAAAGTTACGGAATTTAGAAGTTTGACGAGTCAAATTACGCCCAGCGTAATTTGAGTACGCCCTGCGTACTCAGGCGGATGCAAGTTGCCTGACCAATACTCGAGTGCCACAGATCGACGCATGCAGTGACGTCAAAGTACGCCCCGCGTAACCAAGTTACGCCCCGCGTAATCCCAGACCCTCAGCCTATAAATAGAACTCGAAATCAGCAATTTTCTCTTGTTCAAACTCTTCCCCCTCTCTAATTTTTTCCTCGATTTGTGTGCCAATCATATCCCGAAGCCCCGGTATCATTCCCGAGCCCCGAAGCAAGATCCGAAGCCCCGAGGATCCCGAAGAGCGTTATTCCCGAGCCGAAGCTCTGCCCGCGAGGAGCCCGGTTTTTGTGAAGATCTTCCAGATCTACGAAGAGACACTACTTCTGCAAGTCGTAGTGCTGTCGGATCATCTTCTGATCAAGTGAGTGTGTAGTTATTTTCATTCCAACGCAATATTATGAAGTATTTAATATAAAATACGTGCTACGTGTATATATTTTGTGGTTATATGTGTGAATGTATATTCACTCTCTTCTATCTCATAGATCTGATATATTCTCTATGAAATACGTGTTATGTGTGTATGCCTCATCTGTTATGTGGAATATGTATTGATTAAAGGATGCTATACAGGTTTTTAAACAATGTATAAAAATGTATATTTTTATCTACTAATATGTTGGGTAGAACATGGGTAGATAATTGGTGTGAAATAAACAGATGAGAGGCCTCGGTGTTATTGGTGTTATTCTAGTCATTCAGCAGAGTATGGATGACGACCACAGACTATTCTAGACTGTCCTGTGGAACACTAGCAGGCTCATTACCTGTAGGTGTTGTGAACGACGTGTTCATCAGTGTTCTCTATCCCCCACATGGTTGCCTTTAGGATACTTATTGTTGAGGAAGCCCCTCTGCAGTAATGTTCATCCCGATGAAAATCCTGAATTAGGTTCCTTATAATAGAAGTTATTTTAGGGACGTAAAGTGAGGATAACGGGAATGGTAATCGGGTTTATTGTGGATTGTTGAAATTAAATATAATTATTGTGGGTTGAAAACCCTACATGCTCACCAGGTTTCCAAGCCTGACGCACTCAGTTTATTTGTATTACAGGAAGTGGCGCAGGAGCTTAAGATGGGCGAATCATCAAGTTGTTTTTGTTTACAAGTCTGTATATGTATATATTTGTTGAACGACTTGTAATGTTATCGTTTATGCTTTATGATCTATATCGGAACATGACATCCCGACTTTTAATTATGAAATGAAATCATATTTCTATATGAAATGTTTTGATAAATATCTATTTTATCATGTTTTGTTTTTGGGAACAAATTCCGCATCTCTTTTAAAATCAAACGGATTTACTCTGAAAATGTTTAAAAAGCATAAATGAAATCGGTCTTTTCTGACCGAGATTTTGGGGATGTCACATATATTATAATATAATTCAAAATAATCAATATATTATATCAATTTAGTATGTGATCTATTATATCAAATTTAACAACAACGTTATTGCTATATTTAAAAAAACATATATTTATAAAGACTTCAACTATATAGGTGTTTCTACATAATGCGCATTTTCCTTTCACCACATTCATTTGAAACTCTCATGCATTTTTCCTTTTACCACATTCATTTGAAACTTCCATGACTTTTCAATTTCTTTCTAATAATAATTATAAGTTGGTTAATAATGTTAAATAAATATCAAATCTAAAGTGTAATCAAATAGAAACTAAATTTCAATATTAAAATAATATATTTACTTCTACTTATAAAGTTATGTTATTTCACTTTTAACATATTATACTTAATTTATTAGTTTTAATATATTGTTGCATGTAAAACATTATCATTTTAAAGATACAATTTTGGAACAATTTGTATAAAATATTTAAATTATTATTTAAATATAACATTACAGGATCAACTAGGGATGACAAAAGAAACCGAACCCGATGGTAAAAACCGAAAACCGACATGTTAGGGTCAGGTTTGGGGTCGGTTAATCAGGGCCGGGATCGGGTTTGGTATGCTTTTAGAAAATTTTCGCGGGTTTGGTTATGGGGATGGTAAATATATATATATATATATATATATATATATATATATATATATATATATATATATATATATATATATTTCGTTGAGTTATCTTTTTTGTTGTGAACGATTTAAAAATAATTTTTTGATATAGCTTCCTATTTATTTGTAGTGCTAGTGTTTTTACATTTTTTTTATTCGTAGTACTTAGAGTAATAATGATATTATGGTTTATGAATGCTAGTGTATTTACTGTTTTTTTTTTTGCCATTAGTAACCACTTATGTATTAGAAGAAATATGTAAACTCTTAATGTTTTGTAAATTATCAAAATTATTTTGGATATGAATCTATTCTTGCATCACTAAGTCTAATGGTTTTGTATTCTCATTGCATCAAAATTATTCTTAATTTGAATGTTAAACGGGGATCCCCGTTACCCCGTTGGGATACCCGCAGACCCGATAGTGTTTGGTAAATGGGTACCCGTTGGGAATCGGGTCGGTGATGGGATCGATTTTCATATTCGGGGACGGGGGCGGGATTACCAAAACCCGTCCCAAACCCGCCCCGTTGCCATCCCTAGGATCAACTTAAATATAAATTTTAGTTTAACTTAAACAACCCAAAGAATATTTTGTAAATAGTTAAAAGTGATTAAATGTAGTGTATTTCTAATAATGATTTTAATTTAGTTAATAAGGTTAAATAAATATCAAACCTTAAGTGTAATCATAAATATACTAAATTTCAATTTTAGAATAATATCTTTACTTCTACTTATAAAGTTATATCTTTAGCTTTTAATGTATTATACTTAATTTATTAGATATAATATGTTGTTGTATGTAAACCATTATTAGTTTAAAGCTACAACTTTTGAACAGTTTGAACAAAATACTTAAATTGTTAATTTAAAGGTAACATTACAATGTCAACTTAAATATAAATTTCAGTTCAACTTAAAAAACCAATGAATATTATATAAATAGTAAAAAGTGATAAATTATAGTGATAAATACAAAAACTAAATTGCAATTTCAATTTAACTAAAATATTTCCAAAAGTTATTTTTATAATGTTTAAAAGTTTTCAAATAAGTAGCCTAAAATAACTTACAATAACAATAGTTAAAAATAACTCTATATAAATGAATATATTGTTACCATTAAAATCAAAAAACAATGTTCTGGTATTTTAAATAATTCTAATGATAGAAATTAAAACATTAAGCAAGTAAATTTAAAAAAATTAATTAACAATAACAACAATTATAAATAACATTAAACTTTATATTATATTTAATTTTATTCATGTGTAATTCACGGATAAAAGTCATTCAAACGATTCAGCTTATACAGTTATAATAGATCTATAAATTATTATATAATTCAAAATAATCAATATATTATATCAATTTAGTATACGAATTATTATATCAAATTTAATAACAACGTTAATGTTATATATATATATATATATATATATATATATATATATATATATATATATATATATATATATATTGTAAAGACTTCAACTATATAGATGTTTATGCGCAACGAGCGAGCATTCACCTAGTGATTACATTAATCAAATGACTTTTGATCTAACGCATCATTTGGTATGTATATCAAATGTGTCGTTTAATTAAAATTTTGAGAACTCACACATGTCGTAGACAAATGTATAAATTTAAAATATAATTATATGATATTAGGCGAAGCCCCGTGTGTTGCGCAAAAATATATTTATATATATTTTTAAAACGACAAACACACACATCCACATAATTATTTAATCGTGCTCTTAATTCTGCAAATTGCAATTTAATATTTATACATGAAAAAAACAAAACAATGTTAATAAAATGTATATCAAACATATATTGATTTATATATATGACGAATAACAAATAGTATAAAAAATAAATGCTACAACTTATGATGATTTTCTAGAATTTTTAAGTTCTATAAATTGTATATAAAACGTATGTAGATTTATGTATTTAACGAATAACAAATATATGAAAACCATAAATACTATAAATTTTAATAACATAAAAACACTACAATATATACTATAACATTTGTAACAAAAAAAACCTTATTAAACACTTAAAAATCATACAAAAAAATAGAAATCACATATATTTTATAATAGAAACAGTGGTTGTAACATCCACAATTATGAAGTAAAATATTTGTTTTTAATTCAACCAAAACACCAATTATCTTTTTATTCAAACATTCAAAAGTATATCTTAGTAAAACAATCGTCATAGTATAATCCCAAAATCATCATATTGCGGAAACATGTGTAGATGCATTGCGATCAAGTCGGGCTCTTCCCTTTTGAGCTGAAAGTACCTAAACTCATAGCCATAAACACCGTAAGCACAAATCTTAGTGAATTCCCCAAAATACCACATACCATACATTCCATTGGGCCTAGCCCGCATATTAGGTCAAACCCACTATAATAGGTCTAGCCCTGCCAAACCAATTGGTCCAACCCAACATACAAATGCGAGAGTCACAGAGACAGCTAACACCCTACGTAACATACAATGGGCCTAGCCCTTCCTGATCCATGGGCCTAGCCCAACATACAAATGGGCCTATCCCAACATAGAAATGGGCCTAGACCAACATACCATGCAAGAGTCACAAAGACAACTAGCATAACATATCCTAGGGGGCTGACATTGGTGTCTTCGACCCACAGATACAATGAGGAGACTCACCTCAATCCGCTGATAACCAAATAATAACTGTTCGGGTCGCTGAACCGGATACTCTCGCACCAACTAACAATAAATATAACATTAATCTCTCTTTCTCTTTCTCTCTCTCTCTCTCTCTCTCTCTATATATATATATATATATATATATATATATATATATATATATATATATTAAAAGAGAAACATGATGACATTGCCTTCAATAATGAGGGCCATTCATTGTGTTTTCTATATTAATTTCAACCCTTGGATCATTTTGATGATGTCATCTTAAAATAAAATAAAATAAAATAAATATTGGATAAATTTAAAAACTTGACTAACTGATTTAATGTTAACGTCTTCTATAAAGGGAATGTATTCAACTCATTTAAACCTCATCATAATTTTTGAAAGTAAAATTCGTTCATTCCTAATTAAAGTCACGTTCTTAGCCGACAAGTTTCGTATATTCTTTCAATTTACGTCTATTATATGAAATGTATCTCCAAGATTACAGGATATCGTCGCTTAATTTCAAAGAATCAAAGAATTCAAAATTTGATATCCTTTCCATAATCATTGTTGAAAGTTATGTATAAATCATGTGTTGTTGTTCGTACATTATGTTTTCTTCAGACCCTTTGCAGCATCACGTTCGAACATCATCATTCTTTACAGCATCACGTTCGTCAGGTTCCTTTTTTAATATGATGTTCTTAATTTTTATTAATTGTATTCGATTTTTTGATTCTCACAAGTGTTGTATTTGATTGTGATCTTTGAATGCATGAATAATCTTGATTATAAATGTTAGTATTAGTTTTTCAATCTTTTACTTTTGTCTTTTTAACCTTGAATTTGATGGTACACTCTACATTTTTGATAAAATTCCCATGAGAAAGACAAAATTGCAAGAATGGTCCCTATGGTATGTCAAAACTAGCAACTTTGGTCCAAAATGGGTTTGGCTCGCAAGGATGGTCCAATAGTTTCATTTCCTTGCAAGTTTGGTCTAATTTCGTTTGAATTTTATGTAAAGACGATTTTGCCCTTATTGTTTAATTTTTAATTTTTGTTTTATTACATGTAATTTAAAAACAATTAAAAATATAACAAAAATAAAATACCTCTCTCTCTCTCTCTCCCTCCCTCCCCCTCTCTCTCTCTCTCTCTCTCCAAGAATCGACCTATTCATCTTCTTCCCACACTTCCATTTTCTCTCAGATGTGCTCAGTCTTTATTCACCGGAAAATTTCACATCCACCGAAGACACGCCACTTACCCTCAAATCTACCATCTCCGTCTTCTCAGTTAACCACCAAGCACTCATTACCATCAAATTTGTCATCTCTATCGAATCTTTCCTAAACGATCAAGGTGAAAGCCAGATTTGTTCATCCGACGAAGACAATGGCGTTGTCCACCACTAAATACGTCCCTTCGACTTCTCCGACGAAGGGTTTTCTAATGGTTCCATATTTGTTCAATCTACGTTTATGAAGGGTTGTAGCTCCGATGTCCGATCTACGTTTCTATCTCTTTTCGTCTTCTCCTGTGTCTCTTCAAATCCTTCTACCGACTTCAGGTGGTGGTTGTTATGCTTCAGGCGGCGGTTTCTAGAGCCATAACTCTCCTTATGGATTTCATTGACTGTTCATCTCTCTCCTAAGCTTTCTCGTTCTAAGAAGGGACTCGCCGAGTAGGTGCTGGGCAGAGAAACCCTAACCTTCGGGGTTTGGGACCTATTTAAAGGCCCTTATAGCCTCCTTGGCCCCTTCTTAACAGTGTCTTCGTCCCTTGAGAGAAACCCTAGAGTTATTTATGAGCTAGAGAGAAAAAAGTTTCTTGGAGGTCATTTCTTTGAGAAGAAGATCAAGGGAGTTGTAAGGATCTCAGAGGAGAGTTGGTGGATCAGTCTCATCTTCATTTTAAGCTTCGGATATGGTACAACTCTTGCCTCCCTTGTGTTTGAGTAGATTTCCTTGGTTGTAAAGTTGGGCTTGTATCCATATTGATGGGGTTTTGGGTGCATCCAAACCCTTTTTTGAGTCAATTATAGATCTGGACCTTGTAAGGTCCAGAGATCCAAAAAGTAGGCAGCCATGAGTGAGTAACCTTGGAGCTTTGAATCTATGGAGCTTCAATGGAGTCAAAATGGTGTATAGAGCAAAATACACCATGCATGAGCCTTAAGTTTAGACCTTTGCATGAATTTTGGGTAGTAGGAGGTTAGATCTATGATTTTGGGTTGCAGACCTGACCTCAAATGGCTGAATGAGAAATATGTAGGAGCCAACTCGCCAAGTCCATGGGTGACTCAACGAGTCGTAGCGGGTTTGACCAAGTAGTCTTAACCCAGTGTTGGCTCGCCGAGTTGGGAGTCAACTCGACGAGCTGAGTGAGTCCTAGGTAGAGTACAGTTGATGCGAGGGGACTCGACGAGTCGCATGGGTGCACTCGACGAGTAGGGTCAAATGTGGACTATTGACTTGAGCTTGACTTCTATTGACTTTTGGGTTTTGGTCAACATAAGTAATAGAGGTCTTGGAAGGCTAAAATGGTATTTTACCCACTTTGGAGAGTTATTAAGAGAAGGAACGGCCTTCGATTATCTGAGTCATGAAAAAGAGTTATTATAAGAGATATTCATCCTATGTGTTAGGTGGTGGCGAGTTCGAGATTCAAGTGTGAGGATAGCTGCTTTCTACTTGCTAGGTGAGTCTTCTCACTATACTTTGCCTAGAGTGGTAATTAGAGTTATGTGAGAGAGTATTGTGTATGATATTTATGTGATGTGATGCACTGCATTATTTCTATGTGATTTATGCTATGTGTGTGTGTTCCAAAGTTTACAGAGTTAGGACCGTAAGGTCCACAGAGTTAGGACCAGAGGGTCCACATAGTTATGACCAGAGGGTCCATAGAGTTATAGCCTCGAGTGGCTAATATGTGTTTTATGTGTTATATTGGGGAACTCACTAAGCTTCGTGCTTACCGTGTTATGCGTTATGTGTTTCAGGTTCTCAGGATCGCGGGACGGCACCGGTTGATTGTACACACCAGAGAAAGAGTTATCAGGATTCTGGACTATTAATTACTAAAACATGGAGTTATGTTTTGTGAATTGAACAAATGAGATTTTAATAAAATGTTTCATGAGGATTTATATGATTTTGAATGAAAAATTCCTTTTGAAAATTTATGTTGTTACAAGTTGGTATCAGAGCCTTGGTTTATTGGATTCGGATGCACCTTCGGGTATGTCTGAACTCAAACTGAGGAATTAAGGAAAGTTTTTCAAAGTAAATGATTTTTCTAAAACGAGCAGGAGTTTTAAGAGAAAATAAGAAAGAGCAGTGTGTACAATCAGCCAAAGCCCGAATGGTGATTTCCCAAAATACCCTTACCTTATGTGTTATGAGATATTATACAGGTTAGAGACAGGCTAGGTATTTCATATTTTAGGACTAGATTGGTCTGATTTGTGATGCCTTAGTCTATGAGTTGTTGTTATCTGTGATGCACTTTCAAGTATGTGCTAAGTAAGAGTATCCAACGGGAATCCTTGTGGAGAAGGGACTTGAGTAGAGAAGTAATCTAGGAGAGATACCTAGATGATCATTTATGGTACCTTCTGCGAGAATAGTTAGACACCCGCGAGGGGTAGAGTTACTTGATTTCGGTGATATCTTTTGAGCGTGAGTAGAGCCAGTGGGGTGGTACCTAGAGTGGTTTCTCGTTTTGGTAGAGAATATTCAATGTCCGAAGGCTGCTTGCTTTGTGCTTTTTAGAACTCTCGGTAATGGGAGACAGCTACTAAGTGAATATGACGATATTCAGGAGGTAGGTGGCTGGCATCATTAGGAGTTCTTCAGCAGCTGATGGCAGAGAAATGTGAGAACCTAGGAAGAGCCTAGGAAGTGACCTTAGTCAGAAGAGTACACTGGCAGAGTAGAGCATTTCGTTGGGAAGCGAGTACGCGTATGGGGATTGGTGATTGAGAGGGTTGAGCAGCTACTCAAGGAATCTCGGATGGTCCGTGTAGAGAGTATGGGTAGATGTGGCAGGTAGTATGGGCCGTACTACTAAAAGCAGAGGACCCATACTCGATATAGGGAGCATTCCAGACATTCTGAGTAGCAGATCGATAGGTGATGTCATGGTTCGGGTACCATGATCAGTAGCAGATCGAGAGGTGATGTCATGGTTCGGGTACCATGATCAGTAGAAGATCTAGAGGTGATGTCATGGTTCGGGTACCATGATCAGTAGCATATCGAGAGGTGATGTCATGGTTTGGGTACCATGATCGGCAGCAGAGCGAAAGGTGATGTCATGGTTCGAGTACCATGCTTTGTAGTGGATAGTGGTTGTGCTTTTTCCAGTTATCCTGTCGTGTTTGGGTTATTCTATGATTGGATGCGATAGAATATGCGGCCAAAGGGCCATGTTGAACGAGTTTTAACAGCGCATACCTTGAGAAGAGATTTGAGTTGATTTCCGAGAGATTTTTAGTAAGATGTCAGTTAGAGTCGCAAGACTCAAAGATGAGTGGAGATGGTATTATATGAGGGATTGCGGTCTGAGTTGAGAAATCAGCCGATAATGGAGACGTCACCTTCTGTGATCTGAGCGGTGCTATTTCCGTTTCCTGTGGGAAACATAAGAAGTGTCGAGATCTTCAATTTTGAGCCTAGGGGTAAGCCCTACGGGGTAGCGGTGATGGCGATCTTCCACCGGAGTACATAGCAGTATGTCTGCTGCGAGGTAATGATATAACATGAGCAGGCTGTCGGTGGGAATTAAGATGGTCAAGGACCAGGACACACCCTACACGAGTATAGTATGACACGTGTTAGCTATAGCAACGGATGACCAGGAAGAGTATATCGGGGCGATGGCTTTTTGTCTATGATGGGTATCGAGAGTGGAAGTGGAATACCTGCTCTTATAATGAGTGATGTGATAGAGCGTTGGGTGAGGAGTCGAGGATGAAGAGAATGATAGTTCATTATTTCCAAGATAAAAGTCAGAGTTAATACTGGATAGTAGGGGAGGTCCGGTGATGCGAGGGTGTGAGTTTCTGAATGAGTAGAGACAGTCACGATGGGAAGTTCTGAGGATTTCAGCTGAGATTGGGGTTATTTGGGGTTGCTTGATCTCTGTCGGGAGATCATCGAGCGTGCGTAGCACCTTCCAGGAGTAGGTTCGATGTTACTAGTGGGAACAATCTGTGGGATAGGTTGTTGGTGCGTCAAATGATGATGGTTCAATCCCTAAGTGGGGGAGAACCGGGTATTCTAATGAGAGAATCAGAGGTTGGTTCAAGAGCGGTTAGAGAACTGGATATAGAGACCTGTGGTACGGATTCAGAATACCAGCATTATTGGTGGTTAAGGTGAGGTACCGAGTAAATTTATGCATGAGGCTCGTGTTCATGAAAGGATGAGTGTCTCCACGGCCGGTAGCCATTGGTTAGGGAACTTATAGTGGTTAGAAATTCTTCGAGGTGGTTTGGCTTGTAAGGTTAGTTCGGCGGTTGGGAAATTCCGGTTCAATGTTTGGGCTGTTATATGTAGTTTGGGAAAGAGCAGATGTGGAATTAGACAACCAACCTCAGGGCCGGTCAGTGTATTCTTGCATGAGTTTTGAGCAATAGAGGAGGGAGTTTTAGTTCGTTGTCATCATGTTCCGAGTCATTGTCGATTCATCAGTGTTTCAATTGAGAGTTAGGATACTCCAAAGTTGTGCGTTGTGTGAAATGAAGGATAGTTATGATATCCTGAGGGAATGCATTGAGGTATCCGAGTATGATGCCGTGAATCCCGAATTATTTTTAGAGTCTTGATTTTGAGGCGGCAAGTGGTGTATCAAGTATCTACGGTTCCAGTGGGAGCCCTTCGGGTATTGACATCAAGAGGGATCATTTAAGAAGGTGGATTGCAGCAGGGAAAGGTGTTTTGTTTTTGAAAGACCCTAACTTTCATACTCGACAATATAGTTACTCCAAAACATGCTACTTGCATATTCATAAAAACAATATTTTACATTGATAAAGAGGTTACAAACTACTGGATACAAACCGACTAGTTTAAAGTGTTATATATTACATAACTTCCCAGGATTCTATAGTTTTACATATGGGAGTGCAAAATACAATAGTTTCAAACTATTCATAAACTTCTATCGATACAATAGTTTCAAACTATTCAAAAATCTTCTACCAGTATATAACTATACTGGATGCTTATCTCCTGCAAATTTGTTAAACATTGAGAGGGTAAGCGGTGACGCTTAGTGAGTTCAATAATAGATACAATATAACGTTATGCCATATATATACTTCAATATGGCAGAAGGAAAGAGAAACAGGGAACAACAAGGGCATATGTGAATCATGTGACCAACATTCCATATCAATCATTGACATGATTTAAAGATATACAATCAAGGAGACATAACAATTTCCATGCTTGAAATACATCAATAAAGCTTTGGCCCAAACGGCATAGAAGATATACAACTTCAGATTAACATTTTGGTAGATTTCAAGCTTATAGCCCTGTCTAACCTTCTGCCACTACCATAGAATAGAATTCATTCTCTTACGGAGACATGTTCCACATGGCCAGAGGCTACATACCAGTACCAACGTGAATCTAAGTCCTTTCACTGATCACATGGTCAAAGGTATTTCTTTGCTATTAAAAATAGCGAATAAAAAAACCCCGGGAAAATGACCCGGAATAATAACACTGAAAAGCACGTAGCACATATAACACATAACATACAATTATTTCTATATATTAAACTCACCGTGAAATAACCGGGGGATAAAATATTAATTTGGGCAGTACTTCGGCTATAAATATGACTTTTGTCGTTGAAAACCGGGCTCTGCGAAGGTAGAGCTTCAAAACCAAAAAGATAATTTTTTCGAGCTTCTCGGGAGTCTCGGGGCGTGTTATGGGCTTTGGAATCAGTACTGGGGCTTCGGGGAAACTGGAAGTAGAAGAAATATAAGTTTAGGGGTAAAAAGGGGCAAATTTCAAACATTTACCCGGGAGGTCTCGCACCCTTTATATAGGGCTGAGGTTCGGATCCGAAGCGAAGGGAAGAGGGCAGGTGGCTGCGAGGCTCGGACCAGAAGGCAGCTTCGGCGAGGCTCGGATACGAGGAGTCATCGGCTTCAGGCGCGTCATCGGCTGGGTCTTCGGCTCGGATGCGGGTCGGAACAGCAGGCTCGCTGACGGAACCTCGGATTGGACCCAACATCGGTCCAATGGGCAGGCTCCACGTTGGTGCGAGGGTGATCCGGGGGTGTCTCATACGAAGGTGTCCCAAGCTTAGTGGACCTCAGACTTGGTCCAATCAGAAGGTGACACAGCAACCTCGGTCCTATCAGAAGGCGACACCTGGAGGCTGGAGGACGTGGCAGTACTATTCATGCGAATTTTCTTGAAAAATGTGTGAAATCTTGTAAAATCCATTACTTTTGCATACGAGCTCCATTTTTAACATTATTTATATGCACGCGTAGCTAAAGTTATGCTCTACAAGTTTCGTTTAGACTTCGTCAGCTAATTTTGATTTTAATTTTAATATTATTATTTTTAATAGACCGGGACAGGAAAATCCGTTAAAAATTGATAACTTCTTCATCCGACGTCCGTTTTCATCAGACTTTTTACCGTTGTATTACTAATGATGAGACGTTCAATTCCCGTTTAGGTTGTGTCGGCTAAAAATCACTTGATCTAAAATTCAAGTTTTTAGCTGTCTACTGCTAAGCTGAAACTTCGAAAAATGATAACTTCCTCATACGAAGTCAGATTTTGGCGTTCTTTTTATCGAACTTCTCGGTTTAACGAATACTACGAATTTCATTTAGATTACTAAGGCTTAAAAGTAGTTTATCAAAAACTCACTTTTTACATCATTCGGCGTCGTGCCGGTTTTATCGCGGATCTTCGATTGGTCATAACTTCTTCGTTATAACTCAGATTTCGATGAGGTTTTCGCCTAAATGTTTCTAACGAGATTATCTAAAACTTTCAATAATAAAATTTTACTTATTCCAAATTTTATATTTTCGCTATATTTCACTATTTGGCTTTTAATTGGAATCTCATAAGACTTCTAATATTTTATGAGTGATTCTAAACATAGTTTTACTTCATTTCTAGTAAAAACTATCTGTTAGAACTCAACATTCAAATTCACATAATATTTCATAATATTATTTACTTAAAACACGATTTCAAAACGTGTATGTTACAAATACCTCCTCCTTTTGAGGATTTCGTCCCCGAAATTACATCGATTAAAATAAATGGGGATATTTTGCTCTTATCTCATTCTTATTTTCCCAAGTATAATTTGGGCCTCGATGGTGTTTCCACTTGACAAGCACGAACTCCATTTCTTTATTACGTAGATTAGTTGTTCTTTCATTCACGATCTCTTCCGGCTCTTCTACATATCTTAACTTATTATCCAATTCACCTCGGATAATGGAACTGTCTCATCATTGATGCTCAAGCATTTGCACAGATAGATCACATGAAACGCATCATGAATACCTGCCAAATCTTCAGACAATTCTAAGCGTTATGCTTGCTTTCCAATTCTCTGGATGATTTTGAAAGGACCAACAAATCTAGGACTTAACTTTCCTTTCTTCCCAAATCTCATAAGGCCTTTCCATGGAGATACCTTCAGCATCACGAAATCACCCACTTGGAATTCTATGGGTCGTCTTCTCTTTTCTGTATAGGACTTCTGTCGATCCTGGGCTGCTTTCATTCTTTCTCGTACGATTTGGATTTTGTCGGTGGTGTCTTGAATCATTTCAGGGCCTCCAAGGATCTTCTGTCCTATGTCTCGCCAACATAATGGAGTACGACACTTGCGACCATATAATGCTTCATATGGTGGCATTTTGATTGAAGCGTGGTAACTATTATTATACGAGAATTCAACATGAGGTAAGTATTTATCCCAGTTACCACCGAACTCCAAGACACATGCATGAAGCATATCTTCTACTGTTTGGATTGTTCTCTCCGTTTGACCATCTGTCTGGGATGATAAGCTGTGCTGAGAGCAACTCGAGATCCTAATTCACGTTGCATACTCACCCAAAAGTGAGAAGTGAAGCGAGTATCACGATCGAAAATGATCTTTAGTGGCACACCATGTCTTGCCACAATTTCATCCAAGTATACTTGTGCGTAATTCTCCATTGGAGCCGTTTCACGCATGGCAAGAAAATGAGCGCTTTTAGTCAGGCGGTCGACGATTACCCAAATGCTATCATGTTCTCTAGCAGTCTTTGGCAATTTGGTAATGAAATCCATGGACAATTCTTCCCATTTCCATACAGGAACACTAAGACTTTCTGGGGTTCCATAAGGCTTTTGGTGCTCTGCTTTGACTTGTAAGCATACTAAGCATTCCTGTACATATCTTCCAATGTCTTTCTTTAATCCAGGCCACCAATAATCAGCTCTTACATCATAGTACATTTTACTTGTACCAGGATGGATTGACAGTTTAGATTTATGGGCTTCATCTAAAATCTTCTGTCTCAATCCACCAATCTTTGGAATCCACAGCCGATTCTTGAATACTTTTAATCCTCGTGGATCATCAAGTAAAGCATCATTATAATGTATCATCCCTTCTTTCTTCACATTTTCTGGCTTTAGGGCCTCTTCTTTCCATTTCTCTAATTCATCTAAAATAGTGAATTTTACTGTAGTATGAGTAATAGCATAACACATACTATTGCGATAAACCTTTCTGCTAAGTGCATCGGGAACTACATTGGCTTTTCCAGGATGATATATGATTTCACAATCATAATCTTTGATCAGCTCCATGGCTCGTTGTTGTCTCATATTTAAAGTTTGCTAACTGAATATGTACTTGAGACTTTTGTGGTCGGTAAATAGTTGGCATTTTGTACCAAAAAGATAATGCCTCCATAGTTTTAGGGCAAATACCACTGCAATGAGCTCGAGATCATGAGTGGGGTAATTCTTTTCATAATCTTTCAGTTGTCTTGAGGCATAGGCTATCACTTTTCCACGTTGCATCAACACACAACCGAGTCCCAATCTTGAAGCATCGCTATATACGGAGAAATCATCATCACCTTTTGGGAGTGATAAGATCGGAGCATGAGTCAAAAGATCTTTTAGAGTTAAGAAAGCTTTTTCTTGGGCTTCACCCTATTAGAACTTCACTTCCTTCCGTGTAAGACTCGTGAGAGGTACGACTATACGAGAAAAGTCTTTAATGAATCTCCGGTAATATCCCGCGAGACCCAAGAAACTACGAATTTCGGAAGCATTACGGGGCACTTCCCAATTTTGAATGGCTTCGATTTTGATAGGATCTACAGATACACCATCACTAGAAATAACATGGCCGAGAAATTGAACTTGGCGAAGTCAAAATTCACATTTCGAGAATTTAGCATATAGTTTCTCCTTTCGAAGAAGTTCCAATACCGCACGGATATGAATGACATGATCAGCTTCAGACTTGGAATAGATTAGAATATCATCAATGAATACGATGACTGATTTATCGAGCATTGGGCGGCATACCCGATTCATCATATCCATGAATACAGCAGGAGCGTTTGTTAAACCAAACGGCATAACAAGGAATTCATAATGCCCATATCGAGTACGAAAAACAGTCTTCGGTACATCCTGCTCGTGAACTTTCAACTGATGATAGCCAGATCTTAAATCAATCTTTGAGAAATAGCTAACACCCTGAAGTTGATCGAATAAATCGTCGATGCGAGGTAGTGGGTACTTGTTCTTGATAGTCACCTTATTTAGCTCACGATAATCAATGCACATCCACATCGATCCATCTTTCTTCTTGACAAATAGTACCGGAGCACCCCAAGGAGAGGTACTCGGTCGAATGAAACCCTTGTCAAGTAGGTCCTGCAGTTGGATCATCATTTCTTTCATCTCAGCTGGCGCAAGACGATAAGGAGTCTTTGCAATTGGAGTAGCACCAGGCACAAGGTCAATTCGGAATTCTACTTGCCTATCCGGAGGAAGGCCAGGTAAGTCATCGGGGAAAACATCAGGATATTCGTTAACAACTAGAACATCATTTACAATTTTCTTCTCCTCTTTTGAGACATCAACTGTGTAGGCCAGATAGATAGAACACCCTTTCGATATGAATTTACGAGCTTTAAGGAAAGAGATTATTTTTAAGAGTCTTTGTTCACCGTAGACATAGATAGGATTCTCCCCATCAATAGGAATGCGTACTATATTTTCATAGCACAAGAGTTCTGCATGGTTCTTTGATAACCAATCCATGCTGAGAATAATATCAAAGTTGGGCAAGGAGATAGGGATCAGGTTAGCAAGAAAAGTATAGCCTTCAAGTTCTATAACACAATCCCTATAGACTTTATCAGCAAGTAATGATATACTTCCCGCAGTATCTACGTGAAATGGTTGTGCGAGTACAAAGCAAGCAATTTGAAAGGAATGCGCAAATTCGTAAGACACAAAAGAATCTGAGGCACCAGAATCAAATAAGATGTGAGCAGGTCTAGAGTTGACAAGAAATGTACCCGTCACAACATTCGGGTCCTCACATGCCTCCTCTGAGGTAATCTGGAATGCACGACCCTTAGCTTTTGGCACCTCCTCCTTTTTAGTTGGAGGACCCTTTGATTGTTGAACAGGGACTTGGCTTCTTGCCAGTTGTTGAACAGAAGCTTGACTTCCCATCATCTGGCTAGTAAGAGTAAGGCAAAAACGCTTCTTGTGGCCAGTAATACCACATGCATAGCAAGTAACATCCTTTCTTGGACAAGATGGCTTTATATGACCCTTTTCTCCACATCAATAACAGTCAATGGATTCCTTGTCTATTTTGCATTGGCCCGGATGATTCCTTCCACAAATACGACATGAAGGCGACTGCATATAAAAAGATTATGATCTACCACGTCCACGAGAGACATTTTGAGTTTGAATTTGATTACCAGGTTCAGTCCGAACGGATTGAGCTGGCAGAAAAGAAGGAACAGGAACAGTTCTTTCAGTACGTGGATGCTTCGGAGCAGTAACAGAGGCACCACGTATTTCTAAGTCATGCTCACGTCTTCGAGCATATTCAACGGCTTTATCGAATGACAAAACTTCTCGATTGGAAATGAAATCGTGGATTTCGTGTCGTAGTCCCTCCATGAATAACTGAATTTACTCGTCTTCAGTTGGAATATACTTTGTAGCAAACCTTGCTCTTTGAATAAACTGAGTTTCATACTCATTCACAGTCATTCCTCCTTGTTTAAGCTCGAGGAATTCCTTCTCCAATCTCCTCCTCATGTCTAGAGGACAATACTTCTCTAGCAAACGAGTTTTAAACATTTCCCAGGCTAAATTCTCCTAGTCAAACCCGTTGAGAGCTTCATATGTTGCTTTCCACCAGACCAAGGCTTCTCCGATGAGCATTGCGGAAGCATAATTAGCCTTGTCTTCATTATCCACATGAGAAATACGAAACACTTTCTCTGTGTTCTGGATCCAACTAAGAACAATAATGGGATTGAGAACACCGGAAAACTCTGTAGCACCACTACTCTTGAAATCTTTGAACGAGGGACGCTTTACCTCTCCTTTTGAAGATTCTCAAGTGGCTTTCTCTTTTCCCTTATCAACATTCTTTTTGTGTTCTTCGAGAGTCTATTGAATAACATCGGTAAGTTTACCCAAGAGTCGCTCCTCACGAGGAGATACTGGAGTATTCACTTCCTCGGGTTGAGGACCTCCACCAACCTCAGGGGTATGGCTACTAACTTGTTCAGCCATTGCTCTGCAATATAGAGTAACATTGTATTTTAGAATATTAGGGTTTATTATTACCTAATACTTTTACTTATATATTTCCTATGGTTTGTATCCTTATACTTACAATGATTAAGTTCATATATTGAACTTCCAATAGTTTAAGTCTAAATACCAAATCGTGGAATTTAGTTCACTCAAACTACTGCTCTGATACCATGATTGAAAGACCCTAAGTTTCATACTCGACAATATAGTTACTCCAAAACATGCTACTTGCATATTCATAAAAACAATATTTTACATTGATAAAGAGGATACAAACTACTGGATAGAAACCGACTATTTTAAAGTGTTATATATTACATAACTTCCCAGGATTCTATAGTTTTATACATATGGAAGTGCAAAATACAATAGTTTCAAACTATTCATAAACTTCTATCGATACAATAGTTTCAAACTATTCAAAAATCTTCTACCAGTATATAACTATATTGGATGCTTATCTCCTGCAAATTTGTTAAACATTGAGAGGGTAAGTGGTGACCCTTAGTGAGTTCAATAATAGATACAATATAACGTTATGTCATATATATACTTCAATATGGCAGAAGGAAAGAGAAACAGGGAACAACAAGGGCATATGTGAATCATGTGACCAACATTCTATATCAATCATTGACTTGATTTAAAGATATACAATCAATGAGACATAACAATTTCCATGCTTGATATACATCAATAAAGCTTTGGCCCAAACGGCATAGAAGATATACAACTTCGAATTAACATTTTGGTAGATTTCAGGCTTATAGCCCTGTCTAACCTTCTGCCACTACCATAGAATAGAATCCATTCTCTTACGGAGACATGTTCCACATGGCCAGAGGCTACATACCAGTACCAACGTGAATCTAAGTCCTTTCACTGATCACATGGTCAAAGGTATTTCTTTGCTATTAAAAATAGCGAATAAAAAAAACCCGGGAAAATGACCCGGAATAATAACACTGAAAAGCACGTAGCACATATAACACATAACATACAATTATTTCTATATATTAAACTCACCGTGAAATAACCGGGGGCTAAAATATTAATTTGGGCAGTACTTCGACTCTAAATATGACTTTCGTCATTGAAAACCGGGCTCTGCGAAGGTAGAGCTTCAAAACCGAAAAGATAAATTTTTCGGGCTTCTCGGGAGTCTCGGGGCGTGTTTCGGGCTTTGGAATCAGTACCAGGGCTTCGGGGAAAGTGGAAGTAGAAGAAATATAAGTTTAGGGGTAAAAAGGGGCAAATTTCAAACATTTACCCGGGAGGTCTTGCACCCCTTATATAGGGCCGAGATTCGGATCCGAAGCGAAGGGAAGAGGGTAGGTGGCTGCGAGGCTCGGACCAGAAGGCAGCTTCGGCGAGGCTCGAATGCGAGGAGTCTTCGGCTTCAAGCGCGTCATCGGCTGGGTCTTCAGCTCGGACGCGGGTCGGAACAGCAGGCTCGTTGACGGCAGCCTCAGATTGGACCCAACTTCGGTCCAATGGGCAGGCTCCACGTTGGTGCGAGGGTGATCCGGGGGTGTCTCATGCGAAGGTATCCCAAGCTTAGTGGACCTCAGACTTGGTCCAATCAGAAGGTGACACAGCAACCTCGGTCCTATCAGAAGGCGACACATGGAGGTTGTATGTGAGGGATGACGTGGCAGTACTATTCATGCGATTTTTCTCGAAAAATGTGCCAAATCTTGAAAAATCCATAAATTTTGCATACGAGCTCCGTTATTGACATTCTTTATATGCGCGTGTAGCTAAAATTATGCTCTACAAATTTCGTTTAGACTTCGTCGGCTAATTTTGAATTTAATTTTAATATTTTTATTTTTAACAGACCGGGACAGGAAAATCCGTTAAAAATTCATAACTTCTTCATCCGACGTCCGTTTTCGTCAGACTTTTTACCGTTGTATTACAAATGATGAGACGTTCAATTCCCGTTTAGGTTGTGTCGACTAAAAATCACTTGATCTAAAATTCGAGTTTTTAGCTGTCTACTGCTAAGCTGAAACTTCGAAAAATGATAACTTCCTCATACGAAGTCATATTTTGGCGTTCTTTTTATCGAACTTCTCGGTTTAATGAATACTATGAATTTAATTTAGATTACTAAGGCTAAAAAGTAGTTTATCAAAAACTCACTTTTTACGTCATTCGGCGCCGTGCCGGTTTTATCGCGGGTCTTCGATTGGTCATAACTTCTTCGTTATACCTCGGATTTCGATGAGGTTTTTGCCTAAATGTTTCTAACGAGATTATCTACAACTTTCAATAATAAAATTTTACTTATTCCAAATTTTATATTTTCGCTATATTTCACTATTTGGCTTTTAATTGGAATCTCATAAGACTTCCAATATTTTATGAGTGATTCTAAACATCGTTTTACTTCATTTCTAGTAAAAACTATCTGTTAGAACTCAACATTCAAATTCACATAATATTTCATAATATTATTTACTTAATACACGATTTCAAAACGTGTATGTTACAGTTTTGGCGATTGTTGTCAGATATTATGATGCATAATTTGGATGAGTGTGGGTATCTATCTATGTTAGTCCGCGGAGCATGAGTTAGAGGACGCAATGTGGTGTTAACATGAGTATGAGACTGTGGGATGATAAGAGAAAGCGCTGCTAGTCAGCGAGAGGATGTTGTGATACTGCGGGGAGCTGTAGTACTCACTAGTTAGCAAGAGGGTGTTGTGATACTGTGGGGAGCCATAGTATTCACTAGTCAGCGAGAGGGTGTTGTTATACTGCGAGGAGCCGTAGTATTCACTAGTCAGCAAGAGGGTGTTGTGATACTGCGGGGAGCCGCAGGTACTCACTAGTAAGTGAAAGGGTGTTGTGATACTGCGGGGAGCCGTAGTATTCACTAGTCAGCAAGAGGGCGTTGTGATATTGCGGGGAACCATAGTGTTCCCTAGTCAGCAAGAGGGTGTCGTGGTACTACAGGAAGCCGCATTACTCGCAAGTCAGAGCATGATGCAGAGGAGTGTTAGGCTTGGGTAACCTTATTACTGAATTTTTGGGGACCTGGTGGTCGGACAAGGAGCAAGACTGTGGCCTCCTTAATGCTCAGGAATCATTACATACTAAGTTAAGGTGAGGTTATCACAATCATAAGGAATTGGGGAAGTGATGTACGTTTGGGTTGCAGGTCATGAGTCATGAGTTGAGTGGTTCGTAGGGACGAGTGGTTCCAATTATGGGTCGGACCAGACTTTCGAGTTGAGTTTGGCTCTAGTGGTGCTTTGAGTAGGCGAGATGAGATTCTAGATTCTAAGATGGGTCCCAAGTTGAGGGGTATTGTTTATCAGCTGATGTCTTAGACCTGTGTAGGTCAACACTCGGGTACGGGAGGTACCACGAGGCGCATGTATCTAGGGAGTAGTGTTCGACAGAGATCAAGGGTGAAACGATTTAGTGAGATTGTGGTATTCGTTGGGGTAAAGAGAGCTTCGTGACTTGTGTGTCACCGGGCCAAGATTGTTGTTATGAGAAGGAAGTCGGTGAGACATTTCGAGACATGTTATGGGTGACCTTTGGAGGTTCAACTGTGGAGTCAGGAGTTGACTTAGTGCCCAGTATTGAAAAGGGATATGAGAAGCGAAGTTGGGGCTTATGAATGTGATGTCTGAGGACACTTCTGAACGAGTATAGTTTTTCCCTTGTGTCTGAGGGCAGAGTGTTAAGGATTCTTTGTTCGGATAGGTTCTGATAGCGGTTTAGTGGATGAACCCTAGTGAGTTGTGGACCCTTTCATTTCTTGGGGCGTGATTCGGATCTTTTAGCATGTTGGTATGAGTGAGCGGCATCCGATTGTTGAATTCGGTCTTGAGAGAATCAGAGGATCAGTGGGTTATCAGTGTTGACATTCGAGGAGTGAATGTCATGGTGATCGCTTGAGTAGGTGGTCTGGCGGCGAGTTAGGCCACTAGAGTTTCCATATATTGGGAAAGAGTATATTAGCGGCCGAAGAGTTGGCTTAGTTTTGGGACTTGGGAGTTTCTGTGTGGTTTCAGGTGTCCATTGATAAAGATATCGATGTAGTATGAGATCCTTTTGGTGGTGTTTCGTGTTGATGAAATTTGTGTGGTTACAGAGTGATTTGAAGGGTGAAATCTAATTCAAGTGGGGGAGAATTGTAACATCCGGATTTTCAAAGGTATTATTGTGTAGGTTAATCTTGTGATTAAAGGAGAGACTCGACGAGTTGAGGGTCCAACTCGCCGAGTCGAGTCGGGTTTCTCCCGTGGATTTAATGAGTGGACTCGACGAGTGCGAGGAGGGACTCGCCGAGTAGGTGCTGGGCAGAGAAACCCTAACCTCCGGGGTTTGGGACCTATTTAAAGGCTCTTATAGCCTCCTTGGCCCCTTCCCAATAGTGTCTTCGTCCCTTGAGATAAACCTTAGAGTTATTTATGAGCTAGAGAGGAAAGAGGCTTCTTGGAGGTCATTTCTTTGAGAAGAAGATCAAGGAAGTTGCAAGGATCTCAGAGGAGAGTTGGTGGATCAGTCTCATCTTTATTTCAAGCTTCAGATCTGGTACAACTCTTGCCTCCCTTGTGTTTGAGTAGATTTCCTTGGTTGTAAAGTTAGGCTTGTATCCATATTGATGGGGTTTTGGGTGCATCCAAACCCTTTTTTGAGTCAATTATAGATCTGGACCTTGTAAGGTCCAGAGATCCAGAAAGTAGGCAGCCATGAGTGAGTAACCTTGGAGCTTTGAAGCTATGGAGCTTCAATGGAGTTAAAATGGTGTATAGAGCAAAATACACCATGCATGAGCCTCAAGTTCAAACCTTTGTGTGACTTTTGGGTAGTAGGAGGTTAGATCTATGAGTTTGGGTTGCAGATCTGACCTCAAATGGCTGAATGTGAAATCTGTGGGAGCCAACTCGCCGAGTCCATGGGTGACTCGACGAGTTGTAGCAGGTTTGACCGAGTAGTCTTAACCTAGTGTTGGCTCGCCGAGTTGGGAGTCAACTCGACGAGCTGAGTGAGTCCTAGGTAGAGTTCAGTTGATGCGAGGGGACTTGATGAGTCGCATGGGTTCACTCGACGAGTAGGGTCAAATGTAGACTATTGACTTGAGCTTGACTTCTGTTGACTTTGGGGTTTTGGTCAACATAAGTAATAGAGGTCTTGGAAGGGTAAAATGGTCTTTTACCCACTTTAGAGAGTTAAAAAGAGAAGAAACCCCCTTCGATTATCTGAGTCGTGGATAAGAGTTATTATAAGATATATTCATCCTATGTGTTAGGCGGTGGCGAGTTAGAGATTCAAGTGTGAGGATAGCTGCTTTCTGCTTGCTAGGTGAGTCTTCTCACTATATTTTGCCTAGAGTGGTAATTAGAGTTATGTGACAGAGTATTGTGTATGCTATTTATGTGATGTGATGCACTGCATTATTTCTATGTGATTTATGTTGTGTGTGTGTTCCAGAGTTTACAGAGTTAGAACCGAAAGGTCCACAGAGTTAGGACCAGAGGGTCCACATAATTAGGACCAGAGGGTCCACAGAGTTAGGACCAGAGGGTCCATAGAGTTATAGCCTCGAGTGGCTAATATGTGTTTTATGTGGTATATTGGGGAACTAACTAAGCTTCGTGCTTACCGTGTTATGCATTATGTGTTTTAGGTTCTTAGGATCGTGGGACGACACCGGTTGATTGTACACACCAGAGAAAGAGTTATGAGGATTCTGGACTATTAATTACTAAAACATGGAGTTATGTTTTGTGAATCGAACAAATGAGATTTTAATAAAATGTGTCATGAGGATTTATATGATTTTAAATGAAAATTTCCTTTTGAAAATTTACATTGTTACATTAGCCTTGGTGCCTTCAACCTGTAAGTACAGTGAGGAAAACTCACTTGAATTGAAGAAACTTTAAAGACTTCGATATGCTCCCTTCTGCACTGCTTGCTCCCGCGAATCCACTAACACCAGAACTAGTTAACATCATAATCAATAGTCCAAAATCCTCAAGTTTGACCCAAGGTCAAAATTGGTCATAAAAACGGTCAATAGAGTCAACAAAAGTAAAAAAAACACTTCCCAACAGAGTACGTCCTATGTACCAAGAGATTACTCCCAATTTACTCTAATGTTGACCAAAAATGGGGCACTGACCGTGTACGTGCAACGTACCACCAAGTACACCCCAACGTACGTAGCCGAGTCCCAAAACTCCATTAAGAGCTTTTTCCATTAAGCCCTTACGTCCAAAACTCAGATCCAAGCCCAAAATGATGTCCTAAGTCATGAAGTTTCCAAATTTATGACTTTGCATGGCTATAAAGTGCTTAATGTCCAAAAACCCTAAGTTCTTAACCCAAAAATACATCACAACTCTTGCATGGAAGAGATAGAAGAGCCAAGATTACATTTTTATTGTTCATAATAGCTCCATAACGGATAAAGTTTCCAACTTTATCCATTAGAATGGTCCTAACAAACAAGATCTAGTTTTTAAGTCTTAAAGGGACCCAAAAGTGCATCTGTTTCAACTTAATCCATTAAGTCCAAGTCTCTAACCTTCAGATTTGAATTAAAATGATGTTTAGATGGATAAAGTTTCCAACTTTATCCATAACAAGGTCACAAACTTTCAAATCTAAACTTTATGCACTTAAAGTGACCAAAATCTCATAACACCCGAAACTAGATAGATCTAACAATTTCTTCATCAAGATTCAAGCTTTATACCTCTAGAAGAAAGATCAAGGTGAACCAGGCCTGATTCTACAAGCTCCAAAGCAACCAATGCTTTTATAGTGAGTTCCTTCTTCCCAAGGTGCACCAAGAACACTCCAAAGCACTTAAAAACACCTTCTTTTTTCTCACTAGGCTCAATCTAGGGTTAGGGTTTCAAGAGAGGGTGTTGGAGAGGTGGAGGCTGAGAATGGAATGAGTTTGGAGAAGTTAAGGAGTTTAGATACGGATCAAACCATGAAAGTAGGGTTTATGAACATATTGTGTACACCCTGTGTACTCCTGGTACGCGTAGCGTACTAGGGATTCCCTAGTACGCCCTATGTATGCGGCTAACCCAAAAATCGTCCTAACTTCAAACGGTCACAACTTGTTCATTCCAACTCCATTTTCGACGTTCTTTATATCCATGGAAAGGTTTTGAAGAGCTCTACAGTATTATCTAAATATCTTGGACTAAAAAGTTTTCGAACAAAAATCCATATTTCATGCAAGGACCCGTCTATGACTTTTTCCCTTTCTACCCTTCGACCCAAAACACAATTCAAGGGTAAAATATCTTAACTATCATTACCTCCTTCCACAAGGACTAAACTTTGCCTCCTTAAGGCCCAAAACCTTAGACAATTGACTTCCAATCCATGACTAAGAAATGAAAAGAAACAAGATGTTACAGTACACCCAACGTACTATGCCTTTGGCCAAAATCATCAAAATGCCACTATGGGCCATTCTTACAAACTTTCTCAAGCCCAATGGTTAAAATACAATATTCTTTCATACGTAGGTTTAAAATTGAAAATACCTCATAGTCAGGATGTTAAATAGTTCTATTTAATCCCAAAATTAATTTCAATTAATTTCAAATGAATTCTTAATGACTTATTACTATTTTCAATTAACATATTAATCATATAATATATTAACAAATCACTTATTACAATTTATTAATCATATAATAAAATAATAAATTTATCATCTTTCTAAAAATATCATTCTAACTAAGTTCTAGTTATGAGAGAAACCCAAAGGACTTTACTTTTAATTACAAATGTATACAAATTTAATTATGAGCTTAGACACCTTAATCCACTAAAAATAATATGTACAATGGGGAAGGGGAGAACTTCCACATGTTGTTAATGTATTGAATGAAGAAAACTTGCAACAAGCGACCCCAAGAAACTCTAAACTTTTAAATATTTACCACCAAAATTTCCAATAACAATTAAACAATCATTTTTTCATTATGCAAAAAATGAATTTTCAACATGTGAGCAATATGACCTATGTAAGTGAGCACAAACTCGAGGACCAAAGATTAAAGAAACACAGGGTAAACATGAAAGGCTATCCATTTGTAAGAATGTTATCTATCATAGTAGACCTAATAAACAATATGAACATATAAATGATATAAACATATAAACAATGTATAATGTCTAAAGAAAGTGCTAAAATGCTAATAACTTAAATCCGATATCACCGCAATCATACAAATTAGAAAGAAACGAAGTGGAAATCAAATACGTTGACTATAGAAATATCGTTAATGAAATATCATTGGAAAATTATGATACTACTAACGAAGGTATGATGGATTAATGGTTACTGGAGCTAAAAATTGACAAAAACAGAATTGTAGAAATTATGAGACCAAGATACTTCAACTGTTAATCGATCATAAATGGTGATGTGTGAGAGCGAGAGAGGTGAGAATAATAGAGATCTAGGCTGCTAACCTTATAGACCAATTGGGTTATCAATCATGATTATAATGTTGTAAAATTGAAATCAATGCTTAGTATTTTCCATGATGACTCCTCATTTTCCGTCTAATCTATATGAATTTTCATCTATTTTTTTCTTCATCGCTTTTGATTCAACTCCTAAGAGCATCTACAATGTTGAATTTAATGAGAGAGTTGAATGAGATGACATGTCTATTTGTCATTCAATGGATTAAAGTCTATCATAATGAGATGTCATTTTGACATTCACTGGATTTGTAGTTTGGAGTTTGATGACCATTAAACTCTTTAATAAAAAATAATGAAAGTTTTTAATTCTTAAATGTATATTAGAAATAAGCTTTTGTAACTTTCTATTGAACTTTATAGATTTCAATGCATTGTAGAAAAAAATTGATAAAGTTATATTAAATATAAAACAATGATGTGACAATCCATTGAACTCTATGAAGTTTAATGCATTGTGGATGCCCTAATTCTAATCGGTTTATACCTTAAATAATATTGGATCACTTATTTAAAGCCATAAGGTATACAAACAATGAGCCTAACTGATGCCCCTTGTTTCTTAATGCGCTAGGTGGTCTCCTTGGTCGCCCAACGTCATGGCCAACCCTTCTTTTAACAATTGAAATATGAAGAGAATCGACACATTGAATAATATTATCAAGAACGATGAAAGTAGGGATATAAACATCACACCATCTCCTAATAAACTATCATAAGTTGGCGGCCACTTCGCAACTATCGAGCAAATGATCAATATCTTCCATCTTAGTAATACAAATCAGACAAACTATAGAATATCAATGCCTTTTGAAGCCAAATTTCTTTGCATAGGCAACATGTTTAATTGACACCACGAAATAAAAATATTAACCGTGCGAGGTAAATATTTTATCCACTTGGTAACAAGATTAACATATGGTAAACTAACATCATTAATCCGCCTTCTTACATCGAAAACCAAAAACTCGTAACCAGGACCTAGATCCCAAATCAACCGATCCCTTGAATCCGAGAAAATGTATTGAAGAATAAGGTATGACAACTCCTGACGTAAACGTAAAGTGAAACCGGTAACTCCAAGAATTGGTTGAAACCAAGCAAGTCTAGTTCGTCCCATTCCACCGATGGCTAATCAAGACGTCCAAGCAGTCGTTATCAATTTCCAAAATAAAAAGCGGGAGATATTGGACCATCTAAGGAGAATTTCTAATCAAATGATCTTTCCACAATAAAGTGGAATCATCATTGCCAACCCCCTTTTGAATTGCATTGTATGTAATAGTGTCCGAACCATGTAAAAGATTAGTTGTGCCAACAATTTAAAGTTAGTTAAAACCTGATTTGACAAATTTAATAAATCACAGTTATAAATGCATTAAAATTTAATATATTAATTGGTTATTTAGTCCGAATACACCAATTAATTAATCAGGGAATATTCTTTTTACCAAAAGAAAAATAAATTAATTCATGGATTCAATTATTATTTGTCTTATTAGAATTTCCCTGAAATCTAGAAAAACTACACTATTATTTATTTTGACAAATATATATATATATATATATATATATATATATATATATATATATATATATATATATATATATATATATATATATATATATATATATATATATATTTCACTGTATTATAGCCAGTCGTCTTATTATAACATAAATTTTATATTATTTTGAAGAGAATTGATAAAAAAAAAAAAAAAATTTAAAAGGCATAATATATATTATTTGATCAATGACGTGTTTACAACTTTGAATTATTAATATCATCATAGGAGATAAACTCTGAAAAAGACTATTATGACCCTACCACAACAAACTCAATCTATATAAGAGCATCCGTTTTAGAATGTTTCCTCCCACTCTATATATCTTCACGTCTTATCTGGGATCCATAACAACCACCATGTCGAGCACTGGTGGCAGCCGCAGACACTCAAACATGACAACCCCCGGCAACAGCAAACGGAATTCAAACATCGTCAACATCGAAGGCGAAGAAGAAGATCACGACTACCAAATCCATTCCCACCAAACGCCTGATCCTCTACTTTCCGAAAACCCACTCCCTGGCTTGAAGCGTCATGATTCCTTAGATATGGAGTCCGCTAAAATTCAAGGCCACCATGGTCACCATGGCACCAAGGTTAGTTCCTACTCGTATCGTAGTATGTAACTTCTCTTTCAGTATATACAGGTGAATCTCCTATTTCCTGACCATGGCATACACTATCAAAATAATAATAATAATTATTATTTTTTTAATGTATATTTACATGTGCACGCCCTGTTTATAAGTTAGATCTATCCTTGCTTGACAGATTCGATCTGGTTGCTAATTTTTTTTAATTAAATTTTATGAAGGATTGGGGAGTAATACTCAGACTAGCTTTTCAAAGCATTGGGGTGGTTTATGGCGACATAGGCACGTCACCGTTGTATGTGTTCTCAAGCACGTTTACCAACGGGATTAAGCATGAAGATGACATTTTGGGTGTTTTGTCCCTCATCTTTTACACCATCACGTTAATTCCTGTTATTAAGTATGTCATGATCGTCTTACATGCCAATGATAATGGCGATGGTACGTACGCATTTCACTTTCTCCCCTGTTAATTCGTTCATGTTCTTCCAGTTTTTGCTTCTCTCATTAAACCAAAATATATAGCAACGCATATATAATGATTTGTAATACGGACTCCTTTTCAGGGAAAATGACTTAAAAGCCCAACAAAGTTTCTAAACCATTCAAAAAATCCCAATCATGTTTTGTCTGTTTAAAAAAACCCAACAAATATAACTTTTTGTCTAAAAAGTCCAACAAAGTTCCAAAACGTTCAAAAAATCTCAATTTTGTTTTATTTAAGTTCATTGGATTTTTTTTGAAGAGTCAAAACATGATTGGAGTTTTTTGATTGAGGTTTTTTGAACAGTTTGAAAACTTGGTTGGGCTTTTAAGTCATTTTCCCCTCGTTTTCATCGACTAAAATTGAGGTTTGCAATGAAATTTGGTGTCACGTACATGCCTTTTTCTTTGCCGGTTGCAATATACAAAATGTTTAATATATAATATAATGATTATTTTAATATTAATAATAATAATATTCCAAGATGCTATGAAGCATGAACCAAGCTAAGATTTAGCGTACCTAGGGTAGGACTCATCTGACGAGCTGTATATTATAATATATGTTGACTACGCTTAAACCAAGAAATATACGAAAAGAACTTCAAGTACGAAGTTTGAGTAGATTTATTTGATACCTAACATATATTTTAATACAATCAGATGTTTCATCTAATTATAATTACAAAAACGCACACTTAGTCTGTATTGAAAATATCTTAAATAAATATATAAATAAATAATGTAATAGAAACCATGTTTTAATCAATAAATCGTTAGGTATATATATATATATATATATATATATATATATATATATATATATATATATATATATATATATATATATATATATATATATATATATATATATATATATATATATATAATTGATGAATATGTGTTTGGTTTGGATATATGTACAACAGGAGGTACGTTTGCGTTGTACTCAAAGTTGTGTCGAAATGCAAAGGTTGGTTTGCTCCCAAATGCACAGGCAGAGGATCGGGAGGTGTCCAATTTCGAACTGGAATTGCCGGGCAATGCCAACACAATATCATCCAGGGTCAAGAAAAGTCTAGAGAATAGCGAGTTCGCCAAGTATTGCCTTCTATTTGGCGCCATGCTTGGAACTTCTATGGTTATTGGTGATGGCATCCTTACTCCGTCTATCTCTGGTGACTACTCACTTTTTACTCTTTAATTAAGGATCATTTTCATAAATAATTATTAATTAATGATCGATTTCAATTGTTTCTAACATATACAATTTATTTTACAGTTTTGTCGGCAGTATCGGGACTTAAGGAAGCAACAGATTCTATGACGGAGGGTAATTTTTATGTTTTCGGTCTATTTTTGTCTCATTTTGAAATTTATCACTAAAACAAAACGATGCAAACATTATTATTAACTATTTTTAGATACTTGCTATCAGAATATGCTATCGATCTACGAGTGTAATCCCTTGACACATTCGACATTTAAAAAATTATGAAGCAAGAGAAACATTAATGGAAATCAAAATAAACATAACCAATGAAATTATTTGATACATTTTTATTTACCCGATTAGGTAACTGTGGGTTTGATTTTTGGATGTGGTGGAAAGTGATGTTTTTATGTATAATTGCAGGGAGGATCGTGGTGGTATCTGTAATAATCTTGATAATATTATTCATGGTTCAAAGGTATGGGACAGACAGAGTTGGGTACTCCTTTGCGCCAATTATCTGTGTCTGGTTCGCCCTTATTTCCGGAATCGGTGTCTTCAATTTCTTTAAGTTCGACCCTTCTGTCGCCAAAGCCTTAAACCCTAAATACATCGTCGATTACTTCAAACGTAACAACAAGGACGCCTGGATTTCACTTGGTGGCGTTGTCCTCGCCATTACAGGTACTTTTTTTTTTTTTTTTTTTTTTTCATTTCAAAGTACTTTATACATCGATCGATCGATTTTATGTTACGTAAATCATGACTCCTCTGGCTCGAATGTAACAGGAACTGAGGCCATGTTTGCTGATCTTGGACACTTTACAGTGAAATCCATACAAATAAGCATGGGCTGTGTGGTTTATCCGGCTTTAATCACAGCATATAGTGGTCAGGCGTCGTGGCTAAGAAAGCACCAAGATGATGTGGCGGATACGTTCTATAAGTCAGCTCCAGATGCCTTGTACTGGCCGGTGTTTGTGGTTGCTGTTATGGCCGCGATTATCGCAAGCCAGGCTATGATATCAGGAACTTTCTCCATTATCAAACAGTCGCTATCGCTTGGATGCTTTCCTCGTGTTTCAGTCATTCATACATCAGACAAGTACGAAGGACAAGTTTTCATACCCGAAATGAACTATCTTCTTATGGTCGGTTGTGTTCTTGTTACTGTTACATTCAAAACTACGGAAAACATCGGCCATGCTTATGGTACGTAATATATATATATATATATATATATATATATATATATATATATATATATATATATATATATATATATATATATATATATATATATATATATATATATATATATATATATATATATATATATATATATATATATATATATATATATATATATATATAGCTTATAAAACATGCAATATATATCTCATGATTAATTACTAACTACACTTATATACTAATTCTGTTTCTTATTTGAAAAAAGGTATTGCGGTTATATTTGCCGAGACCTTAACTTCGTCATTCATGGTAGTAATCATGCTTGTCATATGGAAAACGAACGCACTTCTAGTGCTCTTGTTCGTGCTTGTGATTAGCTCCACAGAATACATCTATTTGAGCTCGGTTCTCTATAAATTCGGGGAAGGCGGATACTTGCCATTTTCATTTGCTGTCGTGCTCATGTTCATTATGTGCACTTGGAACTTCGTTTACCGGGCAAAATACAACTTTGAGCTCGATAACAAGGTGTCACGAGAAGTCATAAAAGACATTGTTACAGACACCAGCATCAGTCATATGGGTGGACTTGCTATCTTCTACTCCGAGCTAGCCCATGGCATTCCACCAATCTTTAAACATTATATCGAAAACGTGCCTGCTTTGCATTCGGTACTTGTTTTTGTTTCCATCAAGTCATTGCCGGTTAGCAGGGTGGCACCAGAAGAGCGGTTCTTGTTCAGGAGAGTGAAGCCAAATGATCTGTACGTGTTTAGGTGTGTGGTGAGGTACGGGTACACCGACGTGCGCAACGAAAAGGAGTCGTTTGAGAAGATTTTGATTGAACGGTTGAAGGAGTTTGTTGAATCTGATTATGGAGTTCTTGAAGAACGTCAGCAAGGTCGTGTATCTGATGAGGATGTGGTGAAGCTAGACCAAGCTTGGCGATCGGGAGTCGTGCATCTGGTGGGTGAGCATGAGATTGTTTCAAGGGCAGGGTCTTCGATTGGGAAGAAGTTTTTGATTGATTACGCTTACAATTTCATGAAAAAGAACTTGAGGCAAAGTTACAGTGTCTTTGAAATTCCACATAAACGGATGTTGAAGGTTGGAATGACTTACGAGCTATAATGATGACGAAGAACTTTCGTTGATTGATCTATAAATAACAACCTTTTTAATTTTTACTAATATGAAAACCATATTGGATATATGGGTCAAGCTTTTGGATTTTTAGACTTGTTTTTTATTTTTTTTTTGGTTATTTTAATGGATTTGGTTATGAGTTTTGAAGGTTTGATATAAACTCGTTTGTAGATGTGTGAATTATGTAACTATGAAAAGGTTCAAAATATTGTGTTAAATATGGTGTCTAAGAAGTAATAAGGGTTTTATTAAATTGTTGTATTTGTAAATTCCTTACAAACGAATTACGCTACTATATGTTATTAAAATAGAAAAATACGATATTGAATCGTATACAACAATATTAAGGAGGATGGTATTTTGACAAACCTAACGAATGGTTGATAGTCGGCCCATGTAGTAGGAGTTAATAACAATACATACATCAAGAAAATTATTTAACACAACATTAGTATTAGGTTGAAGGGTGTCGTGATAATTTTGTCTCCGAAAATTAAATATCACATAGGCACCATATAAGATTTACAATTCTTGCCAATATTCATCTATGACTAGGGCGTGGTACCATTGTTGTCAACCAATAAAAAAAATGTGTTAAATGAAAATATTGTTAAATTGTCTCTTCCTTATTGGTTGTTGGCTATACCCATGAAAATTACTTAGGGTGAAAAAAAAAAACAATCAAGGAGTGCTAAATACCGCCGGAAACACAAGCCACGTAATATTACCGACTGTAAATTACATCCGCACCGTGCAACCTTAGAGTAACTATGATTATTTCCTAATTTTTCATTTTCTCTTCTCTTCAAACCCTATTAGTCGTCGGCCTCTGCGCATGCAACCGCCAGCCCCTATTTTTCTTCCTTATTTACGTCATTAATTCTCTATATACCATGACACAACTCTAACTACATTTGAAAAATATTATGGAATCACAAATATGATATCCTATATGATATATCCCGCTTATTGTTGATATAGAAATATCAAATTACGATCCATGACGAGAATGATTTGAAACTCATTTTAATTGGTTTGACGATTTTGACCACCTTTATGAACCGAATGACAAAACTCCAGCATTCTCTGAAAAAACTGAATAAATTGCATTGATTTAATTGTAAATATATGGATATATGGAACAATCTCATAGTTGCTTATGCAAGGAGAGGGGGAAAGTTGCTATAATCACCGCGGAGTTCCAGTTGATTAGCGAAAAAGGTTGATGTTGTGGTGGACAATTACATGTTCAAAATAATGGTAACAGAAGATACAGGAGACTCTGAAAGATTTCTCCCGAAGCCAAAGGTGGAGATATATAAGAGTGATAATGAGTATATGTGGGATATGGAGGAAAGTGACGACTCCATCTTCGACGGCAACTTCGGCCTGACGTTAGGCGAGGATAGATCACTGGTGCTTTCTCCAGTGGAGTTTACTGATGCAGATACGAGCGTTTCAACTTTTGCGAATGGGAATCTCAAAGTAAGGGTGCGCGCGGTGCAGTTTAGAGCCAAAACTGCAAACCACACCGCATATGCGGTTTGAGTTATTTAGAAACCGCAAACCGCATCGCGAACGTTCAAAACCGCATTATACGGTGCGGTTCGGTGCGGACGGTTTATGCGGTTTACATGCGGTTTGCGGTTTGACTAATTATTTACTTTAAATTTAATGATAACACTATCATTGTCATCACTAACGGCTCACTAAGTGGTCATTAAGAAATTTGGTGGTCAAATAATTATGATCATTAACTACTTATGAATATACATAAGTTAAAAAAACATAGTGACCATAAAATAATGGTCACTGAATCTTAGTTGAAAATGAATTTGAGACAAAAAAAAAATATGGTAACTGTGTTAAATTTTGGATTAATTAAGATTACATTTTAAAAACTTAAGATAATGTCACTAATTTACGACATGTCAAAATATTTTTGAATATATATATATATATATATATATATATATATATATATATATATATATATATATATATATATATATATATATATATATATATATATATATATATATATATATATATATATATATATATATATATATCATCGATTGATTTTATCAATGCGGTGCGGTTTAAACCGTAATTTTATAATCGTAAACCGCAAACCGCACTGCATAATACGGTTTAATAAAAATACAAACCGCAAATCGCACCACGAGTGTCTTAAACCGCGTTATGCGGTGCGGGCGGTTTATGCGGTTTGTGCGGTTTATTGCACACCCCTATCTCGAAGCGTCGGTAAGCATGGTAGACAGAGATACACGCTCCAAGGAGTGTGATTCTTCGAGTTTCACCACCACAGGCACTGCATTTGCGATACCTACTCTACGTGTTGGTGTGTCACCTAATGGCTCCTGCCCTTTTGTGGGCTTTTCGGATCTGGATCCCAAGTGTGTGATGGAGATCCCAATACATGACGGCCCAAACTGTGAAGATTTAAAGATTGCGGTTGCTACTGAAACTCAGCCTAAGGCGCCTCTAAAAGACCTAGTTCCATTTCAAGTGACAGATAACCTATCTGATACAGAGATAGAAAATTGTCTCAATTTAGAGTGTTGAGAGATTGAAGCCTCTCGATTATTATGGGAGAAAAGGATAATCAAAGGAAAAAGGTGAAAAGAGATATGAAGATGAAACACATCCACAACTCCTGTAGTTGTCGTATCAAGATCAAGAGGAATGAAGATGTTTGTAAGAACTCACATCTCTTAGGAAGAACAAATGAGGAGGTGTTCGTTGTAGCTTGTGAGGAAGATAGGTGTTCGGATTCTAAACAAATGATCAAAAGAAGTAACAAAAGGAGTATGGAAAAAGGAGGAAGCACCATATGTTCTTCGGGTCCTTTCTTATCCCTCCAAATTCTTGAGGAAGCTGAGGTCACGAAATTAATTGGGAATGTTATTAGATTCAACATGGAAGACTTTCAGAATCAAGCGAAGGACGCAGTAGAGAGCCTAGGTGAGCAGTTCTTTCAATGACCAAATTAATCTCTCTAAACATAAACGACGCTCGGTTATGGCATAAAGGGAAGTGAGTGAAGGACTTGGTTTGTGAACACCGGATTCAAATGTTGTGTATTAAGGAGACCAAATCCAATCGTTTGAATAACTTTGATGTTAATGCTCTTTGGGGTGGTCGGCATAGAGATTGGTGGCTGCCCCATCCTCAGGAATCCCAAGAGGTCTGCTCACAATTTGGGACAAGAATGATATTGACAATAGTCATACCGAGGTCAACAAACATATGGTGATCTTTCTTGGGAAATGGAAGTGTAACAAATAGTATATGAGGGTTATCAATTTCGATGCCCCTATGGAAGAGAGTAATAAAATGGACGTGTGGAATAACATCTCCAACACCATTTATTGCGATCGTCAACGGTTGTGGGTGGTCTGTGGAGATTCCAACTAGGTGAGATGACCAGAATAAAGGAACAGGTTGACTTTTTCTAGTCTCAGGGCGCACAACCTTACCACTTTCATTGAGGGGTTGGGTCTGGTGAAATTTTAACCTTAGTGGTAGAAGCCACGTGGATGAGCCCCAATGGATCCAAATTCAGTTGGCTCGATAGGTTCCTTATCTCTGATAGTTGTTTCACATGTGGCCCAATGTTTCATCCATATCTCTCCCTAAAATCCATTCAGATAACTATGTAATCCTCTTAGACTCTTGTGGGTCAGACTATGGTGCCTCTCCATACCATTTCTTCTCCTCGTGGTAGTTTGACGACGATATTGAGAACATAGTACATGAGAGTTGGAATAAACAGAGACATGGGTTGAAAATCCTCCTAAAAATTAGGAAACTTGCTAGAAAGTTTAGATACCTAAAAATAACATAAGGTCCTGGCGTGGAAAGGTCAAGGAGAAACAGGTTGGAGATTCGGAGTCTCTTAAGAAGAATATTGTTGAAATTGATACATGTATTGAGGTGTTAGGCATGAATGATGATATGCTTAGGGAAAGATTCATCGCAATGACGAAAGTACAGGAGATAGAGGCGGCTAAAGCTCTAGACCTAAAAAAGAAGTCCATGTGTAGAAGGGATCTTGATGGTGATGAAAATTGTTCTTTCTTTCATGGGCTGGTAAATGTGAATAATAGAAGGAACAAAATAGTGGGCTTAAACATAGATGACATATAGACCTCAAACCCTATCCCCGTCAAAGAAGAGTGCTTTAATTTCTTTAGAAACAAAATCAAAGATCCTCAGTCGATTTGACTTGCCCTCAAAAGCAACAAGTTCATGAGTCTCGACAATAATGACATGAAATTTCATGAAGCACCTTTCTCCTATGAGGAGATTAGATCCGCGGTTTGGAAATGTGGTAGCGATAAAGCTCTCAGTCCGAATGGTTTTAACTTTGGGTTCATAAAAATATTATAGAGCATATTCGAGTAGGACTTCGTGGATGTAATGCAATTTTTTGAAGAGCATAATTCCATTAGGGGTGTAACAGTTTATTACGCTTGTTCCAAAATTCAACAACCCTACTTCCTTATCCGACTATATACCCATAAATTTGATTGGTTGCATCATAAAGTACATCTCCAAAATGCTCGTGGAACGCCTGAAAGTAGTGTTCGGGAAAATGACTCGTAAAGAACAAACGACTTATGTACAGGGATGTAACATCATGGACGACCACTCATTGCGAAAGAAGTGATATCGTAGGCCAAGAGATCGAATACAAGACTATTGATGTTCAAAGTCGATCTGGAGAAAGCCTTTGATTCCTTGAACTAGAATTTTTTGGACATCACTATAGATAAAATGGGATTTGGGAGCACTTGGGCGGCCTAGATGTTGGATTAGGTGTCTAAGCCCATAACTATAATTGGTTTGTACTTGACCCCGAGAGTAGCATGGTCCATTTTGGGTTGCCTTCACCAGGACAATTTGATAGGATGTATATTTGAGAAAAAGGTTCTTTATGATTTACTAATATGTTATAAGTATAATATATTAATTGATAAATCATATTATGTAATTAGTATTGATCTAGAATTAATTTGGAATTAATTTAGTGATCAAAAAAGACTAATTAAATTAATGAGGACTAATTATGTAAATTAGTGATACATATGGTTTGGGCTATTGATCCATGATTGGCTAAGTTTATGTAAAAATCCATCAAGAATTAGTCCACATGAGTTATGGATCATAAGCATAAGTGAAAGAATTAGGGTTACATGTGACTCTTGAAATCTACACTTTATAAGTAACCCATTAAAGCCAAAAATCAGACCAAGGGTTGATTATTTCTAAGAGATGGATGATTTTGTGTGCTCCATAACCTCTCTCACTATTCTCCACTTGTTCATGGTGTCAGTGACTTGTTTGAGGCATCACACTTGCGGTGCTAAGCTCTTGAAAGGCAAAATTCAACAAGATACAACAAGAGGTAATCTTCTAACTTACTTTTATTATTCATATGTAAAATTGTATGCTAGTTGTAGGCTTTATGCTTTGGATAATTTTTGTTGCATGTATAACTAGAGAAAACTTAGATCCAAAGCTATTAGGGTTGTATATGCACCATATGATTGTTATAGTACATAAAACCCAATAGTGGTATCAGAGCCATGAGTGTTTTCTGTTATATTGATGCATTGGTAATTGTTCAAAGAAAAAAAAATCATTGTTTTTGGAATCTGCATGATCACCACGACGTGGTGGCTGGTCAGTGGGCAGATTTTTCAGGTTTTGGCCTAAATTGGATTAGAATCATTACCACAAACTGTTTTACATCATAAAAACTGATTTTTCTGATATGGTACTGATTGGTCTCATCCAATTAAAAGATAAATTGTCAAATTTAAGATAATTACAAGTTTATATGATAAAGCTAGTTATTTAATTTTTTTTATTTGAAATTATCTTACTACAAGAGTTGTATTATGATCAAATTGATAAAAGATAAAATGGTTATTTTATAAGTTTTAAATTTGATCTAAATGTTTTTGGAGAGTTAAAAAACTTGTCTTTAAGTTTTGGAATTCTAAAAGTTTTTTTTTTTAGTTACAACTTGTTTTGGAGATCAAAGGTTTTTTGAAGAGTTTCATAACTTGTCCTTAAGTTATGGAACATGAAAAGCCTCATTCATTAAACATTAACTCCATAAGTTAGGGAATCCAAAAGTTTTCAAAAGTTACAAAACTTGCCCTCAGTTTTGGTATTTGAAAAGTCTCAAATTATGAAGCATTTAATTCTAGGACTTAAGTAATTTAAAATTTTTTGTAATTAAAAAGTACAACTTTTGGGTTCATAAATTAAAAAGCAATTAAATAGTTTTTAATTTTGAATTTTTATATTCTGACCCTTGATGATTTTCTTTTGAATAGTTCAAGTTAACTCTTAAGGATTGTATTAAATTAATTAAAGTGTTTAATTAAAAGAGATGATTAATAAATCCATAATGACATGATTTAAGTTTAATTAAATTAAGCATATAGTTTAATTAATAGATTAAACCACAAAGTATTTTAAATGTTTAAAATACACCCTTATACTATTATAATATTAAAAGTTTAATAATTATATATATGTATAAGACAAGTCAGTCTTACCGTTAGTAGACCTCATTCATGAAGCCAATCTGTAAGAGGGGTATAAGGATACTGCCTATAAAATGGTGGTTTAATGGGTGTCCACTCTCACCCACCGCTTCCTTGATTGGTGGAGGGTCATTAGCCAAACGGATAGGATAGGACATTAATTATTGTTAATAGTATAATGATAATTATAAAGTAACTAAAAACCCTTATAAATTCTCAATATTAGTTACTTTAGGAAAAATGTGAATTTGATGCTAACCCATAAAATTGCACTTTACACCTTGCCAAGTCGTTAGTGGAGCGTGTGTGGTTAACTAACACACTAGCTTGGACTAACAAGGGTGGCAAAGGGTAGCTCGATGTTTGTCATAGATCAATGGAGTGTGTGTGGTTAACCGACACATTGATTAGGTGATTAATGCCATCGAGAGTACCAAGCTAATTCGCATGGTTATTCACACCTTGTTTCTGATCCTCGGTATCCCAGTCACAAACTTGAACGGCATAATCGAGATTAAACATGTCATTGAAAAGTCCAATGAATCTCAAAAGATCCAAGAGTTTCATTTAAAACTTAATTCGTTTAAAATTTTCATTTTCATGATGGAATTGGTAAATCGTCATTTACCTACCTTCAAATATTTTAGAATTGGATTACGGCATCCATTTTCCGAATTGTAGAATATTGTGTTGGGTCCTAGCCTTAATATTTCATTTTGGGTGTTATATTAAGGACTTAAATCAACTAACTTGAATTTCTCCCTTGTAGATGTCTAGTTCAGGAAACTATGGTCTTCCCAAATCTTTTGGTAAAAGCTTTCCACATGAAGATGATATTCCTCAATATCATACTTCACTTCCTCCACCTCCTTCTATTATTATCCCTGACCCATAATTTCATCGACTTGAAAAGTTCAAGGTCGCTCAATCCCTTTTGGCAAGAAAACATGAAGATGGAAAGTCTGTGTGTGCACATGTCTTGGAGATGAAGTCACACATTGACAGGCTGGGAATGTTGGGTGTCATTGTTTCAAGGAAGTTAGATGTTGACTTGGTTCTTCAATCACTTCCTAAGTCATATAGCGGGTTCTTTAAGGACTACTATATGGGAGATCACGACATGACCCTTATTGATCTAACATATTTGCTTGTTGCTGCTAAATCAACAATGATTTGGCGCACTGGTAAAGCAAATTTGATCGGAAGATCTACTTCCCAAACTTCCATGGACATTAACAATGGCAACATTGGAAGTCCAGAAAAACTTTCACTTCCCAATGGAAAGGGATCGGCCATGGTCAAGTCATTTGACCAAACGATAAAAAGAAAGGCTAAGTCTGAGATAGTCCCGTGTACCATTCCCAAAAAGTCCATATGTTTCTATTGCCAAGAGAAGGGGCATTGGTTGCGAATCTGCCGTATCTACCTGAAGGACAACAAGGATGGTAAAGTCAGAGTGTATGACTCTGCTTCAGGTAAGTCCACTATCTAACTCTATTAAGTTCCTATTTTGAGATTCTTAATACATGATGTAATATAATTACATTTTGATGTTTTTTAGGATCGAATAAAAGAAAGTAAGCTTAAAGGAAGAGTAAGATGATTCTGATCGCGAAGAGATGGATTTCGATTACATGGTTCGATGATCAGGATTTTCAGCTACTGCTTAAGAGTTATGATAGATTGCTTTGGAATAGATAACAACATAGTTTTCATTTGTAATTGCATTGTAAGAAAAAGTTTTTCCGTAATTTTATAAATAAAAGAAATTTTTTTTATTTTATCTTATTTTAAGTTTCCTTGCAATGGCATTTGTGAAAATTGTTGTTTATGTGTTTCCGTTGATATCGATATTGGAAAAAGGATTTGATTATTTTGTTTGTAGTAGTGTCAAGATTTACCAAATAAGGAAAGATTCTCATCACCAAAGTTTCAGTTGGATAGAAACTTGGAATCAGGCAACTTGTATTATGTGATGAATGAGAACCTTTTTCTTTGGGAAATTAAGACTAATTCCTTGTTCACATGTATATGTGAGTCAAGTGAAGGACTAGGGGATTGGGTACACTTGGTTGTGTACTCGTCAAGTCCACCACAAAGAACGATAAGACTATTTGTTATGATTTACTAAAAGTTAGTAAATATGGTTATAGTTACAAGATTAAGTGTAATTCTAAATCATTGAAAAAGTTTCAATGGATAGCAGAACGAATAAGAAGAATCAAATTAGGCAGAAAGATAAAATTTTCTCCAATCTGAAAAGAAGGGAGAGTACTTAAGTATCGTATTTTATGATCATCTTAGTGATTATGGAACCATATCACAATTGATCCTCTAAGTGCATTTGTATGACTAAGAAGAGGAATCGGGAATTGTTGAAATGGTTAAATCAAAAGGTGAATCATACTTCGTTCCAAAAATCAAGTCTTAGAGTCGTACTCTAAGCTCGAGCCTTGAGTGACATAATCTTAAGAAAGGTTTATAACACTTATCAAATGTAGAGTAAAATGTTTCTTAATCTTGTACATTTCAAATTGGTAAGTTGTAATGTCTTGGATAAGACAAAGACCAACTGTAACGCCCCATTTCTGGTATATGATTTAAATAAAGTAATTTTCATTTCTTAAGGGATAGTCGATGAGTCAGTAGCCCGACTCGTCGAGTAGAGATGGGATTTTCATGTAATTTAAGTTGGCGACTCGATGAGTCCTATTCTCGAACTCGGTGAGTCTGCTAGTCTGGAAGAAACCCTAATTTCAAGGGTTTGCACCCTATTTAAACGTCAATATAACCCCAAACCAGTCTCCTTCACTTCCCATAAACTTATTCCTGAAACCCTAGCCTCCTAGAAGTGTGTGAGAGTGATCTTTGCCTTGTGAAGGAACTTTTGGGTGCATTTTGGAGCATGGAAAAGAAGGAGAAGGTAGAAGAACTCAAGGAAGAAGAAGTAGATCCAGAATACACTACTCTTTGGTCATACCTTCTGGTAATGAAGTTTCCATCTAGATTATTGTGCTAATAGATCTAGTTTGTCCACAAATTATTGGTTTTAAGCTCAAAAAACCCCCAAATCCTTTGTGATAAAGCCTTGTGGTTGAGTCATATCTCAGATCTAGACTCTCTTGAGCTCTAGAAGCTCAAGGAGACCAACTTTTTGCAGCCATGGCTTTGTTTTAGTCAAGAAACGTTCCATAATAGCAAAGTATGAGTGTTATTGCTTCATTGCATCTTTGATACACGTAAAGTTAGCAACTTTACGTGTTCAGATACTCCCAGAAGCTTAGATCTACGAATTGGATGCACTAAAGTTGATTAGGATTGACTGTATGGAATCTGCATGCTAAAGAATCGGAGAGTCGTTCTTCTGACTTGATGAGTCGGGTCGCGAGTCTTAGATTCCCGGTTCAGTGGTAGCGAGTCTGTGTAGTGAGTAGAGTAAGGACTCAGTGAGTTAGGACTTGGATCTAGAAGCAGTCGGACTCGACGAGTTGTTCATACGACTCAGCGAGTCAAAGACTGGGTGTGTTCTTCTGTTGAAGGGGAACTCGACGAGTCATTCATATAACTCGACGAGTCGGATGAAGATTAGACTCGATGTTAGTATCGAAGAAGAACTCGTCGAGTCTTTTCCAAAATCGACGAGTAGAAGCGAGCAGAGGATTAGAATGGTTGATGGGGACTCGACGAGTTGGCAGCCCAACTCGGTGGGTCTGGTCAACTAAAAGTTGACTTTGACCTGGAAGTTGACTTGACCAGGGGTAAATAGTCATTTTACCCTGAGATTAGTTATTAGTATTTGATTTAGTGTTTATGGGATTTGTAGCTGGGGAGTTTCGGAGTAGCAGTCAGACAGTTTCAGATCTAGCATCTCAGCAGCCAGCGTTGCGAGGTGAGTTTCCTTCCACTAGGAATGGGTCTATGGCCACAATGCTGGTCCATTTAGTTGGCAGTAGTTCTGGACTTCGGTCCGATGCAGTAGTTCAGTGTGCTTGATGTCTTTGTGATTCAAGCATGTCTTTGTGTTATGTGCTACGGACCTCGGTCCGATGCAATATGCAACATATGTGTTTATGCTAGTAGTTATGATTATGCTATGCTATGTTCAGTTAGTTTCCGAACTTCGGTCCGATGTAGAGGACAAGGCCCTGGTTAGTTCCAGACTTCGGTCTGATGCAGTTTCCGGACTTCGGTCTGATGTAGAGGGCACGACCCTGGTTAGTTCCAGACTTCGGTCCGATGCAGTCTCCGGAATTCAGTCTAATGCAGAGGGAAAGGCCCTGGTTAGTTCCGGACTTCGGTCCGATGCAGTTTTCGGATTTCGGTCTGACGCAGTGGGCAAGGCCCAGTATATGTTTATATGTTATTGTATGGTATGTGGTAGTTCGGGGAGCTCACTAAGCTTCGTGCTTACAGTTTCAGTTTTGGTTTCAGGTACTTCTGCTAGCAAGGGGAAGAGCTCGGGATGATGACATCGCACACACCACAGATTCAGTTTGATCCTGAGGATTTTATTCAGATATTTTAATACGATTGATACAGTTTGTGTTTGACACAGTTGCTTTGACTTTTGAGTTATTCATCCTATGGTTCTTAGTGTATATGACCTTTGATGATGTGATTTTAGTAATATTAAAACAAAAAATTTTGGGTCGTATTTTTGGGATGTTTCAAGTTGGTATTAGAGTCTTGATTTGAGGGATTTAGGCACACTTTCGAGTATGACTAGACTCAAACTAAGGAAATGGTAAAAGATCTTTTTTAAACGATGAATATTTTCGAAAGAACTTTTGAAAAGAAACTTAAAAAAAGGGCTTTGAGAAAAGGAAAAAGGGTGTGGTGCATGCGATCAGCCGAGCTCAAGTAAGTACTCCCAAATTACCCATATAAGTTTATATTATGATTATCTGTTTCAGTATCAGTAGAACAACATGCTAGAATAGGACTAAGGATCTAGGAGGATGCCTTATGTGCCTGCTTTATGTGTTTCAGCTTTATGAGAATTGCATGCTAGTATTGAGTAGACAGCAGTAGGATAGCCTGTTTAGGTTATGCCTGATAGTATGAGCTTAGCATTGTATGCTAGTACAGTTTCTCGTTCTGAGGATAGATTTGCTTGAGTAGTTTTTGATGGGTTTTAGCCATAAGAACTTTCCTATGTGCGCATGCAAAACCCTAATGCTTGGATCTAGGCTTTCTAATAAACATGCTTTGAATCCAAGACTTCTAATTACTAATTAGGTTAAACAAGAACATTGAAACAGATCTAGAATCATACCTTTGAGTTCCTTGTTGATCTTGAGGTCTTGGAGCTTCTAGAGTCACAAGTGTCACTCCTCTAATGGCTTACAAACACCAAAGCAAGGAGGATGATTTGAGAGAGAGGAGAGGGAAGGAATTCGACCAGAGGTTCCTTACTTTAGGTCAAGTGTCGAATTCCATCAGCCATGGGGTCTATTTATACTTGTAGACTCCTTAAGGATTACAGATAAGTCCCTATCAGATAATCTTCTCTTAAGGCTATCCAAATCCATTCCTAGATAAGCATATGGACGATTTTAGCTTTCCTAAAGCTCTTAGAATTCGTCCATAGTATATCCAAATGGATTTACAGTTTAAAGCTTAACTATCAAACAATTGACAGTTTATACCCCTTTATTTAATTAATCTCTTTAAGTCACCAAATTAATTCTCATTAATTCTATGACTTATATTAATCAAATAACAAATATATTATTCATTATATTATTCCCATAATATATTAATAATATTTACTCTCTCTTAATAAATCATCCTATCAAGTTGCTATGGTGAAGGCAACCCAAAAGGACCATGCATAACCGAATATAGTTACAGCCTTAGACACTATTCCAACAGTCTCCCACTTGAATAAGTCTAGTAACTATACAAGTACAATTCGGTTTGCAATCGTAGCTCTCAAAGACGCTGTCAACTCTGATCTAATCAATCTTGTCCTTTAGATAAGGGAACGTACAGTCCTCTGTTAGATATCATGCTGACAATCCTATGGAATGGTTAGTCAAGCATTTAGGTTTCTCGATCTCTGATTTATTTGACATAGAACTTAATCGAACACATCAATTCAGTTCTGACCGGGCCCGACACATAAGTCAAATCAAATCATCGAGCGGCCGAGATATCGCTTTTACCTTCTTAGATAAAAGTTACAGATAAACTTCGACTTATATGCATTTACTTATTCATTAACCAACTATACACAACAATACGTTTTATAACACCAAGTTACTGATGCGTTTTCGTATTATCAATGTACAATCAATTAACAAATAATAAACCATATATCTAGGTTTTAAGACTATATGATATTATCGTCTTGCGATCACCTTTTATATCTTATTCCATAAGGTGATTCCAGCAAGCGCGGGTTTATTCCAATGCTCAAAACTAGTTCATAAGCACTCATGAACGTTGCAGCAATCCTTTGCTATGTCTAACACCATTTAGACACTCTACACACCAATTCATGACAATCTTCTTTCATATCTACTCCCAACATATGAACGATTGTGGACCATTTGAATAATTCGATTATTCCTAATAACCTCAATTATTCTGGAAGTCAAAACATGCAAAGTGAAACAATAGCTAAACAATTAACATAAGACAGTAACATTACTCATAAATAAAACTCCTTTATTTAATCATCAAATGTCAATTACATTTATCTATTACACGTTTCTAATACTATCTAATCTATGCTAATATCATCCTTCAGCCCAATACTCCTAGCATGCTGTAAGTGCTTAACCCTACTCAGTCCCTTCGTAAGCGGATCTGCTGGGTTATCTTCTGATGATATCCTCTTAACTACGAGTTGTCCTTCTTCTACACGATGTCTAATGAAGTGATACTTTCTGTCGATATGTCTTGATCTACCATGATCCCTCGGTTCCTTGGTTAAGGCAACCGCACCTTCGTTATCACAGAAAATCTCCATGGGCTCCTTTATGGCAGGTACGACTCCAAGATCACCGATGAAGTTCTTTAGCCATATTGCCTCCTTCGACGCTTCGCTCGCTGCAATGTACTCTGATTCGCACGTTGAATCAGCTACTGTTTCCTGCTTGGAACTTTTCCATGTCACTGCTCCTCCATTTAGGGTAAAGACCCAGCCCGACTGCGAACGGTAGTTGTCCCTGTTGGTCTGAAAACCGGCGTCACTATACCCTCGCACCTTCAAGTCATCACTTCCTCCGAGGACTAAGAACCATTCCTTCGTCCTCCGAAGGTACTTAAGGATATTCTTCACCGCTATCCAATGGGCTTTGCCAGGGTTCCCTTGATATCTGCTAACCATGCTCAGAGCGAAGGCTACATCAGGGCGAGTACAAGTCATAGCGTACATGATAGAGCCAACTGCGGAAGCGTATGGTACTCGGCTCATTTCTGCTATCTCAGCTTCGGTACTCGGACTTTGAGTCTTACTCAATTTGGCATTACTTTGTATTGGTAATTCTCCCTTCTTTGAGTTTTCCATACTAAAACGTTTCAGTACCTTCTCCAAGTAAGTATTCTGACTAAGTCCAATTAGTCTCTTACTTCTTTCTCTCACTATCCTTATTCCCAAAATGTAAGAAGCCTCTCCGAGGTCCTTCATAGCGAAACACTTCCCGAGCCAGGACTTTACCTCCTGCAGAGTCGGGATGTCGTTTCCTATGAGTAATATGTCATCGACATATAGAACGAGGAAGCTTACTATACTCCCACTGGCTTTGACATATACACAAGATTCGTCTTCGCTTCGTACAAATCCAAACTCTTTGACTTTCTCATCGAAACAAAGGTTCCATCTGCGAGATGCTTGCTTAAGTCCATAAATGGACTTCTCAAGCTTACACACTCTATCCGGATGCTTCGGATCCACAAACCCCTCTGGCTGAGCCATGTAAACATCCTCAGCCAACTTTCCGTTAAGGAAAGCGGTCTTGACATCCATTTGCCAAATCTCATAATCATGAAATGCGGCAATTGCTAACATCACTCTAATAGATTTAATCTTCGCAACTGGTGAGAAGGTCTCATCATAGTCAACTCCGGGAGTTTGAGTAAAGCCCTTCGCGACCAATCGCGCTTTATATGTGTGTACGTTCCCATCCACGTCGGTCTTCTTCTTGAAGATCCATTTGCACCCAACGCTCTTACGTCCGGGCACGTAATCAACCAAATTCCAAACTTGGTTATCATACATGGATTGGATCTCGCTATCCATTGCCTCTTTCCACTTTACAAACTCCGGGCCTGCCATGGCTTCCTTGTAGCTATTAGGTTCATCAAGATTTACTAGTGTACCATCACTAATATACGTGTCCCCTTCGGTAGTAATATGAAAGCCATAGAACTGGGGATGAACTCTAACTCTATCGGAACGTCTAAGAGGTAAGGATTCGTCAATTGGTTCAACCGGAGTTTCCTCCTCGGGTTGAGCGCCAGCGGTAGAGGTTCCTTCATCCATCGACTCTTGAATCTCTTCAAGTTCGATTTGCCTCCCACTGTCTCCTTGGCTTATGAGTTCTCGCTCTCGGAAAACTCCTCTCCTCGCAACGAAGACAACATTGTCCTTCGGTCTATAGAAGAGATATCCAAAGGATGTCTGCGGGTAGCCGATGAAAATACATCGCTCACTTCGAGGTTCAAGCTTGTCGTGAGTATCTCGTCTTACGAAAGCCTCGCAACCCCAAACCTTGATATGTGCCAACGAGGGAGCTTTCCCTGTCCACATCTCGTGAGGTGTTTTGGCAACCTTCTTAGTAGGGACTCGGTTAAGGATATGGGCGGCAGTCTCTAAGGCATACCCCCAAAAAGAGATTGGTAGTGAAGCACGACTCATCATAGAGCGAACCATATCCAATAAGGTTCGATTACGCCTTTCTGCCACACCATTTAACTGCGGTGTCCTAGGAGGCGTCAATTGCGAAACTATTCCACACTCCTTGAGATAATCGTGGAATTCAAGACTTAGGTACTCTCCTCCTCGATCGGATCGAAGCATCTTGATTTTCCTGCCCAATTGATTCTCCACTTCATTCTTGAACTCTTTGAACTTTTCAAAGGTGTCTGACTTTTGCTTGATTAAGTAGATATACCCATATCTACTATAGTCATCGGTAAAAGTCACATAGAAGCGGTTCCCATCCTTCGTGGTTGATCTAAATGGTCCACATACATCGGTATGTATTAGGTCCAATAGACCCTCGCCCCTTTCACAAGTACTTGTGAAGGGCGACTTAGTCATCTTTCCAAGCAAACAAGACTCGCATGTGTCATCTTCCCTAAGGTCGAATGACTCCAACACTCCATCCTTTTGGAGTTGGGCTATGCGTTTCTTGTTGACATGTCCAAGACGACAATGCCACAAGGATGCTTTATCCATACTAGTGGAAGAATCAATATTCAAAACATCATTTCCTAAGTTATCAACAATCATAACGGTTTCATATATTCCATTACATGGTATAGCTTCAAAGTAAAAGACACCATTTAGATAAGCCAAAATAGAACCATTCTCATTATTAAAAGAAAATCTAAATCCTTGTCTAAACAAACCATGAAATGAAATGATGTTTCTTGCCATTTCTGGCGAATAGCAACAATTGTTCAAATCTAAAACTAAACTATTCCTAAGCACTAAGGAATACACTCCAATCTTGGTTACAGGCGACGATCTTCTGTTCCCCATGATTAGATTGATCCTTCCTTGCTCCACATCCCTACTTCTTCTTAGTCCCTGCACATTAGAACAAATGTGATAACCACAACCGGTATCAAGAACCCAAGAAATAGCATGATTAGAATCGTTAGATTTGATTGTATATATACCTGCGAAAGATGGCTTGATCTTTCCTTCTTTGATTGCTTGCAGGTAATCCGGGAAGCTTCTCTTCCAATGTCCTATCTTGTGGCAGTGGTGGCACTCTGCCTCCTTTGGGTTAGAGCAGGGCTTGGCGGGATCAACTTTGGTCCCACTAGAAGAGGCACCATCTCGGGCTTTCACCTTGCGATGGTTCTTCGACGAAGCTTTCCTCTTCTTCCCTTGTCCAATAGCCAAGACAGGAGCAGCGGGCGGATTGGGAGTAGGTGCAACAGACTTGTCTTTAAAGTTGCTCTCAGCAACCCTCAAGAGACCTTGGAGCTTGCTTAGGGTGACCTCTTCTTTGTTCATGTGGTAGGTCATCCTAAATTGATTGTACATCGGAGGCAAAGAGTGAAGCACCATGTCGATCGCCAAATCCTCACCGAAGTCAACATTTAACTTGCGAAGGCGGTCGACATACCTTTGCATCTTTTGCAAGTGCACGGTAAGAGATTCTCCATGACCCATCTTCGCGGAAATCATGTTAGTGAAAATCTCGTACCTCTCTTGTCTCGCGTTTTGGTGGTACCTTTCCAATAAGTCTTGGTGCATCTCGTACGGGTACATGTCCTCGTAGGACTTTTGGAATTCGGAGTTCATGGTGGCGATCATGATGCAATGTACCTTCGTTGCATCTCGCTCATGAGTTTCAAAGGCGGTGATTTCGGCTGGAGTAGCGATTTCGGTGTTGATTTTCTCGAGCTTCTCATCGAGGACACACTCTTTGTCCTCATAGCGAGCAATGGTGCGAATGTATCTTATCCATTCGCTAAAGTTCGTTCCATCGAAGGTGACCTTTTGGTAAAGGCTCATCAATGTGAAAGAACTAGCAGCAGCGTTGTTTGCGTTTGACATCTACAATTAGAAAAGGACAAAGATAGATTAGAATAAGAATCCCTAATTATCACCCAATAAGAAAATTAGGGCTAGGATCCAACAATAACATTTACATACTAGAAAAGGGATGCCGTAATCTAACATGCAAATAAATTGAAGGTAAGTGAATGACGATTCACTAATTCTCCATCACGAAACTTAAACTATTAGTCCTAAGTGTTTTTGAGAATTCCTAGGTACGGATGAGATTCATTGAAACTATTCAATGGCATGTTTAAATCTCGATATGCCCCTCTTGTTTGTGACTGGGATGCCGAGGATCACAAAGCGGGTGTGAATTACCATGCAAATTCACATGGCGCCTTCATTGTAACAATCACCTATTCGACGTGCCGGTAAACCACACACGCTCCATCGAACTATGATAAACAACGAATCACCCTTTGCCACCTTCGCTTAGAACTAATTAGTGTGCCGGTAAACCACACACGCTCCACTAACATCTTAGCAAGGTGCAAAGTGTAATTTCATGGGATTGCATCAATTCACTTTTCCTAAAGTAACTAGGATTGGGAAATTTTTGAAATATGTGTAGTTACTTGTATTTCTTATTATACTTTTAATGAGAGGATGAGGTTGCCCTATCCTACCCGTTCGGCTAACGACCCTCCACCAATCAAGCAAGCGGTGGGTGTGAGTGTACACCCATTAAGCGCCATTTTATAGGCCGCAACCTTATACCCACCTTATAGATCGGCTTCGTGAATGAGGCCTACTAACGGTAAGACTAGCATTTAGTTATACATATATATATTATTCTAGTAATATCATATTAGTATAGGGTTGTATTTTAAAACTTTTAAAATCTAGGGTTTGAAATTTAAGTTGTCTAAATTAAAACTTTTAATCACAAAAGTAAATTTCAAAACATGAGGGTAGGTTTTAAACATTTAAAACATGGAGGATCAAATAACAAATAATTCCAATTAACAATTAATATCCTAATTATCTATATTTGATTTATTCAAGATTTCTTTTTAAGATAATTACCAAAATAATTAAAATAATTAATTAATTATCATATAAGGAAATTAAATATTTAATTAGTTGATAATTACCTTTAACTAGATCAAGATAATAGTTATATTTATCAGAAAAACGAATTAATGTTGATCTAATTAGTTTATGGTAAGTTAAGATAAGATAAACACAAAGAAATCCCGAATCTGGCCATTCCTGACGCCTGGACTCGCCGAGTGCACAAATGGACTCGCCGAGTCAGGCCTACTCGCCGAGTCCACTTTGAGACTCGCCGAGTCCATGACTCAGAAACCAAAAATTCGAATTTTGCAGGTTTGTTTCAGTTAATCAAGCAACAATTTACAGAAAACCAAGCTAGGCTCTGATACCACTGATGGGTTTTAGCCATAAGAACTTTCCTATGTGCGCATGCAAAACCCTAATGCTTGGATCTAGGCTTTCTAATAAACATGCTTTGAATCCAAGACTTCTAATTACTAATTAGGTTAAACAAGAACATTGAAACAGATCTAGAATCATACCTTTGAGTTCCTTGTTGATCTTGAGGTCTTGGAGCTTCTAGAGTCACAAGTGTCACTCCTCTAATGGCTTACAAACACCAAAGCAAGGAGGATGATTTGAGAGAGAGGAGAGGGAAGGAATTCGACCAGAGGTTCCTTACTTTAGGTCAAGTGTCGAATTCCATCAGCCATGGGGTCTATTTATACTTGTAGACTCCTTAAGGATTACAGATAAGTCCCTATCAGATAATCTTCTCTTAAGGCTATCCAAATCCATTCCTAGATAAGCATATGGACGATTTTAGCTTTCCTAAAGCTCTTAGAATTCGTCCATAGTATATCCAAATGGATTTACAGTTTAAAGCTTAACTATCAAACAATTGACAGTTTATACCCCTTTATTTAATTAATCTCTTTAAGTCACCAAATTAATTCTCATTAATTCTATGACTTATATTAATCAAATAACAAATATATTATTCATTATATTATTCCCATAATATATTAATAATATTTACTCTCTCTTAATAAATCATCCTATCAAGTTGCTATGGTGAAGGCAACCCAAAAGGACCATGCATAACCGAATATAGTTACAGCCTTAGACACTATTCCAACAGTTTTATGTGTCCAAATGCTGCTTGCTTCGTGCCTTGGGGGACTCTGAGTGATGGGAGTTAGCCATTAAGCGAATACGTCACATCACATGTGGTCAGGGTTAAATAATCTCAGAGTGCTGGACTTGGCCCTATTGCGCAGCTCTTGTCTGAGTCCAACCGTTGTAGGGAAGAGTCTTTTACTCGAGGGATTATCTGAGCCTCGTCACATGTGATGGTACTCAGGTGATGTCTAATTGGCATTACAAAGAGGCCTTCAGCAGCTAAGGACTAGATTCGGTGGAGTCGTAGATTTCCCTAGGGCAAGCCTAGGATGAGAGTAGCAGAGATCAGTAGTAGTAGTAGTGACTTGGTGGAGTCAAGGCAGTTCTTGAGGAAAGTACGGATAGATGTGGAAGGTAGTATGGGCCCGTACTACTGAAAGCAGAGGATCCGTACTTGAATCAAGGAATGCCAAGGCGAGACCAGGAAACCTGTAGTAATAGTGATCCCTCGAGATATATCTGTATTTCTAACGTTTGTCGCTATGTGTTTCAGAATGGTGGTTTTACACCCTAGACCAACAGTCGGCAGTTCAGGTGCCGGTGAGGCATTAGGACCAGGCTCGGGAGTCGAGCATCTGGATGATCAGACTAGGGAGTTTCTCTCTTCAGAGATTACTCGCATAATACTTTAGCAGACTCCTGTGATCTTTGGTTCGATCAAGGAGGGTATTTTGGAGCTGATGGATGAGAGGTTGAGCACCTTTCGTGCTGAGGTGGCGACCATGATGGGGTCGCGCATGCTCACTTTCAGGGAGTTCAAAGCCTGTGGAGCTCCTGTGCGGGACCCCATAGCGAGTACTAGGTGGTTGGCAAATGTCACCAACGCATTCCGCACCAGCAGATGTCCCGAGGGGGACAAGGTCACATTAGCATCCTTCCTTTTGAAGGATAGGGCACGAGATTGGTGGGAGGAGATCGGGCATGTCATCGGGGATGACGCAGCACTTGATGCGATGACTTGGGCTGATTTTACAACCAGGTTCAGAGCCGAGTTTGCACCGGTTATCGAGGTGCATCAGTTAGCCAGGGAGTTTCAGGATCTCACCCAAACTATAGAGACAGTGGCAGAGATTACCGCCAAGTTTAAGGAGAGGGCTCTTCTCATTCCTCAGTACGCAGCTGATGAGGAAATCAAGAAGGCTCATTATCAAGAGATGTTGCAGAGTGATATCCGCCAGTTTGTGAGTCGGTCCAGCTGTAAAACGCTGGATGACATGATTGCTAGGGCTCGGGAGAGAGAGATTGATTTAGAGATGAAGAAGAAGAGGAAGCCAGAGGTGGCATCTAGCACAAGAGTTTGGGCAAAAAGCCCAAGGTATCAGATCACAGATCTAAAGGACAGCAGAGCCACAGTCGGTGTGGCAAGTGTGGGAGATTGCACGATGGGGCGTGCAAGGCAGGGAGTCCCGGTTGTGTAACAACGTAAATTTCAAAAAAAAAATTTACTTTTTAAAAATGTAATTTCATTCATAAAGATTCTCAATTCTCAATGTATCACATAACAAATCCATAAAATCACATCCCAAGATCAAAATGTGGGAAACTCCAATAGTGTGTATTGATCATGCCGGCACCTTCCCGCGATCCTCACTGGTACCTGAAACACATAACACAAACACTGTAAGCACAAGGCTTAGTGAGTTCCCCAAAATACCACATATAACACATATTAGCCACTCGAGGCTATAACTCTATGGACCCTCCGGTCCTAACTCTGTGGACCCTCTGGTCCTAACTCTATGAACCTTCCGGTTCTAAATCTATAAACTCTGGAACATACAAGGCATGAATCACATAGAATTAATGTAGTGTATCACAATCACATAAATAACATACAAGATACTCTGTCATATAACTCTAATTACCACTCTAGGTAAAGTATAGTGAGAAGACTCACCTCGGGTAACTCGATAAATCTCGAACTCGGTAAAATCTGGTCTAGCCTCTGCCTAATCACATGGAATAAGTACTCTAATCAATACAACTCTCAATGCTAGACTAAATCCCTCTCTTAGCACTCTCAGAAGGGTAAAAGACCATTTTACCCCTCTCACGGCTCAAAGACCCAAACATTGACCAAACCCTAAAAGTCAACAAAAGTCAACTCCCCGGGTTACGCTGCGCGTACCAAATCTGTACGCTGGGCGTACCCGGCAACCTCACAAAATCGGGGAACGCGACCCCCTACGCTACGCGTACTGGGATTACGCCCCGCGTAAATCCCAGTTTCAAGCTCCTTTGCTTTTGGGGTCTTAAATGGTTAAGACACACGTCCAACTCCCAAATCTGACTACCCTTAGGCCTCGTAATCCATAAAGTTGGTGACTTTAAGCCTTTGCATGGCTATGAGAGTCACCAACACCCAAAACATTCCACTTCCAACCCCTTGAAGTCCATAACTCAAACATGACTTCATAATGACGACCAAGCTGGGATTTTTATGGATCAACAACACACATAACACTGAAATAGGACAGATCTAGGTCCATGGAGCCCCTGTTGCTCATAAGTCTCCACCTTTGGGACTTAAACCCTAGAAATGGACCATAAAACACCAAACCAAAATAAAGAGGAAAGTTTTGAGCTTTATACCTCTAAGTGAAGCTTCTCCCTTGGAAGAACTCAGATCCAAGCTTGAACTCCAAACCTTAGCCTCCACAAGCACCCCTCCTTCTTCTTCACTTACACACAAAGGCACATTTAGCTCAAAACACTCACACACAAGCTTTAGGATGAAGGAAATGCTCTCTTAGGGTTTCACTCTCTCAAATGGTGGATGTGGACAAGGCCTTAGCATTCCTTTTATAGTACACAAGCCACAAATTAGGGTTTGCACCTGGACCCACTACGCCCAGCGTACCTAGGTGAGTCCGGGTCCAACTTAAGCGCATGAGTACGCACAGCGTACTCTTCAGTACACCCATCGTACTCATTTGCCTTAACACATCATTTAAGGACTTAACTTGACAATCTTGGAAAATAGAAGGGTTTAAGAGACACACCTGAAATTCGGGATGTTTCAATTCTCCCCCACTAGAACCAGACTTCACCCTCGAATTCTCATGCCGCAAACAACTCCGGATGCTGCTCCCGCATCTCTGACTCTAGCTCCCAAGTCAGCTCAGACCCTCTCCGATGTTGCCACTGGACCTGAACCAAAGGCAGCTCCTTGTTCCTCAGAACCTTGATCTTCCGGTCCAAGATCGCGATCGGTCTCTCAACATAATTCAAACTCGCGTCCACCTGGATATCCTCCAATGGCACCACTGTCGACTCGTCGGCTATACACTTCCTCAGCTGAGACACGTGGAAGGTATCACGAATCTGGTTCAACTCAGCAGGTAGCTCCAAATGATATGCTACCTTGCCCACCCTCCCGGACACTCTGAATGGACCGATGTACCGGGGCCCCAGCTTGCCCCTCTTCCTAAATCGGATCACTCCTTTCCAAGGAGACACCTTTCGGAGTGCAAAATCTCCGACCTGAAACTCGAGCTCGAATCGTTGCCTATCTGCGTAACTCTTCTGGTGACTCTGAGCTGTCAACAACCTCTGCCTGACCTGTTGTATCTGCTCTGTCGTTTGAAGCACTAATTCAGTGATACCCAACACTCGCTGCCCGACCTCTCCCCAGCAGATGGGAGTCCGACACCTCCTCCCATATAACAGCTCAAAGGGAGGCATACTGATACTTGAATGGTGGTTGTTGTTATAAGAAAACTCAGCCAATGGTAGATACGTGTCCCAACTTCCTCCGAAGTCCAACACACATGCCCTAAGCATGTCCTCAAGCGTCTGAATCGACCGCTCGCTCTGACCGTCCGTCTGTGGGTGGTATGTGGTACTGAAATGCAGCCTCGTACCCAACTCCTCATGGAATTTCTTCCAGAACCTAAAAGTGAAACGCACATCTCAGTCCGACATGATCGAGATCGGTACTCCAGCCGCGATACCACCTCTCTCACATACAACTCTACCAGCTTCTCCACAGAAGAGCTCTTACTGATAGCAAGAAAATGAGCGCTCTTTGTCATCCGGTCAACGATCATCCAAATTGCATCGACACCTCTCGTAGTCCTCGACGATTTGGTGATAAAATCCATGGAAATTTGTTCCCACTTCCATTGGGGAATCTCAAGTGGCTGCAGCTTGCCATGCGGTCGCTGGTGCTCAGCCTTAACCCTGCGACAGGTCAAGCACCTCTCTACAAACCACGCCACATCCCTCTTCATACAGGGCCACCAATAGTCTCTCTTCAGGTCCAAATACATCTTAGTGGCCCTAGGATGGATCGAAAACCTGATATGTGCGCCTCCTCCATCAAAATGGTACGTGCCCTGCCCTCAAATGGCAGCCAAATCCGGCCCTGGAAGGTCATAAGCCCTCGACTATCGACAATGAACTCAGATACTTGCCCGATCACCCGTTCTCTCTTGCGGTTCTCCGGTCTCATAGCCTCTACCTGGGCCTCCCGAATGGTGTCCAACACCGGAGTCATCACTGTCAACCTCATAAAAACATCCTATATCGGGGCACTCTCCGCCCCTACGACTCAAGGCATTGGCTACAACGTTAGCCTTGCTCGGGTGGTACAGGATCTCGCACTCATAATCCTTTAACACATCCAACCATCTCCTCTGGCGCATGTTTAGGTTAGGCTGATCCATCAGATACTTCAAGCTCTTGTGGTCCGTGTATATGGTACACCGAACCCCATACAAATAGTGACGCCAGATCGTGAGTAGGATACCTCGTCTCATGAGGTTTCGGTTGTCTCAATGCGTATGCTATCACATGCCCTCTCTGCATCAGCACCGCACCCAATCCCAATATCGACGCGTCACAATATACCACAAAATCCTCCATCCCCTTCGGAAGGGCTAACACTGGGGCTTTGCATAATATCTAGCGAAGTGTCTCGAATGAGGCCTACTGCGCCGGGCCCCAACTGAAAGCCACGTCCTTCCGGGTCAACCTGGTGAGAGGAACAACAATCCTTGAGAAATCCTTGATAGATCTCCGATAATAACCGGCCAACCCCAGAAAACTCCTGATCTCTGAAGGGGATCTCGGCACCTCCCAACTCATCACAACCTCAATATTGGCCGGATCGACCAATATCCCATTCTGGTTGACGAGGTGTCCTAAGAACTGGACCTCTCGTAACTAGAAATCGCACTTGGAGAATTTGGCGTAAAGCCTCTCTGGTCTCAATACTCTGAGGATCTCCCTCAAATGATCCTCATGCTGCTCTCTGGATCTCGAATACACCAATATATCATCAATGAACACGATAACCAAACGATCCAACATCGGCCTGCACACCCTGTTCATGAGATCCATGACGCCGCCGGTGCATTGGTGAGCCCGAAAGGCATCACCACGAACTCGTAATGCCCATAACGAGTCCTGAACGTTGTCTTCTAGATATCCTCATCACGCACTCTCATCTGATGATATCCAGACCTCAGATCAATCTTGGAGAGCCAAGATGCTCCCTGCAACTAGTCGAACAAATCGTCGATCCTCGGTAAGGGGTAACGGTTCTTGACCGTTAGCTTGTTCAACTCCCGGTAATCAATACACATCCGGTGTGAACCATCCTTTTTCTTGACAAAAAGGATCGGCGCTCCCCATGGCGAGCTACTCGCCCGAATAAACCCCTTCCCCAGCAGCTCCTACAGCTGTGAGGATAACTCCTGCATCTCTGGTGGCGCAAGGTGATAGGGCGCCTTGGCGATAGGTGCTGCCCCCGGAACCAAATCGATACGGAACTCTACCTGCCTCTCGGGAGGCACTCCCAGCAACTCCTCGGGGAAAACGTCCGGGAACTCACGCACTATCGGGACCTCATCGACCGACCTCGGTCTCTCTGTATCTACTCTCGTATCCACCACATAAGCCATAAACCCGCTATAGCCCTGTTGTAGGCTCTGCCTCGCTTTAGCGGCTGAAAAAAATGCTGACCCAAAACGGGTAACCTCGCCATAAACCGTAAGAACTCCCCTACTAGGGTCTCGTATGGTCACCAACTGTCACTCGTAGTCGATAACCGCTCCAAACCTGCTCAACCAGTCCATGCCCACGATGACACAGACATCTCCCGTCGCAATCGGGACAAAATCATTCGGAAACTCAACACCGAAGATCTCGAGTACACATCCTCGAATCACATCAGTGGCATACACCCTCTCTCGTCCGCTATGGAAACTCGCAAAGGTCGACTCAACGCCTCTCGACAGATACTGATGTGTTGACTAAAGGCTAACGACACAAAAGACCGACTCGCACCCGAGTCAAATAACACCAAAGCAGGTACATAACTCACAAGAAATGTACCTAGGCATATGAGCAGAGATTGTACAGCTACTCCCACCATTACCACAGCATTTGATCTGATTTTCTTCCATTACAATCAGAGGGGACATAAAAAGTCCCAGTGTCCGAGTTTGGCAGAAACAGGGAAGGTGGCGGCACCTGTCCCTGCAACTTTGAGGATTACAAACGGCCGTCAGGGGCCAAGTGACTCGCCAGTGGCAAAGAGTAGAGCTTTTCAGATGACAGCAGAGGAGGCGCGAACGACTCCTGATGTGGTGATGGGTATGTATCTTCTATTCATTTCTTTGTCATTAATGATTGTTTCTTATGATTATATGTTTTTTTATATATAGGGTCGTTCTTAGTGAACGACATTTCAGCTACAGTGTTGTTTGATTCGGGAGCTACCAGATCATTTGTTTCACTTGCACTTAGCAAGAGGTTTAGCAGAGCTCCGGGGGAGCTGGATTGCCCACTTGAGGTTAAGATAGATGATGACAGGACCGGTAGGGTCGCGAGAGTACATAGGGCTTGTTCGCTGCAGTTATTTGATGAGCAGTTTTCAGTGGACTTGGTTCCCATTCCCCTGCGAGGGAATAAGGTTATAGTAGGTATGGATTGGCTGAGCCCCAATGGGGCAGTGATTGATTGTGAGCTACAGTTAGTGAGGGTCCGCACCCCTGGTGGGGGAGAGTTAGTGATTCAGGGCGAGAGGCCATAGCGCGGACCGATTATTTGTTCGGCAGCGAGAGCTCGACGCTACTTCCAGCAGGGTTGCGCGGGGTACGTCGCCTATGTTTTAGATGCCCGGGAGAAGGGGAAGGCGACTGTTGACGATGTACCGGTGGTACGTGAGTACCCGGATGTATTTCCAGAGGATCTGTCTGGGATACCTCCGGAGAGACAGGTTGAGTTTCGGATTGACCTGGTCCGGGTGCGGCTCCGACAGCCAAGGCGTCGTATCGGTTGGCTCCTCCAGAGATGCAGGAGTTGTCTACGTTGCTGCAGGAGCTGCTAGACAAGGGATTCATCAGACCGAGTAGTTCACCATGGGGAGCCCGATCCTGTTTGTGAAGAAGAAGGATGGGTCGCACTGTATGTGTATAGATTATCGGGAGTTGAATAAGGTAACGGTGAAGAACCGTTACCCACTCCCGAGGATAGACAAATTATTTGATCAGCTTCAGGGAGCATCTTGGTTTTCCAAGATTGATTTGCACTCCGGTTATCATCAGATGTGGGTCAGACGTGAGGATGTTCAGAAGACAGCTTTTAGGACCCGTTATGGTCATTATGAGTTTGTGGTGATGTTGTTTGGGCTCACCAACGCTCCAGTCGCGTTCATGGATATCATGAACCGCGTATGCAGACCGATGTTGGATCGGTCTGTGATAGTGTTCATTGACGATATATTGGTTTATTCTAAGACTTAGGAGCAACATGAGGAGCACCTGAGGGAGGTGCTAGAGAGTTTGAGGAGGGAGAGACTTTTCGCGAAGTTCTCCAAGTGTGAGTTCTAGTTGCGCGAGGTGCAGTTCCTTGGACACCTCGTCAACCAGATGGGGATACTAGTGGATCCGGCCAAGATAGAGGTCATGATGCAGTGGGACGTCTCGAGGTCTCCATCTGAGATTCGGAGCTTCCTAGGGTTGGCAGGGTACTACAGGAGATTCATCCAAGACTTCTCCAAGATAGCAGTTCCACTCACTCGACTGACTAGGAAGTCGGTGGTGCTTTGCTGGGGGCTTAGCAATAGGCAGCATTTGAGACCCTCAGCCAGCGATTATGCGAGGCACTGATTCTTACCCTGCCAGAGGGAGTGGATGACTTTGTAGTCTTCTGTGATGCCTCGATCACCGGCATGGGAGCAGTGTTGATGCAGCAAGGGCATGTGATAGCTTATGCCTCTAGACAGTTGAACCCTCACGAGGCTAACTATCTGACACACGATTTAGAGCTGGAGGCAGTGGTGTTCGTACTCAAGATTTGGAGGCATTACCTCTATGGGGTTCATTGTACCATTTACACGAATCAAAAGAGTTTGAGGTACCTCATGGATCAGCCGAATCTGAACATGAGGCAGCACCGATGGTTGGACATGGTAATGGATTACGATTGTGAGATCCTTTATCATCCGGGCAAGGCCAACGTTGTGGCCGACACCTTGAGCCGCAAGGCGATGGCGACTCCGATCAGAGATATATGTCTGAGGATGATGGTGACTACTCCATTGTTGGAGCAGATTAGAGAGGCACGGGTCGAGGGCCTGAAGGAGGAGAGGCAGAAGTGTGAGAGGATTGTGGGCCGAGTAGCTTCTTTCGATTATGACAGTCGAGGATTTTTGACCATTCATGGGAGAGTCTGGGTGCCATATTGGGGAGGAGTGCAATAGGTGTTGATGGATGAGGCCCACAAGTCTCGGTTCTCCATCCATCTAGGGGCGATGAAGATATATAGAGATCTTCGACACGATTATTGGTGGCCCAGCATGAAGCGGGACGTTGCCTGGTACGTAAAAAGGTGCCTGACCTGTAGGAAGGTCAAGGCAGAACACCAGAGACCCCACGGAAAGATGCAGTCGTTAGACATTCTTGTGTGGAAATGGGAGGATATCATTATGGATTTTATCACTAAACTTCCTAGGACCTCACGTGGAGTTGACTCGATTTGGGTCATAGTGGATCGGATGACCAAGAGCGCGCATGTCATACTAATTCAGGAGAGCATATCGGCCAAGAAGCTAGCCAATATCTATGTGCGCGAGATAGTGGCACGACATGGGGTGCCTATATCGGTAGTATCAGACCGAAACGTCCGTTTTACTTCCAGGTTTTGGAAGCGGTTTCATGACGAGATGGGTACTCGTCTCCATTTCAGCATTGCTTTCCACCCCCATACGGATGGGTAGAGCGAGAGGACGATTCAGACTCTCGAGGACATGCTTCGGGCATGTGTCCTAGATTTCGGTGGCAGTTGGGATATGTATCTTCCTTTAGCGAAATTCTTGTATAACAATAGTTACCATGCTAGCATTGACCGCCCTCCTTTCAAGATGCTTTACGGGAGAAAGTGCAGAACCCCTATTTGTTGGGGCGAAGTCAGTCAGCGAGTCATTGGGAGTACCGAAGTGGTGCTCAAGACCACATAGTTGATCCAGCAGGTCCATAGCAAACTGCAAACTGCACAGAGTCGGCAGAAGAATTACGCCGACAGGAGGTGTTCGAACTTAGAGTTTCAGGTGGGCGATATGGTCCTCCTGAAGGTATCACTCTGGAAGGGTGTTATCAGGTTCCGGAAGAAGGGCAAGCTAGGCCCCAGGTTCATTGGTCCGTTTAGGGTTTTGGCCCAGGTGGGTTGGGTTGCGTATCGGTTAGATCTTCCTGTAGAGCTTAGCCAGATCCACAAAACTTTCCATGTTTCTCAATTAAGGAAGTGTTTGGTGGACGAGTCAGCAGTTGTACCCTTGGAGGATATTTAGGTTGATAGCAGCCTGAATTATATTGAGAGGCCCGTTGCGATCTTGGATTGGAAAATGAAGACCTTGAGGAACAAGGTAGTCCAGCTAGTGAAGGTGCAGTGGCAGCACCGGAAGGGTTCATAATGGACGTAGGAGGCCGAGGAGGAAATGAGGGAACATTATCTAGAGATATTTATGGATTCAACAGCAGCAGACTTCGAGGACGAAGTCTAAGATAAGTGGGGGAGGGTTGTAACGCCCCATTTCTGGTATGTGATTTAAGTAAAGTAATTTTCATTTCTTAAGGGATACTTGACGAGTCAGTAGCCCGACTCTTCGAGTAGAGATAGGATTTGCACGCAGTTTAAGTTGGCGACTCGACGCATCCATATTCTCGGACTCGGCGAGTCTGCCAATCTAGATGAAACCCTAATTTCAAGGGTTTGCACCCTATTTAAACAACATTATAACCCCAAGCCAGCCTCCTTCACTTCCCAGAGACTTATTCCCGAAACCCTAGCCTCCTAGAAGTGTGTGTGAGTGATCTTTTGCCTTGTGAAGGAACTTTTGGGTGCATTTTGGAGTAAGGAGAAGAAGGAGAAGGTAGAAGAACTCAAGGAAGAAGAAGTAGTTCCAGAATACACTCCTCTTTGCTCATCCCTTATGGTAATGAAGTTTCCAACTTGATTATTGTGCTAATAGATCTAGTTTGTCCCTAAATTGTTGGTTTTAAGCTAAAAAAAACCCTAAATCCTTTGTGATAAAGCCTTGTGGTCGAGTCATATCTCAGATCTAGCCTCTCTTGAGCTCCAAAAGCTCAAGGAGACCACCTTTTGGCAGCCATGGCTTTGTTTTAGTCAAGAAACCTTCCATAATAGCAAAGTATGAGTGTTATTGCTTCATTGCATCTTTGATACACGTAAAGTTAGCAACTTTACGTGTTCAAATAGTCCCAACAGCTTAGATCTATGAATTAGATTCACTAAAGTTGATTAGGATCGACTGTATGCAATCTGTATGCTAAGAACTCGGCGAGTCGTTCTTCTGACTCGACGAGTCAGGTCGTGAGTCTTAGATTCCTGGTTCAGTGGTAGCGAGTCTGTGTAGTGAGTAGAGTAAGGACTCAGTGAGTTAAGACTTGGATCTGGAAGCAGTCGGACTCGAAGAGTTGTTCATACGACTCGGCGAGTCAAAGACTGGGTGTGTTCTTCTGTTAAAGGAGAACTCAACGAATTTTTCATACAACTCGGCGAGTCGGATGAAGATTAGACTCGATGTTATTATCGAAGAAGAACTTGTCGAGTCTTCGCCAAACTCGACGAGTAGAAGCGAGTAGAGTATTAGAATGGTTGATGGGGACTAGGCGAGTTGGCGGCAGAACTCGGTGAGTCTGGTCAACTGAAAGTTGACTTTGACCTGGAAGTTGACTTAACCAGGGTTAAATAGTCATTTTAACCTAAAATTAGTTATCATTATTTGATTTAGTGTTTATGGGATTCGTAGTCGGGGAGTTCCGGAACAGCAGTCAGACACTTTCAGATCTAGCATCTCAGCAGCTAGCGTTGCGAGGTGAGTTTCCTTCCAGTAGGAACGAGTCTACAGCCACAATGTCGGCCCGTTTAGCCAATAGTAGTTCCGAACTTCGGTCCGATGTAGTAGTTCAGTGTGCTTGATGTCTTTGTGATTCAAGCATGTCTTTGTGTTATGTACTCTGGACCTCGGTCTGATGCAGTATGCAACATATTTGTTTATGCTAGTAGTTATGATTATGCTATGCTACGTTCAGTCAGTTTTCGGACTTCGGTCCGATGCAGAGGGCAATGCCCTGGTTAGTTCCGGACTTCGGTCCGATGCAGTTTCCGGCCTTCGGTCTAATGCAGAGGGCACGACCCTGGTTAGTTCCGGACTTCGGTCCGATGCAGAGGGCAAGGCCCTGGTTTGTTCCAGACTTCGTTCCGATGCAGTTTCCGGACTTCGGTCTGACGCAGTTTCTGTATTTCGGTCCGATGCAATGGGCAAGGCCTACTATGTGTTTATATGTTATTGTATGGTATGTGGTAGTTCGGGGGAGCTCACTAAGCTTCGTGCTTACAGTTTCAGTTTTGGTTTCAGGTACTTCTGCTAGCAAGGGGAAGAGCTCGGGATGATGACATCGCACACACCACAGATTCAGTTTGATCCTGAGGACTTTATTCAAATATTTTGATACGATTGATACAGTTTGTGTTTGACACAGTTGCTTTGACTTTTGAGTTATTCATCCTATGGTTCGTAGTGTATATGACCTTTGATGATGGGATCTTAGTAATATTAAAACAAAAAATTTTGGGTCGTATTTTTGGGATGTTTCACCAACCAAGACCAATTGTGTGAAGTGTTTATCTTGATAAGAAACCTCACTAACTCTTGAATATTTGTTTTTCAAAGAATGATTCTTGACAAGAGAATATTATATGTCAAGAGGCCAGTGGGTGTCTTAAAGATCTTGAAAAGTTTCAAGACCTAATCAAGATTAAACCTATTGTTAATCACTAGCGCATGACTTAAGGTTTGTAACCTATCGTGCTGACATATTCTTGTTTCTGTGCCCATTCCAGTTAAAATTGACTATGCATGTGAGTTCTATGAGTGCTTAATTTTTTTGCATAACAACTTGGAAGCAATGGTAAGTCCTTGAGCTGCCAGGTGGCAAGAAATTAAGATTGAACAAGTTTAGTCCATATGAGTTTGGATTTGTCACTAACCTTATCTTGTGATTATGGTGATGACAAATTCACATGGATAGGAACACATACATCATAACATCTAAGTGTCATAGGATTTCTCTCCAATTCATGAAAATGATTGTGAGGAAACACTTTCACTAAGTAGATTTTAAGGAGATAGTAATTGTGATATTTGCATTCTCAAATTCGATTATGATTACGACATCCTTCTTCATAATTCAAATTGTGAGAAATGGAAAAAGGTATAAACAGTTGAGACTTATTGTTGTAAGTTCTAAAATTGTTTAGACACACATGTGAGCTATCTAATGAAAGGTGTATGAGTTTGAGAAGCCTAGATAAAGTGTTTTCGAAGCATTTTGTATCAGAAATCTGAGCCTTGGTAAGAAAGTCAACAAGTATTGATTTCTAGAAGTCCAGATAATTTCTGGTTACATGTTAAAGCTAGTGGGACCATAAGTTTTATGCTAGTAAGATAATAATTATTATGCTAGTCAGAGCATAATTATTCTGGTAAGTGTTGCGAGTTAGCAATGTTAACTATAGAAAACAAAAGTTTCAATTTGCAAAGTTGCAGGGTTTGAAAAGTTGTTTTGCTATAATTAAGGGAGAGGAATTCATACTTAATTTCGAATCTAAAAGCTTAGATTGAGATTTTAATCGAATTTAGTCATGGACATATGTGAATCATATGTTGAAATGATTCAACATAAGGAAATTCTATATGTGGAAATATTATAGCGAAAGACTGGTAAAGTATCATGTCTTTATGTGAGACATTATGAATCGTATTCCATATGCTTCGGATATAGGATCGATTACATAAGCTATAATATTAACCTGTTCAAATTTTCCATATGCCTAGTGCATTTAGAGGGAAAAGGGACTAGAACGAGATATGACTAAAATGGTTAAGAAATTGTCGAGGACAATCTGAGGTTTACCAAAGATTGGTTGCTCATGGACAGTTGGAAGTATAGTATAAGTTTTTGGAAGGTCCATATTGACAAGTTCTAAGAAGAGGTAACTCTTGTTCAGAAGTGCTAGTCATACGGAATTATGGAAATGTTCCATAAGTGGAAGTTAATAATAAAATATGCGTAAGATTAGAAACCATAATGCAAGAAGGATGTTCAAAGGAATGAACTTTGAATATGAGACTTCGTTTCCATGGAATTGCTCTCCATTGGAATTATTTGTAATGTCTGTTGCCAAGTCTCTATAACTTTTGTGTATAGTCATTACAAGAGGATCATTGCATATAAGTTTAGAATGTAACAGATTTTAGCAAATGCCAAGAATTTGGTATTCTTACATTTACGATAAGGATTTGTAATTATGAAATGTGCATCATTAAAATGTTGTCCATTGATCTATTTCACAAAGAGAGGACCATAGACAAACATAGTGTGCATGCTTGGAGCATTTCATAACTATTGTTTTAATTCAAGTATTAAGTTGATTAATCGAAACATTATACAATGAATAATGTGTAATCAATATGGTGATTAAATAAAAGGTGTTTTATTTATATTCATAAGTTTTGAGACCATGTTGGATTCGATTATTCTTGTGTTTCATTTTGCATGTTTTGACTTCCAAAATAATAAGATTATTCAAACTATCCACAGTCGATCATACTTCGGAAGTAGGTATTGAGGCAAGATTGTCATGAATCTGACTGTAGATTGTCTAGGTGTTTTAGACATAGCACAAGTTTGCTGTAGTGTTCATGAGTACCCCTGTAATAAGATTTGAGTACTGGGCTAAACCCACGCTCATCTGAATCACTTCATGGATTTTATCACGAGTGATTGTGAGGGGATAATATCTTATATTCTTAAAACAGAGACGTGTGAGTTGTAGCTTACAAATCGGTTTCACATTAATAATGTGTAAACGCACCAGTAACTTGGTGTTATAAAACACATTGTTGTGTGTGATTTGATGAGTAAATATAACAAGAATATGATTCGAAGTTTATCCATTCCTTTTACCCTTAGAGGTATAAAAGTGATATATGTGGGCCCCTCGATAATTTAGTGATGACACTCGAAGCGCTTGGCCAAGCTTGGACTTATTTGATTTGTTCATTTAGTTAGTCGTCATAAATCGAAAATCGGGAAGCAACAGTTGGATAGAGAGAATGATTATAATCCATGTCTCAGTCCATATGACATCTTGTTGAATGGAGGAATATATGATCCCTAATCTAATGGACGCGTCATTGACTGGGTTAAAGTTCGGCAACGAATTTTAAGAGCTACGATTGCTAGTCGGTGTTTAAGTCATACTTACAGTTATAGTTATTAGACTTATCCAATTAAGAGTCTGCTGGATTAGGTGTCTAAGCCCATCACTATAGTTGCTATGTACTTGACCCGAGAGTAGCATGGTCCATTTCAGGTTGCCTTCACTAGGATAATTTGATAGGATAGATATTTGAGAAAGAGGTTCTTTATGATTTACTAATATATTATAAGTATAATATATTAATTGAGAAACCATATTATTTAATTAGTATTGATCAAGAATTAATTTGTAATTAATTTAGTGATTAAAAGAGACTAATTAAATTAACGGGGACTAATTATGTAAATTAGTGACACATATGGTTTGGGCTATTGATCTATGTTGGGCTAAGTTTATGTAAGAATTCATAAAGAATTAGTCCACATGAGTTATGGATCATAAGCCTAAGTGTAAGAATTAGGGTTACATGTGACTCTTGAATTCAACACTATATATGTAACCTACTAAAGCAAAAAATCGGCCCAAGGGTGGATTATTTCTAAGAGATGGATGATTTTGTGTGTTGCATAACCTCTATCATTATTCTCCACTTGTTCATGGTGTTTGTGACTTTTTTGGGGCATCACACTTGGGGTGATAAGCTCTTGAAAGGCAAAATTCAACAAGTTACAACAATAGGTAATCTTCTAACTTACTTTTATGATTCATATGTCAAATTGTATGCTAGTTGCAGACTTTATGCTTTGGATCATTTTTTTTGCATGTATAACTAGATAAAACTTAGATCCAAAGCTATTAGGGTAGTATGTGCACCATAGGAGTGTTATAGTACATAAAACTCAACACTAGATTCGGGGCATAACTATTACTTCAAGAGTTTCGATCTTGGTAAATGGAGTTGCCACTAACGAATTTAGGTTAGAGAGAGGAATAAGGCATGGGGATCCATTATCCCCGTTCTTGTTCATCATTGTTGCAGAGGGTCTCTGTAACACTAGTCAAAATAGGTCAATAACAATCACTTGTGATTATACCAATCATGTAATGTGATTTTGTCAAAACAGGTAATGAAGTAAACTCACTATGTATTTCATGATAATTCTAATATAAATATGAACTTTGATACATACTTTATAGTATAAATCAAAGTATACATCCATACGATTCCAAATATATAGAGAACATCTAAATCTGACTTCGCGTGAAGAAGTAATGATAACCGAACACTATAAAATCTATATAATAAGAGGAATTTAAAATAGACTTAAAATTAGCTGTTGGAGTCTAAAAGAAAGTCGTAGTAATCAGAATTAGCTACGCGTGCATATAAAGAACATCAAAAACGGAGTTCGTATGCAAAAGTTATGACCATCCGAAGATGCAGCTGTCTTAGAGCATGACACGTGGCAGGAAACCCTAACTGTATGGATTCACGATGTGAAAGTAGTCCAGGACACATTTTGAAGCAAGAAAACACGTTCGAATTCTACGGGAATGGGGTGTTCAATCTTCACGACGTGAAACTACAATCGGGACACCTTCCGAAGCTAGGACGCAAATGGCAAGTCTATGACATGACTCAGCTCAAAATTCACGACGTGAACCTCAAGTTCACAATGTGAACTTGTCTTGGACAGCCTATAAATAGCAAGTCCGACCTTTTCTCTTCTTACACCTTTACTTCTTTCCTTTCTCCCCTTTGTTGAAGCCCTCTTGCATTCCGAGCTCGGTGATCGCGAACCGCTGAACGTTTTTAGTTAGATTTTGTCAAAATACGATATTAAGGTGAATTTCACGGCCCCACTATCTAATATTTTCGAGGGAAAACACATGCTAAATATTGTATATACGTTACTATTATGTCTATATGATGGTATATTAGTATCAACATAGATAGTTATAATAATCGGGATATAGTTGTTTTGAATCTGATATTTTGATAACATAAAACTATCGTAAACTTGTTAGCATGTTATTATACTAATGTAGACCTTGAGTTATATTCGTCAGTTCTATATATATTATGTGCGACGTAGACCCAAAGTTATACTTGGGAGTTCAATATATATATATATATATATATATATATATATATATATATATATATATATGTTGTGTGCGATATAGTTCCCAAGTTATACTAGGAAGTTCTATATACTAATTACTAAGTATGTTGCTATGTTTGGTTTTATGTCAAGATAAAATCTCGTTTTAACTCAAATTATAGTTGTTGTACTGCCTAAGTATTATAAATATTAGGAGTAATGCTTAAAGCATAGTCTAATAACTTAGGGTTTTAGAAACGAATATGCTTTTACTACTAGAACTAACGGAACTCGACAAGTCTACATGAGTTACTGTATTCATCAACTAAGATTGGAAATCTTAGGGAAAATCCTCTAACCTGTAACCATTAATCCCATGTGAGCGAGGAAGTCATGTAGGAATAAGATACAGGTTGACAACCCCACTCGTGGTTGCTAGCTACAATACAACGGTGTGCGAGTGACAAACTGTCCTTATGTTTGTTTATTATTCCGACGTTGATGAAGCGTGTGGAACTTATCTTAAGATGCGAAACTTGTAGCATCAAGCAGAGGTTTGAAACTAGTCATATAGCCGCGGTTACGGACTCATGGTAGCAAATTGTTAGAAGCATTATACTTTGTAGTTATACAAGTATTAATGTTAAGTAAAAGTTTCCCAAACACTTATACTCTAGGTACAAGAAACTGGTAGGTATACTACTCGTTTATTAAGTAGATAATTATACCTAACACACATACTCGTATAGAATTGAAATAGATATATGCGTAGCGGTTTTACTCATATAGAATTGAAATAGATTTATACGTAGCGGTTTTACTCGTATAGAATTGAAATAGATTTATACGTAGCGGTCTTACTCGTATAGAATTGAAATAAGATTTATTCGTAGTAACTTTCGTTTGCATGGAATTACAAACACTTATATTCATAGCATCTGAGACTTATACGTATATACTTATTTGGTAAGTAAACTATTATACCTAGGATATATATATATATATATATATATATATATATATATATATATATATATATATATATATATATTAAACGTTGGAGAGTCAAAATGATACTTTCAAAACTATACTTTTGAACTTGAGAAAAAGTGTTATTTTATATGGAGTCAAAACCTATGGACTCACCAACTTTATGTTGACGTATTTTTAAATGCATGTGTTTTCAGGCAGTTGATAACTATGATACAAGAAATGACGTTACACTGCCCGGTGTTTCCGCCGATGGCCGGGGTGTGATAGATTGGTATCAGAGCTATTAACTATAGTGAATTAGTACTTTCTTAGGAAAGCACGACTATAGTTTAGGGCTTACTCTGTTAGGTTTAGGTATATCCCTTAGCCTACAATAGAAAGTTTTATTAATTATACTACTAAAGGACTACTTACGGGAGCGGTGACAGGATAGACACGTCGCTTGGGTTGCTGGATTTCAGAACGGATATATGCCAAAATGATCCTACCCTTCGACTATCCTGACTGGCCGGTGCCTTATCAGCTAGACTTGAAGTAACAAACAATAATTACTAGAGAATGAATACAACAAATAATAAATATAGAGTCATATATGAAGACTTGGACCCACGATGATAATACACCAAAATACCCGGAATGTTTTTGATCTCAAGGATTTAGATCATATATTCCAACTAAAGTTCATATGCGCATAGATCTTATCACAACTAGGTGTAGGTGTACACCTATATTTTATTATGATCAGATCATATGAACTATTTAAATTGGGAGTAATATGTGATAGACTAAACACTTGATGATCCAAAATCTATAGGAACTAAAATGCCTTGAAGAAATAGTGCTCGACTAAACCTTAACCAACAACCAGAACCACAACAACCACAACCGCAAACAAACCCCTCAATAAGTTCAGCAGAACTTGAAGAAATCTTAGCTCAGACAATTGCTGCAACTCTAGCTAATGTCACAAGAGGTGGAGTTAGAAATGAAGGCAATGTAGGGACCGCCAGAATGTGTACCTACAAAGACTTTATGAATTTCAAACCAAGGAAGTATGCTGGAAAACTCCCATGGTGCACTCAGTGTAGTCGCCATCATCTAGGTAACTGTTCATGGTGCAGTCAATGCAACCATAAGCACGCGGGTGACTGCTATATTTGCATGAAGTGCAAAAAGAAGGGACACACTGCCAGTTACTGCAGGAGCACAACACCTACAACCGAAAATCATGGAACAAACGCTGAAAGAGGTTATGATGGAGGAAGATCATGTTTTGAGTGTGGTGAAATTGGACATATCAAGAAGGAATGTCCAAAGTTAAGGAGTCAAGGAAGTTAGGTTGTGGTAGGGAAATCGTAATAGGGAGCAAGGAAGCTATCCAGAACCCTTCGGTGGTATCTGGTACAAAATAATTTCGGGACGAAATTTAATTCAATGGGGGGAGAATGTAACACCAGTCAAAATAGGTCAATAACAATCACTTGTGATTATACCAATCATGTAATGTGATTTTGTTAAAACAGGTAATGTAGTAAACTCACTATGTATTTCATGATAAATCTAATATAAATATGAACTTTCAGATATACTTTATAGTATAAATCAAAGTATACGTCCATACGATTCCAAAAATATAGAGAACATCTAAATCTGACTTCGCGTGAAGCAGTTATGATAAATCGAACACTATAAAATATATATAATAAGAGGAATTTAAAATAGACTTAGAATTAGCTATTGGAGTCTAAAAGAAATTCATATTACTCGGAATTAGCTATGCGTGCATATAAAGAACGTCAAAAACGGAGTTCGTATGCAAAAGTTATGGCCTTCCGAAGATGCAACTGTCTTAGAGCATGACACATGGCAGGAAACCCTAACTGTCTGGATTCACGACGTGAACCTTGGATTAACGACGTGAAAGTAGTCCAGGACACATTTCGGAGCTAGAAAACATGTGTGAAGTCTACGGGAATGATTTGTTCAATCAACACGACGTGAACATCAAATTCACGACATGAAACTGGAATCGTGACACCTTCCGAAGCTAGGACGCAAATGACAAGTCTACGACATGACTCAGCTCAAAATTCACGACGTGAAACTCATTTTCACGACGTGAACTTGTCTTGAACAGGCTATAAATAGCAAGTCCGGATTCTTCTCTTTTTACACCTTTACTTCTTTCCTTTCTCTCCTTTGCTGAAGCCCTCTTGCATCCCGAGCCCGGTGATCGCGAACCGCTGAATGTTTTTAGTTAGATTCCGTCTAAACATGATATTAAGGTGAGTTTCACGGCCACACTTTCTAATATTTTCGGGGGAAAACGCATGCTAAATATTGTATATACGTTACTATTATGTCTATATGATAGTATATTAGTATCAACATAGATAGTTATAATAACCGGGATATAGTTGTTTTGAATCTATTTTGAAAACATACAACTATCGTAAACTTGTTAGCATGTTATTATACTAATGTAGACCCTGAGTTATACTCAGGAGTTCTATATATATTATGTGCGATGTAGACCCAGAGTAATACTTGGGAGTTATATATATATATATATATATATATATATATATATATATATATATATATATATATATATATATATATATATATATATATATATATATATATATATATATGTTGTGTGCAATTTCCAAAGTTATACTCGGAAGTTCTATATACTAATTACTAAGTATGTTGCTATTTTTGGTTTTATGTCAAGATAAAATCTCGTTTTAACTCAAATTATAGTTGCTGTACTGCCTAAGTATTATAAATATTAGGAGTAAGTCTTAAAGCATAGTCTACTAACTTAGGGTTTTAGTAACGAATATGCTTTTACTACTAGAACTAACGGAACTCGACAAGTCTACATGAGTTATTGTATTCAAAAACTAAGATTGGAAATCTTAGGGAAAATCCTATGACCTGTAACAGTTAATCCCGTGTAAGTGAGAAAGTCGTGTAGGAATAAGATACAGGTTGACAACCCCACTTGTGGTTGCTAGCTACAACACAACGGTGTGCGAGTGATGAACTATCCTTTTGTTTGTTTATTATTCTGACGTTGATGAAGCGTGTGGACCTTATCTTAAGATGCGAAACTTGTAGCATCAAGCAGAGGTTTGAAACTAGTCATATAGCCGCGGTTACGGACTCATGGTAGCAAATTGTTAGAAGCATTATACTTTGTCGTTATACAAGTATTAATGTTAAGTATAAGTTTCCCAAACACTTATACTCTAGGTACAAGAAACTGGTAGGTATACTACTCGTTTATTAAGTAGATAATTATATCTAACACACATACTCGTATAGAATTGAAATAGATTTATACGTAGCGGTTTTACTCGTATAGAATTGAAATAGATTTATATGTAGCGGTTTTACTCGTATAGAATTGAAATAGATTTATATGTAGCGGTCTTACTCGTATAGAATTGAAATAAGATTTATACGTAGTAACTTTCGTTTGTATGGAATGACAAACACTTATGTTCATAGTATATGAGACTTATAGGTATATACTTATTTGGTAAGTAAACTATTATAACTAGGATATATATATATATATATATATATATATATATATATATATATATATATATATATATATAAAACATTGGAGAGTCAAAATGATACTTTCAAAACTATACTTTTGAACTTGAGAAAAAGTGTTATTTTATATGGAGTCAAAACCTGTGGACTCACCAACTTTAGGTTGACGTATTTTTAAATGCATGTGTTTTTAGGAAGTTGATAACTATGATACAAGAAATGACGTTACACTGCCCGGTGTTTCCGCCGACGGCCGGGGTGTAACAGTCTCTAGGTCATGATGTCCAAAGCTGTCGAAAAAGGTGTTTTTCAAGGTATTTAGCTTCTAGACATGGTCTCGATCTTATCCACATTTTAGTCTACAAACAATGTCAAAAATCTGATGTGAATCCTTTTATGTTTTCATTTGTCTTCAAAGTTAAAAATAAATATAAGGAAAAGCAAGATATATGGACATTTCCCTTTCACCCACCTTGGTGTGTCCATCGGAGCTCACATGAAAAATTCACAAGTTTCCTCCTCCTCTTGGAAAAATTTAACAACAAACTTTCAGCCTGGAAAGCGAGGTGTCTATCTATGGGAGGAAGGCTTACCCTATGTAAATTAGTTATCGGATCCCTTGGCACCAACCATTTTTCAATTTTTAAAGTGTCTGCCAAGGTGATTACCAAGATGGAGGGTATTAGATGCACTTTCTCGTTGGGGAGTTCCTCTGATTTTTAAAAAAGCACATTGGTTGTGTGGAACAAAACTTTGATTGACATGGAGAAAAAGGCTAAAGATCGGCAACTTATGGGCATCAAATCTATCACTTTTAGGAAAATGGTGGTGGCAGTTTAGGGCTGGTCCAAAGGGGCTCTGGAAAGATGTTTTTAGATCTCTTTATGGTCACAATGGAGGTCTTATGGAAGACATTCATGCTTATCGCAAGTCAAATATCCGGGGGGTCATTAGCATCATCAATATTGCTTTGGAAAAAATAGGCTTAGACTTGAAAAGTTTGATGAAGTTTGATTATATAGGGAATATCTAATACCAAGTTCCAGGTAAGTAACACCTTTGGGTTTTGGAAATTCTAGTCTTAAATAATGACTTTTGCAGTGACCATGACGTGGAAAAGGATGCACCACGACATGGTCAAGGCCAAATGACACACAAATTCATTTGGGTCACAATGACATGGCATGATGTTAGCCATAGCTTGGCGACGGCCAGGTCGCAAAACCCTTATTTTCGGGTTTTAAGTCGTATTTAACGGATGGGATGGCTACGGTTTGCACATGCTTAGCCTCCATCAAATCCCTTTCAACATAGAAGAACCCGTAGCTACCAAGTAACACTCGTATACGTAGGTATGAGTTTCCAAAATTAATTTGGTCTTTAATAGAATTTTTATGTCCTAAGATGGGCATAGGAAGGCACCCTACACTGACCGTAGGAGGAAGATTTCATGCGGGGACTTAATGACCTATGTTGGGTGTAGGAGTGTAGTACCAAAACCCTTATTCTTGGGGTTGTGAGCCTATTTAAAGGATCTAACTCCTTGAGGGCCTCTTTGTGAGAGATTTGAGGTATTAGAGTGTTCTTGTGTGCATCCTTGAAGGAGATGATCATTGGAAAAGAATTTAGGAGCTCCAAGCCTTGAAGATCCAAATCCTTCATCTTGTTGTCCACCCTTATAAGATATAAAGTTCCCATCTTGGTATTCTTTCATGCTAGATCAAGTAAATGATGGATTTATATGATTTTTGTCCCATAAGTTTGGTCCATTTGAGTATGAGTTACTCTAGACTGTGGAAGAGCATTTCCTAATTTTCTTACAGTTATTGAATTATAAAAATGAGAGCTTGATCACTTCCATCTATCCCATGCATGAGATATTGAGTATTAATGTACTTCATGAACTTAGGGTTTGACTTTATTGCTCATTGTTGGCATGCAAATGGATAAATGTGGAGACTTTATCCATTAGAACGTTCATTTGGTTCATATCTTGAAGTTTGAGGAGCTAACTTTATGTATTAAGAGCTTAATGGGAGTTTTAACCACAAGCTGCTATACGGGGTGTAAATTCCTCTATGCAGAGTGTAGCCTAGTCTTGTCTAGTTTCCACATAGAGCTCTATGTCAAGCATAGAGCAGCTTGTATGTTGGGCATAAGTCGACCGAGGGTTGGCCGTTGACTTTGACCTCGGTTGCCTTTTGGTCAAAATTAGGTTTTAGAGTATAGAATGAATGGGTATTTCTTTATTGTTGTTTGGTGACTTGTTGTACCTATCTACTCTATGTGTGAGTTGTTGTGTCTAGCTGTTATCTGCAAGGTGGGTCTTCTCACTATATTACCCATGCATTACTGTATGTATGCTGACCAACTGGGTCTTACTTGTTGATTGATGATATTAGTGAAATTGTGTTACTAATAACTACTGGACAACTCTGAGTTCACGATACTGCTAATAGCCCCAGGGTTGTTGACAACCCCTGAAATGTCTTGTTTATCCATAAGGTTGTCGATAACCCATAGTTGTTTATTATGCTGATATGTATGTAATATTTTGGGAAACTTACTACGCTTCATGCTTAAAGTTGTGGATTAAATATGTTTTAGGTACTTCATAAGATCTCAAAAAGGAGAAGGCTTGATTGTACATTGTGGCTTGCAGATTTTATGACTTTCCGCATTTTGATACTCTAATTTGCAATGATTGTATTTGATTCACCTGGATTTTACGACTTGGTTTTTATAATACATTATGTTTTCTCTGTATTAAAAACGGAAAATTTTGTGGTAAAAATTGGGATGTTACACACCATTGTTGACTTTTTTGAAGTTTTGTTGTGATTTTTAGTGAGAAGAAGAAGAAAAAGAAGAAGAAGAAGAAGAAAAAGGCATCCATTATGGGAAAATCCAGTAAGCAAGCCCCTCCTCCACTTTCTAGCTTATCTTCTGGACCATTGTGAATCTTCAAGTTCCAACCTTTATGTTTCATGCTTCTAGATCTAGGTTTCTTTGAATTGTTCTTCAAGATTGGTATAATTTTAGTGGTTGGACTCCATAAAGTTGGCAACTTTATGGATCCTTGGGGCCCCCTTGTGGACATATGCTCCAAATTTGAAGTTTAATAGAGTCTTGCTATTATGCATCGCGTTTTGAGTCCTGTTTCCTCCATTGTGACATCCCCAATTTCACGGCCAGAAAAGACCGATTTGTTTATGCTTTGTTTTCAAAATCAGAGTGATCGTTTAAAGAAAACAGTTGCGGAATTTGTTCCCAAAATAAAATATGATAACCATTTTATCAAAACATTTCTCGAAAAGAATGTATTTTTATTAAATAATAAAACCTCGGGATGTCATGTTCGTTACAGACCAAAAGCATAAACAACATAATATAGACCTTACAATAGTTATTCAACTACTGATCTATAATCCAAAATCTCTCGTCAAGTCCGCCGACTTATACTCTTGTGTCATTACCTGTAATGAAAAGAAAACTGAGTGGGTCAGGCTTGGGAGCCTGGTGAGCATATAGGGTTTTCATCCCACAATGTTACATCATATATTTATAAATATAGAACATTCAAACCTGCACAATTTCACCACATAAAGACAACTCTTAACCCACCCCATTGATCCTCACAATGACACGATCTCAACTCTCACATCTAATATTTTTCCTCTTTACCTGATCCCTACTCATGGATCTAAAACTACCCGATCCATACCCACGGATCTAAAACTACCTGATCCATACTCATGGATCTAAAACTACCTCCTGATCTGATCCATACTCCCGGATCAATAATTGTACCCAATCCATACTCCCGGAATAGGGACAATTAACTATACCTTAATCCTGATCTGATCCATACTCCCGGATCTATAATTGTGCCCAATCCATACTCCCGGACTAGGGACAATTATCTTAATCTTAATCCATATCTGATCCATACTCCCGGATCTATAACTGTGCCCAATCCATACTCCCGGACTAGGGACAATTAACTTAGTCTTAATCCATACTCCCGGACTAATAGCAAGTTTATCTCTTTACCTGATCCATACTCACGGATCTAAAACTAACCTCTAAATCTGATCCCTACTCACGGATCTAAACTGACCTCTTGATTTGATCCCTACTCACGGATCTAAACTAACCTCTTGATCTAATCCATACTCGCTGATTAACTAGATCAACAACAACAACATCGGGGCCTCTCATCTGTTTATCACACATCAACTGTCTCCCCATGTTCTACCCAACATATTAGTAGATAAAAATATATATTTTTATCCATAGTTTGAACCCTGTATAACATTCTCATTCAATACCTATTCCACATAACAGATGAGGCACACCCACATAACACGTATTTCATAGAGAATAAATCAGATCTATGAGATAGAAGAAAGTGAATATACATTCACACACATAACAACAAAACTATACACATAACACGTATTTCGTATAAAATACTTCATATTGATGTGTTAGAAGAAAGCAACTACACACCCACACATATAAACAACAATATACTTAATACACTCAAACCATACTTGTATTATTATCGTGTTTATGAAAGGTAGTATACACTCACTTGATCAGAAGATGATCGGACAGCACTACGACTTGCAGAAGTAGTATTCCTCAGCAGATCTGGAAGATCTCTTCAAAAATCGAACTTCTCGCGGGCAGAGCTTCGGCTCGGGAACCGCACTTCTCGGGATCTTCGGGATCTCGAGACTCGCCTCGGGGCTAGAGAATAATACCGGGGCTTCGGGGTATTTCTGGCACGCAAACCGATGCAAAATGGGAGAAAGAAGAGGAGAAATTGGCAAAACTATCGGCTGCCTTCGGATTCCTTTTATAGAGGCTGAGCCTCGCACGTACGCGGGGCGTACGCCAGTACGCAGGGCGTACTGGTCCGAAAAACGTCACTGCGTGCGTCATCCGAAGCCACTTGCTGCGAATGTCGACACTTCGGAGTACGCGGGGCGTACTCGAGTACGCGGCGCGTACCTCGGATCAGACCGGTGACTCCTTCGGATAATGCTTCCAAATTAAAGATTAAAAATAAATACAAATTATTTAATAATCTTCGGAAATTCATATCTTCTTCATACGAACTCCGTTTTCGACGTTCTTTATATCCACGCGAAGGTGAGACTACGCTCTACAACTTTCGTTTAGACTCCGTCGGCTAATTTTGACTTTATTTTTATTAATTATTTTTAATAGGCCGCGACATAAACTTTCGTTATAAATTCATAACTTCTTCGTTTGACGTCCGTTCTCGCCTAACTTTTTATCGCTTCGATACCAACAATGAGATCTTCGATTCTCATTTAGATTGCTTCGGCTAAATACCGCTCTAACGTAAATTCACTTTTTACGTTGCATTGCGTCGTGCCGGTTCTGTCGCGAAACTTCGACGGGCCATAACTTCTTCGTTATAACTCGGATTTTGGCGTTCTTTATATGCACGGAAACCTTGTGACATATACTACAACTTGGTTAAGATTAATCCTTCTAGATAACCTTCCATCAAAAAGTCATTTTTGACGCTTATTGTTTCTAAATTGACTAGCCCTGATCTACGGGCGTTACAATTATCTCCCCCTTAGGATGATTACGTCCCGGAATCATCAACGAAATAGGATTCGCATACTGACTCCATAAGTTATCTTTCCATTCTAAGTAATAACCTTGATGCTCAATCCTGCATCTGCTCTTCGTACTATCTTGGACTTTCAATCATAACCTTCGAGTTACAAAATAAGTCCTTATTGCGAACTCTTTCTTCTTCTTAGGATAAATATATTCCTTTATCCAATGTAACAAACCGATGGGTCGTGCTCTATCGACCTCTCATCGCACGATGCGACGCTTAGACTCGGTTTTTTTTTTTTTTTAATAAAGTTAAATTCCAGAATGGAATATACCTTCCTTCATATTCTAATGTGATATAATCACATTTTAGCATGTAGCATTTCTGCCTACAAACTTCTTTTAACAACGAGAGCGACACTATCAATCGCATTAACTTCAACCTTCTGACTTAAGTCAGATGTTACATCTAACTCGGTCCTCTAGACCACGTACATACTCCTCGCCGTCGAACTCAAATTAAACATGACCACTAGGGTCGGAACAAGAACCATCTTACTAGTCATCACCGAAACAATGGTAATGACATACCAGAATAAAATGGAATCAATCACTAGTTTCTTGGTAACCTTGTGACTCTCCCTGATCCAAGTGCGAGTCCTGTGCTTCCGGTAGTATATGCATCTACTACCTTTCACACCTACTCATACTTGTCCCAAGTATTGTCCCGCAGTCGACCAAGTCACCATACAAGAAAATCACATAATCAATCAACACATCAGATAGCAAAACTAGGGTTTATATTATTTCCTTGAAACGGTTACACAAAAGTTCAAGTTCACCCTATACCATGCCTCTAATAGGCTACACCACATGTTACTTTTCATATCGCTACTTTATATCTTGATCTTTGGATATAAAATCCTCATTCCTGATTCCTTGCATTGCCATCTGCTTCATCAAGGATCATGCGGAATGCTTTTGGTTTTGGTGGTGCATTTGGCCTTATAGCCTCTTCTCTTCTTGGGCAGTTTTGCTTGAAGTGCCCTTCTTCGCCACACTTAAAGCAGACTTCTCTTTTGGTTGGGCATTTGCTGGCGTAATGACCAGTCTTCCCGCATTTAAAGCAGGTCATTTCTTTAGAGCATTCACCAATGTGCTTCCTTTTGCACTTGTCACACCATTGTGCTCCTCCCTCGAGCTTCTTCGAATCATACTTCGAAAATTTTCTCTTCTCATTGGACCTTGAAGATCCTTCCATCTTTCTTTTCTCACCCACCTCGTTTCTCTCCAGACCCCTTTCCTTTAACTGGGTCTCCACATTTTTAGCTGCTCGGACTGCTGTCTTCAAAGTAGTTGCCATCTTGACCGTTGGGCCAAAGTCGGCAGGCAGTCCATTTGCGAACCTCTCAATTTTTGAGAGTTCAGATGGCACTAAGTATGGAAATAACTTCATCTTTTCGGTAAATGCAGTAGCATAATCATCAATGCTCAATTTACCTTTCTTCATGTTCTGGAATTCATTGTTCAGATCAATTAGATCTATCTCTGAGCAGTACTGCATCTTTAACTGCTCCAGGAATGATTCCCAAGACATCTTCAGGGCTTCCCCTCGAGGCATCATATCTGCCAGTAACTTCCACCAGCTCAAGACTCCGGTCTTTAGTTGTCTAACTGCAAAGACAGTCTTCTGTTTGTTGCTACAGTCGCAACTCTCAAACACCATCTCCATTTCGGAGATCCAGTCCATAATCTCAACAGGCTTTGGGCTTCCAGAAAGACTTGGCGGTTTGGCGCCCAAGAAATTTTTATACATACGCCCATCCCTGTTTCTTTCCCTCTCTGGGTCATTCCTTTCTACTACTGGGGGTTCTTCTCGTCCAACCGTCCCACTGTAGTTACCTCCCTCTGAATGCCCTCCATTCACTTCAGGCTCCTCCACTTGAAGTGACACTTCCTCACGATTCTGTTGGAGTAATCGCCTTGTCTCCTCCATTTGGCGATCCAACATCATCTGTATCATCGCTTGCACCCCAGCCATTGTCATCGGCTCTGGTGCTGCTGCTACAACAGGTGCTTGCTCAACCACAGGTGGTTGATTCCTGTTTTCATCAGCATTTCCAACCCCACTTCTTGTTCTCACCATTTTTGATCTACACACCCAATAAGGTGAAATTAGATCCTTATTCACGATAGATATTCAAATCATCCTTATCACTCCGAAACGTTTACATGCTAGTTCTAATATCGTAGACGTACGCTTAGAATCCTAAACACATAAGGTTTCCAGATCTGGTCGGCAATAGACCATAGATCCGAACAAATAATAGCGTCAATATAGCTATCACACAAAACATTTAGCACATAAAAGCATTTTAGGCATCATTCCTAAAATGAACTAGTGCTTGTGTCAATTTAGGTGTACTACCTAACATATTTTAGACACACTCCTCACAATCATTACTTAGCATTCTAAGTTTAAGTCTAGAAATTTCCTACAAATTCCTAGTTCGCTTAAACTAAAGCTCTGATACCAACTGTGACATCCCCAATTTCACGGCCAGAAAAGACCGATTTGTTTATGCTTTGTTTTCAAAATCAGAGTGATCGTTTAAAGAAAACGGTTGCGGAATTTGTTCCCAAAATAAAATATGATAACCATTTTATCAAAACATTTCTCGAAAAGAATGTATTTTTATTAAATAATAAAACCTCGGGATGTCATGTTCGTTACAGACCAAAAGCATAAACAACATAATATAGACCTTACAATAGTTATTCAACTACTGATCTATAATCCAAAATCTCTCGTCAAGTCCGCCGACTTATACTCTTGTGTCATTACCTGTAATGAAAAGAAAACTGAGTGGGTCAGGCTTGGGAGCCTGGTGAGCATATAGGGTTTTCATCCCACAATGTTACATCATATATTTATAAATATAGAACATTCAAACCTGCACAATTTCACCACATAAAGACAACTCTTAACCCACCCCATTGATCCTCACAATGACACGATCTCAACTCTCACATCTAATATTTTTCCTCTTTACCTGATCCCTACTCATGGATCTAAAACTACCCGATCCATACCCACGGATCTAAAACTACCTGATCCATACTCACGGATCTAAAACTACCTCCTGATCTGATCCATACTCCCGGATCAATAATTGTACCCAATCCATACTCCCGGAATAGGGACAATTAACTATACCTTAATCCTGATCTGATCCATACTCCCGGATCTATAACTGTGCCCAATCCATACTCCCGGACTAGGGACAATTATCTTAATCTTAATCCATATCTGATCCATACTCCCGGATCTATAACTGTGCCCAATCCATACTCCCAGACTAGGGACAATTAACTTAGTCTTAATCCATACTCCCGGACTAATAGCAAGTTTATCTCTTTACCTGATCCATACTCACGGATCTAAAACTAACCTCTAAATCTGATCCCTACTCACGGATCTAAACTGACCTCTTGATTTGATCCCTACTCACGGATCTAAACTAAACTCTTGATCTAATCCATACTCGCTGATTAACTAGATCAACAACAACAACATCGGGGCCTCTCATCTGTTTATCACACATCAACTGTCTCCCCATGTTCTACCCAACATATTAGTAGATAAAAATATATATTTTTATCCATAGTTTGAACCCTGTATAACATTCTCATTCAATACCTATTCCACATAACAGATGAGGCACACCCACATAACACGTATTTCATAGAGAATAAATCAGATCTATGAGATAGAAGAAAGTGAATATACATTCACACACATAACAACAAAACTATACACATAACACGTATTTCGTATAAAATACTTCATATTGATGTGTTAGAAGAAAGCAACTACACACCCACACATATAAACAACAATATACTTAATACACTCAAACCATACTTGTATTATTATCGTGTTTATGAAAGGTAGTATACACTCACTTGATCAGAAGATGATCGGACAGCACTACGACTTGCAGAAGTAGTATTCCTCAGCAGATCTGGAAGATCTCTTCAAAAATCGAACTTCTCGCGGGCAGAGCTTCGGCTCGGGAACCGCACTTCTCGGGATCTTCGGGATCTCGGGACTCGCCTCGGGGCTAGAGAATAATACCGGGGCTTCGGGGTATTTCTGGCACGCAAACCGATGCAAAATGGGAGAAAGAAGAGGAGAAATTGGCAAAACTATCGGCTGCCTTCGGATTCCTTTTATAGAGGCTGAGCCTCGCACGTACGCGGGGCGTACTGGTCCGAAAAACGTCACTGCGTGCGTCATCCGAAGCCACTTGCTGCGAATGTCGACACTTCGGAGTACGCGGGGCGTACTCGAGTACGCGGCGCGTACCTCGGATCAGACCGGTGACTCCTTCGGATAATGCTTCCGAATTAAAGATTAAAAATAAATACAAATTATTTAATAATCTTCGGAAATTCATATCTTCTTCATACGAACTCCGTTTTCGACGTTCTTTATATCCACGCGAAGGTGAGACTACGCTCTACAACTTTCGTTTAGACTCCGTCGGCTAATTTTGACTATATTTTTATTAATTATTTTTAATAGGCCGCGACATAAACTTTCGTTATAAATTCATAACTTCTTCGTTTGACGTCCGTTCTCGCCTAACTTTTTATCGCTTCGATACCAACAATGAGATCTTCCATTCTCATTTAGATTGCTTCGGCTAAATACCGCTCTAACGTAAATTCACTTTTTACGTTGCATTGCGTCGTGCCGGTTCTGTCGCGAAACTTCGACGGGCCATAACTTCTTCGTTATAACTCGGATTTTGGCGTTCTTTATATGCACGGAAACCTTGTGACATATACTACAACTTGGTTAAGATTAATCCTTCTAGATAACCTTCCATCAAAAAGTCATTTTTGACGCTTATTGTTTCTAAATTGACTAGCCCTGATCTACGGGCGTTACAATTATCTCCCCCTTAGGATGATTACGTCCCGGAATCATCAACGAAATAGGATTCGCATACTGACTCCATAAGTTATCTTTCCATTCTAAGTAATAACCTTGATGCTCAATCCTGCATCTGCTCTTCGTACTATCTTGGACTTTCAATCATAACCTTCGAGTTACAAAATAAGTCCTTATTGCGAACTCTTTCTTCTTCTTAGGATAAATATATTCCTTTATCCAATGTAACAAACCGATGGGTCGTGCTCTATCGACCTCTCATCGCACGATGCGACGCTTAGACTCGGTTTTTTTTTTTTAATAAAGTTAAATTCCAGAATGGAATATACCTTCCTTCATATTCTAATGTGATATAATCACATTTTAGCATGTAGCATTTCTGCCTACAAACTTCTTTTAACAACGAGAGCGACACTATCAATCGCATTAACTTCAACCTTCTGACTTAAGTCAGATGTTACATCTAACTCGGTCCTCTAGACCACGTACATACTCCTCGCCGTCGAACTCAAATTAAACATGACCACTAGGGTCGGAACAAGAACCATCTTACTAGTCATCACCGAAACAATGGTAATGACATACCAGAATAAAATGGAATCAATCACTAGTTTCTTGGTAACCTTGTGACTCTCCCTGATCCAAGTGCGAGTCCTGTGCTTCCGGTAGTATATGCATCTACTACCTTTCACACCTACTCATACTTGTCCCAAGTATTGTCCCGCAGTCGACCAAGTCACCATACAAGAAAATCACATAATCAATCAACACATCAGATAGCAAAACTAGGGTTTATATTATTTCCTTGAAACGGTTACACAAAAGTTCAAGTTCACCCTATACCATGCCTCTAATAGGCTACACCACATGTTACTTTTCATATCGCTACTTTATATCTTGATCTTTGGATATAAAATCCTCATTCCTGATTCCTTGCATTGCCATCTGCTTCATCAAGGATCATGCGGAATGCTTTTGGTTTTGGTGGTGCATTTGGCCTTATAGCCTCTTCTCTTCTTGGGCAGTTTTGCTTGAAGTGCCCTTCTTCGCCACACTTAAAGCAGACTTCTCTTTTGGTTGGGCATTTGCTGGCGTAATGACCAGTCTTCCCGCATTTAAAGCAGGTCATTTCTTTAGAGCATTCACCAATGTGCTTCCTTTTGCACTTGTCACACCATTGTGCTCCTCCCTCGAGCTTCTTCGAATCATACTTCGAAAATTTTCTCTTCTCATTGGACCTTGAAGATCCTTCCATCTTTCTTTTCTCACCCACCTCGTTTCTCTCCAGACCCCTTTCCTTTAACTGGGTCTCCACATTTTTAGCTGCTCGGACTGCTGTCTTCAAAGTAGTTGCCATCTTGACCGTTGGGCCAAAGTCGGCAGGCAGTCCATTTGCGAACCTCTCAATTTTTGAGAGTTCAGATGGCACTAAGTATGGAAATAACTTCATCTTTTCGGTAAATGCAGTAGCATAATCATCAATGCTCAATTTACCTTTCTTCATGTTCTGGAATTCATTGTTCAGATCAATTAGATCTATCTCTGAGCAGTACTGCATCTTTAACTGCTCCAGGAATGATTCCCAAGACATCTTCAGGGCTTCCCCTCGAGGCATCATATCTGCCAGTAACTTCCACCAGCTCAAGACTCCGGTCTTTAGTTGTCTAACTACAAAGACAGTCTTCTGTTTGTTGCTACAGTCGCAACTCTCAAACACCATCTCCATTTCGGAGATCCAGTCCATAATCTCAACAGGCTTTGGGCTTCCAGAAAGACTTGGCGGTTTGGCGCCCAAGAAATTTTTATACATACGCCCATCCCTGTTTCTTTCCCTCTCTGGGTCATTCCTTTCTACTACTGGGGGTTCTTCTCGTCCAACCGTCCCACTGTAGTTACCTCCCTCTGAATGCCCTCCATTCACTTCAGGCTCCTCCACTTGAAGTGACACTTCCTCACGATTCTGTTGGAGTAATCGCCTTGTCTCCTCCATTTGGCGATCCAACATCATCTGTATCATCGCTTGCACCCCAGCCATTGTCATCGGCTCTGGTGCTGCTGCTACAACAGGTGCTTGCTCAACCACAGGTGGTTGATTCCTGTTTTCATCAGCATTTCCAACCCCACTTCTTGTTCTCACCATTTTTGATCTACACACCCAATAAGGTGAAATTAGATCCTTATTCACGATAGATATTCAAATCATCCTTATCACTCCGAAACGTTTACATGCTAGTTCTAATATCGTAGACGTACGCTTAGAATCCTAAACACATAAGGTTTCCAGATCTGGTCGGCAATAGACCATAGATCCGAACAAATAATAGCGTCAATATAGCTATCACACAAAACATTTAGCACATAAAAGCATTTTAGGCATCATTCCTAAAATGAACTAGTGCTTGTGTCAATTTAGGTGTACTACCTAACATATTTTAGACACACTCCTCACAATCATTACTTAGCATTCTAAGTTTAAGTCTAGAAATTTCCTACAAATTCCTAGTTCGCTTAAACTAAAGCTCTGATACCAACTGTGACATCCCCAATTTCACGGCCAGAAAAGACCGATTTGTTTATGCTTTGTTTTCAAAATCAGAGTGATCGTTTAAAGAAAACGGTTGCGGAATTTGTTCCCAAAATAAAATATGATAACCATTTTATCAAAACATTTCTCGAAAAGAATGTATTTTTATTAAATAATAAAACCTCGGGATGTCATGTTCGTTACAGACCAAAAGCATAAACAACATAATATAGACCTTATAATAGTTATTCAACTACTGATCTATAATCCAAAATCTCTCGTCAAGTCCGCCGACTTATACTCTTGTGTCATTACCTGTAATGAAAAGAAAACTGAGTGGGTCAGGCTTGGGAGCCTGGTGAGCATATAGGGTTTTCATCCCACAATGTTACATCATATATTTATAAATATAGAACATTCAAACCTGCACAATTTCACCACATAAAGACAACTCTTAACCCACCCCATTGATCCTCACAATGACACGATCTCAACTCTCACATCTAATATTTTTCCTCTTTACCTGATCCCTACTCATGGATCTAAAACTACCCGATCCATACCCACGGATCTAAAACTACCTGATCCATACTCACGGATCTAAAACTACCTCCTGATCTGATCCATACTCCCGGATCAATAATTGTACCCAATCCATACTCCCGGAATAGGGACAATTAACTATACCTTAATCCTGATCTGATCCATACTCCCGGATCTATAACTGTGCCCAATCCATACTCCCGGACTAGGGACAATTATCTTAATCTTAATCCATATCTGATCCATACTCCCGGATCTATAACTGTGCCCAATCCATACTCCCGGACTAGGGACAATTAACTTAGTCTTAATCCATACTCCCGGACTAATAGCAAGTTTATCTCTTTACCTGATCCATACTCACGGATCTAAAACTAACCTCTAAATCTGATCCCTACTCACGGATCTAAACTGACCTCTTGATTTGATCCCTACTCACGGATCTAAACTAACCTCTTGATCTAATCCATACTCGCTGATTAACTAGATCAACAACAACAACATCGGGGCCTCTCATCTGTTTATCACACATCAACTGTCTCCCCATGTTCTACCCAACATATTAGTAGATAAAAATATATATTTTTATCCATAGTTTGAACCCTGTATAACATTCTCATTCAATACCTATTCCACATAACAGATGAGGCACACCCACATAACACGTATTTCATAGAGAATAAATCAGATCTATGAGATAGAAGAAAGTGAATATACATTCACACACATAACAACAAAACTATACACATAACACGTATTTCGTATAAAATACTTCATATTGATGTGTTAGAAGAAAGCAACTACACACCCACACATATAAACAACAATATACTTAATACACTCAAACCATACTTGTATTATTATCGTGTTTATGAAAGGTAGTATACACTCACTTGATCAGAAGATGATCGGATAGCACTACGACTTGCAGAAGTAGTATTCCTCAGCAGATCTGGAAGATCTCTTCAAAAATCGAACTTCTCGCGGGCAGAGCTTCGGCTCGGGAACCGCACTTCTCGGGATCTTCGGGATCTCGGGACTCGCCTTGGGGCTAGAGAATAATACCGGGGCTTCGGGGTATTTCTGGCACGCAAACCGATGCAAAATGGGAGAAAGAAGAGGAGAAATTGGCAAAACTATCGGCTGCCTTCGGATTCCTTTTATAGAGGCTGAGCCTCGCACGTACGCGGGGCGTACGCCAGTACGCAGGGCGTACTGGTCCGAAAAACGTCACTGCGTGCGTCATCCGAAGCCACTTGCTGCGAATGTCGACACTTCGGAGTACGCGGGGCGTACTCGAGTACGCGGCGCGTACCTCGGATCAGACCGGTGACTCCTTCGGATAATGCTTCCGAATTAAAGATTAAAAATAAATACAAATTATTTAATAATCTTCGGAATTTCATATCTTCTTCATACGAACTCCGTTTTCGACGTTCTTTATATCCACGCGAAGGTGAGACTACGCTCTACAACTTTCGTTTAGACTCCGTCGGCTAATTTTGACTTTATTTTTATTAATTATTTTTAATAGGCCGCGACATAAACTTTCGTTATAAATTCATAACTTCTTCGTTTGACGTCCGTTCTCGCCTAACTTTTTATCGCTTCGATACCAACAATGAGATCTTCGATTCTCATTTAGATTGCTTCGGCTAAATACCGCTCTAACGTAAATTCACTTTTTACGTTGCATTGCGTCGTGCCGGTTCTGTCGCGAAACTTCGACGGGCCATAACTTCTTCGTTATAACTCGGATTTTGGCGTTCTTTATATGCACGGAAACCTTGTGACATATACTACAACTTGGTTAAGATTAATCCTTCTAGATAACCTTCCATCAAAAAGTCATTTTTGACGCTTATTGTTTCTAAATTGACTAGCCCTGATCTACGGGCGTTACAATTATCTCCCCCTTAGGATGATTACGTCCCGGAATCATCAACGAAATAGGATTCGCATACTGACTCCATAAGTTATCTTTCCATTCTAAGTAATAACCTTGATGCTCAATCCTGCATCTGCTCTTCGTACTATCTTGGACTTTCAATCATAACCTTCGAGTTACAAAATAAGTCCTTATTGCGAACTCTTTCTTCTTCTTAGGATAAATATATTCCTTTATCCAATGTAACAAACCGATGGGTCGTGCTCTATCGACCTCTCATCGCACGATGCGACGCTTAGACTCGGTTTTTTTTTTTTTAATAAAGTTAAATTCCAGAATGGAATATACCTTCCTTCATATTCTAATGTGATATAATCACATTTTAGCATGTAGCATTTCTGCCTACAAACTTCTTTTAACAACGAGAGCGACACTATCAATCGCATTAACTTCAACCTTCTGACTTAAGTCAGATGTTACATCTAACTCGGTCCTCTAGACCACGTACATACTCCTCGCCGTCGAACTCAAATTAAACATGACCACTAGGGTCGGAACAAGAACCATCTTACTAGTCATCACCGAAACAATGGTAATGACATACCAGAATAAAATGGAATCAATCACTAGTTTCTTGGTAACCTTGTGACTCTCCCTGATCCAAGTGCGAGTCCTGTGCTTCCGGTAGTATATGCATCTACTACCTTTCACACCTACTCATACTTGTCCCAAGTATTGTCCCGCAGTCGACCAAGTCACCATACAAGAAAATCACATAATCAATCAACACATCAGATAGCAAAACTAGGGTTTATATTATTTCCTTGAAACGGTTACACAAAAGTTCAAGTTCACCCTATACCATGCCTCTAATAGGCTACACCACATGTTACTTTTCATATCGCTACTTTATATCTTGATCTTTGGATATAAAATCCTCATTCCTGATTCCTTGCATTGCCATCTGCTTCATCAAGGATCATGCGGAATGCTTTTGGTTTTGGTGGTGCATTTGGCCTTATAGCCTCTTCTCTTCTTGGGCAGTTTTGCTTGAAGTGCCTTTCTTCGCCACACTTAAAGCAGACTTCTCTTTTGGTTGGGCATTTGCTGGCGTAATGACCAGTCTTCCCGCATTTAAAGCAGGTCATTTCTTTAGAGCATTCACCAATGTGCTTCCTTTTGCACTTGTCACACCATTGTGCTCCTCCCTCGAGCTTCTTCGAATCATACTTCGAAAATTTTCTCTTCTCATTGGACCTTGAAGATCCTTCCATCTTTCTTTTCTCACCCACCTCGTTTCTCTCCAGACCCCTTTCCTTTAACTGGGTCTCCACATTTTTAGCTGCTCGGACTGCTGTCTTCAAAGTAGTTGCCATCTTGACCGTTGGGCCAAAGTCGGCAGGCAGTCCATTTGCGAACCTCTCAATTTTTGAGAGTTCAGATGGCACTAAGTATGGAAATAACTTCATCTTTTCGGTAAATGCAGTAGCATAATCATCAATGCTCAATTTACCTTTCTTCATGTTCTGGAATTCATTGTTCAGATCAATTAGATCTATCTCTGAGCAGTACTGCATCTTTAACTGCTCCAGGAATGATTCCCAAGACATCTTCAGGGCTTCCCCTCGAGGCATCATATCTGCCAGTAACTTCCACCAGCTCAAGACTCCGGTCTTTAGTTGTCTAACTACAAAGACAGTCTTCTGTTTGTTGCTACAGTCGCAACTCTCAAACACCATCTCCATTTCGGAGATCCAGTCCATAATCTCAACAGGCTTTGGGCTTCCAGAAAGACTTGGCGGTTTGGCGCCCAAGAAATTTTTATACATACGCCCATCCCTGTTTCTTTCCCTCTCTGGGTCATTCCTTTCTACTACTGGGGGTTCTTCTCGTCCAACCGTCCCACTGTAGTTACCTCCCTCTGAATGCCCTCCATTCACTTCAGGCTCCTCCACTTGAAGTGACACTTCCTCACGATTCTGTTGGAGTAATCGCCTTGTCTCCTCCATTTGGCGATCCAACATCATCTGTATCATCGCTTGCACCCCAGCCATTGTCATCGGCTCTGGTGCTGCTGCTACAACAGGTGCTTGCTCAACCACAGGTGGTTGATTCCTGTTTTCATCAGCATTTCCAACCCCACTTCTTGTTCTCACCATTTTTGATCTACACACCCAATAAGGTGAAATTAGATCCTTATTCACGATAGATATTCAAATCATCCTTATCACTCCGAAACGTTTACATGCTAGTTCTAATATCGTAGACGTACGCTTAGAATCCTAAACACATAAGGTTTCCAGATCTGGTCGGCAATAGACCATAGATCCGAACAAATAATAGCGTCAATATAGCTATCACACAAAACATTTAGCACATAAAAGCATTTTAGGCATCATTCCTAAAATGAACTAGTGCTTGTGTCAATTTAGGTGTACTACCTAACATATTTTAGACACACTCCTCACAATCATTACTTAGCATTCTAAGTTTAAGTCTAGAAATTTCCTACAAATTCCTAGTTCGCTTAAACTAAAGCTCTGATACCAACTGTGACATCCCCAATTTCACGGCCAGAAAAGACCGATTTGTTTATGCTTTGTTTTCAAAATCAGAGTGATCGTTTAAAGAAAACGGTTGCGGAATTTGTTCCCAAAATAAAATATGATAACCATTTTATCAAAACATTTCTCGAAAAGAATGTATTTTTATTAAATAATAAAACCTCGGGATGTCATGTTCGTTACAGACCAAAAGCATAAACAACATAATATAGACCTTACAATAGTTATTCAACTACTGATCTATAATCCAAAATCTCTCGTCAAGTCCGCCGACTTATACTCTTGTGTCATTACCTGTAATGAAAAGAAAACTGAGTGGGTCAGGCTTGGGAGCCTGGTGAGCATATAGGGTTTTCATCCCACAATGTTACATCATATATTTATAAATATAGAACATTCAAACCTGCACAATTTCACCACATAAAGACAACTCTTAACCCACCCCATTGATCCTCACAATGACACGATCTCAACTCTCACATCTAATATTTTTCCTCTTTACCTGATCCCTACTCATGGATCTAAAACTACCCGATCCATACCCACGGATCTAAAACTACCTGATCCATACTCACGGATCTAAAACTACCTCCTGATCTGATCCATACTCCCGGATCAATAATTGTACCCAATCCATACTCCCGGAATAGGGACAATTAACTATACCTTAATCCTGATCTGATCCATACTCCCGGATCTATAACTGTGCCCAATCCATACTCCCGGACTAGGGACAATTATCTTAATCTTAATCCATATCTGATCCATACTCCCGGATCTATAACTGTGCCCAATCCATACTCCCGGACTAGGGACAATTAACTTAGTCTTAATCCATACTCCCGGACTAATAGCAAGTTTATCTCTTTACCTGATCCATACTCACGGATCTAAAACTAACCTCTAAATCTGATCCCTACTCACGGATCTAAACTGACCTCTTGATTTGATCCCTACTCACGGATCTAAACTAACCTCTTGATCTAATCCATACTCGCTGATTAACTAGATCAACAACAACAACATCGGGGCCTCTCATCTGTTTATCACACATCAACTGTCTCCCCATGTTCTACCCAACATATTAGTAGATAAAAATATATATTTTTATCCATAGTTTGAACCCTGTATAACATTCTCATTCAATACCTATTCCACATAACAGATGAGGCACACCCACATAACACGTATTTCATAGAGAATAAATCAGATCTATGAGATAGAAGAAAGTGAATATACATTCACACACATAACAACAAAACTATACACATAACACGTATTTCGTATAAAATACTTCATATTGATGTGTTAGAAGAAAGCAACTACACACCCACACATATAAACAACAATATACTTAATACACTCAAACCATACTTGTATTATTATCGTGTTTATGAAAGGTAGTATACACTCACTTGATCAGAAGATGATCGGATAGCACTACGACTTGCAGAAGTAGTATTCCTCAGCAGATCTGGAAGATCTCTTCAAAAATCGAACTTCTCGCGGGCAGAGCTTCGGCTCGGGAACCGCACTTCTCGGGATCTTCGGGATCTCGAGACTCGCCTCGGGGCTAGAGAATAATACCGGGGCTTCGGGGTATTTCTGGCACGCAAACCGATGCAAAATGGGAGAAAGAAGAGGAGAAATTGGCAAAACTATCGGCTGCCTTCGGATTCCTTTTATAGAGGCTGAGCCTCGCACGTACGCGGGGCGTACGCCAGTACGCAGGGCGTACTGGTCCGAAAAACGTCACTGCGTGCGTCATCCGAAGCCACTTGCTGCGAATGTCGACACTTCGGAGTACGCGGGGCGTACTCGAGTACGCGGCGCGTACCTCGGATCAGACCGGTGACTCCTTCGGATAATGCTTCCGAATTAAAGATTAAAAATAAATACAAATTATTTAATAATCTTCGGAAATTCATATCTTCTTCATACGAACTCCGTTTTCGACGTTCTTTATATCCACGCGAAGGTGAGACTACGCTCTACAACTTTCGTTTAGACTCCGTCGGCTAATTTTGACTTTATTTTTATTAATTATTTTTAATAGGCCGCGACATAAACTTTCGTTATAAATTCATAACTTCTTCGTTTGACGTCCGTTCTCGCCTAACTTTTTATCGCTTCGATACCAACAATGAGATCTTCGATTCTCATTTAGATTGCTTCGGCTAAATACCGCTCTAACGTAAATTCACTTTTTACGTTGCATTGCGTCGTGCCGGTTCTGTCGCGAAACTTCGACGGGCCATAACTTCTTCGTTATAACTCGGATTTTGGCGTTCTTTATATGCACGGAAACCTTGTGACATATACTACAACTTGGTTAAGATTAATCCTTCTAGATAACCTTCCATCAAAAAGTCATTTTTGACGCTTATTGTTTCTAAATTGACTAGCCCTGATCTACGGGCGTTACAATGCTGGGAAGGAGAACTAAGCATTCCTTATAAGGGATGTGGATACCTTCCTTATTACAACGCGTTTTAAAGCCGTGATGGCAGCAGATCCCATAAGAACTCTGCAGTTAAGCGTGCTCGGGCGGGAGTAGTACCAGGATGGGTGACCCCTTGGGAAGTCCTCGTGCCGAGTGGCCCAAAGCGGACAATATTGTGATACGTGCCAGAGGGGGATGTTACATCCATTTTTTACCTACCTTGGGTTCAAGGCATGTATTGGGCACGCATGCCTAAAAAGCAATGATTTTTATGATGATTGGAGTGAAATAAGGCCTTCTGGAGAGTATGAGTAAGTTGCTTGAAGGATTAAGAGCTTAATGCATTAAGCTAAACAGGACAATTCCCATGATGTGGAGATTTAGCCTCCATGAAGTGGCGTTAAGTGGTCTTCGCGACTATTTTGTCGTGAGGTCACCACGGCGTGGCAAATGCTTAGCCACGATGTGGTGACTAACTGATGGAATTTTGATCGTTAACTTTGACCGTTGACTACTTTTTTGACCAAGTTTGAATTTAGGTCAATTTGAGGGTTTTGGGTTGTAATTTAAGAATTTTTCCATGATTGTTGTATAGGTGACCTTTAATACCAGTTCTTGGATTGTGAGAGTTGTGTTGCTATCTGCTAGACTCTAAGGTGATTTTTCTCACTATACTTTGTATTGTAGTATGTATCCTTGTGTATAGGATGATGGTATGCAGTAGTGATCTATAAGATTGAGAGATATGTTATGATTACATTTATTATTCGTTATCATTTGTTGTTTTTTGTTTGCGTATGTCGACATATTGCGGTAGGGTTGAGGTGGTCCTGCTTTGTGTTGTAGGCCAAGATACCCGGGCGGTCCAGTGTACTGTAGGCCTAAGGGAGTGGTCCGACTTCTGTAGGCCTTGCGAGGTGGTCCATTCAACTGTAGGCTCAATAGAGTAGTCCATATATTCTATAGGCCTTGTGAGGGGGTCTAGACAAATTGTAGACTCATGTGTACATGCATTGTATATGTATGGTTGTGTGGGGTATTCTGGGAGAATTCACTAAGCTTTGGCTTACAATTATGAATTTAAATGTTTTAGGTAGTTCAAATGATCGGGGAAAGCAGAATGCAAGATCATACACATCCTCGTACTGATTTATGTTTCAGAGATAATATTGATTCTTTGATTTTTATGGATTTTGTCTTGAAACAAGGATTGATTAATTTATGGGTTTATGAAAATGTCTTCTAAAAAATGAAAAATAATTATTATTGTTTTTGGGATGTTATAGAATAAGTGGAGATGGGAGTTGGAATGTCATAGTGTCTACTCGGCGTGCTCTCTAAGGAATGCCATTGACGAATGTACTTTGGATTGTACTGATTTGGGGACCATCTGGTGCAATGTTATCTTGAAGCCGCTAGGTATGGATAAATCTTAAAAATCTCATTCGTGACCATAATGTGCGAAAGCCTTTCATTTTTTTGAACTATAGTTTCATTATAAACCACCCTTTAGCAAGAGACCATAGGCCATGAAATATTACATTATATGTTGTCTATTAGATAACCACATGAATGAATTTTAAACCACAACATGAGGTCACACCTTATGATCTGATGAGTCAAACGCAATTACACGTTGACCACCTGCACCAACGCCAACGTCAGCACCAACGCCAAAGTTGGCTCAAGTATGATCAGCATTAGCATAATGTGCATGATCTTAGTGATCATTGTATCTTAGGAAGATATCATTTATATATATTATAAGAAGATATTTTTGTTGAAAGTTTGTATCGATTGGATACACTTCAAATATAATAAACAAGAACGAATTAAATAAGAAAATAAAGAACAAAAAATAAAGAACATGAAGTATTCACCAAAATGTCTTTCACCAAGAAATGGTTTGTTTTCACCAAGAAAACCGGTTGTCAGAATGATTGTAGCGCCCCGATTCCAGGTGTGGATTTAAATAAAGAATAATTGGCCTTATGTCCTATTTGACGAGTTGGTTGCCCTATTCGTCGAGTAGCAGCGGGAATAGAACGCGTGTTTAGTGACCTACTCGGCGAGTCCACTAAGGGACTCGGCGAGTAGGAGCTGGCAGATGAAACCCTAATTCTGGGGGTTTTGCACCCTATTTAAAGGATCATTGGCCTCCACCAGCCTCCCCTTACTGCTTCTTCTCCCTCTCAAACCCTAAATTGTGTGTGTGTGTGTGTGTTCTTTGGTGTGTTCAAGCTTGGAGGAGTAACCTTGGAGAAGGAAGCACTTGAGGTAGCAAGGAAAAGAAAGGCCAAGAAATCGTGGGAAGCTAAGGGATTTCCTCAGTTATCGCTCTCTGGAAGGTATTAGGCTGTTCCTTAAGCTCATTTTTCTTTTAACCTCTCTTGGATGGGTGTTATGAAGGACTCTCCATGTTTAAGCTAAGATCTGAAGTTGTAACTTCAGATCTGGACTTCCCTTGACCTCTAGATCCATAAAGTTCCCAGCTTGTACAAGGATGAGACTCTCCCAAGGTGTAAAACTCCATTAAGAGCTTAGATTGATCATTTAGAGCCTTTAGAGCCTTGCATGTGCGTAAAGTTTGCAACTTTACGTGATAAACATGCCTCAGGAGCTTGGATCTGTAATCTGGGACCTTGCCATGGCTTAAAAAGCATCTGCATGGACTAAGAACTGCAAGGACTCGGCGAGTTGAATGAGAAACTCGGCAAGTCCGTTAAAGATGGCCATGAACTCGGCAAGTTGGATGAACAACTCGGCGAGTTGTTAGAAGACTCGGCGAGTTGGCTAGGGTTTCTTCCAAATCTTGGCCACGTATGAACTCGACGAGCCAATCAAGGATTTCACGACTTCTCGAGTTCAGGAAGGACTCGACGAGTCGGTGATCTGCACTCGACGAGTCGAGTCAACATAGACTGTTAACTTTGACTATGGACTTTGACTTGGACCAAGGGTTGACCAGTTGAATTCTGTTGGTTTTTGGTAATTGGGAGATTTATGAAAAAGGTTGTATGGTACCTATAGGTGGTGGAGTTCGTGTTGGACCCGGGAGTTGAGCTTTCTTATTTCCAAAGACAGTTGCGAGGTGAGTTATCCTCACTATACTAAGGGGACTAAGGCACCAAGGCCGGCCCATTGGATATGTTATCCTAGTAGAGTTAAATGTTGAGTATGAGTTAGTGTTGGATGCTAGTGGTTATGCCAGTTAGGTAGACCTGTAGGACTACCTGCAAAGTTATATGACTATTGCATGCCCAGTAGTTATGATTATATGTTATGTGGGTTGGGTTGAGGTTGTACTGCTCCATGCGGTAGCCAACAACCCTAGAGTATTCCAGATATGAGCTGAGGGCCCGGTAGGCATTCCAGACTCATACTGAGGACTCGGGAGTATGCCAGATATGAGATAAGGGCCCGGTAGGCATTCCAGACTCATACTAAGGACTCGGGAGTATGCCAGATATGAGCTGAGGGCCCGGTAGGCATTCCAGACTCATACTGAGGACTTGGGAGCATTCCAGATACGAGCTGAGGGGTCGGTAGGCATTCCAAACTCGTACTGAGGGATCGGTGGCAATCCATATGTTAGCTGAGGGCTCGGTAGGCATTCCAGAATCACACTGTGGGCCTAGGGGTATTCCAGTTTGTAAAGCTGTGGACCCATTATGTGCTGTTCTGCTCAGTTTTTTATGACATGTTATGGTGTGACATGGTTATGTGGACTGTATGTGTATCGGTATTTTGGGGGTAATTCACTAAGCTCTCGGGCTTACAATTTCAGTTTATTGTTTCAGGTACACCAGGGGATCACGGCAAGGCGAAGGCATGATCTTACAGCTCCTCCTATTATGTGATGTTTCTGGGAAAACTCTGATATAAATGTATTTTGAAAACAAAGTTGTAATTTTTGATGAATTCGACATGTTTTGAAAGTTTAAATTTGGCTTGAATTTTTGGGTGTTACAATGATAGTCACCAAGACGTTGAAATTAGGGTTTCACCCTAATGTTGAATATATACTAAACTATAATAGAATATCCTTTCAATCAAGGGATTGTATCCAATCTATACTAAGAACTGATCCTTATCACCAAGATACCAGATTTGTTATCTATTTTATATATATATATATATATATATATATATATATATATATATATATATATAATTACCTAATATACAAAGATTACATTAGGTTACTATCTATATGATGACGATGGTAATACTTGAGACGTTGGCGTTGTCGCTGGCGGTCAACGTATAGAGTGTTTGACTCACCAGATCATAAGTTGTGACCTTACAATCTCCCCCTATCTGATGATGTCAAAACTAATCTTCTTCAGAGGAGTCATAAAAAGAACCATTGTAGAATTTATCAACTTCTTTCAAGATTTCAAGCTTTACCCACCTGAATTCATCAATTTTGAGTTTGTCCAATCTTTTGCTAAGCTCAAGAGAAATCAACACACAATATCCTCTTTCAAGTTCGATATGACTAAGTACTTCCATGAAAACATGAAATAAATGCTCAGTGGGTGCGGTAGGAAGATCATTAGTGCGTTAAGAACACATGTGATTTTGACTATCAAGATAAAAAAAAAAAAATACCATGTTCTGGTTCTTGAATGAACATGTGCTGAATAGGTTCAACACCTACTGATAATTCATTATTGATGTAACAATTGCCATATGGAAGAAGAAACTTAGTATACTTGGACCTTCTAGGAGCGCCTGTTCTTCCTAAAGTGGATGGTCTAAATGGGTTAGTTGATAACACCCGATTTAGCTTCTTGACTTTGTTGAGTAGCTATTGAATTGGTAATTTTACATCTGGAGCATGAATACCTTTATGTTGGCCAATAATTTACTGAATTTTTATCCACTCGTTGTATCAAAATTTGACAAGATCATGAGCGAGTACAACATCAATGTATTCATACTCAGTATTCTTTCTGACTAAGTGAAGCTCCAGTGAATCGTTCCTTGGTTTAGTGCACCTTACACTGATGATAGGGTCAGGTTTTGATCTAAGAGACAAAATATCTCCAAACTTATTTTTGATGATCCTATCATTTAGCTCTGAAATCCTGTGTTGTTTGTCCACAATACTATTGAATAGCTAAATATTCTTGTTTTAACATTGGTGCTTTGAACATCAGCACTTTCATTAGCGGAAGAATGAGCTTGAGAAAATTTAAAGGACAAACATGTAGGGTTTTATGCATTCTAACACTCCTAAGTGTACATGCAACCCTAAATACCTTGGATCTATGTTTTCTCTATTATACATGCAAATATGAATATTCTAAGGTAGTATCCTAACTAGCATACAAAACATTGATTCATATGTAATATAGCAAGTTAAAAGACATACCTTTTGTTGTATCTTGATTCCATGAAGCTTAAGAGCCTAGTGCCCCAATTGTGACACCTCAAATGGTTCACACAACATCAAATTCACTTGGAATAACTTAGAGAGAAATGAACCACTTCATGAAATCAGCTAGCCCTCACCATTCCATCATAGTGCTCTCTTGGTAGCCGATTTTGGGAAGAATAAGATGCTTATATAGTGTGTCATAATTAGGGTTTACATCATGTAAACCCTAATTGTCATGGCCTTTCATTTCCATGATCCATGGGTACCATGGAGCATCCATGGAGCATTCTATGGGTTTTAGCCCAGCTTGATAATCCATGAAGCATTAGCCTCCTTTACTTCACCAGGATTTGAATAGTGCTCTTAGCCAAGATTGAAAGGATGTCAATCTCCCACTCTCAGTCTGGTATTCGAGAAGGAGCACTACCTAACTCTATACAAGTATGGATGATTTACACAATCAACCCATATATTTAATTAGTCTCCTTTTGATCACTTAATTAATTCCAAATTAATTCTTGATCAATACTAATTAAATAATCTTATTAATATATTAGAACTTATAATATATTAATGAACCTTAAGTGTTATTTCTCTCATTTTAGTCTATCCAAATGCATGATGCCATGCAACCCAAATGGACCATGCCAATCGGGTCAAGTACATACCAAATATAGTTATGAACTTAGACACTAATCCAAAAAAACATTCTCCTTTTCTAGATCGAATAGTGACATTATTCTATATCACAATTTCTATAACTTGATCCACAGTTATATCCCATTCTTCAACTAAAACATTCAGATCAACAGTTGTAACACCCTGTTCTAAATCATTTCCTAATACAGGGTCGTGACCCAAAGACCGGTTATCATAAGGCTTAGGGCCGTTTATAAAGGTATATTTAGACCCATTTGGGTTTGGATAAGGTAGGATTGGTGATTTGGAAATTCGTTTTGTGATTTGGAGCCCAAGGGTATAACTATAAAGTGGCAGTCGAGCCTTCTATGAATTTTCGATTTTTGTTCAGAACGTTTTAAGCAAAGGATAAGTTGATAAAAGTGTAGAGCTTCTTGTTACCTTTTTGTGGATATAAGGATCGTTGGAGGACTTATCAGGAAGAAGTTATGGCCTTCAGAAGTTTTGTAATTTTAAGGTTAACTGTGTACGCAGGGGCGTACACAAGTGTACGTATGGTGTACCAGTGTAAAGGCTAGTACGCAGGGAGTATATTGGTGTACGCTAGGCGTACTAAAGAAATGACCGTGGAGCCTTAAGAGAGTACGCTAGGCATACTCTAGTCAATCCTAAACCCTAATTTAGGGTATTGGACCCTATTTAACTACCTTAACTCACCACTAAATCCGATTATCTTCAGCCTCCATCCTCTTAAACCCTAGAAATGAAGACCAAGCCTCCATTGGTGTGGTTCTTGAGTTCTTGGTGGTATTTCATGCATTTTGGTGATTATAGAAGAAGAAGGATCTTCTTCGAGAATTGTGGGATTGCTTGGAGCTTGTGGATCCATGCCTACTGCATCATGATCTATCTTCTCAAGGTACAAAGCCTCAAACTTGATGACTCTATTCATAGATCTTGTTATTGCATAATTTCTTAAGCTTTTGTCCCCAAAGTTTGCATATTTGTGAGTATGGAGTACTCCAAATCATATAAAGTGTCCTTTTTGAGGTCTTGAAGTGGATTGAACCATAAAAATGTGTGCTTGATAGTTTCCTTACCACAATGCAAGAGTTAAGTGGTTTTAAGTGTCGTAAAAGGAAGGATTTTGGAGATTTAGCCCTCTTTAGCCATGAAAAGGCTTAAAGTTTCTGACTTTAGTGTTTAAGACATCATTTAGGGTTAAGAGAAGTGGTTGGATGCCTCTGACTTAGACCAATAAGAGCTTAATGTGAATTTTTGACCCCTGATCAGTACATTGGGCGTACTCAGAAGTACGCTCAACATAAACAGAGTTTCATGCTGTAAGAAATTATACATTGTGCTTAGAGGGTGAGTACGCGGGGCGTACTCCCCAAGATGTGAAATTTTGGGTTTTTTTGGTTTGGGCCTTGTTGGGTTATTGGACTCCTAACCTTGGGCCATGGATTGAGTATGGGCTTTCTTGGAATTTGGCTCATTATGCTTTTAGGCCCAATTAGGAAGTCGGGCCATATCGGGCCTCGGTTTTGGGCCAAGTAAGAAAAATGGGTAAAATGGTCTTTTACCCTTGTCATTAGGCAAGTAATTCAGATTCTTGATTCTGGGTCGAGATTTAATTATTAATTGTATGATATTTGAGGGTGCTAGTGCACGGGGATTTCTGTATCAGCGATCCGAGCTTTTGTCTGAGATATCCAGTCGTATCAGGTGACTTTTTCCTCACTATACTTTCGGGTCGAAGGCACCAAGGCCGACCCATTGGATTGATATCTTGTTGGCTAATTATATGTTTATCTATTATATATATGTCGACATATTTTGAGCTGTGGTTGAGGCTTTGCTGATTTGTGCATGATCCAATAGACCGGGGGCATTCCAACCTAATGGTTTATTAGGCTCGAGGGTATTCCATCCCAAGGATGATCGGACCAGTTGTATATTTGCATTCCAACCCGATGGTTGATTAGGCTTGGGGTATTCCAACCCGATAGTTGACTGGACCCATAGTATATTGGTATTCCAAACCGATGGTTGACTGGACCCATAGTATATTGGTATTCCAACTCGATGCTTGACTGGACCCATGGTATATTGGTATTCCAACCCGATGGTTGACTGGACCCATAGTATATTGGTATTCCAACCCGATGGTTGATTGGACCCATAGATATTGGTATTCTAACCCGATGGTTTACTGGACCTAGAATATATTGGTATTCCAACCCGATGATTGACTGGACCCATTGTATATTGGCATTCCAACCTGATCATTGATTGGGTTTGGGGTATTCCAACCCTTAACTTCCTCTCTAAGGCATCCAAGGCACCCTTAGAGCCCAAGAAAACCCTAAGAGCACTCTAGATTTCATTCCCTCCTCTTTATGGAGGTTCTAGAATTGACCAATTCTCAACCATTAAACATTGCCACCTTTAGTCCCTAAACTTTTAATTAATTCCTTTAACCCCAAAATTAATTCCAAATTAATTTCTGATTAAATATTAATTAAACAATATGATTTCTAATTAATATATTATTTACATAATACATTAATAAATCATTTATTTTGATTTCTAATTAATTTATTAACCAAGTAATAAATTAATAAATCATTCTTCTCTCACTGAAAGTCATCCTAGTCAATTGCCAGGTTTGAAGGCAACCAAAAGGGACTGTGCTACTATGAATTAAAGTTTATACCAATTATAATTATGGGGTTAGACACCTAATCCAACAGTTGGACCATTAGTGTTCATGATGCGCCACTTGTACATCATGAGGCTCCACTATGGCACAAGGTGTTTAATCATGTGTGTTGTTGATGCTCAAGGGTTGTATGACATGCGTGAATATTCCAGAAGATGCTTCATGGCTGATTATGATTGGTTGGCACCTTTCATGGGCCTATGGTCAAATAGGCTTTGCCCATTATGGTTTTAGGTCAGATCCCTCAAGTAAAAATAGGGATGCATGCTAGGTCATTTGATATATTGAATTTTAGAATGTTAGGAGAATCTCTGTGAAAATTATACTTCTAACCTCTATTGAAAAAAAAATACTCTCTTCCTGTTCGTGGACGTAGGTCACCTTGACCGAACCATGTAAATATTGTGTTTTGTGTGCTTTTAGTTTTGCTAGTTATCCGGTTTACTTCCTGACAGAACCTTTAATCTGTTTGCAATACCGCGTTGCGGTGGTGTCTCACCATGTCGTGGTGCATCTAATGAACTCGTGGTCAGCCTCTAACAGAGTTGCGGTGCCCTCCCTTTGCAATATCTTACTTTAGCCACCGCATCATGGCACCCATGTCCACGCTGCAAGGCAAGGTACATTTCTTACCACTTACAACGTAGAGTCTCTTATGAATCCTCATCATCCCTCACCATGCCTTGGCGATCTGCTTACTGTGCCGTGGTACCTGGCGATCAACAAAGTGCATTGTTGATTCCATTCCAGCTTTCGGGACACCTTTTCCTCTAACTTCTAACCTTCATAACTTCTTCTTTCTATACCCATTTTTCATCATCTTTATATTCACACGAAGGTGGTAACATACTAGACAACTCTTTTAAGTTATTTCTCACTGACTTAATATAGGTTTTAACCTATTAAGCCACAAACTTGGCCTAAAAAGCATAACATTTCCCGTTTCACCTTTTTGGCCAAAATGCATCTTCTCATGCTTTCCTTATCTTGAACTTACTCATCTAACCTCTTATACGTGACTTAAACTTATCTTGATCATTTCCATGAAGTCACAACTACATAAACTTATCAAATTCCTCTAAATGAATATTTTTACCTTTTGATCAGTATTTGACTAAAAGTCAAATCTCTCTAAATTTTAGGTTGTTTGTAACACCTGTTTTCCAAAATGGTTCAATTTGGGGCATTAATGAGTCCTTATCCCTTTGTCTTCATATATGAGCAAGTTGAAGTGATGAGATTCCATAAAGATGGCAACTTTATGAATACTTGAAGCCATTTGAGTATTATATGGTTTAGAACTGGAATTTGGTTGTATATTAGACCCTTGCATGAGTTTTGGGGGTCATTTTCTTGGCTTATAACTGAGACTTGTAACGCCCGGATCCAAGGTAATTTCTTTTAAGATTTGTGTATATTAATTTTTGCAATTGGGTCCATACGTTGGGCATAATTGAGAGTTACGTGGGGTATAAACCACTAAACTTGGACACGGGGTCTCTTCGAGTAGGTTGGGTATACCTAGAGTATGCAGGGCGTACTCGTGCTGAATGCAAACCCTAATTTTAGGGTCTTAGACCCTATTCAAAGACCTTAACCCCTTTGAAACCTTCTTATCGCCACCACCCTCTCTTTCATCCCCCATGAAACCCTAACTCCATTTGTGAGAATCTCAAGCTTTTGTGTGATTTTTTGATGTATTATAGTGAAAAAGAATAACTTGGAAGGTGTGCTTGGAGTCCATATCTTATAGATCCACACTCTACTCTTCTTCACCATCTTCCAAAAGGTATAAAGTCTCAAACTTTATGATTCTCTTGCATAGAGCTAGAATAGCTTAGGTTTTGGCATATTTTGGTCCTAAGGGTTGGCTCTTGTGAGTAAAAGTTATTCCTAAAGCTTGGGTTAGCATTTCTTGATGTTTCTGAGATAATTATTGCATAAAAATCGGAGCTTGAAGGTTATAGTCCAACCATGCATGAACTATCGGTCCTTTAGTGAAGTTATGAACCTAGGGTTTGGTTTTAGGCTTTATTAGGCCATGCAAAAAAAGCTACCAACTTTATCAGTTAAGACCTCCCCAAGAGTTAGATATATGAATCAAACATTTGGTCTTTAAGCATTAGGAGCTTAATGATGATTTTGGGCACTTGGGAATACTTTGGGTGTACCCTCTTGGTACGCAGGGCGTAATTGGTTCAACTCGTGTTCTCCTTCTATGGTAGCCTAGTACACGGGGCGTAGTAAGGAGGTATGCATGTCGTACTCCCAGAAATCCTTTTTGGTCAGTATTTAGGCCTTGGGTCATATTGGGTTTGCGAACCGCTATGTGTTAAGGACCAATTGTGTATAATTTTATGTTTATGACATATATATATATATATATATATATATATATATATATATATATATATTAAAGATATTATGTTCATAATAAGATTCAAAATATCTTAAACTACTCAAATCATCAATCGTTGAAGATCGAATAAAAAATCAAGAAAAATTAAATTTATTTGTGACGTTAAAAATAAATTTTTGTATTAAGCTTATCTGAGAGTTATGAATAAGAAATTTGGATAGATTATGTTCTCCTGATATTGTGGATATAAAAAACATCCAAAACGAATATCATATGAAGAAGTTACACTCATTTTAAGTTATAAAATGAGTATTTATATGATTTTCATGAAACGAATCGTGTACTGCTCCGTTTGGGATAGCTACAAGCCTCGTAAAATGTTTTTGAGCCGTTTTTGAATTCAGATTATGATATATTATATTATTATATTTTTATTGCATTTTTAGTTTTGACCAAAATCACATTCATAAAAATCTGTTGAATTTGATCCAATTAATCACAAAACTTTAAACGTTAATTCACGGAGTTTAGTATATCATAATTTAAATTTGTTTAAATTTTTGGTAAATCTGAGACAACAAACAATTTCATAAAATATTAAGAAGTCGGAAATTAACAGCACGAGAATCGAGAAACGAGACTTATAGCACAAAATATATTATACATGTTGCAATCCAAACATCTTTCTAAAAAGTAACATTTGAATTTTTATGGTAAAATGAAGTGTCTTTTTAGCCGATGCTTAAAGTTGAAGCTACCTCCATTTTTCTCTCATTCCCGATCTATCTCACTTCTCTTTAACCCTCGTTTCTCTCTCTCTCTCTCTCTCTCTCTCTCTCTCTCTTGTATCGGTGGGAGAAGCTCCATCGAAGACTGGTTTCCTATCCAAGAGGAGGCAACAACCCTCCTCCTCTTCTCCTTTCTGTCATCGATCCCCTCACCAAAACACCCTCACCCCCTGCTGTGATACTTTCGTTCCTCCCTCTCTTCATGTATCTACTACCGGAACATAAAAAGATCCAACGAGGAGGCTGCCAGAGTAGCCCTGCCACCTCCTCCTGTCAACGATCATAGCCCTTGATCCCTTGCATTTTTGTTGGGTTTTTCTATACGTACCCCCCTCCATTTTCCAATTTCACCCCCCTTGATTTGATTTTTTTTTTTGACTTTTGTTGTTTTTTTTGTTGTTTTTAATTCATTTTTAATTATTATTATTTCTATTATTGTTATTATTATTATTATTATTATTATTATTATTATTATTATCATTATTATTATTATATTTATAATTAATATTATTATAAACTTCGAACAAAATTTTATAATTCAGACGACATTATAAATTCGGATGACGTTATAAAAATCGAAAGACTATATAAAATCAGTTTTTACTTACTTTCATTTTGTATTTTTATTATTATTATTACTATTATTATTATTATTATTATTATTATTATTATTATTATTATTGAGCAACATTTTATAAATCGGACAATATTATAAATTCGAACAACTATATAAAATCGGTTTTTAATTCTTTTTTTATTTTAATATTAATATTAATATTATATATATATATATATATATATATATATATATATATATATATATATATATATATATATATATATATATATATATATATATATCATCCCTAATAAATGAAAATAATTTTGTTGCATGTCACTCTCTCGTTAACTTGGACACATATCATTTTTTGGTATTTTTGATTAAATGTTTTTCCATTTGTCATTTTCTTATTTTTTTTAATCTTTTTTTAATTAACACATCATATTTACACCTCGGTTAATAATTACTTTAATGGAAAATAACTAATAAATTACAATATTAGTACTTATATAATATTACTGTAATACATTTCCTTTTAAATTTTAAATTTCAAATTTAAATAATTTTTTGTTTATACTTTCATATTTAATTTTTTTTATCAAACCCGTATAACATATAGGCTCACGCCTAATATATAAAGTGTAATGATGTCAAATCGAATCTAAAAAAAAAACAAACAAAAAAATGATGTCAAATCATATAAAAAAAATTGATTTGTTTGAGTTTAGAGGGGAGCAACAACCAAACACCCACTAATAGTTGTGCGCCCCGATCTGCTCCACCATTCTCTTCCCTCCCATATTGCTGCCGATCGGTCCATAAAAAGAAAGGAGAACGCCGGTGACAGCTTTCTGTCGGCGTCCCTCTTTTCCATCTGCTAGGAAATCCCACTAAAACTCCCACCTGTTGTCATGTGTTGTTCTTACTTCTCATTTCTCGGTTAGACGAGGATCTAAGGCTTTTTCCTTCACTACCACTGTCGTCGGAAACGACCTTCAGCCTCTGCCTCCCCTCCTCGTCTTTTCATTGTGGAAAGATGTATTTATATTTTTGTATATTATCTTATTTGTTGGTATTTGTCGTTATCGCTAGGTTATACGTCATATGTCACTAGGTATAGTGTGACATCTAGATTATGATGTAAATTTTGTAAGATGTGAGATAAAGTGTGTAGGCTATATTGTAAATATGTTTGTCGTATTGCAATCATACGATTCCAATTCAATTATGTAACCGGCTCTCTTGAGCCTATAAGACTTGAGTTGATCTCAAAGTTCTTCCTCTGTTGAAATAGTTGTTCTATTTCTGAATAGCAGAGCCTTCTGTTATAGCAGAGCAAATTGAAAAAACATATGATTCGCTCTGATACCAAATGGAAAAAAAAAATTGTTTTTCTTCTCCTTCGATCCGATGAAGAAAAAGTCACACACCCCCAACTCGATTTCTGATTTCATTCGTATTTTCTTCCGTCAACAGCCAAGCACAAATGATGCTTTTGTTTTTCACCCAACGATTGGTCAAAACCAATCCACCCCTGATCCACCTATGTGCTTTCACTTCCTCGATCTGAAGGAGACGAAAAGGTCCATGTATCAATTATGTTGGTTTAATTTGACCAGATTAGTCCCCCACTTATATTAAAAGATCAAAATCAACCTTCTTTGTGTTAAGATGACCAAACAACCTCTTTGCTTAATTAGTTTGACAAGAACAACCTCTTATTGTATTATCATGATCAAACACAAACCTTTTTTTGGTAGTTATTGACCAAATCAGCACTTCCAGTCGTTTTACAAGATTTAAAAAGCCATTTTGACTTAAATCATTTCAAAAATAATCCCTTTAGTTTGATTTATTACAAAATAATCCCAAAAGAATTTCAAAGTTCGAGAATTGTCAAATTGCGGTTTCTCACATCTAACTTCACAAAAATGGATCAACTGCAGACAAATCGAGCTCACGCTTCAAGGGTGAGTTTCTACGGCCCCTATTTTACGGTTTTTCATATTTGGGGGAGAATATATGCATGCTTATCAAGTTTGATGATTTTTAAGTGTTTATACACAAAATGACAATCTACTTTACTAAGATTATAAAAATTGTGAAATAACCACAAAAATGGTAATAATGATTTATAAGGTTAGCAAATTATGTAGAATGTTATTTATGAAATATTTGATCTTATTATAAAAAATGGTTATATAAACATGAAAGGACCCTAACTTTCGTATTTATGAAACACCCAAACTTTCATACTTCACAATATTGTTACTCCAAAACATGATACATGCATATTTATAAATAATATTTTACATTGATAATGTGGTTACAAAAGACTGGATACAAACTGACTAAGTTTTAGTATATTACAAAGTGTTATACTTATTACATAACTACCCAAAATAATATAGTTTTATACATACGTAAACCCAAGTACAAAGGTAATAGTATAAACAATTCTAAATCTTCCAACAGTATATGACTATACTAGATTCTCATTACCTGCAATTGTTAAACATTGAGAGAGGTAAGCGGTGACGCTTAGTGAGTTCAATAATAGATACAATATAACGTTATGCCATATATATACCAATATGACAGAAATAAAGGGAGCAAGAAACAACAAAGGCATATGTGAATCATGCATCAAGCTTTCCATATCAATCAATAAGACATAACAATTTCAATACTTGATGTACATCAATAACGTTTCGGCCCAAATGGCACAGAAGACATACAATTTCTTATTAAACATTTTGGTAGATTTCATGCTTTCAGCCCTGTCTAACCTTCTGCTAATGTCATAGAATAGAATTCATTCTCTTATGAGACATGCTCTACATGGCCAGAGGCTACATACCAATACCACCGTGAATCTAAGTCCTTTCACTGATCACATGGTCAAAGGAACAAATTTGCTACCATAATAGTGGAAATAATAACACGAGATGATAACATGAAAAAGCACAAAGCACATATAACACATAACATACAATTGTTCCTATATATTGAACTCATCGTGAAATAACCGGGGATTAACGTATTAATTTGGGCAGCACTTCGACTTTAAATATGACTTTCTGTGACGAAACCGGAGATTTTAGTTGAAAACCGGCCTTACTTGGGCAGAGTTTCGGCTAGAAAATATGATTTTCTCGGGAATTTCGGAGTGTCGGGACTTGTTTCGGGTGTCGGGAATAATATCGGGGCTTCAGGTGGTTAAAAGTAGCTTAAAAGAGAGTAGAGAGTGAGAGGGAATAGATTTTCTAAACAAAAACCCGAAGGCTTTGCTTTCTATTTATAGTGGATGATACCCGAATTAAGCGTACTATTCTTTTAGCAACTATGCTAGGCGTATAGCTTAGTATGCTAGGCGTACCTTGATGCGTGGCATCAGACGTGTCGAACCTGTGTGATACGTTTCAATTACGAGGAATAGGTGACGTGACCAATCTTGGACCGTGATCACGAGTACGCTGGGCGTACTCCGAATTTCCAAACTTCAAAAAATCGTAACTTTCGTATACGAGCTCCGTTTTTGACGTTCTTTATATCCACGCGTAGGAGAAATTATGCTCTACAACTTTCGTTTAGACTTAACGGGCCGGGACAGGAAAAGTCCATTAAAAATTCATAACTTCTTCATCCGATGTCCGTTTTCGTCTGTCTTTTTACCATTGTACTACTATTGACGAGACCTTCGATTCCCATTTAGGTTGCGTCGACTAAAAATCACTCGATCTTTATTTCGATTTTTTAGTTGTCTACTGCTATTCTGATACTTAGAAAATTCATAACTTCCTCATACGAAGTCAGATTTGGACTTTCTATTTTTTTTTTTTTTAAATTCTCGGTTTTACGAATACTACGACTTTCGTTTAGATCTCTAAAGCTAAAAAGTATTTTATCGAAAACTCACTTTTTACGTCATATAGCGTCGTGCCGGTTCTGTCGCGAAACTTCAATAAGTCATAACTTCTTCGTGTAACTCGGATTTCGATGAGGTTTTCGCCTAAATGTTTCTAACGAGATTATTTACAAATTTCAATAATATAATTTTACTTATTTTCAACTTTATATTTTCGTTAAATTTCAATATTTGACTATTGATTGGAATCTCATAAGACTTCTAATATTTTCTGAGTGGTTCTAAACATCATTTTACTTCATTTCTAGTAAAAACTATCCGTTAGAACTCAACGCTCAAAATCACATAATATTTTTTTTTAATATTATTCACTTTTTAAAATTACATAACACGATAACTGAACGTGTATGTTACAAATACCTCCTCCTTTTGAGGATTTCGTCCCCGAAATCATAACGATTTAAATAAATGGTGATATTATATCTTCATATCTAGTAGCATTTCTTGCTATTAGTTGTTTAATCCCTTAATGAAGGTTGTTATACTTTTATCGACTACCTCAACCATCTCCTTCAATCTTCCGACTGAAGTTTCGTCGCTACACAAGACATGGTTCACTTCGCAGATTTATATTAATCGGACTCGATTCTTTACAACCATTAAGGTATGAACGAAAATCATCTTCTTAGTCATCATCGAAACGAAGGTAATGACATACTTGAACAAAAACGGAATCAGATTTCTAGCTTTCTGGTCACTTTGCGACTTTCCCTGATCCAAGTGTGAGTCATGTGCCTCCAGTAGTATAGGCCTCTATGTAATGCCCGTAGATCCGGGCTAGTCAATTTAGAGATGATAAGCATCAAAAATGACTTTTTGATGGAAAATTATTTAGAAGGATTAATCTTAACTAGGTTGTAGTATATGTTACAAGGATTCCATACATATAAAGAACGCCAAAATCCGACTTATAACGAACAAGTTATGACCTGTCGAAGTTTTGCGACAAACCGGCACGACACAGCGCGACGTAAAAAGTGAATTTACGTTACAGCAATATTTAGCCTTAGCGATCTAAATAAAAGTCGTAGAATACGTTAAACCGAGAGCATGCATAAAAAGAACGTCCAAATCTGACTTCGTATGAGGAAGTTATGATTTTATGATTTTTCTAAGTTTCAGTTTAGCGGTATGCAGCCCAAAGTTCGGATTTGAGACCGAGGGATTTCTAGCCGAAACAATCTAAACGAGAATCGAAGATCTCATCGATAGTAGTCCAACGGTAGAAAGACAGATGGAAACGGACGTCGGATGAAGGAGTTATGAATTTTTAACGAACATTTCCTGTCCCGGCCTGTTAAAAATAATATAATAAAAATAAAGTCAAAATTAGCCAACGGAGTCTAAACAAAAGTTATAGAGCATAATCTCACCTACGTGTGGATATAAAGAACGTTGAAAACGGAGCTCATATGCGAAAGTTACGAATTTCTCAATTTCGAGGCACGCATCCTAAAGTGGGAACGCCCCGCATTCAGTGCTTGGCTTCGGATTGGCCACGTCGATGCTGGCTCAACGGATAAGGAATAGGATCAGAACCCTGCTCCTACGCACCGCATTCGAAGGGAACGCCCTACGTTCGTTTGGGGAACGCCCTGTGTTCGCGGCAGACTTCACCCTATAAATAGAACACAAAGGGCAGTCGTTTGTGGTTGCCAAATCTCTTCTCTCTCACCCTTATTTCATCGATCTACGTGCAAATTATACCCTCGAAGCCCTGGTATCATCCTGAGACCCGAAGAGAGTCCCGAAGCCCCGATGATCCCGAGAAATAAAGTTTCCGAGCCGAAACTTTGCCCGCGTAAAGCCTGGTTTTGGAGAAAAGGTCCCGGTTTTATCGGAAAAGATTATTTTAATAGACGAGGTGCTATCAGATCATCGTCTTATCAAGTGAGTGTATAGTCCCTTTTATAAAAACGATTTTAATACAAGTATTGATTGAATGTATTATATCTATGTTATAAGTAAGTGTGTAGTTACTTTCTTCTAACACATAAATATGAAGTATTTGCTATGAAATACGTGCTATGTGTTATGTATTGTTTGTTTATTTGAGATGGGTGTGGAATGGATGTTTTATATAGTTTTTAAATGAGTTAAACTGTATGTGTATTTTATATCTACAAATATGTTGGGTAGAACAGGGGTGGATGAGATAGTTGGTGTGTGATAAAAGATGAGTTGGGTAATGATATAAAAGGTGATATAGATCTTTAGGTGAGGGTGACAGGTGAAAAATAAGTGAAACCTTTACCCAAACGATGGCCCCCGTCATTCACTAGAGTAGGGATGGCAACCACGGACTATTCTAGACAGTCCAGTGGAACACTAGCAGGCTCGCAACTTGTAGGTGTTGTGAACTTGATGTTCAGCGGTGTACTCTAAAAACCCATCGACACGTCTTTCGAGAGGGGTCACAAAAATGATACTATCAATAAACGAGATAAATTTGTTTTTAATCTGGGAGTATGGATTAAGACATAGTTAATTGTCCCTAGTCCGGGAGTATGGATTGGGCATAGTTTTAGATCCGGGAGTATGGATCAGATCAGGATTTAGGTATAGTAAGTTGTCCCAAGTCCGGTACAGTTTTAGATCTGGGAGTATAGATCAGATCAGGAGATTCATTTTAGATTCGGGAGAATGGATCGGGAGAAGAGAATTAGTTTAGATCTGGGAGTAGGGATCAGGTGAAGAGATTAGTTTTAGATCCGTGAGTATGGATCAGGTGAAGAGATTAGTTTTAGATCTGTGAGTAGGGATCAGGGAAAAAGAGGAAAATTTTAGATACGAGAGTTTAGATCGTGTCATTGTGAGGATCGACGGGGTAGGATAAGAGTTGTTTTTCTATGGTGAATTGGTATAAGTTGTGAGTTCTAATATATATATATATATATATATATATATATATATATATATATATATATATATATATATACTAGGTTACAACCCGTGGAAACCACGGGTAAAAAAAACAATATTGATAACTAAAATTGGTAATGAAAAATCAAAGATACATAAAATTTTATTAAATTAATAAAATATAAGTGTTGTTAAGACATTTAATAAAATTATGTGAATCAAGAAAAATGTAGACATACATTACTCACAAAGTAGTAGTGTATAAAAAAGTTGAAATATGTAAAACTAAAATGCTATATCGACATTAAAGTGAAAGTTTAATAAAAGGAGATATACAGATAAAAGGAGATATGGACCAATCAATCCATTTGTAATTACAATTCTTTCTCGTATGTTTGATCCACACGAACACATGTGACTTAATAGTATCTACCACCATTGTTGGGGACGAACGTATGTTTTTAAGTACCCTCTCATATCTCGTCTTCCAAATACACCATAGCGTCCCGTAGCATATAGCAACTATGTTATTTTTTTATCCTTATTCTTCAAAAAATATGCCAAATACTCAACTAAATCTCCAATTGTGGGTACCTGTACTACTGGAATGCCACACCACTTCATCACCCAACCCCAGACTTCTCTCGCAAACGGTAATTGGTCAAAAATTAGCTTAACAGTTATTACAAAGCACTATAAATTTAAATCAATTTGCTCCAAAAAGAAAAAAAAAAAACATGATTTTTAATACAAGAGATGTCATTAAATTTTCTACGTGTTCTTGTGTATTCTATTTTCATTTAATTGTCACATCATTATATTTATTAAAGGTAATGCCAATGACAACCCTAAATCTGTTCGTTCCTTCTTATTTTCCTAAATGGAAGGCACTACTTACAGGAGTTTACACATGATATTTTTAATAAACCTATAGTTAAATTAACATATACAAATTAAACTAACGGCTCTTTGGAAAAAGAACTACTGCAAAGAATATGAGTAATATTTAACATTTATTTTTGGTTGTACCATGTAATCAATTTTATTTTATGGTTTTATCGTGTTTATAACATTTTTAAAAAATAACTGTAACTGAACCAAGTAAATGTTGATTTATCCAATTTTGAGTATTTTGGTTTCGGAATAGTAATTTGGTTAACCAGAAAACCAATTAAAATTGAACATGAAAAAATAAACATATTAAACTTTGAGAAAATGCAAATAAAAATTAATATAGAAACATTAAATTTAAAACATTTGTAAAACAGAAAAGCATTTGTTTGAATAGTGGTGCAGTGAGTATTATGGCCAATAGCCGATACAGAGTGCTAAAATGAATTTGTTACAAACAAAAACTTCTTTTTAATTGTTTAAAAGTGATAAATGAATCTGCAAACTTCTATGGGACAAATACACAAATATGCAATTAAACAAAGATGCACTAAGCTATGAACCAATAAAACTTGAAAACAATTACAAGTCAAAAGTGATGTCAGTCGTGAGACAACTCAGTAAGTTATAAACCAATAAATTTTTAAAAACCTATAACTATTACATAACTAGGTGTGAGCCCCATGTATTACATGGGTGTATTTAAAATAATTAAATATGTATAAACATTTGAGAAATTTGAATTTATAAGAAAAATGAGAAAAATATTGAATTACTAAAATTAAAGTATTTTTTTTCTCTTTTAAATTTAAACAAATCATTTAAATAAAATAATCAAAGCAAATTAATCATATTTTATTTTAAAATTATAAGAAAAGTTCATTAATGAAATTGATATGCATTTATTATTAAATTTAAATACCATATGGAATTTAATAAAATAGGAAAACCACAAAATTACATATGGAATAAAAATTAATTCAAAATAACCACAAAATGACATGTGGCAAAATGAATGAGAGTGTGACAAGTGGCAAAAAAAACCTTCATTTATTAGAGAAGACTAGGTGTGAGACCCATGTATCACATGGGTTTATTTAAAACAAATTAATATAAAATTCAAAATATTTGAGAAGTTTGAATTTATAAGAAAAGTGAGAATTGAATTATAAAAATTAAAGTGTTTTTTTTTGTCTTTTAAATTTAATCAAATAATTTAGATAAATAAATAAAGGAAATTAATGAAACTTTAATTTAGTAATTTTGAAATTAGAAGGAAAATCCATTAATGAAATTGATATGCATTTATTATTAGATTTAAATAATATTTGACATTTAATAAAATAGAAAAACCATAAAATGACAAGTGGAATAAAAATTAATTTAAAATTACCATAAAATTACATGTGGCAAATTGAATGAGAATATGACAAGTGGCAAAGTTATTTTCATTTATTAGAATAGATAAGTAATAAGTTATATAAAAACATTTACTTAAGCGTATATAATGCTTCTCTATGTTTATCTTCAACAACATCAATACCATTGTTTCCATTATCACCAACAACAATGGCATCTTAAGTGAAATTCAAAGAAAATTTTCATAAACATTGAATGAAGCTCCTGCAGTAAATGAGCATGGTCATCATTCTCAAAGAAAAATACATCAATACATTTAAATGAAATACAAAAAGGAGAGGTTACCCTTTGATAGTGATCTCACTTCTTCCTATCCCAGCCCCAGCCAAACAAGACATGAACTTAGACATACGAAAGAATATAACAGAATTTAACAAACAAAACCACTCAAATTACCCTTTTAATAACAATGTTCCCAATAAAAGGGGCTTCTATCAAGTAAAAGTTTTTTTTACCAAATGTCAATATACTGCAATTACACATTTCAAATACAAAGAATGCAACAAATATAACCATGTTTGTTCAAATCTTACATTTCCTCAACTGTTAAGCAGCACCAAACAATGCAAATTATGTCAGCCAACAGTCCTTTTCCTACACATGAAAACAACCATTTAAATCTAAAGCTTAAAAAAGAGTGAGAATTAAGAAAACTTAATCCCAAAAAAATCATATTGCAAAAAAAAATTAAACAAAAAAAGTGGGGTTATTATAAACAACACAATTAACTTTTAACTCATTATGTGGAACTTACTTGTAAGAAAAATTGAAGATTTTGATGTGTCAATCTCAAAAAAGAAGACATGGGGCTGCAAATCGATTTATTCTTCAAAGTAAAATCAAAAGTAAATCTCTTTTTCTTGCATATATCCCTTGTAGTTTAAAACCTGGTACTTCCAGAAACAACATTTTAATTCCAACTAAGCTTTACCTTTATATCAAAACAACTTTCAGAAATAACCCACACACATATGGTATAACAGAAACTATGTTGATATATCTTGTATTTTCCCTTTTATGCAGGGTTAAATGTTGAAGATATAGCAACATACTTAAACACATACTCTCTGAATCTTTTTTGTCCTCAAGTAGCTTGTTAAAACATACTTACACTAAAAAGTTATATGATAATATTCAAACCAACAACTAAAAATCAACTTTATATTTAATAAATAAAATTATTATTTCTTTTACAAAATGTTCAAACAAACAACTAAAAATCAAAATAACACGTGAAAATTGATCCTTCAATTTAGGAGACAGACTGTGATGTCATCGTAGAAAATGGTAGGTAACAAAGGAGTTAGAACTAATAATGATAGAGTATTATTAGAATACACACATACAAACAGAGTAAAAGGCAAACACTAAAAACGACATACACTGATTTGAAGTATCAAACTGATGGAAGGTTGATGTTTTTTCATTCAATTTATGCAGATGATTTATGAGAGATCGGACATGTGAATGAAATGTTGATATAGGTTTAAGGTATTTATAATTTGAAAAAACATGGGATTGAGAAAGAAAACCGATTCAAATCGCATTGAAAATAGGAGATATGATATTTTCTGTTGCAGGTTATAATTTTAAGAGGTTTTTATTGAAAAATGTTGCTGGAGATAATAAGGATTACCTATTTTCAAGCAATTGAATGATAATCTCTTATTATAGGTGGAATATAAGATCATATAATTGCCTAAAAATTGTATTACTTTCGGATTTAGTGGAGATAATTGGATTGTTTGTAATGTAAAGTGCTGAAAATAAGAAAAAAATTAATAATAATTAATAGGCCCGATATATAGAGGTAAATAAGCAGGGGATTGGCGCATGAGAAGACACGTGGCATGAATGGTATTGTTTTATTATAGTAGGGGATTATTGACACCATTACCAAAATTACAAATTAATTACCGACCTAACTAGCGGGGACCATCTATAACTTGGATTAAGACATAGTTAATTGTCTCTAGTCCGGGAGTATGGATTTGGCATAGTTTTAGATCCGGGAGTATGGATCAGATCAGGATTTAGGTAGAGTAAGTTGTCCCTAGTCCGGTAGTATGGATTGGGCACAGTTTTAGATCCGGGAGAATGGATTGGGAGAAGAGATTAGTTTAGATCTGGGAGTAGGGATCAGGTGAAGAGATTAGTTTTAGATTCGTGAGTATGGATCAGGTGAAGAGATTAGTTTTAGATCCGTGAGTAGGGATTAGGTAAAAAGAGGAAAATTTTAGATACGAGAGTTTAGATCATGTCATTGTGAGGATCGACAGGGTGGGATAAGAGTTGCTTTTATATGGTGAATTGGTATAAGTTGTGAGTTCTAATATATATATATATATATATATATATATATATATATATATATATATATATAACATTGTGGGTTGAAAACCCTATATGCACACTAGGCTCCCAAGCCTGACCCACTCAGTTTTCTTTGTATTACAGGTAATGACACAAGAGTATAAGTCGGATGACTTGACGAGAGATTTTGGATTATAGACCAGTAGTTATAAATAATTGTTGTAAGGTCTGTATTGTACTGTTTATGCTTTTGGTCTGTATCGGAACATGACATCCCGAGATTTTGTTATATAATGAAAATACATTTCTTTAAAGAAATGCTTTGATAAATTCTTAACATATTTTGTTTTGAGAACAAATTCCGCAACTGTTTTCTGTAAAAAGATTACTCTGATTTTAAAAACAAAGCATAAACAAATCGGTCTTTTTTGGCCGTGAAATTGGGGATGTCACACTCTACTACTATTCACACCTACTCATAACCGTCCCAAGTATTGTCTCGCAGTTCCCAAGTCGCCATTCAAAAGTTATCACAAAACAACTTTTCACACCTGAGTGTGTTCAAACAAGTACATAGAACGATTTCTCCTAAACTCAACTAGGGATTTCACTTTTCTATCAAACATATCTTAGATTTCCTATACTCGCCTTCTAAGATTCTTCGCATGCATATGCTCGATTTAGTATATTCTAATACTTTTTCATAGGTCGATAGAAATCTTACTTCCAGTTTTTCATATAAATTCTTTCTCGGGTAGTGTCTACTCTGCAAGACATACTATACCAGAATTTACTCTAGCAGCATGGAGACAAACGATTTTCAACTACTTGCATCATCTTCTAACTGATACAAATCATCATACACATTTTTTCGTTTCATTATCCTTTCATGACATCGTCATTCCTGTATCTGAGTAAGTCTTCTTCTCATGGTTGTATCTTGTAAGTCTTCTTCATAGGAGTCTATTTAAAGAAGTCTACATTATAGCTACATCTCAGCATGTTCTACTAGTTTCAACTTGGTTCTCTTTCATTCCTAACTACATCTCTTCTCATACAATACTATGAGTGTATATCTTCTTCAACTAAGCATTCTACCTTAGTCAGATAAGTAAGTTACTTAGCCTTTTACCACTAAATGTCTTAATTCACCATCCTAATCATGTATGTTAAAGTCGGCTTAACATACAATGGAACTTCCATAAGGATGTGATAGGAGTCAATCGTCACTCAGTATTATTAAATACTAAGTCCGAACATCCTGTATGGGGTTACTACCTGAAATATTACATCAAAATGTTTAGGCAAATTCTTGGCCTATTGAGTCTGAAACTTCATTAGCCTTTCCTTTGATCTTCATTTAATTCTTCTAAATCTTGCACAACATCAATTGCGATACTGCTGAAGTATTGATCACCATCTTCAGTGCTTCTTACTCTATAAGCAATCATTGCTTCATTCTAGACAGCGGTGGAACAATTTCATCGGTTATGCCAAAACATTCATCTCGTCTGAATGTACTTCAAATACACAACATTCTTCCAATGGTGTTATTATTTTACTAAACATAGTTTGAATGTACAATACCACTCTATAGATATTAATACACTGTTTACTACTCCATCCATCCCAAAATTATAGTCCATCTTTCCTTTTTGGTTTGTCCCAAAATAATAGTCCACTTCTAAAAATAAATAACATTTTTACCAAAATACCCCCTAATTATTACTTAAACAACTAAGCATTTAATGGAACATTAAATGCAAAGTAAGGACAAAACTGTCATTTTATTGTATAAAGTTAGTGGTAATTAATGCTTCCTTAATCTGTGTGTTTTTTGTCTGTGGACAATAATATTGGGACGGGGGGAGTATATCACTTGATTAATATTATTTTACGATATTCCTCAACCATTTATCTATAATATTATCGATGTTGACTATCATAAGTCTTTTTATTACTTTGAAAAGTTTCATTCCAGTTCTAATATAGAAACTTTTTAAATCTGGAATACATAAAATTTCCTTTCCCATACTATGGTCGGCAACAGACCTTAAACTTTCTCAAGTTATAGCAATATAAGTAAGCAACCTAAGGCACACTATATTTATTTATCATTTTTCACATATTAGAATATAAGGCATATCTCCTATAATATTCTAGTGCTTGTCCATTTAGGTATTCAACCTAAAGTATACTAGATACACATCGTATCATCATTCCTTAACAATCCATGTTTAAGTCTAGAAATTCTCAAAATTTCTAGTTCACTTAAACTAATTATCTAGAAAAAATTTAAAATAACTTAATATTTTAGAATACTAGGGTTTATCACTACCCAATACCCCATTTAAGTCTTCCTATGGTTTGTATCCATATACTTACAATGAATCCGTTCATATATTGAACTTCCAACGGTTTAAGTTTAAATACCAATCTGTGGTATTTAGTTCACTTAAACTACTGCTCTGATACCATGATTGAAAGGACCCTAACTTTCATATTTCTGAAAGACCCAAACTTTCATACTTCATAATATTGTTACTCCAAAACATGCTACATGCATATTTATAAATAATATTTTACATTGATAATGTGGTTACAAAAGACTGGATACAAACTGACTAAGTTTTAGTATATTACAAAGTGTTATACTTATTACATAACTACCCAGGATAATATAGTTTTATACATACGTAATCCCAAGTACAAAATTAATTGTATAAACTATTCTCAATCTTCCAACAATATATGACTATACTGGATTCTCATTACCTGCAATTGTTAAACACTGAGAGGGGTAAGCGGTGATGCTTAGTGAGTTCAATAATAGATACAATATAACATTATGCCATATATATATATATATATATATATATATATATATATATATATACCAATATGACAGAAACAAAGGGATCAAGGAACAACAAAGGCATATGTGAATCATGCGACAAGCTTTCCATATCAATCAATAAGACATAACAATTTCAATACTTGATATACATCAATAACGTTTCGGCTCAAATGGAACAGAAGACATATAATTTCTGATTAAACATTTTGCTAGATTTTAGGCTTTCAGCCCTGTCTAACCTTCTGCTAATGTCATGGAATAGAAGTCATTATCTTACGAGACATGCTCTACATGGCCAAAGGCTACATACCAGTACCACCGTGAATCTAAGTCTTTTCACTGATCACATGGTCAAAGGTACAACTTTGCTACCATAATAGCGGAAATAATAACACCAGATGATAACACGGAAAAGCACATAGCACATATAACACATAACATACAATTGTTCCTATATATTGAACTCACCGTGAAATAACTGGGGATTAAAGTATTAATTTGAGCAGCACTTCGACTTTACATATGACTTTCTGTGACAAAACCGGGAATTTTAGTTGAAAACCGGCCTTTCTTGGGCAGATTTTCGGCAAGAAAATATGATTTTCTCCGGAACTTCGGAATGTCGGGACTTGCTTCGGGTGTCGGGAATAATACAGGGGCTTCGGGGGGTTAAAAGTAGCTTAAAAGAGAGTAGAGAGTGAAAGGGAATAGATTTTCTAAACAAAATCCCAAAGGCTTTGCTTTCTATTTATAGTGCCTGAAACCTGAATTACGTTGGGCATAATCTTCAAGTACGTTGGGCGTACTATTCTATTAGCTACTACGTTGGGTGTACTATTCTATTAGCTACTACGTTGGGCGTACAACTTAGTACATTGGGCGTACCCTGATGCGTGGCATCAGACGTGTCGAACCTGCATGATACATGTCGATTGCGACGAATAGGCGACGAAGCCAATCTCGGACCGTGATCACGAGTACACTGGGCATACTCCTGTACGTTGGGCGTACTCTGAATTTCCAAACTTCAAAAATTCGTTACTTTCGCATACAAGCTCCATTTTTTGCGTTCTTTATATCCACGCGTAGGTGAAATTATGCTCTACAACTTTTGTTTAGACTCCATTGACTAATTTTGACTTTATTGTTTATTATATTTTTAACGGGTCAGGACAGGAAAAGTTCGTTAAAAATTCATAACTTCTTCATCCAATGTCCGTTTTCGTCTGTCTTTTTACAGTTGTACTACTATTGACGAGACCTTCAATTCTTGTTTATGTTGCGTTGGCTAAAAATCACTCGATATTTATTTTGAATTTTTAGCTGTGTACTGCTATTCCAAAACCTAGAAAAATCATAACTTCCTCATACGAAGTCAGATTTGGACTTTCTTTTTATGAAAATTATCGGTTTAAGGAATACTACGACTTTCGTTTAGATCTCTAAAGCTAAAAAGTAGTTTATCGAAAATTCACTTTTTACGTCATACAGTGTCGTGTCGGTTCTGTCGCGAAACATCAATAAGTCATAACTTCTTCGTTATAACTCGGATTTCGATGAGGTTTTTGCCTAAATGTTTCTAACGAGATTCTTTACAACTTTCAATAATATAATTTTACTTATTTTTAACTTTATATTTTCATTAAATTCCAATATTTTCCGAGTGATTCTAAACATACTTTTTACTTCATTTCTAGTAAAAACTATATATTGGAACTCAACGCTCAAAATCACATAATATTTTTTTTAATATTATTTACTTTTTAAAATTACATAACACGATAACTGAACGTGTATGTTACAAAACATAAGAAAAATCATAAACAAAAAGTAGAACATTATAATGACACAAGCTAAGATTAAAAGTCGCGGAAATGATAATTTTATATGTATTATTTAAAGTAAGTCATGGAGGCATGAAAAAGATATAAAAATGACCAAAAATATTATTTGTGCTTAAAATGAAAGTACAATGTCATAATTAATAGTTAAGGTTATTAAAAATTAAAATTTACTCTATATATATATATATATATATATATATATATATATATATATATATATATATATATATATATATATATATATATATATAAAAGTTATGCAAAAATGAATATAAAATTTTATTAATATATTTGTATATTAATTATAAAAATATAACTCATTTTACTAAGTTATGGATTTTTATTACAGTAAATAACATGATCGACTTTGAGACCTAACATTTATTATTTGCAAAATATTGTATTGTATTGGTCATGTGAATTATGAATATTATGAGAATTGTTGATTTCACGTTGGTTGAAACCTGAAAAATATTATATAAGCAGCCGTTATGTTGCCCAAATTTCGTCACGACAGATAATAAAATTTGGAAATGTGTTAAGTCTTACGAATATCATATACCATAAGACTTCAATCAATAATTATTCGTAAACATCAAATAATTATAGGTGTTCGATATACTTATAATAGAGAGTTTAGGATTATGATGCCTAGACTCATTGTTAGGATTCAACACTCTCGGGTCTCTCTGTAGAAGCTACATTGATTTCTAAAGCCATATGACTTAGCATCATTTCCTAAGATATATGGACTACAGTGTAACAACACTAAGACTGGACATCTTAGCAGAAATTCTTTTGTGTCGTAACAGTTAATTGGTATGGAACGAGGAATGCCAGGTATAAGTTCGATATTATAGACTTATATAGGTTGACATCCCGCCATCGGTTGCTAGCTACAACCATCCTATAATGAGTCGAAATGAGCGTTGTGGTTCCTAAACTATAAAGTTCCCGATAGTAAATAAGCGTGGATGTGGACTTTCAACACTAAAATTTCCAAGTGTTGGTGTAGAGGTGTTCGTCAGATCGGATATGAGTTCATTTTAGACCCCGAATGTATTTCTGCAACCATATAGGATTGAAATAGGATATGTACAAAGATTTTGTCCACTTATACTAGTTCAAAGAGACTGTATGTAGTGAGATAGCTTGTGACTCCAAAAGATAAGTGTCAATACCAGAAATTAAGTAAGTCATATAACACTTAATTTATTAATATCATGAAACACTAGACACAATTTATTAACTTATAATTAATAAGTTATTTATATAAACCCTTTTTTATACGAAAACACAATATTTATGGGGGAGGAGTTTGCCACGGTGTCAGTTTCCAAATTAAGTAAGATAATACTTAATTAATACCACGAAACGAATTTACAAGGTCTATAAATTCGAAACTTATGAGTTTTACATATGAACTATACGAATGCTTGTATAAGGTTTCAAGGATAAATTTGGCTATTTTATATTTTAACAAAGAGTGATATGACTTTCTTTTATATAAATTGATATTCAAAATCCTTATATAAAAATCATTTTGGTCATGAAAACCGTAAAAATTTGTCATAAGTTTGATTTACTTATATATTCAACAAATGATGTATTTTTGGATTTGAGCAAACGATATTTTTAAATGAGTATAAATACACTTTTAAAACTCATTTATTTTTATACTTTTGATAGAAAGATGCGTATTTATAAAAGTTGGTCAACCAGAAAAATTTTACAAAACAATTTTGATTATAAAAGTATTTTATGTCAAAACCTGTAGAACCCACCAACAATTTTTTTGATGTATCTTAGTGCATGTATTCTTAGCTTTATAAGCAGGTTGGAAGGATTTGCATGGAGGACTTTCCATTGTTTTACTACGCCTTTGTATACATCCGTTGTTAGGCGTGTGTCGCGATTTAGCGATAGTTATTTTCATTGTAATTTTTATTTCAGTAATAATAGAAGATTACATGTGTACTGTTCAATGTATGTTTAATAACTGTGATCGCTGATTTACGTCGCGCACCTCGGCGTTTCCGTCGGCGGCTAGGGGTGTGACATACATTTTATACTATAATGGTCTTTTGGAAACAATGGAATGAATGGTTGATTTTATATAAAAAATGAAATTTTACCCTCTATATTTTGGAACGTTACAAGATTGGATAGAGAACATGCATGAAGCATGCATGTCCATAAATTTGTCATTTTTATGAAGCTTTGGTGTCCTTTAAAGCTCTTTGGGGAGTAGGACTTGAAGACTTAATGGATTAAGGAATGACACCATTAAGTTGTTGCCTCAGACTGTGGTCACGACGTGACATTGAGGATGTCACGACGCGACGATTAAAGTTTTTGGGATTATCTTGTCTGGTTTTTCTCACAACGTGATCAAGGAAGGTTCACGTCATGATGCTTGCTGAGTGGGTTATCCGTGAGCGAATTGGTTGAGTTAGAGCAAGAGGATTTAGAATTGGATTGAGCGTGCTCTCAAGACATGAACAATGACTGGTCATGACGTGAGGTTCAATGGTAGATATTGTTGGTTTTTTACTTTGATTTTGATCGTTGACTTGTTGACCTAGGTTGACTTTTAGTAAAGATTGCTGGATTTAGTGTGTAGGCTAAGTTTGGAACTTGTATGTTTTGATAGGAGTGTGGTAGCATCTATTGCATAGCAGCGATGTGTGATTTAGCTGATTTCGTGAGACAGGTAAGTCTTCTTACTATACTATGTAGAATGCTAGCTGTCTTTGTGACTCTTGCATTGTGTTTTGGGCTAGGCCTATTGGTTTGCATGTTAGGCTAGGACCATTTTCATGTTAGGTTAGGCCCATTGATATGTTGGGTTAGGCCCATTTGTATGTTGGGTTGGCTCATTAATATATGGGGCTGGCTTGTTGGTATGACGAGTTGGGTCCAATGTGCAGGTTGGGCCTGTTGATATGTATGGTATGCGGTATTTTGGGGAACTCACTAAGCTTTGTGCTTACGATTTTGTGGTTTAAACATTTTTAAGTACTTTTAGTTCTAAAGGGAAGGACCCGACTGGACTGCACTTTATCCCCTAATGGCTTTTTCCGCACTGATTACTTTTTATTTACTCTAATGTTTGAAAAATATATATATACTTTGTTGGTTTTGGAATATATGGCTTTATGACTTAGTGGTTTAAAAATGAAAAAAAATCTTCTATTTTTAGGACGTAACATTGTTACACAAGACGTCTTTCATATGTCAGTTTGACAAGATTACTATACCACTTAAAAACTGAAAACTACAATAAGTGTTTTTCGAACAAGTTTGCATCGACCATAACAGAAATATTGTAACCATGTAACTCATAATTACTATTTTTGGATACCGTATACCTATATACCTAAGGAAGCAAATCCTCTAAGATATATAATATCCTTTTAGCAAATGTGAATCTATAAGATTGGATTAATATCATGAACCAATACATGATTCAAACAAAATATTGTGTTTAACTAAGGTTAAGTACAAAATTGATCTAATAATGCCTCTATAGTACTTCTAGTCTTCTAGATTTCCAATATATTTTAAACTAAAGGACATGTTTCTTTTGTAGTGGCAATTCTCCATTGGAAAAAAGTGACACGATATCGTTAATATAGTTTTCCTGATTTAATAAAATATCATCAGTTAACCACATGAATTACTTATTATATATTTTGCAAAATGATATCATCCATAAAAATTTGGATATAAATCAATTGCTTGTTATATATTTTTCAAAATAGGGTAGGATCAATTGATCCTCTTTTGAAATTAGATTCTTTCAAGAATTTAGTGTCTCGTATCATTCTTGGAACTTGTTTCTATCTATAATCTGCTTTCTTTAACTTAGATTTGTTGTTGGGCATTTTAGAATCTTCAAAATCATGGGGTTACTGGCTGATATGCCCCTGTCACTCCCACCATTAAAAGAAGACAAACTTCACATCCATTTGATAAACCTAGATTTTCTTATGTATGTATAAGGATGTTGAAGAAAAATAACTGAATTTATAGTCTCATATCATTCTTGGAACTTGTTTCTATGTATACTCTGCTTTCTTTAACTGAGCTTTGTGGTTGGACATTTTAGAATCTTCAAAATCATGGGGTTATTAGCTGATATGTCACTCTCACCATTAAAAAAAGACATACTTCACATCCATTTGATAAAACCTAGATTTTCTTATGTATATATAAGGATGTTGAACAAAATAACTGAAGAAGAAAAAATCGCCCGAACTGAATAAGGTTTTGTGATTGTAAGGGCTTGTTCAATTGTTGGTTAAACTAAAAATAATAATACTTATTTTCTTTGGTTTTTGGTTTACATTTACACCATTCGGTTTAATCGAAAAAACCGATTCCGGTGACACCTATAACGACGACAACCGTCGCCACTAAAAAAGTGTTATACCAACGACATGTCGTCGGCAGAGGGTTGACTTTACTTTTTTTGACCTCAAACTCTCTCCCAACGACTTGTCGTTGGAAAAGGTAAGGCACGAAACAAATTTTTTTTTCCCAGTTTTATGAAAACGTATACCGAAGTCATGTCGTCATTATAGGGTATGAATTTTTTCTTTCTATTTTCAAGATAATCTTGCATGAAAAAAGAAAACGAAGTTGGGTTTGTTTACCTCTATAGCGACTATATGCCATTGGTATAAAGGTGCATTTATCCGTGGGTAGCATATATATATATATATATATATATATATATATATATATATATATATATATATATATATATATATATATATATATATATATATATATATATATATATATATATATATATATATATATATATATAGGTTTAAATGTTTATAGCAATTATTGTGTGCTTGTAAGAAATAAGAAATAATAGAAGGGTATAAGAGTAATCTACATTATAATTAATTATGGTAAAATAAAACAAAATCAATTAATATCCCATTAATTTAGGTTATCAGTTTCACAAGTCTATAACACCACCATTGATCCCCTCTCTTTCTTTAAAAATAGTTTCTAATTCACCTACTTCACAGGCAACATCACATGACTCTACCATTGGCGCAAAAATCAGACGACTACACTACCACCTCCACCCTTCTTCTGTGCTACTATCGGCGCCACCGTCTTCTTTCCCAAGAACAATAATCAAACCCTTCGATTTCTTCCATTCCTTCGTACTCCTCCTCCCATCACTAATATTTAGAATAGTGTGACACTAAAGAATTAAAGAATGAAAATCCAGGTAATCTCACTAACGTAAATTGTAATTTCTATTCATAAAAAGTATTTCTTAGAAACTATTGTCCATAACCCACTTTTTAAAAACCCTAATTGATGAAGCCACCTATTTTTTTTATCAATGTTAAGTTTTGTTGAGTAGTGATACTTCATTGTTATTCACATAACATAGATGATAAATCATGACTATTCTATATAGGGGAATGTCATCATATTAGTAAGATGAAACCATTGGATTAATCTTTACAACTATTTGAAAGTAAATGTGTTTAGCCTCACAAATATCGAATAAGACAAAATTAGATTTTGCACCAACATTGAAAACTCCAACGAGTTGGTGTAGTGATTAAAAATAATTTGAAAACTCCAACGAGTTGGTGTAGTGATTATCCTTCCTGTTGATTTTCGATTTCACTAGTATACCCACTACGCTCTCATTCTTCTTTAATTTTAAATATCCATCATTCAAGTTGATTTTGTAATTTAGAATTTGACTAAAATAATGATAGATTTTTCTTGATTTTCCATTTGTTCTTAATACTTGATTGTTCTAAATTTGTCTTTGCTGAAAATGGTTAAGCTGGCATTTTGTCAGAATTTGCATGAAAAGGGTTAAGCTGATGATTTTTTTTTCATATCAGAATGCAAACACATGTTCATTCTATGATAATATAAATATTATATAAAACGTGTGTTGCTAGTAATTCTGATAGAATACATTTATACATGCTTTAGAATGTATATGCGTATAGAAGAAAAGACTATGATTTAAGTGCATTCTGTAATGTATTCTGTTAGATTTTATTTATATAAATACATTCTGTTAGAATGTCTTTTGAGAATATTTGTTAATAACAAGTGTATTTGTTTAACTGGTAATACTAATGAGTAATGTATCTTATTCTTTCAAAATTGCATGGAGAAGGAATTCAATATTGATCATACAAGAGAAATATTTGGAATCGAGCTCAACAAAAAACATATATGTGAAGATCAAGTAGATTATATGGACTACTGAAGAAGATCAAGTGTATTTGTTTAATAATTGTATATTCAAGAATGCTATTTTTTAAGGATTATATTCATTTTTGATGATATTCTGTTAAAATATGTATAACTATATTAAAATGTATAAATATATTAGTTTGTAAGAATATGTATGAATTTGTATTTTATTTCGAATGTGTATAAAGAATAAAGTCATAGACCCAACTTAGATGTATATGAATAATATCTACAATTCTTAAATCAGGTTAATTATCAAAAATATCTGCATCGGAAATATATGTTGCTAGAATAAAATCGAAAATATATTTATTAGTTTATGGTTGGCATTCTATCATTCTGACAGAATAAAATCGTATTTTTAATATGGGTTAATTGACTATTAGGCGGTCTTCAACCGAATAGGATTAAGGCTAATCGGCCGGTTTAATTGGGTTTGGTCAAAGGGGGTCAAAGTCGAAGCTAGGTGGTTCTAATCGGTCCTAGGCGGCCAAATCAACCAAATTTTCAAATTTTCAAAATTTTTAATATTAAACCAAAATTTTCAAAATTTCAAAAGTTCATGGTATTTCAATGTTCAACTAATATATAAAAAAAATTTAATTTTTTTTAAAGTTTTTCTCTAAAATTTCTATGTTTTTAAATACATAAATACCCAAATTTACTTATTTTCTTAAGATATATTAAAATTTGAATAACTTTTCTTATTAATTGGATGATAAATTGTTGTACTTGTTAAACATATTATTAAATTTTTATGCTTATTTATTTATATTATTACAACTAAAGTTATATTTATAAATTTTTGAATAATTTTCTTAATAATTAATGGTATCCGATTAATCCTCCGATTAATCCCCGCCTAACTGATTAATCCCTAGACCACAGTTCACCGACTAGCTAACGTCTAACGTTTTCTGCAACCTTGCCTTATTGTAATATTATAGACCCTCAGATCATGACATTTGCTTCTATTCCATCCGGTAGTCAAGATTTGTGCATTTTGACACACAATAGTTAGTAAAAACAAAATACACGCCTTCCACAACCTCCCAATCCCAACATCAAAATATGAGCAAGGCCCAATTTATTGCATTATTCCGACAATTTAGCCAATACTTGCAAGAAATGCAACAATGTTATAATAACTTACTGGGGTCCTCTCTTGCAAACTACCAACCAATAACAATTAATTCGACAATTTCATTTCAATCCCAATATGTTTGCAACAAATACTTCTACCCTGAAAAAACCAAGGAGATCGAGAAGACCGCGGAAGGTGATGATGGCGAATGTTAATATTTTGTTTGTACCATTTGAACGATGTTTGTTGAATATTTGTTATCATTTTGGTGGCATCTCATTTTCTTATGTACAAAACTTGAATTTGAACAATGTGCGTTGAATGTTGGTAATATTTATTGAATGTTTCTTATTGTGAATATATGTTGCAATGCGAATTGTCTGGATATGTTAAGAAAATAGGAATGGTAAATAACATAATTATTATAATCTAAAAAAACATATAGTGGCTATACCAATGACACGTCGTCGGTAGAGGTCATAACTACAAAAACGGGATTGACATATACCAATGACATGTCGTTGCTATAGTTCACGGTTGAAGAAGTCGTTATTTACTATTCTCGACGACATGCCATCACTATAGGTGGTACCTGTATCGAAGATATATCGTCGCTATAGGTGGTTACACACGATATGTTGTCGATAAAGGTAATAATAAATCTTTTGTTTTTCGAAAACCAATACCAACAGATCCTTTACGGCTGACTTGTCATCATTGTAGGGGTATCTGTCATGATGAGATCTATCTCGATCACTTTTTCAACTTTTAACTACAGAAAAATACCGATGAAATCTCAATATAGGCTATCCTAACGACATGTCGTCGACTTTGGGACAAAAATAGCCGTCGACATATATATATATATATATATATATATATATATATATATATATATATATATATATATATATATATATATATATATATATATATATATATTATAAAAGAAACATTTTTCCTTTCATCACATCCATCTGAAACTCCCATGCATTTTTCCTTTCACCACATTCATTTGAAACTTCCATGATTATTCAATGTCTTTCTAGTAATAATTATAAGTTGGTTAATAAGGTTAAATAAATATCAAACCTAAAGTGTAGTCATATATAAACTAAATTTCAATATTAAAATAATATCTTTACTTTTACTTATAAAGTTATGTTTTTTCTAACTTTTAACATGTTATACTTAATTTATTGGTTTTAATATAGTATTCGATGTAAACCATTATCATTTTAAAGATACAATTTTGGAACAATTTGTATAAAATACTTCAATTATTAATTTAAATATAACATTACATGGTCAACTTAAATATAAATTTTAGTTTAAGTTAAACAACCCAAAAAATATTTTGTAAATAGTTAAAAGTGATAAATTGTAGTGTCTTTATAATAATGAGTATAAGTTGGTTAATGCAGTTAAATAAATATCAAAACTAAAGTGTAATCATAAATAAACTAAATTTCAATTTTAAAATAATATATTTACTTCTACTTATAAAGTTATGTCTTTAACTTTTAATATATTATACTTAACTTATTAGATTTTAAATTTTGTTGTATATAAACCATTATTAGTTTAAAGCTACAACTTTTGAACAGTTTGGACAAAAAAACTTAAATTATTAATTTAAATAGAAAACACATCATAAATGGTCCATGTGGTTTCTCAAAATCTGAAGTTTAGTCTCCATGGTTTAAAAACGTCATAGATGGTCCCTTTGTTTTCAAAACTTTTGACGATTGGTCCTTATTGCTAACTCCGTTAATTTGTCCGTTAACTAAAGGGCATTTTCGTCATTCCATGATCACAGGGACCATTTATGATGTTTTTTCTCTTATTTAAAAATAAATGAATAAAAGAAAATAATAAACAAAGGGTCTCTGTCTCTCTCTCTCTCATTAACTTCTCAAATCTAGAACCCAATCCCAATTAATGTCATCAGATGTTTAGAACCATAAGCATTGTTAACCCCTTTCCTCTCTTACATCGTCTGCTTGTTTGTTGTCCCTCATTCCATCTGGTCAATCGTAACTAACCCTTTCCTTATCTTAGACAGATCATAGCTTTCAAGGATACTCGTCTTTCCTTTAATCGAGTTGCATATGTGTAAATTAAAGTCATAATGTTCATTCGGTACCTGATTTGGAGAAGACATCTTCGTTTAGGTCTACTTCTTCATCTCTTCCGTTGGCTATCTTACCATCATAGCTTTGATTTCCATGGAAAAGAGCTAGAAACAAATGAGCAACCCTATTTGCTAAATCCCTTCACCAGATGCATCGATGTGTGCCTCTACTCTCAATTGAAGAAGACGATGGCAATAGCCGGTACTCAGACCAGAAGATGATCGTGTTCCAAAGGATTTAACCTCTGAGGTTTTCCTGAATTCGGTAAGAGAACCGAAGACACCATCGATTCACCTTTGATTTGTAGGTGATTGCAACAGTGCAATGTTTTGGTTCTATCATTTCACCGAACACTTTATGTGCATAGCTCGTCTGATAATTTATTATGAATGAATGCACGACGATTCAGCCATAACTTAGTATATGAAATCCAACAGATAACAGGGGAAGTGTAGGGATGAAGATTTGAAATTGAAGAGATTAACAAACAAGCTTTTGTTAATTAGAGAAATGAATAAATGTTTCTATTTTGTTGATAATCGGGTCGGAGAAAGATCGAATGGTTTTTAGAGAGAGAGATCGAGTTAGGCATCTTGGAGGTACAATGGTTTGTTGGTTGTCTCAAAAAAAATGTAGAGATATGGGTGGTGACGGTAGAATTAGGCGTAGGAGATCGAGTGGTTTTTAGAGATGGAGAGAGAGAGAGAGAGATGGGACCCCTTTTTTGCATATTATTTAATTTTATTATTTAGTTCTTTTTTAAATAGAAAAACATCATAAATGGTCCCTGTGATCGTGAAAAGACGAAAATGCTCTTTAGTTAACGGAGAAACATAACGGAGTTAGCAATAAGGACCAATCGTCAAAAGTTTTGAAAGCACAGGGACCATCTATGATGTTTTTAAACCACGGGGACTAAGCTTCGGATTTTGGGAAACCACAGGGACCATTTATGATGTTTTTTCATTTAAATATAACGTTATAGTATCAACTTAAATACACATTTCAGTTCCACTTAAAAAACAAAAGAATATTTTGTAAATAGTTAAAATGATAAATTACAGTGATAAATGCAAAAACTAAATTGTAATATCAATTTAACTAAAATATTTCCTAAAGATATTTTTATAATCATTAAAAGTTTTCAAATAAGTAGCTTAAAATAATTTACAATAACAATAATTAAAAATAACTCTATATAAATGATTATATTGCTACCTTTAAAATAAAAAAACAATGTTCGATGTTTTAAAAATTATAATGATAGAAATTAAAACATTAACCAAATAAATTTTAAAATAACAACAACTATAAATAACATTAAAGCATCTATTATATTTAATTTTATTTATGTGTAACTCGTGGGTAGAAGTCATTCAAACGATTGACTAAACTAAAATCTTAAAATCTCATATTATATTTCTATTTATAAAATTATGACTTTAACTTTTTAGAATATTATCGTTAATTTATTACTTTAAATATGTTGTCGTATGATAGGAATTATCATTTTAAAGTCACAACATTTGTATACTTTATGAGTTGATGCAAAATAGTTAAATTATTAATTTTAATATAATATTAAACAATTAACTTGAATCAAAATTACATTTAAACTTGAAAAAAATCGAGAGACTGTTTTATAAATAGTTAAAGATTATAGATTATAGTGTTAAACCTACATTTTAATCCTAAATTAAAAAAAAAACCATAAAAGTATTTTTTATAATCATTAACAATTTTCAAATAAATAGCTTAAAAATAACTTACAATAAGAATAGTTAAAAGTAATATTATATAAAAAAACTATAATATTTTCTTTAAAAATAAAAACAATGTTTTTTGTTTTAAATAACTAAAATCATAAAAACTAATAATATTCATCAAATAAATTTTAAAAACATTAAATTTCTGAAACCAAATTAAAATAATTAAGAGTTTCGAAGTATATTATTTTAAATGACTTACAACAATAATAGTTATAAGTAAAATTATATACAAAAATTATATTGTTGAATTTAAAAACCAAAACAATGTTTGATGTTTTAAATAATTACAATGATAGAAATTAAAATCTTAAGCAAATAAACATTTTAAAATTAATTAATCATAACAACAGTCATAAATATCATTAAATCATATCTTATATTTAAATTTATTAATAAGTAACCCACAGATAGACGTCATTAAGACACTTATGATTATACAATTTTAAAAGTTATATACATTATCATATAATTCAAAACAAACAATGTTTATACCAACTTATTATAAGATTTATTATATAAAAGCTAATAACAACGTCATTGATATATTTAAAAAACATATATTTATAAAAATTTCAAATATGTTGTTGTATTCTGTGCAACGCGCAGTTATTCGCCTACTATATATATATATATATATATATATATATATATATATATATATATATATATATATATATATATATATATATATATATATATATATATATATATATAGAGAGAGAGAGAGAGAGAGAGAGAAAGAGAAACAATATTTGTGTGAGAACTCGAGAACTCCTAATCCAACCAATTTTTTTTCGAAACCAATGCCACCATTGGACTCGAAAATGCAACGCTTAAGCCGAATCTAGGCTGATAAATCAAACTTTTTTTTTTGTTGAAGTATACATATATGCACATCTAATTGTTCATATATACAAATTTCAATATTCATCAAATATATCCTTCATACAAAATTTTTCCTTTTTACAGGAAATATATATATATATATATATATATATATATATATATATATATATATATATATAGAGAGAGAGAGAGAGAGAGAGAGGGGTTTAAATGTGGATTTACATCTATTGTGCGGACGTATGAATAATATTATTATGTGAAAAATGACAAATAAAATATATTGTTTGATAATATGAATACGTTCAATCTTACATAATTATTGTCATTATCACACATTCTTACTAACTAAATCGTCTATAAGGTTTTATAGACTTTTTATTATTATTCTCATTCTATCAGAATGTTTATTGAGTTATGTGTATATGTGTATGCTTGTATTTATGCATTCATGTATTTATGTATGTAGTGTGATATATGCAACCAAAATAAATTTGAACAAGATGCTTTACAGATAAATTGAGTTTCAGAAACATATTTTCAACACTACCAAAGTGGACTCCTTTATAAATACATGAGGTTGCCACTTATAGGTAAAAATATTTGTTGGTTCATATGAAAAGGAGATATATAGACCTTGGATTAACAGATTCTAGATGTTGGTAAAATGATACGAATGGGTTTTAAATAGACCCAAAATATATCAGCAAACCAGTGAACACAATCTTGCTTTGTAAAGAAATTCATCTAAAGCTTGTGAATCGTAGGGGAAGTAACTTTTATATATATTCGATTAATAACCATCTTTAATCTAGTCGTTGATTTCTGGTTTGCTCACAAATTTGGTTCTAACTTAACCTCATTCCTAATGACCTTTTTTGTTTTGAATGACAGACCATACTTCAAAGTCGAAGCTTGTGGAAATTAAATGACGGGTCAACCCATGGTTGAAGCTTGTCGAATGCAACCTGAAACCACGCTATTTTTTAGTGTTTACCCTTAGACCATCTTGATGGTGGTTTCATAGTGGCCTAATGTATGTTAATGTTTCAAGTCCAATAAATAACTTATTTTTAAATTTAATTGTATATCTTGTTTTCTGGAAAGGAGGTCTAGCTAAATAATTTAAAACGTGTTTCAAAGAAACTAAAGTTCAATGGGGAAAAGTGTTTGCATGCAGTTGGGGATTTTGATGACAGAGATAAATAAAGTGTGTCCAATTCCCATGATCCCATCTAGGTTTCACAAGAACCCTAACTCCAAAAGACATTTACTGTACTATGTACCTATAAACTATAGCCTTCCACCGAAATTGATTGGCGCTAGCTGTCTAAATGATATATGGTATTTCAAAATGCTAGCTAATACATGTATCTTATGTTTATATTTTAATTTCCACTGGAAGTTGTTTAATGAATCCCTAATAATAATAAGTTAATAAGCAGACAACAAAAGTTTTATATATTGATATGGTTTTCTCGGGTCTTTAAAAGATATTATTGTATCTCAATTGGATTTTTTTCTATGAAGAGCAAGTTTATATACCAAAAAGATATATAGTATTTTGGGTCGAAAGTCCCATGTTCTTCTAAGATTACGGTTTTTGTATTATGTAATCTTAGCAAGCAGCATATGACAGTAGAAAACAATCAAGCAGAATAACGAATAAAGTTGAATTGGTGACGAAAGTCAAACTATGCATCTATGTAACTCATTTGGTAGCATTTGGAGTTCATGGGTTCAAAATTCTATGGTAACGAGGGATTTGGGCGCGAAACCCTAAAGACTAAAGTCCATGTCTATAGAGTTCAAACATGATTGAAGCACGTCATTTATTGATGCAGTTCATTAAAGAAAACGCATGAATAATGAGCATGGAAACATTAGCCTAAAATATTGTAAATCTGATGAAATTCATCCAAAAGCTAGTTAAACTTCGAAACTTAATTATCACATCATGTTGATAGAAACTCAAATATGTTCATAGAATACACTAGCAATTATACGGTACAAAAACCCCAGGATCCACAAATTAAGGCACACCATGAGATGGAATTTTGTTATTATCTTTTATGGGGAGCCATTTTCTAACTGTTGATGTAAATTGATATAGAAAGACATATATAGCAAACTGAAGATCAACTAAAGCTTCCAAATCCATGTACGTTCTCTTCGGTTTCTTTGTTTGCTTATTCGCAGTTGAGATAACCGTAAGTTTGTGTCATATCATCTATCATACAAGTATTTAAATCCATCTAAAAACGCCTAAATTTTCCAACCATAAAAGTAGCAGCATGAACCCTAAAATCTATTTCGTTTATCGATAACGCTGAATTTGAAAAGATTCGGTGATGAGGATACAGTAGCTTTTTGAGGAACTTGATTACCTGTAGATCTGTAATTAGATGAAGTTTCTTGATGAGCATGACGAAGATGATCTTTCTCTTCATTACTACTGCTGCTAGCCCCTTTTTGGTTGGCCCTTTCACCATCGAGCTCCCTAATCTTATGCAAATACCTCTTTAATGGTTCTGCATAATCATCAAACCCTAGATTCATCATCGCCCAACTAACATCGTCTCCGTTGACAGTCTTTCTCTTCTCTTTGCGACAATGATCCGAAGCTTCTCCTGTCACAAAGCTAATGAACTCTGAAACACATTCTTGCATGGTTTCTTTAGCTTCTTTAGAGATCTTTGCATTTGGTGGGAGGATTTGCTTCATGATACGGCCTACATTAGCTATTGGTAGCAGTAGATCTTGTTCTCTGATCACATGGCCATGATGTTCTTGAGAAGCAGCAGTACTAGTGCTAGCATCATGATACGTGAAATTTAACACTTCTCTACCTGCTGGATTACCTCCTATATTATTGTGAACCATATTGGTTAAACTAAATCTTGATCCTCTAAAACACAGACACGTTGCCCTTTTATATCAATTAGTCCCCCATGTTATGTACGAAAGTAAATTGTATCTACATACCATCACCTGTAATGGATTCTGTCTTTTTTTATTAAAAGATCTATCCAGAAGAGCGTGCAGTCTCAATCGTTAAATTTTTTAAAAATATATATATAGAGTGTCCTGACGTTATGGAGTGTCGACCCACCACTAGCTAAAACCTAATCTATTACCACTAATAACGACTACTCACGACAATTTCATATCAACGGTTGAGATTTATAGAATAAAATAGCATAAAATTGTCAACTGGAACTAAAATATAGTAAATTTGATAAAAATGCCAGCATCTCATTAGTAAAAGTTTTAGAAATGATGCAAGTAAGGTTACTTTTTGATAATTGATTCAAATTAGAAGGACGGGTTTATAAAAAATGTATGCCCTTGAAAAAGGAGGAAAACGACTTGCAATATCATCCAAGTTATAGATGGTCCCCGCTAGTTAGGTCAGTAATTAATTTGTAATTTTGGTAATGGTGTCAATAATTATTGGATTATAAAGAGTTTAAAAATGCTTTTGATATTGAGGAGAAGCACGTGTCCACCTCGTAACATGAGTGCTATCAAACAAAACCTAAAAAGAATTGATTAAAGTATCGCAAACTATTGGCTTGCTAAACTTAGGTTGCCAGGATTACCTAATCTTAGGTTTAACACTTGTGTCACCTCTATCCTTGATGCAAAATATCTCCACGCCTACTGAAATAATAGAAACATTTACATTAAAGTAAAATGGAGTGTTTTTAAGTCAATTCCATTATTAATCATCTGAGTTTTTTAAATTAATAATTAGAGTATAATTAAAATTTGACACACACATATTATCAATTAGTTTTTACCGAGCACTATTTTTGCCAATTAGCTTATAAATTAGCATCTAGTTTTTCAATTAACGACTTTTTCAGTTATCAACTAAACTTTTAGTTAGTTTACCAAATAAAACCCAAACATTTTTTAAATATTAGCAAGTGTTTCGGTGTTCTATATGAAACAATATTGTTGTATGATATTAATTTTGGTTTGTAAATTCATATAATAAATATTTATTTGAAGATTAATAAATTATAAATTTTGTTGAGATTGTTGTTTCAAATAAAGACATCATAATTGTTAAATTATATTTATATTTAACCATATAAGATATATTTTGTTTCAAATAAAATAAAATAATTGTTAAGACTTTAATGTTAAAAAAAATTTAAGACTTTCGTGTCAATCGATAAAAATATTAGGACTTTAGTTTATATATACATATATTAATCGTATAAGATAATTGTCAAAAGTATAGATATGATTTATTTATTAACTAGGTGTAAGACCCATGTATTACATGAGTTTAATTAAAAAAATAAATATGAAATTTTAACAATTTCAAAAGTTTGAATTTATAAGAAAAATGAGAAAAATTTTAAATTATTATAATTAATGAGACTTTAATGTATTGAATATATTAAATATATAAACCCTTTTTAATAAATACTTTACGTATGTGGAATTTCTAATAAATACTTTACATATATACTACCTTACACATTAAATATGGAATTTTAATTTAATAAAATAAAAAATACAATAAAATGACAAGTGGAAAATAGAAAATTTAAAAATTCTAGAAAATGTCATGTGTCCAAATGAAAAAGAAGAAGACATGTGGCAAAAAACCTTCATTTACTATAGGAGAAGTGTATTTAAGTCGATTTATAAAATCTAAAAGTAGTTTTTGTTAAATGTCAGTTGATGTAGCTTCTGTATTTGAAACTTTTTGTTTAACCCAAAAGTTAAAAGCTCCTGCTACCGAACGACAAAAAAATTCCGATATTTTTCGTAAAAACTAGAATCTAGAAGTTCTTAAAATTTGGGTGTCAAAAACATCCTATGTATAATCCCATACTCTGGTCAAAGATCTGCTTGTCAACTCCAATGCTTATTTTCTAAACCTATGTAGTTTTCTCTATTGGATGCTACAACTTTGAGGAATTATAGTTTGAATTTCTTATAATGATTTACATTTGAAAATATTTTATATATCTAACTAACATCTCTATTCTAATAAAAGAGTAGTTTATATGACATATGTCATATTCTTATGTCCTCTGCCATTTCATTTTCCCGTTAAAACAAACAAATGTATCTTAATTCTTAATTTTTATTTTGCCATTTTTCGATTGTTACTAGATTACTTAAAATTTAACTTCCCAAAATGATTTCTCAGCAGTCAAATCAGGGATTTTATGATAGCAAGAAAACAACAACAAAATAAAATAAAAATTTCAATTGATATACTTGGTGATTGAGTCAAATCATCTCCAAAATTGAATCGGCGATCGGTGGGTGTGGTTATGTTTCTGCGCTTCCCATTACATTTCCCAGTTTTGTCATTGCCTGCTCCCTCACCACTGATAGACGCAACCCTCTTGCTTTTTGCCATTATGCCCTTTCATGATCTCATATTCGTTATATGTAACAATTAAGCTTATTGATTCCAGGACATAGGCACTAAAAGATGTAATGGAGGTAGATGTTTCTCTCATTGCAACCAAAAGGGCACGATTCACACTTAGGCTTGATTTGGAGAATGTACTTCAACCTAAACAATATCATTTAACCAAAATCAAAGATTAAATATTTTATTTGGTTTCACTTGGTATAGGTTAATGTATAAACAAAACATGGTTTTATTGCTATTGATGAGCGTATCTAGGTTATTTTTCCAAGGGTGAATTGGTAATTAACATTCTCTATCTCTCTTTCCTTTTTTCATGCCATTTGTTTTCATTTATTTTATGTTATCTTGACACTATGTTTCATGTCACTCACTTGTATTGCATTGATGATGCTAATGGAAAAATGATGATAACTCATACAACAAGTGTACATAGAATTTCAGGTAACGATTGTGTTTTCTTTTTGTTGAACGATTGATCTGCTTGGTGCATGAATTAACATGTATACCCTTTACATAGTTGTTGAACAAGTTTCTTGTAAAGAATGTGTCCTAAATCATCTAAGCATCCATGCTACATGTTTTACCACTTTATAAAAATAGTATATATATATATATATATATATATATATATATATATATATATATATATTGTTTATTAATAGAGGTATGTTCTTTTTCATTGTATTGTTTTTTATTTGTTTATAAAAAAAATTCTGAGAAGTTTTTTTCTTATAACCCTGCAATGCCAAGCAAAAGAAAAATATCAGAATGAAGGATTTGAAATTGGTATTAAAGGTTATAACACTTAAACTTTTGTTGAATACGAAGGATAGCGGATTTCTAAGTTTACTTATATGTGAGTTACGTATAGAATGCAAGTATTTGAGTCATGGAAATAACATTTTTGCAAACTGAAAGAATAAATTTGGACATTCTATTTTGGTTTTACATGTATTTGATTTATAGACTTGATAATAGAGAGATTCTTAGAGTCCATATATTTTATGAAAGTTGATTTTTTATGTCAAATTAACATGAATGTTCATTAGTAATTCCTGTATTATAAAATCTTTCTTTCATATAATTTATTTCCCATTTTTCCCTCGTTCTCACTCACGGACCAAGTTGAAAACGTACAAGATTTCCAACTTCAGTGTACTTTCTTTTTCGTAGTTTTGCTTTCATTTTCACTTAGTGGTAGCATCGGTTTCATCTATATCATATCATATCATATTATACTATATTATAAATGAAACATTTTTCCTTTCACCAAATTCATTTAAAACTCTCATGTATTTTTCCTTTCACCACATTCATTTGAAACTCCCATGACTTTTTAATTTCTTTCTAATAATAATTATAAGTTGGTTAATAAGGTTAAATAAATATCAAATCTAAAGTGTAATCATATATAAACTAAATTGCGATATTAAAATAATATATTTACTTGTACTTATAAAGTTATGTTTTTTTTTTAACTTTTAACATATTATATTTAATTTATTAGTTTTAGTATATTGTTGGATGTAAACCATTATCATTTTAAATATACAATTTTGGAACAATTTGTATAAAATATTTAAATTATTAATTTAAATATAACATTATAGGATCAACTTAAATATAAATTTTAGTTGAACTTAAACAACCCAAAGAATATTTTGTAAATAGTTAAAAGTGATTAATTGTAGTGGCTTTCTAATAATGATTATAAATTAGTTAATAAGGTTAAATAAATATCAAACCTAAAGTGTAATTATAAATATACTAAATTTCAGTTTTAAAATAATATCTTTAATTCTATTTATAAAGTTATGTCTTTAACTTTTAACATATTATATTTACTTTATTAGATTTAATATGTTGTTGTATGTAAACCATTATCAGTTTAAAGCTACAATTTTTGAACAGTTTGGACAAAATACTTAAATTGTTAATTTAAATATAACATTACAGTGTCAACTTAAATATAAATTTTAGTTCGACTTAAAAAACCCAATAAATATTTTGTGAATAGTTAAAAGTGATAAATTTTAGTGCTAAATGCAAAAACTGAATTATAATCTCAATTTAACTAAACTATTTCCTAAAGATATTTGTATAATCGTTAAAAGTTTTCAAATAAGTAGCTTAAAATAACTTACAATAGCAATAGTTAAAAATAACTCTATATAAATGATTATATTGTTATCTTTAAAATTGAAAAACAATGTTTGATATTTTAAATAATTATAATGATAAAAATTAAAACGTTAAGCAAATAAATTTTAAAAAATTAATTAATACTAACAACAACTATAAATAATATTAAACCATATATTATATTTAATTTTATTCATGATTAACTCGCGGGTAAAACTCAATCAAACGGTTGAGATTATGCAGTTATAATAGATGTATATATTATCATATAATTTAAAATAATCAATATACTATATCAATTTAGTATACAAATTATTATATCAAATTTAACAATAATATTATTGTTATATTTAAAAAACAAAAAACATATATTTGTAAGAGTTCAACTATATATGCATTTCTGTGCAACGTGCGGACATTCGCCTAGTTTAGAAATAAATCTCGAATCTCAAGTGTTGCTAGACGCTTCAAAAGTTTATATTTTTTGTTTGAGTGTTTTTTCATAATGTTAATGAATTCAAATGTTCTTATATATTTATTGCATCGCAACTCATGAAGATATAATATGTAACATCATTGATGGTACTATAAATGGTTAAAAATATAAGGATGAATGTCGGGATGGTCTTGGCCAAAAAAAAAAACGACAACACACATTCCTTTTACTATGCATTCATTTTACTAGAGGAGGCAAATTTAGTGCAACTGGACAACAAAAGGTGTTGGTTCGGTGACAAAGTGACTTTTTTCTTACCTTCAACCTCTTATTTAAATGAAAGTCCAAGATTTTTTTATTACATTTAGTCTTTTATTTAAATATTATATATGTATTCACGTAACATATTCCTAAAGTTATTTTTTCGTTTAACAGATGCAAAATTCCTTCATAACTAGTCTGACCGGCTGAATCCATGTATTCAGTTTTGTGTACTTTCACATTTAAAGTAGGATGCCATGTAACGTATTTATGAAAATAATAATTTTCTAACTTAAATAAAAATTAAACTTGTAACATCCAAAATTTCAAAACAATTAAAACTTTTCAAAAACCATTCATTGTAATAACGTTGTTACAAAAGGTTTTCAATACATTATTTAACAGAGTATTTTCCCAGGTTCATATCATAAAACATCAACGCGAGGAACGGTACGATCACGCATTTGCCTTGCCACAGACTCTTGAGAACCTGAAACATAAAACCACAACTGTAAGCCCGAAAGCTTAGTGAGATACCCCCAAAATACCAACCACATATACGCCCTTCCAGGCCACGACCTTCTGGTCCATGTATCTCAGGGGACTTCCGTCCCTGCTGGGTAAACCTTCCGGTCCTACCCACGCCGACCTTCCGGTCCACAACACAACATATTGCCTTCCGGCCCATAACATATTGCCTTCCGGCCCATAGCATAAAATGCATACATAACATAACAAATCATAGAACGACCCTACATATCGGGTCACACCCCAGATCTAGCAATCATAACACATAATCACATAGCAGTTCACAGACAACAATCGATCAACAGATCACATATCATAGCATTACTCTAAACAAGATACCGGTCTAGCCGGTCACTAGCATAACATTACCCTACGAATCAGTTAACATACTAAATGCATACATACGCCTTTCCAGGCCATGACCTTCCGGTCCACATAGCAATGCCTTCCGGCCCATATCATGTAATGACAACTACCCGGATTTCCATCAGATAAAAGGGTCGGCCTTGGTGCCATGAACCCTAGCGATATAGTAAGGATAACTCACCTCGAAACTGCCGACTGAACAGATAGCTCAAGCTGCTCCGATCACTGATACGATCTCCACCTCTGGACAGCCACCAATGCACTGAACTCAAACAATAAACAACAATTATCAAAATACCCCTGGAACTACTGGTCAATCCTTGGTCAAAGACAAGGTCAAAGTCAACCCCTGACTAACCCTACTCGCCGAGTCAACCCTATGACTCGCCGAGTCCCCATACTCAGAACTTCACTCAACCCGCGATCTAACTCGCCGAGTCACCCCAAGACTCGCCGAGTTCAACAACTCTGAGTCCACTCGCCCTTGACTCACCGATTCTCTAAGATTCCCTTTCTACACGTCGAGTATCCCCCTTGACTCGACGAGTTCCTCCTGGACGAATCGCAGGGCCACCCCGACTCAACTCGCCGAGTCTGAAGAACAACTCGACGAGTCCCAGTTAATCTTCAAGCTACTCGCCGAGCCTGTTCATCGGACTCGGCGAGTCCATGCCATGCAACCGCTCAAACTGCTTTCTAAGGTCAGAACTGCTCCGACCATTCATAGGTCTGGCCTTCCTAGACTGATTCATCACGTAAGGTCCTCATTTCGGTGCTCATAATACACCCCATGACTCATAATTACATTTTGACCTAAGGTATAAGGATTCCAATCCAAAACCTCCATTGATTCCCGAAATACTCAGGCATGGGACATTCTGGACTTCCAAAGGTCCCAATGAAAGGTTCCAATCGCTTGGGGGACTAAGGAGACACTCAATCTAGCCACACAAGGGTTCAATAAACCCTAAATCCATATACACATCAACATAGAAGGGATTAACTCGAAATTATTACCTGAATAATGTTGCTATGTGTCCTCAATCCTCAGAATGTGGCTTCTCCTGTTGTTCCCTTAACCAAGCCTCCTTCTTCTTGCAAAATAACACTTCCAAGATCAATAATGGTCTTCTTCCATGCTCTAGGTGCTCACAATCGGATTAGGGTTTCACTCACAGGACTAGGGTGAACAATGACGGCCATAAGGTCCCTCATATACGTCCCAACCCTGAACGGTTAGGGTTTTCGCTAAACAGCGCAGACTCGCCGAGTCCATATCCGGACTCGTCGAGTCCAGTCGCGAACCCGCGACCAGATCCGCGATCTTACTCGGCGAGTCTAGGCTCCAACTCGCCGAGTCCCCTCTTAAAACACCCAAAATCATAAATATAACAATACCTGGAATTCCGGGCTGTTACAAGACTGCTATTTTATGAAGATAATCTTTTACTAAAAAATTTGATTACTCTCCGTTGATTATAGTCATGGATGCTTGATGTTAGACATCACTGTAAATAGAAAGGGAATTCCATAGGATATGCAAGATCAAAATAAGAAGTCCCTTGAAAATAACTAGTGAGTAATGACATTGTATTGATAATATCAAGGTGTAAAAAACTTGTAACATAATTACAACTTTCAGTTTATATATTGTTATTATCGGTAAAACAAAAATTGTTATTATGAGTAAATAATGTAAGTACGTTGTTATCATGGATAAAAAGTAGTATTTTTGTTTTTTTTTTTAGTTTTTAGTTTTGTCTAAGTTCAGACATTTTTTTCGGCTGACCCTTTAAATGAATACGGATATAATAATTACCATTACTTAGGAACAAAACATCCAATGATATATAAAAATAATTGTGCAAATTTACGATTAAGCTATAATTTCGTATATACGCTTATTAAACATCAAAATATCATATTTACTTTTCATAAAATATTAAAATATAGTATATGCCGTTTTTAAACATCAAAATATTATATATATATATATATATATATATATATATATATATATATATATATATATATATATATATAGAGAGAGAGAGAGAGAGAGAATTAGGTTCAAGTATTCTAACTAATTGTTGTGCGGATATTGTATGCTTTGAGAATTACTAAGAGAATAAGTTGTTTAGCAATGCGAATACGTTCAACCTTACAAAAATATCGTCATTTTCATGCATTCTTGCTAATTATTATTTATTTTTGTTCTCACACATCGTTTTTCACTCATTTTCATTCTGACAGAATACAACCAAATAAACATTCTGACAGAAATAAGAATAATAATAATAAGTGTATAATAACCTTATTGACGATTTAATTAGTGAGAATGTGTGTTAATGACAATAGTTATGTAAGATTGAACGTATTCGCATTGCTAAACAACTTATTCTCTTAGTAATTCTCATAATATACGATATCCGCACAATAATTAGTTAGAATAGAATAACCTAAGCCTATATAGAACTAGGTTCAAGTATATATATATATATATATATATATATATATATATATATATATATATATATATATATATATATATTCTATATCTAAATATTATATACACCCTTCTTAAACATTAAAATATCAATGATAATATCTATAATATTCTATATCTAAAACATGACAATATACAACAACAAAAACTAAGCATCAATGCATAAATTACATGTAGAGGGTTGAAGATGAAACATTTTGTTTGTTACGAGATCTACATTCCAAGAATTTAGAAGTATACGTTCCATTGTTATAGACATGGGGATAATATGGTTAAAATTTATTGTTATTATAATAATTCTAAGATATAAAAATGGTTATAAACTATTAAAAACATTGTAAAAATAAAATTTTGAGAAAATATGTTATTTGGAAAGTTTATAAAAGATAAATATGATATTAAGAAATTAAGTTTGGCAAATATGATATTTTGATGTTTAAGAATGACATGTCACACCCCCAAACTGGAACCGCGGAAACGTTCGGGGGCGGAGGACGTCATGTACAGTATCACAACAATTGCATAATAGTAATCAAAGCAAACATTGATAAAATATTGTATTTACATTTGTCCTTAACATAGCTTGTATGACATCAAAAGTGTATAACAATAGTATAAAAGACGAGACTATATAAGCTCTGTCTTCTCAAAATCTTACGGGTGTACCTGTCTACTGGTCCCATGAGAATACAAGTGATTTTTAAAGTGTATCAATATTTGAGTTGGTGAGTTCATAAGTATGTTTTAGTGATAGAAAACTTGTCTTAGTACTTTGAAAATACTAGTATGTTTCTCCACAAAATCCAATATTTTCTAGAGTGAATGTAATGTAGTCTTGTAAATAGATAAACTATTTCATGTATGTTCCTTATAATTGTATGTTGTATTAGTGTACCATGTACTAGAAAATAGTTTAATGTATCAGTATTTGTATGAAAACCTTTGTATGTATGTTTGGATACCACCAACTATAGTGTAGAGTATTGTATCATAGTAGTGTTTGTAAGAAAACCGTTTGAAGAAATGCAATCGCGTAAACAAATGTTTTAGTTTATAGTGTTGTGAGTTTCGTATAACCGTGCTTGATATGACTAGTGACCTTTACGACGTTTTTTAGGCGTCAAAAACGTTATGACATTTGTCACCCCAGGCCTATCGGCCTAACCGTAGCTAACAGTTTAGGTGCGGGATTGTGAGTCCGATATAGATCTATACACAAATTCACGCTCTCCTTCCAGGAGACTCTGGTTATATTGTAAAGGATTTAGACCTGTACCCTAGAAGGTACAATGAAATAGTGCCTCACAACCTTGTATTAACTAGTTTACGTGTAGTGCTGTAGTGTTCTCTTGTACTTGCATATGTATGTATAACCTTGTAGTAACGTACTCTAAGTGTAAAATAATTATACTTAAATAATTATTTAGTAGTGTTTCCTTGTATCATGGAAAATAGTGTAGTGTTCGATAAACTATATCTACCATAGTTTGTATGTTAGTTCTTGAACTAGTAAAATGGTGTGATGTATCCCAAACTATACCTATTATAGTTTGTATGTATGTTCTTGTTTCGTGTATTGAACTCGGTAAAAGTAAAGTAGTGTTCTCAATTATACCAATTATAGTTTAATTGTATGTTCTGTACTATACTGAAAACTTTTGCAATTTAATTGTATGAAGGGAAAACACCTTTATGCTCGACGGGTTACAAAAGGGTCAAAATATATAAATATTTTTCTAAAATGTAGTGAATTCTCTGTATGAATCAATTGCATGGATTTTGAAACTTGTTTGAAGCCATTTGTATAAAAGCACATAAATAATTGTGTTTTACTTGTATTCCCACCCCCCCCCCCCCCTTTAAAACATTGGAAAGAGTAAAAATATAAGGGTATGAACTCACCTCTAGTATGTGTTTGTGTAAGGATAGCGATGTTGTAGAAATGATCATCGGGTTGTTGTACGCGGAATTAACGGTATCCTAATAATAGTTAAATACATAATTGTATTTAAATTAGCGAAACCATTAATTAAAGTGTTAGAAAACACTTGTTTTGTGTTAGGAATAATTACCGAGAATTGTATAAGTGTTGAAGAGAGTTTTCGGATCCAAGGGGGTTCTTGACCGAAAACGGGTTCTTGGTCGAACACAGGTTCTCGGTCTTGGGGGTTTTTGGTCACTTGAATATTTGAAGGATGTTCTTGGTGTTCTTGGTGAAAATATGAAGATTTTAAGGTTTTCACTTGAATGTATGAATGTTCTTGGATGGTCCTTGGGAGCAAAATGAGAGTGATTTCGAGTGTAAAAGGTGAGAAATGATTAAGTTTTCGAAGGAAAAACTTATATACGGTTGGTTTTTTGGCCGGAAAAGAGATTTTGGCTGAAATCAGTTTTCAGTCCGAAGGTCTTCTGCCGAAAAGGGTTTTGGCGCGAGGGTTTTCGGTTCCGACGGGAAAGATCTTGATTTTCGAGTGTTTTTGATTCCAAGAACTTATATAAACATTATTTATATAATTTAAATTATTTTCTAACCTTCATGAACTTACGAAATAAATAAAGCTCAAAATTTTATTCATCATATTTGACTTAAAAAATAACCGATTGTTACATCATCCCCTCGATAGAGGGAATTTCGTCACGAAATTCATTCTAAGACAAATACATCATGGACTAGGAAAAAGGTGTGGGTACTTTTGTTTCCTTTGATCCTCTTGCTCCCAAGTAAATCCAGGTCCTCGCTTGTCATTCCAGCGAACCTTCACTATCAGTATGCAACTTTTTTTCATTCATTTGACTTCCCTATCCATAATTTCTACGGGTTCTTCCACAAAGTTAAGACTCTTGTTTACCTCGATCTCGTCGAGTGGAATCACAAGAGTTTTGTCGGATAGACACTTCTTTAAATTTGACACGTGGAATACAAGATGTACTTTGTTAAGTTCTTGTGGTAGACGGAGTTTGTAAGCTACTGAGCCGATTCTAGCAAGGATTTCGAACAATCCTATGTACCTTGGATTTCCATGCTTTCTGAAGCGTATCATGCCTTTCCAAGGTGAGATCTTCAACAAAACATGGTCACCAACCTAGAATTCCAAGGGTTTTCGTCTCTTGTCTGTGTAGCTCTTTTGTCTATCTCTAGAGGCTTTTAGTCGTTCTCGGATTTGGACAATCTTTTATGTGGTTTCCCGAATGATCTTTGGGCTAGTGAGAGTGTTGTTAGGAACTTGACCTCTAGCTAGTTGCGTGTCTCCTACTTCAACCCAACACAGAGGGGATCTGCACTTGCAGCCATATAGGGCTTCGAATGGTGCAACCTTGATGCTAGAGTGGTAGTTATTGTTGTATGAAAACTCGACTAATGGAAAATGGGTATCCCATGCTTTACCAAATTCAATCACACAGGCTCTCAACATGTCTTCTAGCGTTTTTATAGTTCTCTCACTCTGTCTGTCGGTTTGTGGATGGTAGGTTGTATTCATGTCCAACCTAATTCCCAGAGATTTCTGTAGCGACTGCCAAAATCTTGAGGTGAATCTACTGTCTCTATTAGAGATAATAGAGATTGGCACACCGTGCAGTCGTACTATCTCTCGGATGTAAGTTCTTTTCATCTTTTCCATCTTATATGTTTCTTTAATTGGTAGGAAGTGAGCGGATTTGGTTAATCTATCGACGATTACCCAAATAGTGTCATGCCCATCTTTGGTCTTTGGCAACTTGGTTAAGAAATCCATCGTAATTCACTCCCACTTCCACTCAGGTATCTCTGGCTGTTGTATTAAACCTGGGGGCTTTTAATATTCTACCTTGACTTTGGCTCAAGTTAGGCACTTGCCCACGAAGGAAACAATCTCTGCTTTCATGTTTGGCCACCAATAGAGTTTCTTGAGATCCGGATACATCTTATCTGATCCTAGATGAATGGAGTATCGTGTCTGATGGGCTTCATTCATGACAACCTCTCGGAAGCCACCAAATTTCGGTGTCCAAATTTGGTTCATTAAATAACCAACTCCGTCATCCTTGATTTCTAAGTTTTTCTCCATTCCTCTTAAGGCTTCATCTGCTACATTATTCGGCTTCAAGGCTTCTAACTAAGCCTCCTTGATTTGAGTGGACGGATGCGAATGGATGGTCATGGCTAGTACCATCACTCTACGACATGAGTACTCCTTTCGACTAAGGGCATCTTCTAGTACATTGGCTTTACCCGGATGATAGCGAATTTCTCATTCGTAATCATTGAGTAGTTCTACCCATCATCTTTGTCTCATGTTAATATCTTTCTTATCTAAGATGTGTTGAAGGCTTTTGCGGTCGATGAAGATAGTTCACTTGGTACCGTGGAGGTAATGTCTCTATATCTTCAGATCAAACACTACTACTCCTAACTCAAGATCATGAGTGGTGTAGTTGACCTCGTGTGTCTTTAGCTGTCCCGAGGCATAAGCAATAACCTTTCCTCGCTGCATAAGCACACAGCCTAGCCCCTGATTGGAGGCATCGCAATATACAACAAAATCTTTTGTCCCTTCTTGAAGAGATAAGATAGGTGCGCTACATAGGGCTCGCTTCAGTGTTTGGAATGCAATGTATTGTTTTTCTCCCCAACTAAAATTTGCACCCTTCTAAGTCAGGGCAGTAAGCGGTTTAGCGATTCTAGAGAAGTTTTGTATGAACCTACGGTAGTAGCCAGCAAGTCCTAGAAATTGAAGAATTTCTGAAGGCGTTCTGGGAACTGACCAGTTCTCTATCGCCTTTATTTTAGAAGGGTCCACATGTTGGATTAGTGTCTAAGTCCATAACTATAATTGGTATGTACTTGACCCGAGAGTAGCATGGTCCATTTGGGTTGCATATAACCACGACAATTTGATAGGATGGACTTTTGAGAAGAGGATATTCATGATTTATTAATATATTATAAGTTCTAATATATTAATATGAAATCATATTATTTAATTAGTATTGATCAAGAATTAGTTTGGAATTAATTATGTGATCAAAAGAGACTAATTAAATATATGGGGATCGATTATGTAAATCATTCATTCTTATAAATGTGGGCTTATAATCCATAGTTCTTTATGTTGGGCTAAAGCCATGTGGTGACCCATGGATGATCCATGGAGGTTTAAACCCATGGAGCATGAGGAATATGGAAGGTCATGCACATTAGGGTTTGCATGGTGTAACCCTAATTAAGCCACACTATATAAGAACCCCTCTAGCTCATGAAATCGGCACTTAAGTGGAATACTAGAGGGCTAGCTGATTTGTGTATGAAAGGAATCTCTTCTCAAGTTATCCTTTGTTCTAGGTGTGTTGCGATTCCATTTGAGGCATTGATACTATTGGTGCTAAGCTCTTAAAGGTTCAAGGCTTTCAACTACAACAAAAGGTATATCATCTAACTAGAATTTTCTAGTATAGATACTCCATTGTATGCTAGTTAGGATGATGCTTTGGAAAATGAAAGTTTGCATGTATATTAGAGAAAACATAGATCCAAAGCATCTAGGGTTGCATGTACACCATAGGAGTGTTAGAATGCTCAAAACCCTTCAGTGGTATCAGAGCCTAGGGTTGTTTTCCTATATACTTGATGCTACTTGCTTTAAAATGCTTTAAAAATCAATTTTTTGCTGTCTGGACAGTGGACTCGCTGGGGAACTCACTGAGTCACCTCATAAATGTAACCAACTGGCCGAGTCAGTTCATGTACTCAACGAGTTGGTGCTCTAGAATGTAGATTTTCGAGGTTTTAGGCTAGAATTGGACTAGGATCATTACCCTAAACTGTTTTTGAACTTATAAAACTGTTTTTGATGTGGTAATGATCATGCTTATCCAATTTATAAGATAATTGTCAAAGTTTCATGTTTTGTATTAGTTTATATGGTTAGGCTAATTACATGAAATTTGTTTGATATGAATTGTCTTGTTCTTATGAGTTTAATTTAGATCATAGAAAAAATTGTTTGATTTTTGTAAGTTATAATAGTTGATCTAAATGTTTTGATGAACTCCATAACTTATCCTCAAGTTATGGAAAATGAAAAGTTTCTTTTCTTTTAAAGAGATCATTAAACTTATAGGTTATGAACTTGAAGAGTCTTTTTCCATGAATGTTTTTATGAACTCCATAACTTGTCCTCAAGTTATTGATTTTCAAGAGTCTTTTCATTAAAACCTATATTAAACTCATAAGTTATGGATTCCAAAACTTTTTGAATAGTTCAAAACTTGCCCTCAAGTTTTGGAAGTTGTAAATATAAAAGTCTAACTTTTGAAACATTTAATTACAAACCCTGGAATTTTAAAGTTTAAAATTCTACCCTTATACTATTATAATATTATAGGTTTAATACTTATATATATGTATAAGAACAAAGTCAGTCTTACCGTTAGTAGGCCTCATTCAAGAAGCCGGTCTATAAGGGGGTATAAGGTTACTGCCTATAAAATGGCAGTTTAATGGGTGTCCACTCTCACCCACCGCTTCCTTGACTGGTAGAGGGTCCTTAGCCGTACGGGTAGGATAGGACTATAATTCTCCCTTCATTAAAAGTATAATGATAAATATAAAGTAACTAAACACTTATAAATTCCCAATATTAGTTACTTAGGAAAATGTGAATATGGTGCTAACCCATGAAATTGCACTTTACACCTTGTTAAGCCGTTAGTGGAGCGTGTGTGGTTAACCGGCACACTAATCTGGACTGACAGTGCGTGGCAAAGGGTAGTTTGATGTTAATCATAGATCAATGGAGCGTGTGTGGTTAACTGACACATTGATTAGGTGGTTGTAAAATTGGGTGTACCAAGCTAATTTGCATGGTTATTCACACCTTGTTTGTGATCCTTGGCATCCCAGTCACAAACTTGAAGGGCACAATCGAGATTTGAACATGCCATTGACAAGTTCAATGAATCTCAAAGGATCTAGGAATTTCAATCCGTTTAAAACTTAATTATCAATTTCGTTTTTCATGATGAAAAATGGTAAATCGTCATTTACCTACCTTCAAATATTTTGCAATTGGATTACAGCATCGTTTTTCCAAATTTTAAATTATTGTGTTGGGTCCTAGCCTTAATATTTCATTTGGGTGTTATATTAAGGACTTACATCAACTAACTTGAATTTCTCCCATTGTAGATGTCTAGTTCAGAAAACTATGGCCTTCCCAAATCTTTTGGAACAAGCTTTCCTCTTGAAGATGATGTCCCGTGGTTAGATCGTGGAAGTCATACTTCACTTCCTCCACCTCCTCCAATAATTCTCACTAACCCACAAGTTCAAAGACTTGAAAAATTCAAGGTCACTCAAGCCCTGCTTGCAATGAAAGATCAAGATGGAAGGTCTGTGTGTACTCACATCTTGGAGATGAAGTCACATATTTACAGGCTGAGAGTATTAGGTGTTGTTGTCTCAAGAAAGTTGGCTATTGACTGGGTTCTTCAATCACTTCATGTGTCATATAGTGAGTTCATTAATGACTACTATGTGATTGAACTATTAAAATCGTGTGATGTATCCCAAAATATATCTATTATAGTTTGTATGTATGTTTTTGTTTCGTGTATTGAACTCGGTAAAAGTAAAGTAGTGTTCTCACATATACCAATTATAGTTTAATTGTACGTTCTACACTGTATTGAAAACTTTTGCAATTTAATTGTGTGAAGGAAAAACACCTTTATGCTCGACATGTTACAAAAGGGTCAAAATATATAAATATTTTTATAAAATGTAGTGAATTATCTGTATGAATCAATTGCATGGATTTTGAAACATGTTTGAAACCATTTGTATAAAAGCACAAAAATCCTTGTGTTTTACTTTTATTCGCTGTAACGCCCGTGTTTCCAGGCTAGACATTATCCTTGATGTAATAGTCTAGGTTAACCTATGTAACCCAATTTGAAATAATAAAAATGTATTATTTGTGAATTATGTGAATTATGTGTTTATTTTCTTAATTATTATAATTTAATGAATTAAGAATAAAATGAACGTCAAAATTTAAGTGTAAAATAAACTCGATATCTTTGCATAAGGTTGTAGTGGCCGAAACGAGGTTTCCGAATATATATAGAACGCCCAAATCTGACTTCGTATGAGGAAATTATGATTTTCTGAAGTTTCGACTTGGCAGTATGCAGCCCGAATACTCGGTTTGAGATCGAGCGGTTTTTAGCCGAAACAATCTAAACTAGAATCGAAGATCTCCTTGTTAGTAGTGGAATGATTAAAAGTTAGGCGAGAACGGATGTCGGATAAAGAAGTTATGAATTTATAACGAAGTTTTCCTGTCCGGCCTACTAAAAATAAATAATAAAAATAAAAGTCAAAATTAGCCGATGGAGTCTAATGAAAGTTGTAGAGTATGGTCTCACCTACGCGTGGATATAAAGAACGTCGAAAACGGAGCTCGTATGCGAAAGTTACACAATTTAGAAGTTTGACGAGTCAAATTACGCCGAGCGTAATTTGAGTACGCCCAGGGTACTCAGAAGGGTGCAAGTTGCCTGACCAATACTCGAGTGCCACCAAATGACGCATGCAGTGACGTCAAAGTATGCCCAGCGTACTGAGTACGCCCATCGTAATTAGAAATTACGCCCAGCGTAATCCCAGACCCAGCAGCCTATAAATAGAAACCGAGATCAACCATTTTCTCTTGTTCAAACTCTTTCTTCTCTCTAGTTTTTGCCTCCATTTGCGTGCCAATCATATCCCGAAGCCCCGGTATCATTCCCGAGCCCCGAAGCAAGATCCGAAGCCCCGAGGATCCCGAAGAGCATTATTCTCGAGCCGAAGCTCTGCCCGCGAGGAGTCCGATTTTAGTGAAGATCTTCCAGATCTATCGAAGTATACTACTTCTACAAGTTGTAGTGCTGTCTGATCATCTTCTGATCAAGTGAGTGTATAGTTACTTTCTTCTAACACATTATTATGAAGTATTTTATACGAAATACGTGTTACATGTATATTTTGTTGATTATATGTGTGAATGTATATTCACTTTCTTTTATCCCATAGATCTGATTTATTCTATATGAAATACGTGTTATGTGTGTGTGCCTCATCTGTTATGTGGAAAAATGTATTGATTAAGCATGCTATGCAGGTTTTAAACTATGTATAAAAATGTATATTTTTATCTACTAATATGTTGTGTAGAACATGGGTAGATATTTGGTGTGTAATAAACAGATGAGAGGCCTCGATGTTGTTTTGATTTAGTCATCTAGAGGAGTTTAGATGACGACCACGGACTTTTCTAGACAATCTTGTGGAATATTAGCAGGCTCGCCACCTGTAGGTGTTAATGAACTTGGGTGTTCATTCGCTGTACTCCATCCCCCCATGGTTGCCTTATTTGACATATATTGTCGGGAAACCCCCGAAGCATGTGTTGTTGCCCGATGAAATATTCTTAGATTAAGTCCCTTGAGAAAAGTGTTTAGGGACATAAAGTAAGGATAACAGGAATGGGTAATTGGGTTTTTGTTGGTTGATGAAATTAATTTAATTATCTATTGTCGGTTGAAAACCCTATATGCTCACCAGGCTCCCAAGCCTGACCCACTCAGTTTATTTGTATTACGGGAAGTGGCGCAAGGGTATAAGATGGATGAATCATCAAGTTGTTTTGTTTACAAGTATGTATATGTATATATTTGTTGAATGACTTGTAATGTTACCGTTTATGCTTTATGGTCTGTATCGGAACATGACATCCCGAGTTTTGATTATATAATGAAAATACATTTCTTTATGAAATGATTTGGTAAATATTATTTTATCACGTTTTATTTTTGGGAACAAATTCCGCATCTCTTTTAAAATCAAAAGGATTTACTCTGAAAATGTTTTAAAAGCATAAATGAAACCGGTCTTTTCTGGCCGAGATTTTGGGGATGTCACAGTTGGTATTAGAGCGTTAGTTTAAGCGAACTAGGAATTTGTAGGATTTCTAGACTTAAACTTAAAATGTTAAGTGAAATTTTGAGATGTGTGTCTGTGATATTTTAGACACGAGCACTAGTTTATTTTAGGAAAATTGCCTAAAATGCTTTTATGTGCTAAATGTTATATGTTTGCCATATACGATATTATTTGTTCGGATCTATGGTCTGTTGCTTACCGGATCTAGAAACCTTATGTGTGTAGGATTCTAAACGTACGTCTACGATATTAGAACTAGCATGTAAACGTTTCTGAGTGATAAGGATGATTTGAATATCTATCGTGAATGCGGATCTAATTTCACCTTATTCGGTGTGTAGATAAAAAATGGTGAGAACAAGAAGTGGAGTTGGAAATGCTGATGAAAACAGGAATCAACCACTAGTGATTGAGCAAATACCTGTCGTAGCAGCAGCACCTGAGCCGATAACAATGGCTGGTGTACAATTGATGATTTAAACGATTTTGGATCGTCAAATGGAGGAGACTAGGCGGTTGCTTCAACACAATCGTGAAGAACTGTCAATTCAAGTGGAAGAGCCCGAATTAAATGAAGGGCACTCGGAAGGTGGAAACTTCAGTAGGTCTGTTGGTCAAGCCAACCTATTGATAGTTAGGCAAAACAACCATGATGGAAGGAATGATGGAATGGGATGCAAGTACAAGTACTTTCTAACTTGCAAACCATCGACCTTCACTGGAAAGTTGGATCCGATTGGACTTATGGATTGGATCTCAGAAATGGAGTTAGCCTTCATGACTTGTGGCTGCAAAGGCAAGTTGCAGACTATCTATGCAGTGCGTCAGTTCCGAGGTGGAGCCGTTTGTTGGTGGAACACTCTGGGGAAGACTTTAAGCCCTAATGAGCCACTGCAATTGTCATGGGTAGAGTTCTTGGCGCAGTTCAAGCGCAAGTTCTGCTCGGCTCAAAATCTGTTGGAATTGGAGAATAAGTTTATGACATTAACAAAAGGCAGCATGTCAGTTGATGAATACACTAATAACTTTACAGACAAGATGGAGTTTGCTTTGCGCATCGTTCCAGATGAGCTGACAAAGGTTGACTGGTACGCAAAGGGACTCTCATGGGAGTATGCAGTGCCAGTTCGTCAGGTGCCTACTCTAGAGGCAGCTATTTGGGCTGCCAAGTCTGTTGAAGACATGATCAAGGGAAGGACCGCCGACAAGGTTGAAGTTGGCGAAAAGAGAAAATTTGAAGGAACTTCGGGTTCCAACAAGAAAAGAAAAATTTTCGAAGTCTGATTCGAAAAAGTTTGGAGGAAAAGGAGGCGAAGCAAAATGGTGTGAGAAGTGCAAGAAAAAACATTTTGGAAAATGTAGTGAGGAAGTAACCTGCTACAACTGTGGAAAAATTAGACATTTTGCCAATGAGTGTCCGTCCAACAAAAGGATGTGTTTTGGTTGTAATGAATAGGGGAACATTTTGAAAGACTGTCCGAAGAAGAAGGAGGCAGCGAAGCCCAACATTCAACCAAAGCCGAAGGCGAGAGCCTTCCAGATGACACTTGAGGGTGCAAAAGATGAAGCTAATGTCGCTTCAGGTACCTTTCTTGTTAACGAACTACCTGCTCAAATTTTGTTTGATTATGGAACCAACTACTCCTTTATTTCGCATGAGTTTGGTAGAAAACTAGTTTTGCCTGTTGATAGACTAGATAATGCTTTATTAGTCGAAGTTGCTAGTGGCAAGTTTGTACCTGTTAGACATCGTATGAAAAACATCTTAATCGGCCTGAATGGGAATAAGTTTCACGAGGAATTATTGCCCATCGAACTTAATGGTTTCGACATCGTTTTGGGAATGGATTGGCTTAGCGCCAACGATGTCGAGATTTTATGCAAGAAGAAAATAGTGAAGGTAAACCCTCCTGGGAAGGAATCATTAATGGTGTTTGGAGATAAACGCAGAGTAAATTCTGGAATCATTTCCCTAATGAAAGCCAGAAAGTGTTTGACCAAGGGATGTACATCATATTTAGCATTCGTGATCGATGCTAAGAAGGAAAAGAAGGTGATGCAGAATATTCCCGTGGTGTGTGATTATCCGGAAGTATTTCCCGAAGATCTTCCTGGATTACCACCTGATAGACAAGTGGAATTCAGAATAGACTTGTTACCAAGAACCACGCCAATAGCAAAAGCACCATACCGATTAGCACCAACGGAGATGAAGGAGCTGATGATGGAACTTCAGGAGTTGTTGGACAAAGGTTTCATTAGACCTAGTTCATCACCCTGGGGAGCTCCGGTGTTATTCGTAAAGAAGAAAGATGGAAGTATAAGAATGTGCATCGATTACAGGGAGCTGAACAAGGCAACAATAAAGAATAGATATCCGTTGCCTAGGATTGATGACCTGTTCGATCAACTTCAAGGCTCAAGTTATTTTTCAAAGATCAACCTAAGGTCAAGATATCATCAACTAAAAGTAAGAGAGCAAGATATCGAGAAGACTGCATTCAGAACCAGATATGGACACTTCGAGTTCTTGGTTATGTCGTTTGGACTAACCAATGCTCCAGCAGCGTTCATGGATTTGATGAATAGGGTTTGTAATCCGTTTCTAGATAAATATGTGATGGTGTTCATAGATGACATTATGATTTACTCAAAATGCCAAGAGGAGCATGGCAGACACTTGTGAGAAGTGTTGGAAGTCTTGAAGAAGGAGAAGTTGTATGCGAAGTTCTCCAAATGTGATTTTTGGATTCGAGAAGTCCAATTCTTAGGTCACGTGGTCAACCAAGAAGGAATAATGGTTGATCCAGCAAAGATTGAAGCTGTAATGAGGTGGGAACAGCCGAAAAGTCCCACAGAGATCCGAAGCTTTTTAGGATTAGCCGGATATTACCGAAGGTTTATCCAAGGCTTTTCTTCAATCGCTAGTCCATTAACAGCTTTGACTCACAAAGGAGCTACTTATGCTTGGAGTGATAAGCATAAAGAAGCATTCGAGAAGCTAAAGAAGAGGTTATGTGAGGCACCGATTCTATCTTTACCCGATGGAGTTGAAGACTTCGCTGTTTATAGCGATGCGTCTGGGGTAGTTTTCGCTCTAAAAATATGGAGGCATTACCTCTATGGCACGAAGTGCAAACTTTTCACTGATCATAAGAGTCTCCAATATCTCTTAAGTCAAAAAGAATTGAATATGAGGCAACGACGCTGGCTAGAATTACTTAAGGACTACGACTATGAGATACTTTACCACCCCGGTAAAGCTAATGTTGTTGCTGATGCTCTTAGTCGGAAAGTCAATCTTGAAGGAAAAAGGCCAATAGCGTTGAGAATAGAAGTTGTCTCGAAAATTGTGGAAAGTATAAAGAAAGATCAAGAGGAAGCTTCTGAGAAGAATGACCGAAAGGAGGAACGTTTGGGAAAAACGTTGGTGTTTGATACAAACGGTCATGGACTAAAGGTGTTCTAAGGTCGGATTTGGGTACCTAAGTCCGGAGGGATAAGAGATCTTCTGATGGAAGAAGCTCACAAAACCATGTATTCAATTCATCCCGGCAGCACTAAAATGTATAGGGACCTAAAACCCTACTACTGGTGGCCAACGATGAAGCTTGATGTTGCAAAGTATGTGGTCGAGTGTGTGACTTATGCGAGAGTCAAGACACAACATCAGAAACCATATGGGAGTTTAGAACCTTTACCTGTGCCTATGGGTAAATGGGAAGACTTTGCGATGGATTTTGTCACTAAACTACCCAGAACAAAAAGTGGTCACGACATGATTTGGGTGGTCGTTGATCGATTCACTAAGAGTTCGCATTTCATAGCAGCCAATGAGAAATGGTCTATGGAAAAGCTTGCAAATTCTTATGTGAAGGAAATTGTGAGGCTTCACGGTGTTCCGTTAACGATTGTATTGGATCGTGACAGTCGTTTCACCTCGAGGTTTTGCAAAAGTCTACAAGAGGAAATGGTTACCAAGTTGTGTTTAAGTACAGCTTACCATCCACAGACTGATGGTCAGAGTGAAAGAACAATACAAATACTTGAAGATATGCTGAGAGCATGTACCCTGGAATTCCTGGGCAACTGGGATGAACACTTACCTTTAGTAGAATTTTGCTACAATAATAGTTTCCACTCAAGCATAAAGATGACACCTTATCAAGCTTTGTACAGACAAAAGTGTCGTACGCCGTCGTGTTGGCTTGAGGCTGGGGAAAAGCGGTTTATGGGTCCCGAGATGGTCCATCAAACCGCTGAAAAGTTGAAAATAATTAGAGAAAGAATGTTAGCAGCTCAGGATCGTTAAAAGAGCTATGCTGACAAGAAGTGAAGGCCGATGACTTTTGAAGTTGGAGATTCGGTTTTGCTAAAAGTCTCGCCGTGGAAGGGACTTATAAGGTTTGGTAAAAGGGGAAAGTTAAGTCTGGGTTTTATTGGACTGTTTAAAGTTCTTTAGAGGATTGGGAACCAAGCTTACAAGCTAGAACTACCAGAAGAACTGAGTGGTATTCATAACACTTTCCATGTGTGTTATTTGAGGAAGTTCACGGGAGAAGTTCCTGATATAATTCTAATTTCTGAATTGAGAATTGATGAAAACAAGAGGTTAATTGAAGAACCAGAGGCAATTGTTGACAGAAAGACTAAGAAGCTTCGACGCAAGATGGTCGAATTAGTGTTTGTCCGTTGGAAACATACGAATGGGCCAAATCTCACTTGGGAAACAGAGAGTGACATGTTGAGTCGCTATTTGCATTTGTTTGTTGATGTGTGATTCCGGGGACGGAATCATCCTAACGGGGAGAGAATTGTCACGCCCGTGTTTCAAGGCTAGGCATTATTCTTGATGTAATAGTCTAGGTTAACCTATGTAACCCAATTTGAAATAATAAAAAAAATGTATTATTTGTGAATTATGTGAATTATGTGTTTATTTTCTTAATTATTATAATTTAATGAATTAAGAATAAAATGAGCGTCAAAATTTAAGTGTAAAATAAACTCAATATCTTTGCATAAGGTTGTAGTGGCCGAAACGAGGTTTCCGAATATATATAGAACGCCCAAATCTGACTTCGTATGAGGAAGTTATGATTTTCTGAAGTTTCGACTTGGCAGTATGCAACCCGAATACTCGATTTGAGATCGAGCGGTTTTTAGCCGAAACAATCTAAACGAGAATCGAAGATCTCGTTTTTAGTAGCGAAACGATGAAAAGTTAGGCGAGAACGAACGTCGGACGAAGAAGTTACGAAGTTATAACGAAGTTTTACTGTCCGGGCCTACTAAAAATAAATAATAAAAATAAAATCAAAATTAGCCGATGGGTCTACATGAAAGTTGTAGAGTATGGTCTCACCTACACGTGGATATAAAGAACGTCGAAAACGGAGCTCGTATGCGAAAGTTACGCAATTTAGAAGTTTGACGAGTCCAATTACGCCGAGTGTAATTTGAGTACGCCCAGCGCACTCAGAAGGGTGCGAGTTGCCTGACCAATACTCGAGTGCCACCAAATGACGCATGCAGTGACATCAAAGTATGCCCAGCATAATTAGAAATTACGCCCAGCGTAATCCCAGACCCAGCAGCCTATAAATAGAAACCGAGATCAGCCATTTTGTCTTGTTCAAACTCTTTCTTCCGTCTAGTTTTTGCCTCGATTTACGTGCCAATCATATCCCGAAGCCCCGGTATCATTCCCGAGCCCCGAAGTAAGATCCGAAGCCCCGAGGTGTAACGTCCCAAAATACGAGCCAAAAATTTCATTTTTAAAACATGTATTTAGCAAAACATTAGGAATAAAACGTTCAATGTTCATATTATTTCACAAAGATATTGCATGTCTGGAAAACATTTTTATAAAATGTAAAAGTGTCAGAGTACAAATCCCCAGGAAGATCTCATAGTGCGGAGTACAAAGCTTGTGTGTGATCTACTGCTACCGCGCCGGCTCCTTCCCCTTCGAAGAAGAGGTACCTGAAACCAAAACTGAAAACTGTAAGCACGAAGCTTAGTGAGTTCCCCCACTGTACCACATACCATACAATCACTTAACATACATATACTGTCGGGCATATCTAGGTGCCCGACCTACCTATTCGGTCCTTACGACCGGATACTGCCGGGCATATCTGGGTGCCCGACCTACCCCTTCGGTCCTTACGACCGGATACTGCCGGGCATATCTAGGTGCCCGACCTACCCCTTCGGTCCTTATGACCGGATACTGCGGACTATTTCAACCCCTACTGCTACCACATAACACATATCACATAGCATCATATCATACTAGCACATAAACATAACACATGTAGTAGCAACCCTAGATGAATATCACAGAGACCATCATCAATCATACAACTCCTACTGGTGGGCCGGCATTGTGGCCATAGACCCACCGCTACTGGAAGGTAACTCACATCGAAGTAGCTGCTGATCTGCATGGGAACTGACTGTCTGCTGCTGCTGCAGCTCCGGAAATCCTCCGGCTATAATTCCCACAAAACCCTTAGTCAAACACTGCTAACCGACCTCAGGGTAAAATGACCATTTTCCCCTTACCAATCAAGAGTCAAGTCAAAGTCAACTTCCAGTTGGCCCGACTCACCGAGTTAACTTGCCAACTCGCCGAGTCCCTATCCCTTTGTCCAACTATAAACCCGTCTCTACTCGTCGAGTTAAGCATTGACTCGATGAGTTCTCCTTCTAAACTAAAGGCCAATAGTCCTTCATCCTACTCGCCGAGGTGTATGAACAACTCGCCGAGTTCTTCTTCATCCGAAGAACACTCAATGCTGAGACTCGCCGAGCTGTATGAACAACTCGCCGAGTCTGTTCTTGAGGCAAGAAGATTGCCTTGAACTCGCCGAGTCATGGCATTGACTCGCCGAGTTACTTCATGAGTGAGTATGGCTTCCGACCCACTGAGTCACACCCCCATGACTCACTACTCCAACCCGCAACACGAAAAAGGGGAAAAACTCGCGACTCGACTCGCCGAGTCAGATGAACGACTCGCCGAGTCTGCTGCATGCAAATACTATACACGCGATTCTGCTTGAATCCAGCTCATGCCATTCATAGATCTGGGTTTCTAGGGCCTGATTAACACGTAAAGTTTCCAACTTTACGTGTAAATAAACACCCATGAGGGTTTTAGGGCTCAGAATGCACCAAAAGAGTAGATCTAGGGCTTTCATGCAATATGGCTCCATAAAGGCAGTAGATCCAAGCTCCTGGAGCTCAATCATGCCTAGATCTAGAGGCTAAACAACTTATTACGAACCCTAAAACACAAACAAGCTTGGGAAAAGGCTCAAGAAGGGATTTCAGGGAGCTACAAGGGACAATAAGCATGAAAACAGAGGGAAATTGGGTTATACCACAAGGAAATCACTGAGATAACACAAATATGCCTGGCCTCCTTCTTCTCTTCTTGATATACTCTCCTTCCCTCTACAAATATTCAAGAAAACACACCAAAATGCTTCAATCTCACAAGGAACAAGGCTTGAACGAAGTATAGGGCTCTGAGGGTGAAGGGGGAGAGCATAGGGGCGGATAAGAGGGTTTAAATAGGGTGCAAAACCTTGAAATTTAGGGTTTCATCAGACAACGAGGACTCGCCGAGTCCAGAATATGGACTCGCCGAGTCGCCAACTTAAACGTGTTCCGGATCCCGTCTCTACTCGGCGAGTCGGACCTACAACTCGCCGATTGCAAGGCTAAAAATGAAAAACACTAAGATAAATTTTACGTACTAGGAACCATGTGCTACAAATCTCCCTCACTTATTTTAGACTTCGTCCTCGAAGTCTGCCGCTCGATCCTGAAACAGCTCGGGGTAATGCTCCATCATTTCTTCCACCGGCTCCCAAGTCCATTCTGAACCCTTGCGGTGCTGCCATTGCACCTTTACTAATTCCACCCTCTTGTTCCTTAGATCCTTCGACTTCCGGTCGAGGATTCCAACTGGGCGCTTAATGTAATTCAGGCTGTAATCAACCTGTATATCCTCTAATGGCACCACCGCTGAATCATCCACGAGGCACTTCCGCAGCTGGGAGACATGGAAGGTGCTGTGGATCTTGATGGGTTTTGGCCATATGAACATTCCTATGTACACATGCAAACCCTAATGCTTGGATCTAGGTTTCTCTAATTAAACATGCATTGGATCCAAGACTTCTAATAACTAATAGAGTATAAGAACAATATAAAACCAGAGTTAGAAGCTTACCCTTAAACACTTGTTTGATCTTCTTGTTCTTGGAGCTTTAGAGTCACAAATGTCACTCCTCTAATAGCTTACAAACACCAACTAGCAAGAGGATGATTTGAGAGAGAGGAGAGGGAAGAAATTGGCTAGGGTTTCTTTGCTTATCAGAGGTGCCGATTTCCCTTGCCCTAAGGGTCTATTTATACTTGTAAGGCTCCTAGGGTTTCACCCTTAAACCCTAATTGGATAACTTTTACTCAAAGCAATCCAAATCCTTTCCAAGATAAGCCCTTGGACGATTTGTGGCTTATCCCAAGCCCTAGAAATCGTCCAACCCTATCCATAAAGGATCTACAGCCCAAAGTGTAACTATCAAACAATTGACAGTTTATACCCTCTTATTTAATTAATCTCTTTGAGTCACCAAATTAATTCTAATTAGATTATGACTTATATTAATCAAATAACAATATTATTATTCTTTATATTATTCTCATAATATATTAATAATATTTACTCTCTCATAATAAATCATCCTGTCAAGTTGCTATGGTGAAGGCAACCCAAAAGGACCATGCACAATCGGGTCAAATACTTGCCTAATATAGTTGTAGCCTTAGACACTATTCCAACAGTCTCCCACTTGGATAAGTCTAGTAACTATATGCACAAGTACAATTCGATTTTCAATCGTAGCTCTCAAAGACGCTGTCAAACTCTGATCTAATCAATCTTTTCCTTTAGATAAGGGATCGTACAGTCCTCTGTTAGATATCATGCTGACAATTCTATGGAATAATTTGTCTAGCATTTGGTTTCTCGATCTCCAATTTATTCAACATAGAACTTAATCGAACACATCAATTCAGTTCTGACCAGGCCCGACACATAAGTCAAATCAAATCATCGAGCGGCCGAGATATCGCTTTTACCCTCTTGGGATAAAAGTAACAAATAAACTTCGACTTATATGCATTTACTTATTCATTAATAAACTATACACAACAATGCGTTTTATGACACCGAGTTACTGAAGCGTTTTCGCATTATCAATGTACAACCAATTAACAAATAACAAACCATATATCTAGGTTTTAAGACTATATGATATTATCGTCTTGCGATCACCCTTTTATATCATATTCCATAAGGTGATTCCAGCAAGCGCGGGTTTGTTCCAATGCTCAAAAGTAGTTCATAAGCACTCATGAACGTTGCAGCAACCCTTTTCTATGTCTAATACCATTTAGACAATCTACACACCGATTCATGACAATCTTCATTCATACCTACTTCCAACATATGAACGATTGTGGACAATTTTGAATAATTCGATTATTCTTAATAAACTTAATTATTCTGGAAGTCAAAACATGCAAAATGAAACAATAGTTAAACAATTAACATAAGACAGTAACATTACTCATAAATAATACTCCTTTATTTAATCATCAAATGTTAATTACATTTATCTATTACACGTTTTCTACTATTATCTAATCTATACTAATATCATCCTTCAGCCCAATACTCCTAGCATGCTGCAAGTGCTTACAGTCCCTTCGTAAGCGGATCTGCTGGGTTATCTTCTGATGATATCCTCTTCACTACGAGTTGTCCTTCTTCTACACGATGTCTAATAAAGTGATATTTTCTGTCGATATGTCGAGATCTACCATGATCCCTTGGTTCCTTGGTCAAGGCAACCGCTCCTTCATTATCACAGAAAATTTCCATGGGCTCCTTTATGGCAGGTACAACTCCAAGGTCACCAATGAAGTTCTTGGAACTTTTCCAAGTCACTGCTCCTCCATTTAGGTTAAAGACCCAGCCCGACTGCGAACGGTAGTTGTCCCTGTCTGTCTGAAAACTGGCGTCACTATACCCTCGCACCTTCAAGTCATCACTCCCTTCGAGGACTAAGAACCATTCCTTCGTCCACCGAAGGTACTTAAGGATATTCTTCACCGCAATCCAATGGGCTTTGCCAGGATTCCCTTGATATCTGCTAACCATGCTCAAAGCAAAGGCTACATCAGGGCGAGTACAAGTCATAGCATACATGATTGAGCCAACTGCGGAAGCGTATGGTACTCGGCTCATCTCTGCTATTTTAGCTTCGGTACTCGGACTTTGAGTCTTACTCAACTTGGCATTACTTTGTATCGGTAATTCTCCCTTCTTCGAGTTTTCCATACTAAAACGTTTTAGTACCTTCTCTAAGTAAGTGTTCTGACTAAGTCCTATTAGTCTCTTACTTCTTTCTCTTACTATCCTTATTCCCAAAATATAATAAGCCTCTCCGAGGTCCTTCATAGCGAAGCACTTCCCGAGCCCGGACTTAACCTCCTGTAGAGTCGGGACGTCGTTTCCTATGAGTAATATGTCATCGACATATAGAACGAGGAAGTTTACTATACTCCCACTGGCTTTGACATATACACATGATTCATCTTCTCTTCGTACAAATCCAAACTCTTTGACTTTCTCATCGAAGCAAAGATTCCATCTGCAAGATGCTTGCTTAAGTCCATAAATGGACTTCTCAAGCTTACACACTCTATTCGGATGCTTCGGATCCACAAACCCCTCTGGCTGAGCCATGTAAACATCCTCAACCAACTTTCCGTTAAGGAAAGCGGTCTTTACATCCATTTGCCAAATCTCATAATCATGAAATGTGGCAATAGCTAGCATCACTCTAATAGATTTTATCTTCGCAACTGGTGAGAAGGTCTCATCATAGTCAACTGCGGGAGTTTGAGTAAAGCCCTTCGCAACCAATCGCGCCTTATACGTGTGTACTTTTCCATCCACATCGGTCTTCTTCTTGAAGATCCATTTGCACCCAACGGTCTTACGTCCGGGCACATTGTCAACCAAATTCCAAACTTGGTTATCATACATGGATTGGATCTCGCTATCCATTGCCTCTTTCCATTTCGCAGACTCCGGGCCTGCCATGGCTTCCTCATAGCTATTAGGTTCATCAAGGTTTATTAGTGTACCAATACTAATATATGTGTCCCCTTCGGTAGTAATATGAAAACCATAAAACTGGGGTTGAACTCTAACTCTTTCGGAACATCTAAGAGGTAAGGATTCGTCAATCGGTTCAACCGGAGTTTCCTCCTCGGGTTGAGTGCCAGCGGTAGAAGTTCCTGTTGGAATAGTGTCTAAGGCTGAAACTATATTAGGCAAGTATTTGACCCGGTTGTGCATGGTTCTTTTGGGTTGCCTTCGCCATAGCAACTTGATAGGATGATTTATTACGAGAGAGTAAATATTATTAATATATTATGAGAATAATATAAGGAATAATAATATTGTTATTTGATTAATATAAGTCATAAATTAATTAGTATTAATTTGGTGACTTAAAGAGATTAATTAAATAAAAGGGTAAAAACTGTCAATTGATTGATAGTTACACTTTAGACTGTAAATCCTTAAGGGATAAGGATTGGATAGATTCTAGAGCTTGGGATAGCTCAAAATCGTTCAAGGCTTATCTATGGTAAGGATTTGGATTGCTTTAAGGAAAGGATTATCCAACTAGGGTTTAAGGTGAAACCCTTAAGGAGTCTACGAGTATAAATAGACCCCATGGCATAGGGAAATCGGCATCTCATCTAGAATAGAGAAACCCTGGCCGATTTCCTCCTCTCCTCTCTCTCAAATCATCTTCATTGCTATTTGGTGTTTGTAAGCCATTAGAGGAGTGACAATTGTGACTCTAGAGCTTCAAGACAACAAGATCAAAACAAGAGATTCAAAGGTAAACTTCTAGATCTGATTTTGTATTGTTTTATACCTAATTAGTCATTAGAAGTCTTGGATTCAAAGCATGTTTAATTAGAAAACCTAGATCCAAGCATTAGGGTTTTGCATGCGCACATAGGAAAGTTCTTATGGCTAAAACCCATCACTGGTATCAGAGCCTAGATTGGTTTCTATTAAATTGTTGCTTGTTTGTTTGAAACTTGTGTGCAAAATTCAAATTTTGTGTTTCTGTGTTGTAAACTCGACGAGTTCAAGCGTCAGGAAGGGCCAGACTCGGGATTTTTCCATACTTATCTTATGGAAACTTGCCTTTATCATATTAGATCAATCTTAATCCGATTTTCTGATATATATGACTATAATCTTGATCTAATTAAAGATATTTATCAACTAATAAAATATTAAAATTTCCTTATGTGATAATTAATTAATTATTTTGATTAAATTGGTAATTATCTTGCAAGAAATAATTAAATAAATCAAATATGGATAATTATGGAATTAATTGAGATTATTTGTTATTTGATCCTCCATGTTTTAAATGTTTAAAACTTGTCCTCAGGGTTTGTATGAGCACATAAGATGTTCTTAGGACCAAAACCCATCACAATCATGCATCAATTTAATAGAAACCAATCTAGGCTCTGATACCACTGATGGGTTTTGGCCATATGAACATTCCTATGTGCACATGCAAACCCTAATGCTTGGATCTAGGTTTCTCTAATTAAACATGCATTGGATCCAAGACTTCTAATAACTAATAGAGTATAAGAACAATATAAAATCAGAGTTAGAAGCTTACCTTGAAACACTTGTTTGATCTTCTTGTTCTTGGAGCTTTAGAGTCACAAATGTCACTCCTCTAATGGCTTACAAACACCAACTAGCAAGAGGATGATTTGAGAGAGAGGAGAGGGAAGAAATTGGCCAGGGTTTCTTTGCTTATCAGAGGTGCCGATTTCCCTTGCCTTAAGGGTCTATTTATACTTGTAAGGTTCCTAGGGTTTCACCCTTAAACCCTAATTGGATAACTTTTACTCAAAGCAATCCAAATCCTTTCCAAGATAAGCCCTTGGACGATTTGTGGCTTATCCCAAGCCCTAGAAATCGTCCAACCCTATCCATAAAGGATTTACAGCCCAAAGTGTAACTATCAAACAATTGACAGTTTATACCCTCTTATTTAATTAATCTCTTTAAGTCACCAAATTAATTCTAATTAATTTATGACTTATATTAATCAAATAACAATATTATTATTACTTATATTATTCTCATAATATATTAATAATATTTATTCTCTCATAATAAATCATCATGTCAAGTTGCTATGGTGAAGGCAACCCAAAAGGACCATGCACAATCGGGTCAAATACTTGCCTAATATAGTTGTAGCCTTAGACACTATTCCAACAGATTTGACTAAGCTCGGCTGGCAGATCCAACCTATATGCCACCTTTCCCACCCGGGCTACAACCCTGAACGGACCAATGTATCTCGGGCCCAACTTGCCCCGCTTCCTGAATCGAATGACGCCTTTCCAAGGCGACACTTTCAGGAGAACCATATTCCCGACCTGGAACTCCAGGTCTGATCGACGCTTGTCGGCGTAACTTTTCTGTCGACTCTGCGCAGTCTGAAGCTTGCTTCGAACCTGTTGGATCTTCTCGGTCATCTTGAGCACCACCTCAGTGCTCCCCATGACCCTCTGGCCAACTTCACCCCAACATATCGTGGTCCTGCACCTCTGTCCATACAACATCTCGAATGGGGGACGGTCAATACTCGCGTGGTAGCTGTTGTTGTACGATAACTCAGCCAAGCGTAGATAGGTATCCCAGCTACCATCGAAGTCTAGCACACATGCCCGCAACATATCCTCCAAAGTCTGGATGGTCTGCTCACTCTGACCATCCGTCTGCGGGTGAAAGGCGGTGCTAAAATGCAGACGAGTGCCTAACTCATCATGAAACCTCTTCCAAAACCTGGAAGTGAACCGCACATCTCGATCCGATATCACTGACACTGGCACCCCGTGCCGCGCCACTATCTCCCTGATATAGATATCGGCCAACTTTTCGGCCGAGATACTCTCCTGAATCGGAATAAAATAGGCGCTCTTGGTCAACCGATCCACGATGACCCAAATCGAATCTACTCCTCGTGCCGTCCGTGGAAGCTTTGTGATAAAATCCATCATAATATTGTCCCATTTCCACAACGGGATATCCAATGATTGCATCTTGCCGTACGGTCTCTGATGCTCGGCCTTGACCTTCCTGCAGGTCAAACACCGCTCAACGTACCACGCCACATCCCGCTTCATGCAGGGCCACCAATAGTCTAGGCGAAGATCCCGATACATCTTCGTCGCCCCTGGATGAATAGAGAATCGGGATTTGTGCGCCTCCTCCATCAAGATCTGGCACACGCCTCCGTGATACGGCACCCACACCCTACGGTGTAGTGTCAATAACCCTCGACTATCATAATCGAAGGAGGTGACTTGACCCACTATACGCTCACTCTTCCGATGCTCCTCCTTCATAGCCTCCTGCTGAGCTTCCCGAATCTGCTCTAACAGGGGAGTCACCACAGTCATCCTCATGCAAATATCCCTGATCAGCACCGCCTTGCGGCTAAGCGCATCGGCCACCACATTGGCCTTCCTCGGGTGATAAAGGATCTCACAGTCATAATCCTTCACCACGTCCAGCCACCGGCGCTGCCTCATGTTCAGATTCGGCTGATCCATGAGGTACCTTAAGCTCTTGTGGTCCGTGAAAATGGTACATCGAACCCCGTAGAGGTAATGCCGCCATATCTTGAGGGCGAAGACCACCGCCCCCAACTCTAAATCATGTGTCGGGTAGTTCGCCTCGTGAGGCTTCAGCTGCCTCGAGGCATAAGCAATGACATGTCCCCTCTGCGTCAATACTACGCCTAAGCCCGAGATAGACGCATCATAGTACACCACAAAATCATCCACGCCCTCAGGCAGGGCTAAGATTGGCGCCTCACACAATCTCTGCCTCAGAATCTCGAATGCTGCCTGCTGCTCAGGCCCCCATCGAAAGACCACGACTTTCCTAGTCAACCGTGTCAGGGGTACGGCTATCTTGGAGAAATCCTGAATGAATCTCCGATAATATCCTGCTAATCCTAGGAAACTCCGAATCTCGGATGGAGACTTCGGAACCTCCCATCTCATCACGGCCTCCACCTTGGCCGGGTCTACTGAAATCTCATTCTGGTTGACGAGTTGCCCAAGAAACTACACCTCGCGCAACCAAAACTCACATTTGGAGAACTTGGCGTACAAGCTCTCCCTCCTCAAGGTCTCCAAAACCTCTCTCAGATGCTCCTCGTGCTCCTCCTGCGTCTTGGAATAAACCAAGATGTCATCAATGAAAACTATCACTGACCGGTCCAGCATCGGTCTACACACGCGGTTCATGAGGTCCATGAACGTGGCAGGAGCATTGGTGAGCCCAAACGACATCACCACGAACTCATAATGGCCATAGCGTGTCCGAAACGCGGTCTTCTGTACATCCTCCTCTCTGACCCTCATCTGATGATAACCTGAACGCAAATCGATCTTGGAGAACCAAGATGCTCCCTATAACTGATCAAAGAGGTCATCAATCCTCAGGAGTGGGTAACGTTCTTCACCGTTACCTTATTCAGCTCCCGGTAATCTATACACATCCGATGTGACCCGTCCTTCTTCTTCACAAACAGGATCGGGGCTCCCCAGGGTGAACTTCTCGGTCAAATAAATCCCTTGTCTAGCAGCTCCTGCAGCTGCGTAGACAACTCCTGCATCTCGGGAGGAGCCAACCGATAGGGTGCCTTGGCTATCGGAGCCGCACCAAGAACTAGGTCGATCCTGAACTCTACCTGATGCTCCGAAGGTATTCTAGGAAGCTCCTCCAGGAAAACATCAGCGTAGTCTCGTACCACTGGAACCTCGCTCACCGTCGCTTTACCCGTCTCCCAGGTATCCAGAACATACGCGACATATTCCGTGCAACCCTGCTGAAGGTAGCGCCTAGCTCTCGCTGCTGAGCATACTGCAGGTCCATGCTACGGCCTCTCGCCGTGGATCACCAACTCTCCCCCACTCGGGGTCCTGATCCGCACTAGCTATTGTGCGCAATCTATCACTACCCTATTAGGGCTCAACCAATCCATGCCTATGATCACCATGTTCCCCCGCAACGGGATGGGAACCAAATCCACCAAATAGCGCTCCTCAAATAACCTCATAACACAATCCCTGAACACTGCTGATGCTCGTACCGATCGATCATCGACAATCTCTACCTCTAAAGGGCAATCCAACATGCCCGAAGACTCAGTAAATCTCTTGCTAAGCGCAAGGGAAACAAATGACCGGGTGGCACCCGAGTCAAACAACACCTGAACTGGGATACTGTTCACATGGAACAATCCTAACGCATGAACACAGGGCACATATCAACAACACAACATCATAAAAAAATAAAATAGAGGGAAAGAAGCATACCCGTCACCACATCAGGTGCGGCGCATGCCTCCTCTACAGTCAGCTGAAACACCCGGCTCCTCACCACTGGAGCCTCTGCCTTGCCCAGCCGGCCATCTGTAATCTGCAGGGTAGCTGGAGCTGGCGCCTTAACCGGCACTGATGCTGTCAACTGGGGGCAATTCGCCTTCTTGTGGCCCCTCTGGTTGCAATGGAAACACAGAAACTCAGACGACTGCATCACAGGTGCAGGGGCGGTACAATCCCGGCTGAAGTTCCCTGACTTGCCGCACTTGTAGCAGCCTGACGATCCTATCTTGCACGCTCCCACGTGCGCCCTGCTGCATTTCTTACAGCGCTCCCGCCTCTGTTGGCCTTTCGGCCCTGCACCCAATCCCTTGGGCTTCTTTCCCGAAGCCCCCATAACATGCCTCTCTTCCGCCTTCCTTTAACGGATGTGCTCTAGATCTATATCCCTCTCCCTTGCCCTGGCAATCATAGAGTTCAGGGTAGGGCAAGTTGAAAAACTAACATGCTCCCAAATATCAGCTCGTAGCATGTCATGATAACTGGTCCTCCTCATATCCTCATCACCCACGTACTGGGGCACCAGCAACGCCCTCTCCCGGAACTTGGCGGTGATCTTCGCCACAGTCTCCGTCGTCTGTCTCATATCCAAGAACTCCCTGGCCAGCTGTTGAAGCTCGACATCCGGCGCGAACTCTGACTTGAACCTGGTCGCGAAGTCCGACCAAGTCATAGCCTTAACAACCGAGGCTCCCAACGAGTCACCCACGGACTCCCACCAATCCCTAGCTCGATCTCGTAAACACCCCACTGCGAACCTCACCTTCAACCCTTCAGGGTAGAAACTAATCATCTGTGCAGACTCAATGTCTGCAATCCATCGTCTGGCAGCTATGGGGTCCTTCGCCCCGTGAAAATCCAGCGCACCACTGCCCCGGAAGTCCTTGAAGGACAGTGTGCGGGATCTCGACTGGCCAGATGCCATGTCGCTCCTGAATGCCCGGAGGCGATCCTCCATCAACTCTAATATCCCTTCCTTGATCGACCCGAAGATAATGGGGGTCGACTCAAGGATGCCTCTGGTGATTTCTGACGCGATGAACTCGCGTAGCCCCTCATTTACTGGCTCGGAACTTGATCTCGAACCCGATCCCTCTCCAGTACTGCCAACTGTTGGCCTCGACCGTAGTACCACCATTCTGAAATACATAAATAATAACCGTTAGCGATAATGATACTTCTAGAGGAATCACACCTACTACAAGTTTCCTGGTCTTATCTTAGCCTTCCTCGGTTCGGGTACAGATCCTCTGCTTTCAGTAGTACGGGCCCATACTACCTTCCACATCTATCCTTACCTTCTCCAAGGACTGCCTTGACTCCACCAGGTCCCTATCACTACCACTGATCACCGCTATACTCATCCTAGGCTTGTCCCAGGAAAATCTCTAACTCCACTCGACCCGGTCCTCAGCTGCTGAAGGCCTCCTTGTAATGCCAGTTAGCCATTACCTGAATACTGTCACATGTGATAAGGCTCAGATAATCCTTCGAGTACTAGATTCGTCCTTATAACGGTTAGACTCAAACGAGAGCTGCGCAATAGGGCCAAATCCAGCACTCTATGATTATTCAACCCTGATCACATGTGACGTGACGTATTCACCTAATGGCCAACTCCCATCACTCATAATCCCACAAAGCACAAAGCAAGCAACATTTAGACAAAAAAAGGGAACAATCTCACGCAAATCCGTTCTCGTAGAGAGAAACTGAACTAGCGTACAGTGCTAAACTCATACTATCAGGCATAACCTAACATGCTATCCTACTGCTGTCTACTCAATTCTAGCATGCAGTTTTCATACACTGAAACACATAAGGCAGGCACATAAGGCATCACTCCTATATCCTTAGTCCTATTCTAGCATGATGTTCTACTGAAACTGATAAACATAACATAAGTTTGTATGGGTACTTTGGGGAATACTTACTTGAGCTTGGCCGGTCGCGCACATCACACACTTTGTTCTTTCTTAAAACCCTTTACTTAGCCTTTTAGAAAACATTTTCTCATTTAAAATCTCTTAATCCCTCGATTTGAGTTCAAACACCCCCGAAGGTGTGTCCGAATCCCTCAAACCAGGACTCTGATACCAACTTGTAACGTCCCAAAATACGAGCCAAAAATTTCATTTTTAAAACATGTATTTAGCAAAACATTAGGAATAAAACGTTCAACGTTCATATCATTTCACAAAGATATTGCATGTATGGAAAACATTTTTATAAAACGTAAAAGTGTTAGAGTACAAATCCCCAGGAAGATCTCATAGTGCGGAGTACAAAGCATGTGTGTGATGTACTGCTACCGCGTCGGCTCCTTCCCCTTCGAGGAAGAGGTACCTGAAACCAAAACTAAAAACTGTAAGCACGAAGCTTAGTGAGTTCCCCCACTGTACCACATACCATACAATCACATAACATACATATACTGCCAGGCATATCTGTTGGGGTGCAAAGTTATTCATTCATGACTTTGTAAATGTTTGACTTTTGTAAAACCCACTTGCATGTGGTGCTTTAGCCTTTAAGACCCATTTGTTTGTTAGAGTGAGAGAGAGACATGTAAACACCTCTATAAATAGTGGGTTCATACCACTTGTAGAGGTGTGCTTGAGAGATGTAGAAGTGAGTGTATAAGTGTGTGTTAATTATGTAGTCTAGATCTAGATCTTTTTTGTAACACTGTCACACCCCAAAACCAAGAACGGCGGAAACGTTCTGGGGCGGAGGACATCATGTATAGTATCACAACACAGTAAATGTAAATAAGCAAACAACATCATCCATTGCATTAAATATAT